>NC_024796.2:10112154-10861459 GCF_000309985.2 Brassica rapa | reverse complement strand
AGTACAGTTGTAAGATTAGCGAAGAGCTCTCTACATTATACAATCTCAGATACTGTACACAGAAAAAAAAAGGAAAGAGGAATTGATATCAATAAACAACATATATGGTTTGGATTTGAGATCTGAGGAGAGGAGAGACTAACGGAATCCCAAGAAGCGATAAGGAGATTGTTTGACTCTGGTGAGAATTTGAGCTTCGAAATGGAATCCTCTATAGGGTTCTGGAATTCAAGTCGAGCGCCGCTCATGTCTCTCGAAACTCTCGATGAGAAGGTGTTCTGAAGCTTGGCCAACACAAACGTGTCACTCTAGAAGAAGAAGAAGCATTCGAGATTTCAAAAATCGTAGAGATCGATTTTGATGAAATTGAACAACACCTGAAGAAATTCAAAAATCACGGATCCCGCTCCTAAACTTGTGTTAATGGGCTTTATGGGCCGAGTTTGATCAGTCCATACTTGTACTCTGTTATTTACACTCCCCTTCGCTATCTACCCTTCAAGGAATCCTGGTGAGACCAAGTGTACTTCCATAATCTCTGCGCCGCCTCTCACTTGGATGATTGTTGTGGAAGATGACTCAGAGGATGATGAAACGGCAGCAAAGTTAATATTTACTGCTTTGAAGCTTTGACTGGCTGGAAACTTATCATATGAGCCATGTTGATGCCGTGTGTGAAGAGGAAGAAGCATGGTAAGAGAATAAAGCATAGGTTTTGATAAAACTATGAAGAGATAAGTCGCATATATATACAATGAGAGTGTCAAGAAACTGTCTTTGTTCCCTCACACACTAAAACTTAAAAAACAGACAAACACAGACACTGTTCAAGAAAATAACTCTAACAAAGACCGTGCCCTTGTTACTACTCTGGAACATAAAAATCGAACCTGACATCCACAGAACCATCAAGCGTATCTTTGTACTCCACGTTGGTTATAGATCCAGCCTCGTCCACGTCCTGGTACTCTGGTTTCACCCTCCTAACAGGCACCGTGACCGAGTAAATGGTTCCCAGGTCACCGTCCGTGGAGACATTAAGCTGAACTTTCTCCTCCGACTCTATCTCCACGAAATCCGACAGCGCGTGAACGATGTTGTTGACGATCTTCCTTTTAGCTTCGTCGCTGACCGCACACCTGTCCGAGAAGAGGATCATCTTGAGCCGCTGCTTTGCGATTCTCGCGTTGGAGCTTCTCCTCGACGCGTGGGATGGGAAGATGATCTTCCACGCTATGTTTAACCGGTCAAAGAAGCTCATGTTGATGGCGTTCAAGAGAAAGCTCTCCACCTCTTGCTGAACCGGGCTTGGTGAGAGTTCATAGTCTCCCGTGGCGTTCCTTGCTAAAACCTTCGCTTCACCACGTTTGTTTTTGCTGCTTATCGACACTTTCTGCGTTTCCAAACTGTTTGCGACATTGCTTATGAAATCAACCTGCAAATTTACATCCATCATTCCCCAAAAGGGATAAAAAATCAGATATGGAACTGTACAAACTAGATGCAATTGGAAACTCAGGTTTATAGGTGATGACATCATAAAGTCAAGCTCATGTAACTAAATGACATGGTTTTGTCAAAAGATGAGCTCATAACATCATAAACATATATCTAGCAGAAGACCGGTTCAGTCTCAGTAATTCAAGACAACATAGCCATTGAGAAGTCCAAGTTAAGACAATCAATGTCGATCAGAAGTACACTTTAGTTCTTAAAACACGAAACACAAAACAAGTTCACTACAATGTTCTCTTCATATCTCGTCTAAAGACAATGGTGTCTATATATAAGACAAGGAAATACATGTAACTAACTACGAATATCACACAACTATCACATGGAAAGACATTATCATTTAACTTAGGAGCAAAGGGTAATGCCACGTCTCTTCTTAAACCGTAACATTGGTTAACCAATTGAATCTCATCAGCTACATGCTAAAGAACAATATTCACCCTTATATAAGACGAATTCAGATATCTTCCTAACAAACACAGACCTAGAAGCCCAAGATCAACAACGCTGGTGATATCATTTCTTCTCAGAACAGTGAGTCGCCAATTTCATAATTCGAATCGAAGAGTCAAAGAGAGAGAGTAAAGAAGAGAAGAAACCGGACCTTGGAAGAAGGTAACGAGAGGCATTTAGGATGGTGATGATAAGGAGAAATTAAGCTCGCGGAGATCCTCAGATTCCCAGATATCGCCATTTCCGAGAAGATGAATCAAGTTCTTCCTTCGCCTGAGATGCGAATCTTTTCGGTCGTCTTCCCTCAGTTCAAGAGAGGATTACGACTCGTACGAGTAGAGTAAAAAAGGCTATTATCATACGAAACGTCGACGTTTTCACTTCATTGCTAACTGAACGTCGTCGTTCGTTGCCGACTAAACGGTTGTGCCTAACTGGCATTTGCTTGCGTTCCTAATTAAATGTCGTCGTTTCACTGATAAGTACGGTCGTTTCATTGGTAGTAACTACGCTGTCATTTCGTTGCAAACTAACGCAGTCGTTTTCGTTGCAAATGAAACGTGGTCGTATTAAGTGCATTGGAGAAGCCAAAACGTGAGGTTTAAACTAGTGTCGCCGGCGAGAACCTTGACTGCTGAGGCTTCTTCTTCGGACCATTACTTTGGAATCAAGACAAATCTCCCACTAGATAATATGCAATAAAACTCGAACGAAACCAAAAAAAAGAAAATTTGAATTTGGAAAATTGGTGTGAATGGGTAGATGGAGAGCAGTTACTGCTCTTCTTCTTCGTCATAATCAAAAACTCAATTCTTCAAAGCCTTCTTCTCCACGTATTTGGAAACACCAGGCCACTGGTTTCCGTCGAAGCCAAGCTTCTTGCTTGCTTGATCTCCGATGCTTTTCAGCGTTCCCGTCTCCTATTTCGATTTACAACAACGACCTCTGATTCTGGGTCAAGCGATGTTTATCAAAACTACGACTTTGGAACAAAGGAAGAGGAAGACAAAGGGAAGATCCCTGTCAAAGCCTATTTTCTCAGTACTAGGTATCTTCTCTCTACTAGTTCTGACTTCTCTCTCTCAAGTGTTCCAAAGTTTCAACCTTTATGTTCTTTTTTAATGATTTGGTTTATCAGATTTATGGTTTTGGCAGTATTGATTTGAAGGGTATGCAAGCTGACAACTTGTGCTATGTTGTTCCTCCTACCTCCCGCTCTACCAACTCTATTGCCCTTAAATTTTCTGATTCTTCTTCTGGATTCCCTGTAAGATTACTCTGTTGTTTCGTCTTCAAACCTTAGTTATATTCAAGTTTGTTGTGCAATTTTGTTTGAATATGGTTGAACCTAAAAATGAAAACTGTAATAAGCTTGAAGCCTTGAAGGCTTATATTTACTGATACACTGTAGGAAGCAAGTATCTGATTACCTAATGTTGTTTTAGAAACCTCAAAAGGAAGCCAGTGTTGATGTTTTGTAGTGTTTTCTCTCCTTGACAGAGTCTAGATGAGAGGGAGAGTGTAAGCAGCTGCCGGTTCATGGTTGTCTTTCAGTACGGTTCTGCTGTTCTTTTCAATGTTGATGACAACGACGTTGAGTCTTATCTCGACATGGTTCGTAGACATGCTTCTGGGTTGCTTACAGAAATCAGAAAAGATGGTCAGTGCCCTATATAACCTCTCTGTCACTTCTTACCACTGGGAAAGTCATAGCTTTATGAACAACCCTTTTCTTGATGTTGTGTTAGATTATGCTGTTAAGGAGAAGCCTTTGTTGAATGAGGAAATGCGAGGTGGCCCTGACTACATTGTTCTCAAAACGTTGGATACTGATAGCATCCGTATAATTGGGAGTGTGCTTGGACAAAGTATTGCATTGGATTACTTTGTTTCTCAGGTAACTTGTTCCTTCTCAATTAACCGAATCAACTATACATTTGTGCTTCACAGAAAGAGTGAGAGATGAAAGTATATGAAGAGATGTTTGTTGGAAGTTTGAGATTTGTGATTCAACTCAGGTTGATAAGTTGGTGGAAGAGTTTGCTGGTATAAACCGTGGAATGGAGATAACCGGAACTTTCACAATGCACAGGAAAAAGCTCTTCCAACTTGTAGGCAAGGCTAATTCTAATCTTGCCGACGTCATTCTCAGAGTTGGTTTGTTTGACAGGTACTCTATTGTTCTCTTTGTATCTCTATATATGCTTTTACTCATATACAAAACTCCAAGTTCTTGAATCTTGACTTTGGAAGTATGCTCATCAGTCTTGAACGTTCTCACGGAAACAAACAATGTTGTGTTCTCGTAGATCCGAGATTGCTTGGAGAGAGGCTAGATATGCTCAGATCTATGAGTACCTAAGAGAAGAGTACGAGGTCACTCAGAGATTCGGGAATCTAGATTTTAAGCTAAAGTTTGTAGAGGTTTTGTCAAATATCATTACAACATTACTCGGTTGGATATAAAGAGTAGTCATTGTTTTGGTTTTTGTAAGTGATTCTTTGTTTTTAAATCTGCAGCACAACATTCATTTCCTCCAAGAGGTGATGCAGAACCGAAAGTCAGATCTTTTAGAATGGTGCATTATCTTCTTACTCACCATTGAAAACGTTTTATCTATTTACGAGATTGTCCGAGAATCCACAGGAGTTTCACTTCTGTGAACATCAGAGATATTCTTTTATTATTTCTCAGAGTAGTTCATTTGTTTGATTCTTGGTTTACATCTGTAATAAAAAAACATGACTAGCTAGCTTCCGCTGCTTATGTCACATTACAGTTTTGGAAGTTAAGATCAAATATAAATGTTATGATTCCTTCTTTTTGATAACATTAGTGAAGCCTCCTCCTAAGCAATTACTCCATTTGAACTTCCTTTGTGAGTGGCATGATTCTTTCTCCGTAGAGTTTTTTGCAACCAAGCTAGAGTTAATATTGTAGGAAAGATCAGCTCTAGTTTATGGATTGTTGATCGTTATGTCTTGACTGAAAATTCTTGCTTTGATCTCAACTCTTTTCTTGATTGCTTCTTCAACCGCTTCATACGTCAGAAGTTGCAACAGCTGTGTCCAGTCCTGGAAAGACTCAGCCAGTATAATGAATAAAGAGAGGGCAGTTTTAGCATGAACTAAAGTGGGAATTTTAAGTAACACTAAAACTACTCTTTATCATAAAATAGCACATAAAGAGAAAACTCTCAAAATATCATTCATCAAAAGGTAAAATTAAAATTATATCCCTTTGATAACTATTAAAAAAAAATATGTAATAATTATACAATATACATATATTTTCTAGTTAAGTTTGGAACTTAATGATTAAAATTTATGTTTTAGTATATGGAGTTGGGTTTAGGGTGATTGGTTGGATTGTAGATACTTTCTTTAACTTTAGTTTTCATCTACAACCTTTAAAATTATTAATCATGATAAAAAAGGCTCCAAAACTCTTATTTACTAAATCATTATTTGTGTGCTGTAATAAAATATATAGCTACAACATATATATTTATAGCAAAAGGTATACATACATAATTTTAAAGCACAAATTTTAAAACTATATCTCAACCAATCACTCCCGATGTTTTGGCTTTTAGGTAATATATTTTTCTATGTTTATTAGATGTTAATTTAAGATCTTTGTATATGCAATTTTTGACAATTTTTTCATGCTATTAATGCAATTCGCCCAAAACTTTTGTCATGTAATATCAGTTTTGAAAACGATAAAATGACGAAAATCAGTGTTTTGAAAATCAGACCAGACCGGTCAGTTGGACTGAACGGACCGTAATTCTTTCTTCTAACCATTTTTGGGTTGTACTAAAAACTGAATTTGAATTAAACCGAAAAATTTGATCAAACTCGCTAAAATCAGTAACACGGTTTGATATTAAAACTCGGATTTTCTCAAATTTAAATCAGAAAAATATATATGTAATTTTAAAAAAGTTTTTATAATATATATCCAAATAAATTAGTTTTCACTATATTTTTTATTATTTTTGAAGTTTTCATTTTATTTTCGTATCATTTTTAGGTTCTAACAAAGACATACAAAAAATTTAAAATAATTTTATAGTTATTTAATTTAAAATCCGGTTGGATTTGTATGAAACATTGGCTAAAAGTCTTGACACCTCGTACGGTCATCCCCAATTGGGCCTAAGTGAAACAGAGGATCACGCTTCAACTCAGATCCACATAATTGTTTTTAAGAATTAAAAAAAGAACCAATTAGCAAATCAGATTTGCATCATCAGACGAGAAGAAATTCATCGCCATGGGACAAGTCTTCGACAAGCTCCGAGGTTAATTCTCTCTTCTCTTTGAGTGTTGTAATACGCGTTGAAATTGCTTATTCTGTGATATATATTAAAATTGAATCGCGATTGGTAAATTACAGGTAAGCAGTGGAGGCATAAACAGGTCCAAGCGATATGTGATTGTGTATTCGATCGGTTCAAGCTTGAAACCGGAAGAGCCAATCTTACGTTCGAAGAGCTATACATCGCCGTGCTTCTCGTCTACAAGTAAAGATGTTCAAAATCTTTATTTATAAAAAAAACTCAAACATGTTGTAATCAATCATCCTTGTGATTTTTTTTAAAATTATTTCTCAGTGACATAAACAAGCGATTGCCTGGTCCTCATTTCGATCCGCCTTCTAAGGATCTTGTCCGAAGCATGATGACGGTAATTTCTAGTGAACAAACGCGGTTTAATTTGAAAGCTCTCATATGATTGTTCTTTGTAATAAATAGGAGTGTGATATGAACTTGGATGGAGAAATAGACCGGGAGGAGTTTGTGAAGTTTATTGAGCTGCTTACGACTGACACATTAGCGGTTGTGAGTCAGGGTTTGATCATATCGTTGATCGTCGCTCCCACTGTGGCTATTGCTACAAAGAAGGCCACGGAAGGTGTCCCAGGTGTTGGGAAAGTGGTGCATAAGCTGCCTACTTCTGTTTATGCTACTCTTGTGACCCTTGCTGTGGTGTGGGTGAATTCCGATACTGCCTAAGATTTGCAAAAATTGCTACAAAATAAATGTCCTTTTAAGTCTCCACTATTTCTTACAAGAACTTGTTCTTTTAGCACGAAATTATAGAATAACTCAACTGTTGAGTGAAATAGTTTGTTAAAAACAATCATAGGTGGATGCTAAACACCTACCTTCATTTCCATATTTCAAGCTTTGTTAAATTCACTATTAAAAATCAATACTAGTCTATTTATGATAAATTTTTCACATATATTATTTTGTTTTCCTATAATTAAAATATTTTATATACTAAAATATAAGTCATATAACCAATAAAATTTTGGCAAATGATATATTTTAGAATTAAAAAAATGTAAATACAAAAATATGCAAAACCAGTTTCATTTATTTTGCTCTATACTGATTTTTTATCTAAAATAAAATAAATGATCTCTAATATTTCTCGCACTACATTCGTGATCTCACATTTTTTAAGCAGTTGATATTCTCTCTTAATAAAATTTAACACACAACGCCTTTTACTTAAATTCATCTCTACTTGCTATCGAAAATTGTAAATTTATAAATTCTTTAAAACAGTTTTAAAACTCCAAAATGTGACTAAAATTGGGATAACGGCGAATTCATGAATTCATGCTCATCTTCAGCTAAGCAAGAACATTGACAAAAGAGAATGGGGAAAAGAGAAATCGTTGGCTATAACTATTAACAAAGATTCAAACACTAGAATACATAAGAAAGCTAAGAGAGGGTTTTATTTTGCTCCCAGCATCAAACACAAAAAGGGTAAGCTAAAGTCTTACTTAGATCAAACATGAAAGAATAAACAAATATTGCACAAAAAGCAGCAACACATACACAATTTGACTGGATAAAGTTAACTGTGTCTTGATGATTTTTCACCATTTGGGATGAGGTTTGATTCATGGCCGTTGATAGACATACTTGGTTCTTGGGTCAACGATTAGACCTTTTCCTCCGTTAACTTCAAGATCATGCCTGTCAAGTTCCACACAAGAGTCAGTAACTATAACAATTCCAGCAACTGAAGTAACCCTGTAGAGAGTGATGAGTAAACCGTAACTGGAAAACAAAGTCAGGGATTGTCAGCTGCTCACGAGGTACATATTTGAACAGCTGCAGAAGTCTGTCCGCATATACAACTTTCTTCCAAACCTTTATTAAGACGACCAAGGTTAGAAGAGTGACATTAACTCTTGGGGGAAAAAGGCTGGAGCTTTGAAATAAGTTAAGGAGTTTACCACATTATCAACGAACAATTGCATTGTTACAATAGTCGCCTTCAAGTGGAAAGTTGGATGAAGAACATATATTGCCTGGAGGAAGCAGAGATTGATTAGGATTTTTACAAGGAGGAAGGAAGGTCGAGTAAGAGTGGTTCCATACCTGAAGGTTACGCTGGTGTTTGCGACCAAGTATCTGTTGTAATCTTTTCATCCATCCTAAATCTGGTTGGCTATTCATTTACATGGCAAAGGCAAAATATGTTATTGAAGCTTATAAAGCATAAGGGTCTTTTTACCCACTAAACAAAGACTAAGAACCAACTTACACTTGTAAAGATGCTGCAGAATGGAAATAGACAATCGAGTAAGGCTTTTGTATCAAAGGTTCAAATTCCTGTAAAGAGAAAATCAATACAAGATAGTATTCAGAAGACAGAGCCCCTATGTAGCAGTGAGTTGAAGAGCCATTGGGGCAATGTGCTTTACCTTTATAACATATAGCACAAAACGCTCTAGATCAAGACATCGCAGCAAAAAGTGAGCTCCTACAACAACCATTACAGGATGGCCCTCTGTGTCAACACCACCACGGTAGCTGAAGAACGCAAACAGAAAGGGCTTCAGTCATTGGCTCAAGGGCATAAAAAGCGGACTTATACAGGCAAGGGATGAGAGAGAAAGAAGATCAAAGACAGAGAAGCCATACACAATTTTCATCTCTGCAATCTCCGAGAGGTTGAGAGAATTAGCTTTTGCTAAGTATCGCGAATGAAGTGAGTATTCCTCTGCAGGAGAGAGAGGGGGTCCCCCGAGATCACCAAACCCTAGCAGTTTAACAAAATTGAACCCACTCTGTGCTTGTGCAGTCTTCTCCCACTGTTCTTTCCGCCTTTCATCTGGATCTTTAATCAAAGACATGAAGGCCGGATCCAAATATGAATCAAGATGATTCGAGTTCCTGAAATCATATATATAAGTATCAATCAACTAAGTGCAAAGCCGAGGGACATACAAACAAAGTGCAAAGAGTGAAGCAGTCAAAGTTCACCAACCTTCGTACCAAAGCAAGATCAGTGGCAGAGCGCTCAACTAGAGCTGGAAAAGACCTGACTGGAGGCTTATTTGGCAGCGCCTGTATTCTGATTTTACGTTCGTCTATAACGGTTTCGCCATTTTCATCCCCAACATCAGCAGGGAGCTTTGAGATGGCAACCTCCTCCTCGTGCTCATCTCGAGGAAAGTAAAGTGGAAGTAATCTAACATTTATAGAGTCAAAGTTTTAGCATACGCTAAATTGCTTCTGCATCACATAACTATACGAATTAGGGACTACTGCTCTATACCTTTTGTATATCTCTGTATCAGAGGTTGTGGTAGTACAGAAAACAACGGCACTGATTTTATCTTTCTGCTTCTCTAGAAAGCGACGTACAGTTCCTGGAGACCATGCAGGACACATGATTAGGAAACATGGAAGTTATTTACTGAAAGGAATGAGACTGTTCAAGAACTGTCTTACTGATGGCAACATGAGCAGCTGGTTCTCGGGGATAGTTTTTGGCTTCTGTGTATATACAGTCCATAGCAATACTGTAATGTTGTGTGTTAACCAAAAATCGAGTTTAGGAAACAAAGAAAAATACTAAAGAATATGAATAAATTAAGGGAAAACTAAGGAATTTTACTTTAACACACCTTTGAAGCCCATTATCAATGAGAAGCTCCAGACAAGATCTATAGCAGTGACTTAGAGCATTCTCAGCAGCTGTATGATACTTTACTGCATACTTGGGTCCCACTGTATGGATAACCCTCCTGAACAAGAAACCAAAAAAAAAAAAAAATCTTGGAGTTCCGGACTAAGAGAACTGACAAATCAATTGCACAGTGCACACAGAATGTTTGATATTTAAGACTAAGAGCTACCAGGCCTGTCCACCTTAATTTCGAAATTCCCCAGGAATCACAAAAAGTAGTACTCACAGTCATAGGGCATGAAAAAAATTGTACATAGTCAACAATGGAGCAACTCTAACATAGGGACAAGGCTAGTTGAAGAACATAGCAGAGAGTGAATTTATGTTTCCATCACCAATTACCTGGCAGGTAGATCATAGGCGTTTGTTACTTTCGCCATCCCTGTCCGGCATCCACCCTGTCAACATAATACACAAATGTAATGCTTAAAGAACTGTGCTTAAGAAAATAGTGAAAGAAAGTGTTGGTACCAAAGTAGCACACTGTTCTGCAAGGCCAGGTCCAGCAGCAGCATGTAGACCAGGACTGCTATGTGCCTCATCCAAGTTCTGTCCAACAAAATTCGACCACATCAAACGACACACATAAAGAGAAATTTACTTTCCCATTCATGATTCTCAGGTTTTACCTCATTGGTGGAATTCACAACAGCATCAACCTCGAGGTTCCAGGGCTCCCCTCTCCAGAGATAGATCTTAGAGTTAATCTCGTGATCAACAGGAAACTTAGACACCATCCCATTCCCGCCGCTGCCTCCTGCTTCAGAAGACGAAGAAGCCAAAGGGTTTGCATAGCGAGGATTAGAATGCGCCGGATCTCCAGTTTCACCTTCCAGGGATGATGATGACCTCTGCTCAACATCACTCCATCTAGGAATCTGATCCACAGTGACAACGTAATCAGCACTCTCCGTTGGAGTTCCACCACGAGAGGTTGTGGCCGTGGGCACGGCCTGATACATCATTGCAGATCAAGACCACAACCACCACCCAGACAAGACTTTGAAATGCTCCACTAAAAAGGGTGACAAACCAAAACACACAAGAAGGATCATTTACATGGAAGAGAAACCTGAAATTCAACTTTCAATGCTTGAGATCGTATTAAAACAAAAAAAGATGCAAACTTTGGATGTGTAAAACTGGAAAGTGTTGATCTTTCACCACCCAGAGGTCGTCCGTCAGATTTAAAAACACGGTTTTACCTGAAATTTGATCAGGAAGCGAATCGAAGGCAACCTTATTCTACTTAATGTGCCCACGAAAGGAGAAGCTAGCTAGAGAGAGACAGAACATTATTATTATCCTACAACTGTGATAGATAGATAGACAGATGGTGGTGGTGGATCGATGATGATGAGGTTGCGGAAGACATCAACCGGCTCTCTTGTCAAATTAATCATAAAATCCAAAAAAAGAAAAAACATATACGAATTTTGGTTGTCGTTTACGCGAATATACCTCAGCTCAGCTCGTATCCTCTCGCTCATTCGGAAGGTGTTGACAATCAGAACCGTTAAGAGTTAAGACCGTCGTCCTTTTGATCTGTGGTAGCAGCAGACCTCCGAGATTGGTTAGCTCGGTTCGGGTAACTTAGTTTTCCGTTAGTTTGGTTCATATATTGCTCAATTGAACCAAAGAAAAACTCAGTTCACTAATCGGTTTGTTTGGTTTCAGGAAATTCTATAATTTTCAATTTACTTCGATTATGTTTGATTTAGTTAATAATTTGGTTTGAAGTTCGAAATTTAAATATGGTTTGTATATAAATTGGTATTATTTGGTTAGAATCTTTATATCGGTAAAAACTGAATTAACATGTTACCAAACAAATAATCGATTATAGTTCAATTTTCCTTTAAAAAATGGATAATTTTGATCACATTTGCTTTTGTTTTGTTTGTTTATTTCCGTTTATTTGGTTCAATAACTGGTTTCTTTCTTTAACCTGCCAAACTGAACCGACCTCAGGACCAAACTTGAATCAAAAACCGAAAATTTCAAATTGGTTCGGTTTGGTTAATTTCCACACTATGTGGTCGTTTTGCACCTTTTTATGTTTACTGATTGCAAGCTTGGGAATTGTATTTGTGATTTTGAGTTCTAGTACTATTGTGCAACTTTAAGTTATGGTTTCCTGATTTGTGACATAATTGATGATTGATCATGTGTTATCTCTCTAATACTCTATAGATTGTGACACCTCAGTTGTGTCTGCCTTTTACATATTCAACAATAATTATAAGCAGTTAAGAAAGAATGTTTAGCTTCGCATTTCTTGCAGTTTGCAGTATTCAAAGGCATGCACATGGACTCCTCCCTGTTGTTCTCATGAGGTTTGCTTTCTCCTTAACCTTCAACACTTCCTTCATTTGACTCTCATATGCATGTGTTCTTGCACTTGCAACAATGATCTCAATGCGTTCATTATCATCTATGAACCTCTGCTTCGCCTTCAACTTTGCCTTTTCAACACCTCTCTGCACATGCATCACATACATTAGTCTTATAGTTATGCCAGAATCACTAATTTAAAAACCGAGGAAAAAAAAAAGAGGAAGATGTATACCTCTGTTCTATGAAGCTTTCTCTTTGCTTTTTTCTTCTTCTTGTCTTCCCATAACATAATCTTCTCGCTTAGCCTCTCGTACCTACAAATCTCAAACTCACTAGGCTCTTATCTGCCTTGGAAACAAATCGTGTTCAATGAACCAACATCTGAACATATGACGGTTAAAAAAGAAAACATGACACACACTTCTTTCTCGTTTTATCCATCTCTCTTTCCTTCCATAGCTCCACCGCAGGTCCCATTGGCACAGAGTTTGCTTGCTGCTCCCTGGTTTCATAAAACTAATATGTATCGAGTAGAACTTTACCTTGAATTTTTTTATAAATCAGAGCATGGCCACGGAAAGCTACATACGCATACTTATAGAGACGTATATTGCAGTTTGACGCAAGGAATGTGTAGTTTGTGAAAAGCTTCTTACGCAATACCTTCCCCTTGATTCAAGCCATATAAGCTTAGGCCTCACAAAGGGTCTATAAACTTAATTCCCTATTAGGAAGTAAAATTCAAAGAGATTATCCACTTTGATAGATACCTGAGACTTCAGAGAGATACAGAGATAACAGCTTCAAGTTAGTGGAACTCATGTGTTTCTTTTGGTTCCCAACCTCTTGTCTTAATCACACAAGTGTATGAAGATACCTTTTCGTTTTCCGTTTTTGTTTTAAAATAAGATCTTGAATGCAGAAGAACGAGAAAAAGGAAGTCAAAGAGCTATATCCATGGTAAATAAAGCTATATATTTCCTAGCTTGTCTATGCCCCTATTTCCATAAATCGATAAGCCCTAAAACAAACATTGAAACAAATGTAGTTTTGCTCATAATGTCTCTATAATATAATTTGGCAAATCAATTTACTACATGTCGTTTTCACGTTAATTTTTAAAATAGTCAGTTACAAAGTTATCTCTCATGATTTAAATTTTCTACATATATAATTGACATTACTGAAAATTGTATTATTTCTTTTTTTACTTAAATATTTTTTAATTAGGAAACTTTTCTTTAAAAATTCACATAAATAAGAAAAGGACTAAATAATAAAATAAAATATCCATAAAATATGGTATATATATAATTTTTAATATAAATTCGTATTTGTTCTATGGCAAAAAAACATGTTTGTTTTATTTTCCTATATTTTCCCAAAACAACATAAAAATGAAACATCTATAAATAATTTGATTTATCTATAAATCCATATTTTTGTAATTCAAAATGTGAGATTGAATTGAAAAAGAATAGTATTTTACCGAATATTTTTGATCCTATAATTAGAAAGATATAAAATATTTTTAATGATATAAACCAAGCATCTGATATCATATTTAAAAATAATAATTGTTTGTGTTATAATTAACTTAAAACTAAATAAATATTCAAACATGTTACATTGAAACACGTTTTGTAAAGATTGCTTTTAAGCTTTCTCAACCAGATCAAGAAGCAGCAGTACAACTCCAGATGCGAAAATCAATAAACCAAAGTGTTTGTACCAAACTCGGATCCTTAACAATATGTAAAGTCATCCACCGATTCTAACACTGTTTGTACACTTTCAACTTCTCTAGTTTCCTCTCTAGATATCTTATAGATGCGACCCCATATGTAACGAGTTAATAAGCAAAGGGGTGTGATACTTATTCCATGTCAGGGCGTAATGATGTTTGTTGTGTCTACTACATGACATGGAAGCCCGAAAAAGAAAAAGAGCTTAATTTGGTTTCCTCATTTCTATTAATTGAAATTCTGTTTAATTTTTAGAGTAGCTTTTTCCCTTCCAAAAAAAATTTTACATACTATTTCAGAAACAATTTTATGGAAAATTTGGAATTATAAATTCAAAAGCCATATAATACACATTTTCTTGATGTCCTCAGTTTAGATATATACAATTGTTTGAAAATCGTAGTTTAGTTATATTATAAGTTAGGTTTCTCTTTGCTAGTATTTCTGGTGTTTCCTTATTTATCCTATTTCATTTTAAAAATATTTAGATTTCCCATCGTTTCTTGTATTTTGAGATATTAATATCTTCTATTAATTTTGTTTTTGATAAAAATATCTTCTATTAATTCATACAGCGATTTTCTGATATAGGTATAATTTTAGCATGTTGTTAAAAAAAAAAAAAGTATACTTTTAGCTTCGTAAAGATACTTCATGCGTATCCCTTGCTAACAAATCAAAGCATCAAAAAAATGTGTTGAAAGTTCCTTAACTACGCTCGTTTATATAAACATAATAATAATTACAAAAGGTCGGCTCACTGGTTAACTGAATCTTGAACATGAGTGTCATTTTCGAGAAGATATTAAACGTGGTCGCACTAGGATCACGGATTCGCAATCTATTTCTCCTTATTTGTTATCATGATTCTTAGTGTGTTTTTTTTTTTGAAAACTATGATTCTTTGAATTTTTCAGTAGAGTTCTTTAGCTATTTAATATTAATATTTTCTCTGTTCCTGAAAGTAAAATTTTCTAGATTTATTTTTTGTTTCAAATAATAGATTTTCTAAAATTTTAAGGTATTTTTAGTAGTTAATATTGAAAAATTGTATACTTTTAAAAAATATTAATTGAAAATATTTGAATTGGATGAATACTATTGGTTGATATTTATTAAAAAATGTATAGTAAAATAAATAATAAATTCAAGTGTAAAAAATTAATTGTTTTCTTAATATGCGTGAATAATCTAGAAAATTTTTTTTTTGGGAACAAAAAGAATATAATTTATTATTCCATTTAAATTTAAATAAAAAAAAAGAAAATATAACAAATTATAGTCCAACATTTGGAAACTGAGTACCTACTGTACTGAAGAACACTTCTTTATCAAGAGACCATTATCTCTCTTTTCTGTTCTCTCTCTTTTTTCCCTAATTTTTTATTAATTAAAATATGATAAATTTGAGAGGAAGATGCTTCCAATGCGTATGCTCTTAGTTTTTTTAAATGGTATTTATAATAGAAATTTTAACTGCGGTATATTCCATGAAAATTGTATGATAAAATTCGAAGTTTAAGGTGTATCTCTCCTGACTGCTGATACCACTTGACTTATGTAACTTTATGACTCGATCTCGCACCATTGCTCCCACTTTTGTCGACGCAGACTGATCTGATTAATATAAACTATCGCATAGACATTAATTTAAATAGTGTATTTTGATTCTATCATTAAACTGTAAGTTTCTTAATCCATCAAATTTAACATTTAGACCCAAAAAAACTATAAGTGGGTGCAAGAGGGCCATATTATTTGTTTGTTTTACTTTTGTTAAGTTTTTTTTCCTATATAGTTTACGATTTTTATCATTTCGTATCAATATTTTGTAAGCAACTTATTTTTGATATGTAAAGGATTTTGACCATATTTTATAAAGTAAACAAAAAATTTTGATTACTTTGATTCTCAGATTAGCAAGTGATTCGTGAACAGTTCTTATAAAATAACATAATTTTCAATCCCTTTCTTATTAAAGTAGGAGCATTGATAAAAATAAACCTTGGCCTCATGTGTTTATTACATGAGTGCCATTTCCTAGGTGTCATCACCACATGCATTCTCACCAACTTTTTTTAAAAACCCTTTCTCAACTAGAATAATTACAAACAAATGCCACTGGTCATTATATTATACTATATGGTTTTCGGATTTCAAAAATAACTTTCGGATTATGTTTGTGGTAAGTCATTAATGCTTGATTAAATTCAGATTCCAAAAAAAAAAAACGGAGATTTAACTAAGGCAGCATATTAACTCCTTCCTAAGAGAGACTTTATGGTATGTTCGAAAATTTGGAAGTGTTTCATTTAAATAAGGCAACAAAATACGGTTTGATTGTGAGGCGATGATCATGTGGTAAGTCATTTACGCTTGAGTACAGTATTTGATTCTTTAAACGTGCTACAACTAAGTTCTTTACGGTTTGAATTGATTATTTTAACCTGCACGAAAGTTCATATCATAACCTGTACGAATGTTCATATCTAATCTTGCAACAAATAAACCAAGAGTGATTTTTCTTACCTATTTCACGTCCAGGCATCACGCAATTTATAAAACAGGCAAGTGGTATATACGGTATCAATTTTCCATCATTAATATCGGTTTCAGAAATAGACTCGTGGTGAGGAATTACAGACATAGTATTATGTGTTTTACAGTGTTGGCAAATTAATTGGGGACAAAGTAATCTATTGTATTTATTGTATATACAATAGATTATGAAATGCTGATATTATATGTATATTTTGCTAATATTTTTCATATTTCATAATAAGGCCGACTTAAGAAGGTTACTAACATTGATGGGTTTTCCAAAATTGTCTTCGACCCCACTGGTGTTCCAGAAATTGATGTTTTACGATTGAGGTAATACATGCATTCACATATTTTGTTAAATAATGTTTTTAATTTCTCAAGATGATCTCTTTGCTATTGCTCATAATAGGATTGCAAACGAAGACTTCTGAAGGCATTATTGACAACAGTTATTTTGTCTCTATTTTTCATTTTCTTTTGTTTTCTTATACATTGTTTCTTTTATATTTTATTAGACTATTGTTTATGTTTCATTTAATATTATATTTATAATTTACCCGCATGCAAACAAATATACAATTTAATTTTAAAGTCCATCGCATATAAATTTATATTAACATACTTAAATTCTTAGCTATAATCCGTACTTTCTTACATATATTTTTCTTACTATGACTTTAACTTTTATTATGTTTACATATTAAAAGTTATAATACTTTAAAAAATTTCTCGCTCCGCGCAGGGCGCGGGTTATCACCTAGTAGCATGGTATTTAATCCGAAAACACGTTGTCGTGCAGGTATATTTTGTTGATGCGCATGGTTTATATAAACTGTTATCATGTTATGAATAAATGTTGATCGTTTCAACTTTTCTTTTTGTTTTGTAGTCTAAACAGAAAATGTGAAATACAAACAGACACAAATAACAATTGCTTACATTTGATGGTTTCTCTCATGCTTGCGTTTCAGATGTTTGAACAACTGCATATGAGCGTTTGCGTTTAGCGGTCGCAAACTCTACTGTTCATGGTTATATTTCCAACAAGATTCGTACCGATTATTGATACTTTTATTCATAATAATCTATATTTTATTAATTACCGAGGATATATATACCGAATGACCAAAAAGGGGCCTACGAGACTATAGATGAAATGTGGAAATACAGGTAGGTGTCACTCTTGCGTGTACGCACAAATGATCATTCTAATAGCACCAATAGCGATAGATCAAACCTGTAAATGGCTAATAAAAAATATTGCTATTTGAATGTGTATATTAAGTTAACACTTAATTATTTTGATTATATGCATACACGTACGGTATATGATGATAACCCACACAAAATACATGGAAAAGGTTTTTATTTTCTAATCACAACTCTAAAGACACACACTCTAATGTTACAGCTGTAGCCTGTACATATATGTTGGTAGCGTACTAGCGTGTGGTACATATGTTACATGTTTTCAACGGTATTCTAATAATGGTTAGACATCACCTAGACATGTGTCTCGCTTAATTTTAACCATCTAATTTACAAAAATCGATTAGTCTGCTGATTTTGTGGACATACTAGTTCAAAAGTTCAATGTTATTTTATCGGTACCAGTGAAGGTTTACATGATTCTCCAACATATGTTTTTATAATATAATCTATTCATCTTATTTTATTACTACCAGTGAAGGTTTATTACATGATTCTTCAAGATATGTTTAAAAAAAATATAATTTATCCAAGATATGTTTAGATTGAGTGCGACCAAAAACGTTTGTATTCGAAGGATTGCAATTACGGGAATAGAAATAAGGAATAACAGTCGAATGTAAGATAATGAAAATGATGATCGAGAAGTTCCACGTGGTTGGTTAATTGTTTGTGGATTACATTCGTTAGATTCTTATCATATCCAACATGGACAACACGACGCAGGAATCAACACTTAATTACTTTCAAACACTAAATTTTAAATTAAATATATACCTTATTCAAAATTTAAAATGCTTCTTTTTCTAAAGATATTTTCTTTTAAAATATCAAATTATGCTTATTTTTTTTAATTTGCTCGTCTCATCGTTGATATTTGAAAGTAAAAGCTTCCTTTTTACAAAATGGGGAATCAGCTCATATAATTCCTATTTTTTATTGCAAATCGAAGAGAGCGTGTTGTAGTTATTATATATAAATGAAAACTACTCCCATGCATGAATAGACAAAGTAAAATAAATAAATAAATTCATCTTTTAATTTTTTATAAAAAAAAACTGAAATAACAAAAAGGTAAAGAAAGTGTAAATGCGAATCCGACTCCTAAAATAGGGGTCGATCTAGGAGGGAAAAGTAGATTCGGGACCCACTTTTCAGCTTAAATTAATATACTCTTCTCTCTCATGAATTATTATTTAAGTTTACGTATTTCACAATATGTTTCAAGAAATTAAAAAGAAAAAAATTCAAAAGAGAGAAAGAGTCTTTGATCGGTGTTTGACGAGACACTGCACTTTAATGGGCTTCTACTCTTTATTTCTTCTTCTTCTCTCTCTCTCTCTCTTCCAATTGCAAACAAACCCTAGCTACCTCTCTCTCTCTACATCTCATCATGAACGATCCTGAAAATCCCGATCTGACCAACCACGACTCCTCTTGGACACAACTCACAGCTCCAGACTCTCACTTCTTCCACAGAGACACTTCCGACATCTTCTCTGACTTTGTCGGGAACCTCCACGCTTCCTCCCAATCCGATCATCATCATCATCCTCACTCCCTCCGGTTTGATACCGGTTTAACACCAACTTCCGGTGTCCCATCTTCCGTTACCACCACCACTCTACCCTCTACTCCTTCCTCTTCCTCATCCCCCGCAGCTGCTCTTTCTGTTGCCGTTACAGAGGTTTCAACCTCTAATGATCTCCCCGCCACCTCCAGTTCAACCGAGGATCCAACTGAGAACTCAACTGCCCCCGCCGCGAAAGCACCGGAGACGCGGTGAGTTTTTTTTTCCTTTCCTTTCCGCATATATATATAGACGATGAGACAAGAAACACGTATATGTCTCCTTTCGCAGGGGTCTGATCGTAATTTTACACATCATATTGGTGGTTGTATATTAACTTAAGGCCAAAAACATAACGCGAATAAAATTTCCTTTTCATTTATTTTTTATTTGTCGCATTGTATCATCGCAAGAAAAAATGGAGAATCGATTCGTCCGTACAAAATAATTGTGAGTTTAGTAATTTTGTGATGAATCGTCGGTGCCAGTGAAGACAAGGACAATAATGATGAACGCACAGCGCCGCTATTGCGGCTCTGTGATGTGTTTGCGTGCACTCTACATCTCTTCCTCGTCCTTTCTTTTTATTAAACTAATGTTAATTAGGTCAAAAGTGTCTCACGTTTTTGTGATGTAATTGTTATCTAATAGTGAAAACAAAACCCTGGATTATTTTATAATTCTCGTCTCGTAAATCGTAATAATATCATGCTCTAATTGATATGTAGGGTTTCGGAGTCCACCATCCATGAAAATGAGTGCTGCTCAGTATGATTTTACATCGTTATTGCAAATGATCATGATCACGAGTCTACGCTTTAACTCTAGTAACATTTTTTCTTTACATGTTTAGGTTCATGAAAGTATTGTTATAGATATTTTTTATGGAAGTTTGACAGTGGTTGCATTAGCATTACAGAATTAATGTTTTTGTGAGATGTTTTGGTGGATTGATTGGTTATTCTGTGGTTTCTGATGCATGGTGATATATTAATAATCTTTTGATGTTATTTGTAGAACGGAGGAGAAGAAGAAGGCTCAGAAGCGAATCCGGCAGCCAAGATTCGCATTCATGACCAAGAGTGATGTGGATAATCTTGAAGATGGATATCGATGGCGCAAATATGGACAGAAAGCTGTCAAAAATAGTCCATTCCCAAGGTTTCCAAGCTAGCTATCATCACTTTCTTGTCATCTTAAATTAATTTTCACATGTAGTTATATATTAACTAAAGCAAAATTACATATATACATGGTACAACACTTAGATCAGTAGATAAACCTGACGACTTCTACTGTTTATATAGGAGCTACTATAGATGCACGAACAGCAGATGCACGGTGAAGAAGAGAGTGGAACGATCATCTGAAGATCCATCGATAGTTATCACAACATACGAAGGACAACATTGCCATCAAACCACTGGATTCCCTCGTGGTGGAATCCTCACCGCTCACGACTCTAGTAACTTCACATCCCATCATCTTCTCCCTCCTCCATTGCCAGATCCTTATTACTACCAAGAACTCCTTCATCAACTTCACAGAGACAATACTTCTTCGCTGAGATTACCCCAATCTACTACTGAAGGACCTGCTGCAGTGTCGTCTATTAATCCACCAGAAGAAGGCTTGCTTGGTGATATTGTACCTCAAACCATGCGCAATACTTGAGGTAATGCTCCTATATATCTTTTTATTTGTCCGTGTTCGTCTATATATATATGATTAGGACTGAATTCTATACAGAGAAGAAAATATATATTTTTTCGGTTCGCAAGGGTTTAACACCTTTACTGGACCACAAAGGCATAAAGGGTTACTTTTTCTAGTCCAAAACTAAAATCCCAAATCAAGAGATATCTTCAGTGGATGAAAATTCTCATACTTTGACAGGAACGAGTCTATTTGATGTAGATGTACTTATGAATATATATGTGAGAATCTTTATCGTGTTAGTCTAATCATTGATGCAACCCATCATCTCTCGTGGCACAATATTTGATCATTTGATAGATATGTCGGCCAGTGCTTTTTTTCTTTCCTTTATAGTAATGCATTTTTTTGTAGAACGCATATAAAAGTTGGATGATGCATATATAATAAGTGGATGATTGCCTCACTATCTATCTATTCATTTAGTAAACCAAAGGTCTATTATTACTTTCTAGTGACTGCATTAGGATCAAGCACCGGCGTATAGCGCCTTTTGTCTTACTCTCGCTCTAAGGCATATATGTAGGCAGGATTATAAAAATGTCAACAAATATTAATATGTAACGAAGCTCAACTACTCCTCTTAATCTAGTGTCACTCTTATGCTGAAACTCTCCCCCTTTATTTATATTAACCCTTAATCTATGTATTCACATTAACTCAGTTATGTGTATGCATGACTGTGTCCTGGTGTATCGAATTTTATTCTATGTACATGTATATATGAGATACATGCATGAAGCATATATATATATATATATGTGTGTGTATTAATATCTGAGGGTAATGTGTTAGGTCACAGGAATAAATACTTTCTGTTTTAGCTAAAGGCAGCCAAGAAAGAAAAGGGGATCAGAAAATTATTAAGAAGAGATATATGAGCATCTTATTACGAACGTAAATGACTTAGAACGTTTGTTCATAAACCACATGACCAAAGTATACACCATTCAAAAAAAATATATATATATATATATATATATATATATATCTGTTACATTTTATCAGTAGGGGATGTGTGCTTGTATGTTTTGTTTCAAAGATGAAAATGACATATATGAATGTCTGCCGTGTTTGATATAATCTCCCAGGTACCCTCAGCAAATCATCACAACCTTGGTAACAAATAAGGAGAGGTACTAACTAATTTTATAGAAGATATCGCAGACTGGAAAACAATACGGCCACAACGGGTTGTAAGCAGAGATCTCTATATTATTTCAATGTTGATCAATGGCGTCGGTTTCTTAAGGTATATATAGTATAATTTTGATGTAACTCAACTTGAATAAATCTACTGACTAGTTATGTCCCACATGTAGATGCATGTATGTGCACTTGGGGAAAATGTGGAGGATTTCCGGATATTATTTTTGCTAATCCTTTTGAGTTCTACATTTATTTGAGACTTTTTTCTAATAACTTTATAGGGTGATAACTATGGTCTAGCTTTATTGCTTGGTGAAATATATATCTTCTAGTTGCTATGTGATGAAAAATGGATGTTTCGAACAATGTTGAGATCTACGTCATTTTGAATATATAGTGATAATATAATGCAAGTGTGCAATTGGTGTCATACGTTTGTTTGTAAGAGCATCCTTAAAAAAACTCTCTACTTCAAAGTTTTCAAAACTTTTTAAATTTCAAGGTGTTCTTCTCAAAAAAAAAAAAAAAAAAACTTCAAGTTTAATTTCAAAATTATTTGTATTTTCCACTATAGTCCTTATATTTATCATAATTAATGTAAATTCATATATTTTATAAATAACTAGCACTTATATAAAAATATTACATTAATATTAATCAATAAAATATTACACTTATAAATAGAAATACATAATGAACTACAAGTAAAATACCACATTATGCCATAAAATTATTTTTATAATGCTCCACTTCGGTTATACAAATTGTTTTGGACAATATTTTGGAGGTTCCGGAGCAAATTTGCAAGATTATTAATTAGTATTGTTGAAATATTTTTAATTTGTGTTATAATTATGTCTTCGAGTACCTTTAAAAAAATTGTTAAGTTTTTTTGGTAATATTTTTTTTTTCTAATTCTAATTTTAAAATAGTATAAATTTTATTTCAAAACTTTTATTTAATTTTATGTATAAAAACTGAATTTATAAAAATAAATTTGAAATATTTATGAGATATAAAAATTTTAAGGATTAAAATGATAAACAAAAAATACTTAAGAATCATAAATGAGATGTGTAATTAATTATAAGGACTATAATACAAATAAAAAGATGAAAATTTAAATTTAAAGTTTTGAGTAGTAAATTTTCACTTTTAAAGTTTCGCTTCTCAAAACTCTAAATTTGAAGTTTTAAAATTTCTTTTTGTAGACAAAAAAATTCTATATTTAAAATTATAGAATTTTCTTAGGAGATGTTCTAAACAAAAAACTTGTGGCGATATGTAAAGTCGTCTTAGTGCCAAGTAAAGCTCTGTTATTAATGTGTTAAAAGAATGCGACAAATCATTCACCAATTGTAATTCACTGTTCATCACAATTCTGCTTCTTATGATCCGTATATATATATTTTATCATTCATTGTCCAAACTCTTCAATATGTATTACTACCGATGATTTGTGTTGTGAAAAGATCATGTCATCCACAAAAACAAAGACATCCACAAAAGACCAGATCAACTTTTGCTGGAATACAATGATATATGAGGAATGATCTGCACCGCATACATGATATAAAGTTTTTGATTTAGTATATAGAACAAAATTGACAGTTTTACATGTACCACTCTAAAATTTGCAGTAAGTTTACATTCACAACAACAAATGCATTTCCTTTATAGTCAAACTTAAAAAGGGCTTACCCACCCATGCTTACAGTCATCGCCTAGAGTAGAACAAGGTCTCTAGATCACACAGTAAACCAATAATAAGCGAAAACGGCATATGCTGTAAAAGTTACGGACCAGCAAGTTTTCCATAGGCTCAGGAATACAAGCCAGTCCAGATGGTTTAAAAGCTTCAAGTTTTGAATTACATTTTGATAAATATGTTCCATTTGGAAGTTCAATGTTTAATTAGACGGAACTACACATTATGGACTATTGCGAAAACACAATTGGATTTCAAAGTAGCACGATCTAATTTTCAATTGAGTCCGTCTAGCATATTTTCTTAAAGTTGCGAGATACGATTCCATCATACATGATTGAATTGCAAAAATTTATGGATGGGTATCTTACATCTGAACATAATTTTTTTTATTTAATTCTTTTTCTAGTTGTTCTGGAACAACTAAGAGACTATCTAAAAAAATACGGGTTATAGCGGCAACTAGTGGACGTTTAATTTAGAGATATTTAATTTACATTTAAATATAGTTTGGTTTATGGTCTATTTCTGATATTTTATTTTATAAAAAATAGTTATCGGAGAAATTAATAGTATTTAATTAGTTTGCTTTATATTTTTCCAGTTTTAAATTTATTTGTTTTATATAAAAAAGCTTAACTACTAAATTCGAGAGAGGCTCTCTCTCTCCTCCTTTAGTGAGCGTTTTTGCTCTCTGTAAACTCTGACCTTCTTATCAAAAAAAAAACAAATCTTTCAGAAGGTTTGGAATTTGTTTGGAGGTAGAGAGAGTCTGAGGTTTTTTGTTTGTGCTTCCCTGTTTCCGACCCTTGCGCCCGGCGTTGCATCTGCTCACCAGATGATCGTTCGGATTTTGACTCCGGGAAGCGGTGGCTTCCATAGCGCCTGCTTCGCCGGCTATGGCTCCGGGATTCGGCGGCTTAGTTAGCGTCGTTTTCGCTGGCTCTGTTTGATCGTCGTTTCAAATCCTTCACTTCTACATCGACTCTCGATTTCATCCTCTGAAGAAGATCGGAATTCTTTGAATCGATTGAAGAAGGTGGTTTAATTTTCCAAAGAGACGATCCGGTTGCGCTGTGCTCTTGGTGAAGATTACTTCGTTCAGATAATCTTTCACCGTTTGTTCTGGTGGCGGAGCTCCGTCGTGACCCTTCCGGAGGAGGTGGTAGTTTCGGTTTGACGTGTGTTTTCGAATCGTGTGTCGATCGGATACGTGGTGGCTTGAGACGATAACCTTTCTCTACGGTTTTCTTTTTGGGCTGCTGGTCCTTGTAGTTTGTGTGGGTTTGGCCTGATATTTGGGTTTCTGTGTATGTTTGTTGGGCTTAGTCCATGTTTTGGGTTTTGACTCTTAGTAAATCTTCCCGAGTAAAAAAAAAAAAAAAAGCTTAACTACTGTACTAACAATCAAGTTTATATAAAATTTAATATTCCCTTCATATTATATTTATCAAATGGGGGGGCGGTGGGGTTAACTTTTGACCGTTGCTAGAGTTTTAATTACAAAAAGACAGGTGTTGTAAAGGAACCCCTGTTCGAAAATACGCTAGGCGTAACGCGTGCGCTCGAGCAGGGCCTAGCGCCGAATCAATTAATCGGATATTATACGGGGATTAATCGGGGAGTAATTTAATGTACTTATATGCGGTTTTATCGGTTTATATATTAAATATGTGAATTATTGCCAATATTGACGCATGGTGTAGTGGTCAGCAACCTTTGATAAGTGTCACCCATCGCAGGATCGAATCCCCTAGTGCGTTTTTGATCTATTTAATCAGTTTTAGGTTAAATGAAATTGAAATTACAGAAATAACCTTATCTTCTTCCTCACATCTGCGATTTTCAGAACAAGTTACAGCCGCCTCTCTTTTTTTTTTTGCGATTTCTATTGTTTTTCTTACTAATCTTATATGTTTTAATTAATATATAACTAATTTGCTAAAGAATAATCAATCTTGGATTCCAAATCGACAGTTTTGATGAGTTTTAAAACTTATCCGATTAAGTAAGCGCCTATGGTCAAATCGCCACGGTTGGAGGCCGCACCACGTTTTTCCGGCGACTTTCCGGCCGCCTCAGCCGCGTTTTCGAACAGGGAAAGGAACACATCTGAGTTACGTAAATCGAGGTGGCACCACTGGTAAATAAAGTAAACTTCTGGTCCCATTTTACGAAAAAGCCGAAGAAAAAGAGTAAGTTGGTCGTCTATAATTGTATGTCTAAACACCATCACACACACTTGCCACTATTGTCTAGAACTCACTCTCTTTATCGCTCGCACCGTCTTTGAACCCAAGAAAAGAAAGTTCGTTACACTTGCCCAGCAGAGTCATGTCTGTTATACTTCCTCTGTGTCTGGTTCTCTCAATGATTACCTATTCAAGTAAGCCCTTTTATATCCTCTGTTTCATTCTTCTTGTGCCAGTTCTGAAAAGTGTTTATATGTATCTATCTTTTTGCTAGTTATGAGACCTCTTGTATAAATCTAAGAGATGTGAAACTTCAAAATCTGATATTTGCTTCTTGGTTTGGTTCTAACGATCTTGATTTTTCTTTTTGGGGGAAACTTTAAAAAGATGCGGCTTATTGTGTGTGCAAAGACGGTAACGAGCAAGTGCTTCAGAAGGCAATAGACTATGCTTGTGGAGCTGGAGCTGACTGTACTCAGATCCAGCTGAACGGAGCTTGTTACCAACCTAACACCATCAAAAACCACTGTGACGTCGCTGTCAACAGTTACTACCAGAAGAAAGCTTCTTCCGGTGCCACATGTGATTTTAACGGCGCCGCCGTCATCTCTAACTCCCCTCCGTCAAGTATTCAACTTTATTATGACCCATTATGTTTTTGGAATTAATCAAATCTATAATTTTTATTTGCACTGATTTACTCTTGTCCTTTTTTTTTTCTTTCTCTTTCTGAATCTTGCAGCGGCTTCAAGCTGTTTATCTGGTTCCAGGTATGTTAAGTTTGTCTTTATCCATTCTTGTTCGTTGTTTAAGTGTTGTTTTTTATCAGTAAAAGAAGCTGATGATGAGTTTAGTAATGTTTCTTTACCACCGACTAAACTAATTTTTATTATTTTTAAAATGCGATTTTAATTATTTGATCTTTTTTTTTTTTTGAGACACAATGATTGAATTGACAAGGATCCGTGATAACAATTGTATCATTTCTGTTCAGTTCACCTTTACAAAGAATATCAAAAAACAATTAATCATTCAAATGATCAAGATGTGCATTATCGACTGATCTTAAATAAATCAACAATGTATCCTTTTTTTATCCTTTTTTTTTTTGGGGTCAAATGTATCCTTTTTTATCCTTTTTAATAATTAATGACTGATATTTTTGGCTACTTTTGCAGCTCTAGTGGGACCCCGTCCACTGGAACCCCAAAAAGTGGGACCCCGTCCACTGGGACACCAACCAGCGGGACTCCAACCAGTGGCTTCCCATCCACCGGGACTCCGTCCACAGGGAACCCCACTTCCGGAATGCCCAACACTGTGACTCCTTCCACTTCCACGGGGATGCCTACTTCTTCCTCGTCTTCAGTGTTCCCGGGTACTACTCTTGGACCGGTCGGGAGTGGCGGACTAGGTGATCCGAACGCTGGAGTGATGTTGTCAGACCGAACTAACACGGTGTTCTTCATACTTGCCGGTGTAGTTATGCTTGTCATGATGGGTTAGGGAGACAGCATCTCAGACACACGGTTGGTTGTTGCAATAGATGAGCTTTGATTTTGCCAACGGCTTATGGGTTGTGCAAATCAGTTAGTGCTGCTGTATCTTTTCTGGTTCTTGTGGAGTTCCTATTATTAGGTTGGCCGAGAGACATCATTATGCGGGGTTAGCAGCTAGTAACTTGTGATGTACAAGTCTAAAGCAAAACCTTTTTTCTTTTTTTTTGTAAAATCCGGAGGACGAGATGCTCTTTTGTTTCTATTCTTTTTATATCCTTTTGTTTCTTTGAACCTTTCATCTTTTAGAACGTATCACTACGTCTCCAATTATAATGTGGCATATAGAGTGCCGTGTGTTTCAAAAAGAAAAATGCATATAGAGTGCCGTAACAATGACTAAAAATGTGGTTTTTATCATGTGTTTATATAACTCAAGATTACCCAACATACAAAATGCGAAATAGTAGACGTGACATCTTGTATTTTGTCACTTTGTACTTAAACAAAAGACATGGGTTTAGTAATTTGGTGATATTGTTGTTATCGTTCGGAAAGAAAAAAAGAATTATTAGCTCACGATCAAGTTAAGGAGTAAGGACTGACTTCTTTCATTGTGGGTTGTGTTCTCTCCACTATGCTAGTTAACGTGGAACGTAGAGATGTATATGATCTTAAAGTTTAGAGGCTATTAGGTATTCATACAGAAAATGTCAGCGAGTCAATAAACTTTTGGTCTCCAAAAGATTGCTCCTCCTAATCCTATATAGAAAAATGGGAAGACGTTGGTAGTTGAATGCTCAAGAATATCTTTTGGATTCAAGTTAGGTTTTATGGGGGACGAGTTTGGGAATCGGGTGCCGCTTGTGGTGGCCAAGAATCTGATACCAATCTCTTTCCCAAGCTGCTTTCTCTCATCCATCCATTCAAGCTGATTCTTAAAGTTCCTTTTGATTATTAGCCATCATCTCCTTTTTTCTATCTCTAGTCTACTTAAACACCTTCCTCGGGCTCAACTCATATATAAGACAAAGCTTTACCTAACCTACTAGGCTACTACAATAATGATTTCTTTAAGTAACTAGTTGGTTTCTCAAAATGAATATCGTATCTTATAGAAGCTTCATCTAATTTAAGTGGCTCCTCAAAACACAAGCTTCTCTAATTTGGGTTCAAGATCATCATCTAGTCTGGTTCAGTATTTATGTGATTCTAACAACTTATTTGCATATAAATTTGTATCAATAGAAAATTACTGATTTGACATGGTATCCAAGTTGGTATCAAATCCAAAAATAGGATCTAGTTCAACTAAATGAAATAATCATGCCAACTAAAACAAGTATGATGTACAACAGAAATTGCACTTGCAAAAAAAAAAAAAACTCAAATACACAAACTAACCAAAATCACTTTCTCTCTTATTTTTTTCCTATCTCTCTCTACCCTCTTTCTAAAATCTACTCCTTAATACAAAAAACTACAAGAAAATTTATGATAAATAGATTGCAAGAAATTGTCTCCCATTTACTTGAGGTAAAAAGGGCAGAGGATGCTGTCTTCTGGCTATCTTTGGGCTTTTGATAATCATATTAATATATGGCCTTCTGGATGTTCTCATCTTTTTTGGGGCTTTGAAGAGAAATCTCCCAAGAAAAAAAACAAAAAATCGCTAGAAGGAGGGGTCGAACCTCCGACCTTGTGGTTAACAGCCACACGCTCTAACCAACTGAGCTATTCCAGCTTGCTTGATTCTTACAGTACATTCCCCAATATATACTCATTATTACAAAACTCGGAAGCAAACTGAATATGTCGGAATGTGGTCTGAAACCAGACTCTGATCGATCACTGCTCCAATGTTGAGAAAAACTCTAACATCAATCCAACGAAGAAGACAACACTTCTCATCGTCTTCTTCTTCTTCTCAAGAAAGTGAATCCCTTTACTCATTCCTGAAACCATCTCTCTTCTCCCACAAACCAATCACCCTCACTCCCTCCCTCTCTCCGCCTCCTCAACCCTCCAAAGCCCTAACCCACGACCAAAAAGCCTCCCTCGAATCCACCCTCCACCTCTCCTTATCCACCCACAACACCGACGAAGCATGGAAGTCCTTCAGATCCCTCGTCTCCGCTTCTTCCCTCCCCCAGAAGCCTCTCCTCAACTCCCTCATCACCCATCTCTCCGAATCAACCACCTCCCCGCACAGACTCAAACGCGCCTTCGCCTCCGCCGCTTACGTCATCGAGAAAGATCCAATCTTGCTCGACTTCGACACTCTCCTCACCCTTCTCCAGTCCATGAAGATAGCCAAAGCTGCTTCCCCTGCGTTGGCTTTGGTCAAGTGTATGTTCAAAAACAGGTTCTTTGTCCCCTTTGATCTCTGGGGAGGTTTGGTTATCGACATCTGCCGAGAAAGTGGAACCTTGTCTTCGTTTCTTAAAGTGTTTAAGGAGAGCTGTAGAGTTGCAATCGATGAGAAGCTTGATTACATGAAACCTGGTTTGGAAGCGTGTAACGCGGCTCTTGAAGCGTGTTGTAGGCAGATGGAGTCTCTAACCGATGCTGAGAGTGTGATTGAGTTGATGGCTGTGATTGGTGTGAAGCCTGACGAGTCCACCTTTGGGTTTCTTGCTTACTTGTATGCAAGAAAAGGGCTTAAGGAGAAGATAAAGGAGGTTGAGAGTTTGATGGATGGTTTTGGTTTTGCTAATAAGAGAATCCTTTATTCGAATATGATTAGCGGTTATGTTAAGGTTGGTGATTTAGATAGTGTTTCTGATGTTATACTCCATAGTCTTCAAGGAGATTGTAGCTTCTGTGAGGAGACGTATTGTGAAATAGTGAAAGGGTTTATAGAGAGTAAAAGCGTCAAGAGTTTAGCTAGACTAATAACCGAAGCTCAGAGGTTGGAGTCTGAGTCCATTGACATTGACGTATCAGTTGGTTTTGGAGTCATAAACGCTTGTGTTAAACTCGGATTCTCTGATAAAGCACATAGTGTACTCGAGGAGATGATAGCTCAGGGAGAAGAAGGAACCGTGGGGCTTGGGGTCTACTTACCAATCTTGAAAGCCTACAGCAAAGAGTACAAAACAGCTGAAGCTACTCAGCTGGTTACAGAGATCAGCAGCTCCGGTCTACAGCTAGAGGTTGAGATCTACAACGCTCTGATAGAAGCGTCAATGACCAACCAGGACTTCGTGTCTGCGTTCACGTTGTTTAGGGACATGAGAGAGGCAAGAGCGGTGGATTTGAAAGGGAGCTACTTAACAATCATGACGGGACTCCTCGAGAATCAGAGACCAGAGTTGATGGCAGCGTTTCTAGACGAAGTAGTGGAGGATCCTCGCGTGGAAGTGAACTCTCATGACTGGAACTCGATCATTCACGCCTTTTGTAAGTCGGGACGGTTGGAGGACGCGAGGAGGACGTTCAGGAGGATGGTTTTCTTGCGTTACGAGCCTAATAACCAGACCTACTTGTCGTTGATCAATGGATACGTGAGTGGTGAGAAGTACTTCAATGTCTTGCTCCTGTGGAACGAGGTCAAAGGGAAGGTGTCGTGTGTAGATGCGGAGAAGAGGTCGAAGCTGGACCATGGTTTGGTGGATGCGTTCTTGTATGCGTTGGTGAAAGGAGGGTTCTTCGATGCGGCGATGCAGGTGGTGGAGAAGTCTCAGGAGATGAAGATATTTGTGGATAAGTGGAGGTATAAGCAGGCGTTTATGGAGACTCATAAGAAGCTTAGGTTGCCGAAGTTGAGGAAGAGGAACTACAAGAAGATGGAATCTCTTGTTGCCTTCAAGAACTGGGCTGGTCTCAGCACATGAGAAAAGCCAGAGGTGTTGTCTGTTTATGGTGTTCTGACACGTGGAGTTGCTAATTTGGGGGGAGCAGGAGACTAGGAGAAGCAGCCAAGGTTTGGTTAAGGCGAGCTAATCCCTGTATTGTAGGAATACCTTTTGGTTTAAAAAGAAATCTGCAGAAAGAAATGGATTAGTTCTTTTGATTTTGTTCAACCTTTTTCCTTTTTAGTCTCAAAATTTTCAAAGGATTATCCATTTTTGTGTGTTTGTTATTTTTTTTATAAAGATTATTAGATGGTTACTGTCATTGTTCCAAGCCTCAAGAATAAGTTTTTTTTTTTTACTGTTTTGTGTATATAGAGGGTCGTCCCTTGTCAATATGTATCATCATGTTTCTGTTGTTTGTTCTTCGAATCTTTTGCCCATTTTTCATCTGATCTATAGAGAGAGAGAAGAATGACGAGGAGAATATTACTAACAGAGGTAGCCATTGCGGGTAAAGTAGAAGGTTCATTGGAACTTTTACATGGATATTCGTATGTATAGTAAGTCCTCTTTTTTTTTTCTTTTTTACTGTGATATAGTTCTTCTCTATGCTGCTTCACATCAAAGAAATTCTGAATTACAATGACTTGATGATAGGTCTTTGTTGTGCATTAGAACATGTGTACTAGAAATGATTTTGATTTTCTTAGACATGTTGCTGAATAAGGATTTTTACAAGGATTCTGATGCATTCATTGAGTCCTTTCGAATTTTTTCAAACCATTTCTCTTTTTTTCATGCATATTGTGAAGCAAGTTAAAAGAAATGAGAAAGTCTTCGTTTTTGCTTCTTTTTTTTTTGTTCAGCCATTGGAAACGAAGCAGAAGAGGGGACACAGTAGAAAAGGCTTTTCAATCTAAAGAAGCATAGAAAAGCTTATGATATAGTAGGAGTTTTGATCCAAGACGAACGAACAGAGAAGGGAGTGATGAGAAGCCGGTTTTGGGAACTGACAGTGAGGGGTCAAACTGAGAGGATGAACATTGGAGACAGCAGTTACTCAGACGAAGCACCAAGCAGCACACAGTCAGCAGTTTCACATCCAATGTGTGTTTGTTTCTTTTCTTACTCACCGTACTAGTCTTTGATTCCGGGAAACAGGAACTTATGTTTTGATTATTCTTTTTTTTTTAGCTAAAGACACTTGACAAAAAAAAGCACTAAACAACTGGGGCCTTGTTTCTGACGTAAAACAAACGTCGTTATGACGTAGATACACAGAGGAAGACACGTCTACATAAAAAAAACCCGTGACGATCGTTAAAACGATTTTCGGAATCTAATCATTCATGGATCAATTAAAAAGGGTAGGTCCCACACTTAGCCTGGCTGGTCAAACTAGAAGCAGCCATGTGGAGACCCTCCTTAAATATAACATCACAGACAATTGACTTCTCCTGGGTCCTACTCCCTCTCTCTCTCTCTCTCTAAAGTCTGTAATGACAACGACAATTAAACCGAGAGAGACACGCCTGAAAGTGAAACGCTATCTATCTATCTATCTCCCAAAACTTCACATTTTTATTATTTTATTTAAAATATATACATTATTAACATCACCATTTTTTAACAATATATTTTTTTAACATCACTGATAATTAGTAAAGTAGTGTGTTTTGAAAAAAATTCCTAGTTAAAAATATATATATTTTGAAAGCTAAGCTTTTTAGACTTTTGTTTTATCATTCTTTGTTCTTCTTTTCCTCGAAGTTCATATACTCGTTTGACTGTTTCCAATACGTCAACTAACTTTTTTCTTTTGTATTGATTATTGAGCCAATAAATATTTTTGTTTTCTTTTAAAATTGTCGTTTTCTTTTAGAGTAAAGAAACTTTCATCTTTTGCAACTTGAATTTCGAGACAGAGAGAGAGAGAGAGATCAAAAATCTACAAAAGACTTAAAACCTTTTTATTTGATTTTATGTTTCTCAAAAAAAAAGGGTAAATCGAAAAATCAGGGCTTTGATTATCTTCCTGCGTTCATCTCTCTCTCTCTATCTCTTGTGGGAGAAATGAAGAAAACGCTCCTTGCTTTGTTCTTGCTGCTTCTTCTGAATCTGTTTGCGTTTTCATCTTCCCGGAAACTCAAACCTTTCCACGACGCAACTGTTCTTCTCGAGTTGAAGACTAGCTTCTCCGATCCACACGGTGTTCTCTCTAGCTGGGATCCGAACATCTCCAACCACTGTTCCTGGTTCGGTGTCTCTTGCAACTCCGATCTCAGAGTCGTCTCTCTAACCCTCGACGAGACTAGACTCGGCGGCGAGATCTCTCCGGTGGTCGGAAGCCTCTCCGAGATTAGGGTTTTATCTCTTGCTTTCAACAACCTTGGAGGCCAAGTTCCAAAGGAGATCTGGGGGTTGAAGAGGTTAGAGTTCCTTGACCTCCAAGGCAACGACTTTAGGGTTCAGAGTTTCTCACGCAATGCTGTCAGGAAACTCATGAGTCATAACGGTGAAGAAGAAGAAGAAGAGAACGAAGCGAGTTCAACCTCAGATTCTTCAGACAAAACCGGTTTGTACCCTATTGAGATAGCTTCCATCGTGTCGGCTTCAGTTATTGTCTTTGTCCTTCTCGTCCTCGTTGTCTTGTTCATCTACACTAGAAAAGGCAAACGTAACTCGCAAGTTCAAGTGGTTGAACCAAAGGAGATCAAAGTCTTTGTGGACAATGGTGTCCCTCTGACCTACGAGAGCATCGTTAGAGCCACTGGCTACTTCAGCAACTCGAACTGTATAGGACACGGTGGGTTCGGTTCCACATACAAAGCTGAAGTCTCTCCAAACAATGTCTTCGCTGTTAAAAGACTCTCCATTGGTAGGTTCCAAGGGGACCAACAGTTCCACGCGGAGATCTCAGCTCTCGAAATGGTTAGGCATCCGAATCTCGTTATGCTAATAGGTTACCACGCGAGCGAGACAGAGATGTTCCTTATCTACAACTACTTGTCCGGAGGGAACCTTGAAGACTTCATCAAAGAAAGATCCAAGCCTGCTCTCGACTGGAAGATCCTTCACAAGATTGCTCTCGATGTGGCCCGTGCTCTCGCCTACCTACACGAACAGTGTTCTCCTAAAGTCCTGCATAGAGACATCAAACCGAGTAACATACTCTTGGACAACAACTACAACGCTTATCTGTCTGATTTTGGGCTGTCTAAACTCTTGGGGGCGTCGCAGTCTCATGTGACAACAGGAGTGGCTGGAACGTTTGGGTATGTTGCTCCTGAATACGCGATGACGTGCCGTGTCTCGGAGAAAGCAGATGTTTACAGCTACGGTATTGTCATCTTGGAGCTGATATCGGATAAGCGAGCTTTGGATCCTTCTTTCTCGTCTCACGAGAATGGATTCAACATTGTCTCGTGGGCGCATATGATGCTGAGTCAGGGTAAAGCTAAGGAGGTTTTCACTAAGGGGCTGTGGGAGACTGGTCCTCAGGATGATCTGGTCGAGGTTCTGCATTTAGCACTCAAGTGCACGGTCGATAGCCTCTCGATAAGGCCGACGATGAAACAAGCTGTAAAACAACTGAAACGAATCCATCCTTCTAGATTGTGATACAGCAGCAAAAACACGAGTGTGTAGTAGCTATTAGAAGCTTTGTAGCTTTTTGTATTTTTTTGTTTTTGTTTTTAAGTCTGTTTGCTTATTTTCAGAGTAGGAGGTTTTTCATCTGTGTACTACTCTACTACTTAGTACTCATCATATGCATCATCAATGTCATTCTCTTGAAACTGAAAACTGATAGGCTTGTGTTGCTTACAAAATGTTAACTCAGATTCAGACAAAACATATGTTGTCTGATCTAAAATTCTTAGACATAAAGGGAGTAAATGAAGAGATAGTATTAGGGGGTCTATGTTGTTGCCTCATGTTGTTGTTGTAAGCTTTTTGCTTCCTTGCTAGACCCTGTAATGAATCAAAACAACACTGTTTCTAAGTAACATTTGGTTAAGTTTAAATCTTCATAACCAAGCAAATGGGCCTTTCAGGTTCCGACAAGGTGAAAACTAACTTTTGTGTTATGTAATGATTTCAGAATGATGCATCCATTTGTGTAATGCGATTTGGTTTCCATCTCGGAAACACTTGTACAACTTCCTCCGCCGCCGCCTTGGGACTCAACGGAGCCTTGTAGTGAACAAATGACCAGCACTGTCGGTGTTGTCTTAAAAGCCCACCTTTGTTAGCCGTCGCTGACCACCGTGGAACACGTACAAAATTATTAATAGCTGAAGCTTGATCATAATCACACCATCATAGTAAGTAGAATAATCTTTTGTAATCTCACATTCTATAGTAGCATCCATGGTTGAAACGCATACGAAATCATCAGTATCGTTGAATCCCATATAGTTTATACGAAACTTAAATGTAGCTCCACTAAAAGCATTTCATCCAAAACTTCTATAGAGTAAATTATTATGAAGGGTTTTGCCATAATAATCATAAACTGAACAGATTCTATGCCATTAATGGGTCGGGTTCTAAATGTTTTAAAATATGCGAGGATGCTAGATTCTACCATTTTCTGTTCCACATTATTTTGTGAGTATAATTTTCTTGGATAGATTTTGATTGCTATAAAAAAAAGAATAGATTAGGACTACGACATTAGAAAGTAACACTATGAATACATTCACCAATCACCAGTTGTCGAAAAGAATTCTTAACATTCTAAGATGATATTCTACCTTTTTATCCTTTTTTTTTTGTTGTCAAACTACCTTTTTATCCTCTTAAACTGTAATTATTGTAGGCATCTCCTATATAGTTACGCGCTAATGCTATAAGAAATTAGAAAACTAGTTCTAAAATTGTATTTGAAAAAAGAATAAAAGATAAAGCAACGTTGACCCATTTTATAAGAAAAAGGTTAAGTAATAATAAGATGGAGAAAGGAATGGAATCAGATCTAAGCAAAATCGTTGACGTGTAAAGCTTTTGCAATCCAAACCCTGCAGATTATAGAGGTGTCACATTCGCATAATTGTTGATTTAAATTGCTTTATAACCACTGATTACTTTTTTGGAAGTAAGATGCTAATCACCTTGCTTTTTATGTTATTACAAATGCATATCATTCTTTGTTTACGTAATATTTGATTAACGCAACATTAGACCAGAAGCCCATCTTATAGTTTATTTATTTTCTTAAAGGTGATTGATTCGCAAAGGAACAAAATCATAGGATATACCTTCACGCATTCACAAGTGGAAACTTGATTGAACTCGATGGCTATAATAAGAAAGAGGGGTGAATTTCCGAATAAAATAGAGAAAAACAAAAGAAAGTAGAAAAATAATCTCAAATTGGATTTGCAATATCTTCTCTTGAAACAATCAAAGTCCTTTGAGAATCTGTACGCCAAAGAAACTCTCTTTGTTCTTGCCAAGTACAATAAAGTCTTCATTATACAATAATAACGCCTTTGTTGTAGTTCCAGTGGCTGGACAAAATCACAACAAATGAAAAATCTCGAAAGCAGCAACAAAGGCTGATGAAACAAAACAAAAATCTTGCAGACGTTTTGTTCATCTTCTAAACAGACCCGTTTGCTTCGCCGGCGCTACCTCTGGCGCTCTTAGCGGTTCTTCTCTGCAAGTCAGCATCGTAGTGTTGGAACGCAGCATCAAGAGCCTGGCAGAGAAAAATAGGTTTATACAAATTCATAAACTGGATTACAATGCAAGTTTAGATATATGATGTAAGCTGATCTAAGTAGGCACTGGAAGAAGCTAACCTGTTGCATTGGACGAACTAGTAGAGAAAGCTGATGGCGGAGTTCCGATTGCACCGACTCTTTCATTGCCTGAGTCCAATTGCACGGTTTAATATCAAGGAAACAGTACACACTAGACTACATGCAATACGCTTAAACTACCGATTCAATTTCATGTTTGTGTTGCATTGGTATTGAGATATTAGTAAACTACTGTTCTAACGGATTACTCCAAGGTTCTTATTTCATAGCTTACCTCGAGTTGTGAATAACTATTGGACATTGCATCCTTCAGCTTCCCTACCTGCATAAATACAATATAACATCTGTAAGGTAAGTTTGAATCTTTCCTGAGAAAGCTCAGGAATATACGTATATAGAGATTGTGAGATAGAAAGAACATTACTTTGGTATGAAGATATGTGGTTGTTATCGGGTAAGATGACCAAAAATGTTTAAGTAATTCTTGTATTGATGTCCAATGCTGCAGATGAAAAGAAAAAGGTAAGACTTCCGATGCATTTGATTGGACAACAGAATCCACACGCATAATGATAAAAACCCACAAAGCTTATTGTTGATTTGGACATTGGAATAGATTAGAAACTTACATGTAAAACCTCGTCTCTAGTGGACTTCGGCAATCTGTCCAGAAAGCTCTCTCGCGGGTTCTTCCCGATAATATTTTTGGCGGTGGAGATAGTTTGGGTTAATGACCTGAAAACCTGAATGGGGATAGACATTTTTAGTCTAGGAAACGAAGGAATATGTGAATAAGCCATGGTTTCTTTAAGTCAGCACACATTTTACGACGGGATAGAAGAGCACCTCGAAGGCAACTTCAGGTTTAATCAACGGATCCCTTAACCCTTTCGTTCTAATCTCCAAAATGGATTCTTTTAACGATCCGTAAGCTTCATGAACATTTCTCTTTAATGTCCCTGCTCCTCTAGGTTCATTGACGACGTTTCCTTGTTGAGATTCAAAGTAATCACGAGGGTCCTGATTCCAAAGAAGAAAGGGTAAATCAGAATCTATGATCAACAGTGAAAATCTTTTATTGAAAGAGACGAACCTTGATAGAGAGCGGTGCTAACGGGAAATTCTGCGGTGCTTGAAGATCCTCCATTTCAGCCAAACGGGACATTCTCGCCAATCTCTCCTGATTAGCGTCTTTAGTGGTTTCACCATCAGCTTTGCTTACTACCAGGGGTAACAGATATAGATAGTGAGGTCAGAGGAATATTAAGTAAGGCATTGGTCATGGATCAGCACAGAAGAAAGCAAAAGCAGAATATAGCAGAATGTAACAGCAAACCTTGTTTAACCCGTGCGAGCGCCTCTGCAACACTCCTTGTGTTTTCTGAATCAACATCTGATTTCCAATTTAAGAGAATAAGTGAGCATCATTGTATACTGACCACCAGTAACTAAAGTCAAAAGGCCAATACACATGCTTACACTTAGTAAACTAGCTACCGTGAAAAACGTAAGAAGAAAGTATCGAAGGAGGTGCAAAGAGGTGTTTACCAATGTTCCTGCCTTCCAATACAACAGCAGCATGACGATTAAGATCTTGCAAAAGTGATCTTCTAAACTGACCATTCTGAGGTTCAACAACATCCATGGTGCCATCTCGCTGGATCCCGTGGTCCTGTGTTACGGGTAATTAACAATAAGTACAACATAGGGTAATATGATACAGTACAATTGTAAATATCAAAATTTCCACAGTAAATATTATAGATCACTAGAGCCCAGTTCTTCCCATCTAATAGGGTGAGACAATATATCGACGTATATATAGCTGTGCCAGTCATTTTAATTTTTTTTGTTTCAACAACCCTTGATCCGCACTGAGGTGGAAGTTATCCAAACCTCCCATCTCATGTAGTGGTAGTTGGCTTACCATAAGATGAGTGTAGTCATCTCCCTGGTCAGCTTCCATGTCAAGAGTTGGATCAACCCGTCTGATCTACAAGACACGACATTCAAATCAAAAGGATGTGCCACAAGTGTTTTCATCTCAATTAAAATACATGGAAATGATTTTAACTGTAGAAACGAGATAACCTTTTGACGAGCTTCCTGAGCCAATATCTCATCAGGCTTTAGAAAGACAGCGAGTTCCTCGTCCTCAGCAGCTTCTGCTGCAGCTACCGCTGTATTTTTGGTGCTGTAAAGATATTCTGCTCTAAAATATTTTGTCCAGAAGTCTTTTTCTGTCATCTGGCGTAGGAAAATAGCTACCAAAGCCAGTCAAGACTCGTCCTATCTGATGATTAAACCTATAAACAAAGATTGGGATAGTGTTGAAGTCTTTGCTACCTTACTCGGAACATAATTAATGAATGCCTGCCGAACAGCTGGCTTCTCAGCAAAAATCTGAAAGCGTAACGAAGATAGTATATGAGGAAAGGACAGTCGCATGTATAAAACAGCACTGAAGATTCTTTCTAAATGTTTATAGATCAAACGAACTCAAAATAGAAGGTAAAGTGAAATGCTATTCCATATCTCGCGTTTAGCTTTCAATTGGAAACACATGTTGCAACCTGAACACCTATTTATGAATTTTAGTCCCAGTGTATTACCAATTCCAACTTTAACCCCATTCACCATACAAACTGATCCCAACCCAGCTTGGATTAGGATTCAGAAACTTATAGGACTTACATCAATGACAAATGTAGTGAACCAAAGAGGTTACCTGAAAAATTATCTCAGAGGTTAAGTTGAACGTCACCCTATTAGTCTGAAAGAAAAAAAAAAGGTAAAGAAAGTGGTTAATAAGCCAGATGAAATGTTACATGATATACAAGAACAAATGGAACTACTTCAGCGAAAGACGACATAGTATGGATTATTTCTTTCCTACAGAGGCATACACATGAGAATTTAACTGGAGAAGATAAACTTCCAAGAAGGGGTAAAGAGAAGTATGCTATACCCGCCCATCAGTAGAAGGTTTGATGCCGGAAACCATCATGCTCTTCAGTCCGACCTGTTGCTTCGACTTTCTGATGGAATCTTTACCCAGTAGTTTCTACAATGAATAAAGTCGGTAACTACAAGGACACACACTCACAAGAAGATTGAAAAACTAAAGGAAACCAAGAAAGAAGCAAACCTTCCTAGTAGCCCAGAATTCATCTTCAGTCAGGACTTTAGTTTCAACAAATTCCTTATGCAATCTCTGCAACTCACTTCACATCATATGTACGTTACTCAAGTCCTGATTAAACTTCTAACAGAAAAAAATCAACCTAATGGTTATGAATCATTACACACATATTTTCTCGAAGAACCTTGAAGCGTAGCTCCAAGTCAGCAATACTGAGTTGCTCAGCAGAGGTCAAGACAGCAGCTGGTTTCTTAGGCTGCTCCTCTTCACATTTGGCTAGGGCCTTAGCTGCTCACAGTAAAAAACAAAATGGATTGCAAAATACAACAAGATAAAGTAGATTTCAATCAAAGTTAAAAAGAAAAGAGAATGGAAGATGAAGCTTTACTGATGAGAGCACGGCAAGCATGCATGTCCTGATAATTTTGAAACTCAAAGATATGACTGTCTCCCTATATTCAGAAAAATTGAGGAAACTTCAATGACACATGGGAACTTGCACAAATCTTGGCTTTCAACACAAAGGGCAACAAGAGAAAAACAAAACCTGCTTGTTGGAGAGATTGAGCCAAGCAGGTTTTTTTGATCCTTCTTTAGTATATTTTTGACCTGAAAAAATTAACCAATGAGGAATTGATAAAGAGTGAGCAGTAAGGAAGGAAGGATCATCAAATGAGGAGGAAGAGAGATACTTTTGATGTTGGGAGTGAGGACTTTAAGCTTTGAATCAGAGGTGGGATCATTTGGAACGAAGAGCAGCATCCCTTCCCTCTGCCGAAAAGTAAGCAAAGCATTCACCAAACCAATTGCTCAAAAGAGAGAGAGAGAGAGAGGTTCATACTAATTTGAGGATTCCCTCAGTTCCTCGATCCTTCAGAGAGCTCTTGTATTTCACTTGCCAGTCCGACATACTCCTGATTTCGAGACGAACCAACTCTTCAATTGATACGATTGGTGTTGCGTTTGGGTTTTCACAAATCGACGAATCTCTTTCTCTCGATCTGCCAAAGAAACGAAGAGGTTGTTAAGAAAACAGAGAGAGAGATCGGAATCTAGGGTTTAGAGTGGTGCGGAATCAAATAATATGCGAGATGATTACCAGTTACGTTCTACTGAATCTCCCCCACTTCTACTGGCGAAGAAGAAGAAGAAGAAGTAGAAGCACCTTTATTTTCCGAGCCCTCTTATTATTAACGAGGCCCAGCCCATAAACACCATTTTTGAGAGAGTTGAAATATTGATGCAGAGGTTTGATTACTTTAGGCCCGGCCCATAATCGCCATTTGAGAGAGAGTTGAAATATTGATGCAGAGGTTTGATACTTTGATCCCTACCTTTTGCGGGGAAAATTGCCTATTTCCCTATGAACTAATTGTTTCTAGTTTTTTCACATACAAACTTTTAATCCATAATAAAAAAATCTCTTGAACAAAAAAAAAAGAGTGAATTATTCTCCTATGAACTAGTTTTTCTTAGCTTTTTTACACAAACTTTTAAATCATACTAAAAAACACATGAACAATTCTGTTTTTTGAATTACATACACAAACTATCAATTTTAAACTAATTCTCTTAAAATTATAAATGGCGTTATTTAAATGTTAACTAGCTTTATGACAGGTGCAGAGCTGGTTTAATTTGGATTGATAAAAAAAAATACTACGTCGTTTCATTCTTCTTCTCTTTTTTTTTTGTCAATTGTTCTTACTTTTCATAAATAGTTTTACTCTTCATCATCAATTGGAAATAAAATTTATTAGTTTGCAGAAGAATAAAACGTTTTACATGATGCATAAAAAAAACAGCAACTACTAGCTTACCAATCTCCATGTATTGCCACAAGAAATTATAAAATCGGCGTAATATCTCAAACTGATGATAAAGAGTAAAAAAATTATGAAGAAAAAGAGCAGTTGACAAAAAAAAAAGAATAAAACGACATAGTATCTTTTTATCAACCCAAATTAAACCGGTTATCAACATGCTATAAACCAAGTTAACATTTAAATAACACCATTTATGGTTTTAGGCAATGTTTTTAAACCCGACCCAGACACTGAACCGGACGACTTACCGGATCGATGGGTCACTGGGTCGACCGCGGGTGAACCGCAGGTTAATAAATTAATTAATCTTATTATATAATAATATATTAGCTATGAAAATAAATATATAAAAACTAAAGTTTAATATTTTTTAAATATTTTTTAAAACATAAAATAATAGTTTGAATATGTATATATTTTATGTTTAAAAAATATTTAGAAAATACTTAACTTTAATTTTTATATTTTTATTTTCATTTGACATAGAAAATATCAAAAATAGTTTAGATTATTTAAATTTTTCTATAACAATGTAAGAGTTATGACATCTAAAAAAATCAAGATATAAAATTCATAAATATTTAAATGTCTAATGTGAATAATAAAGTAAACTTCAAATTCAAAATAAACTAAAAGTAAAAGATCATTGTAATAAATTGTCAATATCGGAAATAAACTAACACCAAATCACATCAACTAATGGTTCTCTCTACCATCATTGACTTTATTTTCTTCAAGTGTCATAGTGAAATCTTCATCAAAATCTAAAAAATCACAAATATAAAACTGAAAAGGAAAAACCTAAGTTTTTTTTTGCCAACATCTAATTTCTTAATTGGAAATTTAGAATATAAAACATAATTTAAAAACTAATAAAATGATGTAAAAGTTATTTATTGGTTCAACCGGTGGTTCAACCGGTATCGGGTTCCGAGTTTTAGTGGGTTTTTGCGGGTTTTTGTGAGTTTTTAAATATTGGGTTTTTCACAAAACCCAAACCGATTTTTTTCTGGGTCACCGGGTTTACCGGTTCAACCGCGGGTCCGGATCGGGTTTCAAAACAACTGGTTTTAGGAAAATTAGTTTAAAATAAATTGTATATTTAATTTTAAAAATAGAGTTGTTCATGTGCTTTTTGACATGATTTAAAAGTCTGTGCGTGAAAAGACCAGAAAAAACTAGTTAGTAGAAGAATGAACCATTTTCGCGTTGTTCACGTAGCTTTTGGCATGGATTAAAAGTTTAAGTGCGAAAAAACCAGAAATAATTAGTTCATAGCGAAAGAGGCCATTTTCTCACCTTTTCTGACCGTCTGTCGCTCTCTTCTTTATTACACACTAGGACCGGCCCGCCCTACGGGCGGGATGTGTTACATTTATATTTTTCATTACGAATATATGATTGTTAATATGTAAATCCAATGGTAGGGGTTGGTTTGGAACTTGATGTTGTAGTTGGTTTGTTTGTGTAAAGTTAAATCGATGGATGGACGATTGAAAATAAAAATCATGCTCTTTGAATTATTTTGAGTTTTTGTAGTTGGACTTTATTATTTTTATCTATTGTGGTTGTCTACTGTATATAATATAGTGCAATTTTGGTTGAGCAAGTGCATTGGTGAAAATAACATGAGTTTTATAGGTTGGCTATCGCTGTGGACCTCTGATTTATATGATTAACTCTGGTAATAGTATTTCTTTGTGGGGGCTAGTGCGATTCTTATTGTTGTAGCAAAAATATTAGTCAATATAAATTGTTTTCTACATTGTTTTAAGATCACCTAATGGAAATATTGGCGATTCTACATTGTTTTAGCAAAAATAGTGGCATAGACTGTGATGAAGTCACATCAGATCATTCTGGAAATTTAAAGTGTATATGCATATATGATACAAACTGGAACTGGAATCACCCGTACACTTGGAACGTTTGTGTTATCAGCATCAGAGCCCAATTCTGTTTCAGTGGTGGATCTCAACTCAGTGGAACCAATTTTATGAGTTCTAACAACCGTCTTTTTCACCATCACGGGGGCAGTTCTAACAGATCAGATAACACTGGAAGGAAAGATTTTTCTGCAATGTGTATGATGAGAAAAACAATAATGATTGTTGATGTTTATTAACTAACTGTTACAGAAATATCACTGAGAGAATGAGAAGTCATATTTAATTATTTTTTTAGAACACCAAGCATAATATGTCCGACCCTATTAACAACAATAAAACTGTCTCACACGCGTAAAAACGATTATCTTTGGATTCTATAAACTCCTTATTAAGATTTTTTTGTACCCTGCCTTTCACTTAATTAAAAAAAAGGAATCTCGCTTAGATTTTTTTTACTTAAGATAATTACTCAAACACTATTAAAAAGTTGCATAATTAATAAACATTTAAAATTTATTCTTATTCTTATTCAACACTTGAAAGTTAGCTATGGAATTATAACTTTATTTTCTCTAGGAAAAAGTTTAACCGGAGTTTCCCCGATCCTTATTCAACTTGTGTCAATCAGGGCACAATAGTTGATCGGATAGCTACAATATCCAAAATGTTTCTACATCGAGAGAGGAAAGCTATAAGCAACTACAAAAGGTTTGATTCTTAACCAAAAACTACATAAGTTATTTTATTGTGAGGTCTTAGAAAACTAACAGAGAGACCTGTTTTTTTATAGGCGGAGAGAACACAAAGAGAAGGAGCAATGGTGAAATGTGCAATGATACTCCTTATACTTTGCTTCATAATTATTGTCCTTTTAATTCTCAAGAATGTATTGTTTTAGTCACATCACATACGTATCATTTTTCAGTATCAGCTGTCAGCTGCCCCTTTGTTATAAACAAACGTTAACCATGTCTTTTTCTTGTTGAGTTATCATTTCCAAGTGTTTTCTAAATGTAGAGTTTCAAAAAACAAATAGCAGTTTTTTTTTTTTTTTGTTATCTTGAAAATTTGGAACTGATGGTAACACTGGAAAGAAAAAACAGTTTCATCCATGGATATTGATAAAATATTAGATGAACGCAGCAGAGAAAATATTAGCTTTCATTGATATTGATAAAAAGTTGAGAACAGATAAGAGAAACGTTTTATGGAGTCTCTCCCTTTACCTGCTGGCTGCTGTTTTTATGGAGCTATCATTGATATTTTACCCTGATACACTATTCCAATCCAGACATTGAGAAGCATTTAGATTAATGTGCGTTGCATAGAAAGTAGCAGGTGTAAAACAAAAGAGAACTTACATGTGTAGCATCAGGTCCTTTCTAAGATCCATCAAGATGAAGTGCCTTTTCTTGTATCATTCTCAGTCTAGCAGCTTCTCTCTCTCGCTTCAGCCTGACGCTCTGATCTCTCCCGGATCTCTTCTTCTTATTCTTCTACGTGATCCCTCTTTGTCTCAGTTGACCCTCTTTAAACGCTTCAACTCTTCCTGTTTCTTTTTCTCCCTCTCATTGATATCTAATCTCTCTCATTGTTTCTGTTTTTCATACTCTGATTCCAGTTATGTTTCTTCTCTAACTCAGGCTCTTTCACAACCATCTCATCCTCCAGAGCCTAAGCTTTATCATCTTCCTGAGTCATGAACTGACCATAGCAAAAAATATTAGCAACAGAAAATAAGTTCAAGACAGCGGAGATGTGTAAAGCATCTAACCGGTGAAACTACTCCGATGGTGAAAATTTACGAACATCAAAAACGTACACAACAATCATCAAAATCTGGAAAATGTCTCAGTGAAAAATCTGTAACAGAAACTTAAAAAAAAAACAAAGTGACGATTATAAAGGATTCATGACGGCAAAGATGTGTAACATTAACTGGTGAAACTAATCTGACTATGAACAAAAGGGGGAGTTAAATTGATAACCTTAGAGGAAGACTGAAACGTTAGCCATAGAACACCATGGCGTACATTCCTGGCCTCCCGGAACGGAGCAAACAAACTTAAACGGTGGAGGAGGAGCGGCCAGTCTGCAAATCAGAGAAGAAGACTGAAACGTTAGCCATAGAACACCATTTTTGTTTACTGGGTTGTTTAGAACGAATGAAAGGATAATTCTCAAAGGAGTAAAGCATACCTTTTTTATAGCCGAACTCCATCGCCTTGCATAACAGAAAATCGCATTGAATAGATCGTGGATGATCGATTAATGGAAGGTTGAAAGTGGATATCTCGGTTACTTGTACCGTTCCAGACCGTAAGAAGGGAAGATGAGAGATCGTCTTCAAAACCCTAATCGCCATTAGCGCTGGAGACGAGAAGAGAAGAACACATGATAACTGGAACGGTGCATTTCATTAAGGAAAAGCTAGTGGGCTCAACAGAGAGGTGAAACGGCCCAACAAATATAAAGTCCATACGAATGAACAAAAGCAATAAATGGAACGGTGCGTTTAGCACGCAGCGGACACGTGTCGAGACGACATACACCGAATTTTTGACCTAGACGCCTACATGTCGCAACCTGGAGAGAAAGAACCCTCTTCTATATAAAAAGATGTATATACCTTCGTTTCTTTCCCAAATTACAAATATTCATATGATTTCCATATTAAACCACACAACGGGATTGATTTCAAATTATTGGATACAATACCCTTCCAACAATGAAAAAAAAACTAATTTATTTGTTCTTTTCAAAATATAATAAGGTGCAAGTAAGAAAACGAAAATAAAATAAGATGTAAAAAGAAGAAATTGTGCTGAGATGTCAAAAAGAAAATTAAGAAAGATGAATCTGTAATGTAAAAAAATCTCAACTTGTTGCAAGGTTTAGAATAATAGATTTTCTAAGAAGGCTGCTTCTGCAAATATGAACTCTTCTCGAGTATCAGGCTTTTGGTTTTGGTGTTGTTTGCACACTGTTCTTCTCGTTGTTACCGTTTCCCTTCTTCTCGCTTCTGTTCCTACGGCTTCTGATAGGCTTGAAGTCATCTTCCGCATCTGCAGCAGACCCATTCTCTGTCTTGCTTCCATCTGCTGCAGACCCATTCTCAGTCCTTTTCCCACCAGACGGTTTGCTTCCATCATACTCAACTGCAAACAAAACAAAACAAGTCAAAGTTTTAGACTTGCACAGGAGACACTAACAACTGTTTAGACAAGAGGGTTGGTCTAAAGAAAGAGAAAGCTTGCCTTGCTTTTCCTTTACACGAAGCTTACGGTCTCCAAGCTTGAAGGCATTGTTCTTGGCAGCCTATGGATTTGACAGAGTTTAGAATTAAAAAAAATTCAGAGGGAAACAAGAAACTGGTATTTATAATTTACCTCAAGCACGCTCTGGACAGAGGCAACAGTTTCAAAGGCAACAAAACCGAAGCAAGTTCCACGAGCCTGAGACCACATAAGAAAAATGTTAGAATTGTTTCTTCAATGAAAGGAAGCTAGCAAAGGAAAAAAGACAAGATTGATCGAAAGATCATTACATTGGAGCTTCTGACTTGAACCCCATGTTCTTTGATAGGACCAAACTCCTTGAAAAGTTCATAGAGCTGAGGCGGCATTGCATCCATTGGCAGGTTTGACACAAATATCGAAGTCCCTGAAACCCAAAGTAACAATCACCAATCTGATAATCCAAAAATAGACAAGACAAGAAAAAAGAGTTATTTCATCCTCTTCCTTCTAACCTGGTTCGTCGACAATCCTCTGGTCGTTTTTCCTTTCACGTTTACTAACAGCAGCAGGTGCCTTGGGTGCTGGAGCTGCCTCACGGGGCTTGGGTGCTGCCATGTATTTAGGTTTCTGAACCACTGGGGATGCTTTAACTTGGAACGGAGCAGAGCTTCTCGCCATTGAAGCAACCTGTTTCTCAGGTTAGTTAGATAAGCATTGCATAGACGGGCACATGTAAGAGCAAACCTCCAAAAAGAACACTCACCATTGCAGCAAAAGATTTCTTTCCCCCATCAACCGGAGGAGCAGCTGTATCAGCAACTATCTCTTTAGGTTTCTGAGCAGTAACAGCTTTTTCAGCAGAGTGCTTGTCACTCCCATTGTCCAACGGAGTAGCAGCTTCAGCAACAGCCTTCTTCACTTCAGAAACATCAGCATTAACAGAGTTCTCGGTAGGAGCATGGACAGGCTCCACCACCTCAGTTTCTGGCACTACAAAAGAGTTCTCAACTCAAATCAAGATACGAACATACTCTCTCTCTCTCTATCTATCTATCTTTCAAGTTATAAGACTTACCAGATTCAACAACAGCTGGAAGAGTTGTTGGAGTGGAGGACACTTCATCAACATAACGAAAGATGTCATTAACAACCACATAGGCAGTGTTCTGACGTGCCAGATAGAACATTTGCGAAAACTTCCTCTTCAGGTTGTCTTCTCCAGTCAAAAAACCAATAACCATAATAAATATCCCCTCTTCCAAGGAAGACTGAGAGTCAACACTAAGCACCTCGAATGTAGAAGAGTCACATGAGAGAAAGTGCTTGTCGATAGCCTGGAACCATAATAATAAAAAAAAAAAAAACAAAGCGAAGTCTCTTGCATTAGATAGTACTAATCAAGAGTCTCTCTTAAACTCAAGTCAACAAAGCATTAAAGCATGAGAAACCAATAATTAAAATCATTAACTACTTTACAATAGGAGCATGGAAGGAGGAGACGAGTTTAGTACCTCAAGGGATGTGAAAGAGGTCATGGTACCATCAGGACCTGGTCTGCTGACAACGCTAGCAGCTACATAAAGCTTATGAGCTTCTTGACTCACCTTTCCGACAATATGATAGTACTGTTCCACAAAAGCCTCAGAGACTTGGTGAGCCTCATGTACACCTTCCTCGGTAGCCATATTCCTGTGAATTAACCTTTAAACAAAAATAAATCTAATTAGAGATCCAACAGATGGAGACAATAACCAATCAAATATTCAAATCGAAAAGCCTAGATCAAAACCCCAGAAACAAAAGTTTAAATCTTTCTATCAGATTGAAAAAAAAAGGAAATCACAAATCTGAATTGAGATCAAGAAAATAAACCTGGCGGCAGAGAAAGATGGAACCGAGGAGAGTCCTGAGAATCCGGCGAGAATAAAGGAGGAAGCTTTGGTGTGAGGAGGAGGAGGAGGAGGCTAGAGAGGAGAGCTTGATTAGGGTTTTAGAGAGGTTCACAGATTCTGCTTTGATTGAAGGAAAAATAAAAAAGGGAAGTTGAATATTTATTCTTGAATGTTCTTTCTTATTACAATATACTAGAGCTTTTGTCCGCGCGAATATCTAATAAATATTTTAGTTTTCTAAAAATTTTCTTGTATGTAGATAGTATTAATTAATGATCTCTTTGTTATTGGCCTAAAACAGTTTTAACTATATTTAATTTTGAAATATCAACACACATGAGGAACATCTCTAATGACGTGGAAGGTAATGAAACATTAAATTAAAAAGATAATTTGGTAAACAAAAAAGTTAGCTAAATGTGAGAAAAAATGTTTTATATAGAATTGAGACAATTTTTAATGTTAATACAAATGGTAAAAAAACCTTTTTATTATTGCTTTACAAACACACTATATGTTTTTATAACCCAACTCGGATTCACGATCGAACCGGTAAATCCGGTGATGATATGTAATTTGACTTGGGATTTTTTCCGGTTTGGTTTTCTGAACCTATAGAGCAAGTTTTATAGTTTAGTTTATTGTTGTAAAAAAAACGCTAAAACATCCAGAAATTCGTTAAAACCTAAGACTCTACTACGTGTTAAACCGATGAGTGACTTTTTTAGTTTTTTTTTAATTAACTGATTTTTATATTTTCTTTTAATCATGTATAATATTCCCTAACTTATTTGATTTGTGATTCTTTAACTTTTGATGAAAATTTCACTATGCATCTAAAAATGAAGTGAATAAAGATGAATATAACCAAAACTAAACAATGTGATTTGTTATTAACTTTTTGTTATATACAGTATTACAATTTTCATATTTGCTTCTAGATCACTTTTTATTAATTTTTTTTTGTATTCACATTATAAATTTAAATATTTTTAATATTGATTTTGTTATATTTTTATTATATGTTCTAATTCCCAACTTGTTACAAAGACATTTCCATAGTTTTTAATTTTTCTTTTGATATTTAGTATGTGAAGAAAGATAAATTTTAAATATTTTACTATATTTTTCATAGTTATGTATAATTATATGGTAAAAATAATTACACTATTGACGCATCCGGTCGAATCGTTGATCCCGTAATCCAAATAATAGTCCAGTTCAATGTTTGATTCGGAATTAAAATCATTGCATAGAACTTTTATTATCTCCATTATTATGATTTTTTCAAATCCAACGTGATTGAAAGCAACTAAACATAAGCATAGTAGTTAATCACATTTGTTTGATTGTGTTTATTTTGAGGATTTTACTGTTTTATTCATTAATTAGAGCACCTGCTGACTGTATAGTACTCATAATGTTTCACCATTTATATAGACAATAACAAACATCAAACATTTTCTTAAAAAATAGGAACATGAGTTGTTTTTTGTTTTTTCTGATTTAGCTATTTTCCCCAGACAAATCATTTGTATTTTATTTCGGAGAGAAGTAAGGACATTTACATTGGAGCATCTCTAAGCACATTCTATTTTCTCATCTAAAATAGAGTTTAGAGTAAAAATGCTTCAATTATACTTTACTTTTTATTCTATAATAGAGTAAAAAAGGTGTACTCTATAAATAAAATAATTCATTTATTTTTTATTCATCAATTTATTTTTCACTCTAAAACTTAGTATTATTGGAGTAGTATTCAATTTTATTATAGAATAACTCTGTTTTGATGAAAAAATAGAGTGAACCATTGAAGATGGTCTTAGTAAACATCTCATAAAATATTTCAATGCTAATAAAAAATCAAAGTATCTCAATAATAAAAAAAGAAACGAAATGAAAATGAGAAGAAGAATGAAAAACTCATTTGATAGTTGTCAAATGCTTATCAGTCAAGTTTCAAAATATTAAAATTATATATAACTGACTTCGTATTTGGCATGTAAAAGCTATTTTAGCCAGCACTTGAGCATATTCTATTTTAGTTAAACAATTTGATATTCCGGAGAACAAATATGATTCAGGACTGTAATCTAATAGCAGTACGCACATCAACGCTGTTTATCATATGTTATTCAGGTACGACAAAGATACAATTTCAGAAAATTATTTATTAATTTATAGTTCCAGAAATAGTTACATACGTTCATTAAATATATTTTTTAAGTTCTCGGTCAAAAAATGGAAACATATTTTAAATTATATTTGATTTGAAACAATTTGAATAAAACTGTTAACGTATGTCAAATATAATTGTGAAACTAACTTATACCACTATCTTGTAAGACTACAAGCAACATTCTTCAACTTGAAACTGCACATTCAGACGTCCTTTCAGATCATGTGGGGAGCGCATACGTAACTGGTTGTATGAATCTTCCAATACATAAGCTCAGCAAACACTTATATGCAGGGACCTTTACCTCTCTTGTTTTCAAAATCCTTCAACCTGGTGCCTTAGATTCAGAAAGGTTCTCTAGTAATCTTGGATTTTGCCTATGCTTCTCCGCAAACTTTGCAAATGTCAGGAGCCTTCGATTTTCCAGAGAAGCTACGCTGGATTTAGAAGATGAACTATGGCGGACTCTCCATCTATCACATTCGCATGATTCTGCTGTAACATTAACAGAGTTTGAATTTTCTGACATAGAACAAAGATAAGCACAATAAGAGGAAGGAACCTCTGAGTTCCTGGAGAAAGAGGGGACAAAGGAGAGACCCCAAGGGCATGATCACCATTGGATATGGGTTGTTGTAGCTGCAATATGATCCATCAACAACTCAGTCATGCGATACACTGGCTATGTCCTTGCCAAGGGGTCTAGTCTTTTCACAGTGTTTTGTTCCTCGTGTTCTGCTTTCTCTTCGGTTTCAAATATTGCTATCATCACTAACAGAAGTTAGTGAGCTTAGAACTTGTAGAACATGGAGTGTTGAAGCACCTGCCATGGAACATGTGCTGTGATGCAGCCTCTGTATTGCTCAGTGCCGCCAGCTCATGGGCAAATGAGGAAGTCAACCACTTGCCAACTGTGAGAGTTCTTTAGCAAAAACTTCTTATGAGCCACATTTACCACAGCTAGCTTTTAGAATACCTCTCCTGCTAAAAAGTAAATTTTATTTGTTAATCTATGAATGTACAAAATTAAAAGCGTGTAAGAAAGTCAGGGATATGAAAATACATATGTTGTCTTGACTACGGTGGGATGCATACATAAATATAAGAAGAAAGACGACACTCAGGAAAGCAAGCTCCCTTCTTTGACACCAATCGGATCAGGCTCTGTGTCCACGTCTGCTCCATCAGACATCCCAACAACCTCAGCAAGCTCTCCTCCTAACTGATCCCTAAAGCTAACTCGTAGCTTCTTCCTCCTCTTACCCACAACCCCACCTTCTGATCCCCCCCCCCCTTATCTTTCCTTTTGCCCAACACAGAACCAGATTCTCCATTGCTCAAACCGTACCGATTGAGCAAAGTATTGTAAGCAACAACAGCTTCCTCGTCAGAAGGATCAGGAGGCGGCGGAATTATATGGAAGAATGCAAAGACGGTGGTGTCTTTTACCCTTCATCCACTCGCTCAGATTCAGAATCTTCTCGTGTTTCACTTGAAGCTTCTTCACCAACCCTTCTTTTCTGATCTCTTAGTCTGGGATGTTGTGTAGACAACTAACTATTCCAGTAAACCCATGACCTGAAACATACAGAACAGAGATCTTGATGAGTTTTGTGGCGGAAAGCATTCTGAAATCAAAGGTAAGAGATGCCCTTGACCAGAGATCTTGAGGCAACAATTGAAAGCAAGAACTAATTTGAACAACAACAACTATCAATCTACAATGAAAAGACTTGGTGAATGTATGGATTATCAAATCTAAACCAAAGCTGTTGGGATTAAAATCACCAAACCAAGATTACCTATGGTGGCGTAGAAATCCTCCGTTGTAGAACAATCTGGGGCTGCAAAAAAATAATTTTATTTATATGAAGATCGAGACAGGAGGAAAGTGCGATGTGAAAGCATCCAGAAGAACTCACCATTTAATAAAATCCCCCTCTTTGCAATGACGACAATGAAACTCAATCAAAATAAATCGGTTATAATAACTTTTTTTTCTTGAAACACTGTTATAATAACTATAGAACCCAGAATTAAGTTTTTGAACTAACCTGCTTTTGACACAGAATCTGAGTGGATTGCTTTCACTCTGCATCCTTCTTTATATGAATGATAAAGGGAAGTGGAGAAAGGATGCGACTGTTTTGAAAAGGGCAATAATGTGTAAAATTAATTGGAGAAGATGTAAGCGAAACTCTGAACGGTGAAGTTGGCTGGAGTAATCGGAAAGGCCACGAAAGAGGAAGAAAGCCTTTAGGTTAGGTTGTGTCAAAGCTGATATGGCATCTTAAAACGATTTGATTGGCTGGAATTAATTTGCATACGTGGACACTCTTAGAGCTTTAGATATCCTCCTTTTAGTATAGGTTAGATATATGTGTGCACGGACTTAATTCCAACTAGTTATTTGGTTTTGTTTTTGTGTGTGTTTACTGTTATATCCTTTTCCCGTTGACCCTAATGACTTGACTTTAACCACGGTTAAAAGGTTAAAAGGTTAAAAGGGAAAAAAGAAAGAGAATAACCTGAACTTTTGTACTCACTGATCAAATCTAGTGGTTCGTGTGTGGTTCGTACTTGCTTTCGTCATGTATTGGAACTCTTCAAGGCACTTTATGAATCAAACGCAAATGCCATTGTGTTATTGTTATGTTACATGAAGAATTGCAATATCTAATATTTAATTAACTAATAATCATAGATCTTTAAAGATAAATACAGAAGATCTAGTATTGTTCTATTCAAGATATTTATATAACTTTCCTTTTATATCTTCAATGATATTTTTAGGCGAAAAAAGATCCTTTTATATCTTCAATGATATTTTTAGGCAAAAAAAGAACAATTATTGTAAGAATTTTATCTTTAAAATTTGATTTTTGGTTTACAATAAGATAATATGATTGGTTCTAAAAGAAATATAGATATATATCTTATATTATTGTTGGGAATGATAACAAATTAACGATGAATAGTAACACATGACATGGACCAACCCATAAAAAGGAGATTCATGTGATGTCAAAAAAGAGAGAGGAGATTCATGCTCAATCCGGAAAGCATCCAGTAAAAATGTTCTTAAGGTTAAATTTAAATCCAAAATATATAATACTAGGGTAGATGCGCGCTTCGCACTGTTTGGTTGGAACCTGTATTTAATATGATTCTTTTACGATTGGTGTAACTGCTAATTTACGTACCAGAGATTGTAGGCATGACATTGTTATTTTTAACATAAGAGGATGGTGTGAGTTTATTGTTTTTGTCCAAACTTCGCAATTATTAATATTTCTATGTTTAGTTGCAATCTTCTTTCTTTGACAACACCCAAATTGTGATCCGAGGTTGGTATTTGTCTAAGAAGTTCGAATAATTTAGTTTTATTTTTTTTTGTCTTTGAACGTGTCTTGAGACCATGAGTTAACATATTTTTAGATTATGAAAACGTAGCTAGTAGCATGTGTAACACTGGTTTCGGTTCTAATAATTGTTCCTCTTATTTCTATAGTTTATCTAATTACTCTAATTTTACAGTCATATTTTGATGTGCTTCCTGCATTGTCCGTTTTTATTTTATTTAGTTTACATTCAGGTTTACCAAGCATTGGCTGATCGACGCAGACTCTACCTTACGCAACATTATTATTACCGAATAAACGTAACAAATGAAAAAGAACACAAAGATTTAACGTGGTAAACACCAATAGGTTATCTCCACAACCCATACAAATATCTATCCACAAGAAAAACAAATTAGATTGCTCTCTATTTCAGTTGCTATAAAGGTTTAGAGGTGGCACAAGATATATATAATGGTATCTTGAGTCCTAAAAATCCTAGAATTAATGTGCCTCAAAACACTTAAGCCCAAACCGATACATGTTTCCTAGAGCATCAAAATGTTAGATGCAGCTTTTCTGAAGTAGGAATTCATCAGTGTTGTAGGTGAAACACACAGATTCAAGACACTACAATAAAGCAATTAAACCAACCCAAATTGAAAGGTACTGAACCCGGAATAATTACACTAAAACATGACCTTGATTCCTATATCCGAAGAATTATGTTATGAACCCAAATCAAACTAAAAATCGAACGAATATCGAAAATATAAAAAATATATATCCAAAATATTATACACTATTTGCAACAACCCATAAATCCGAATATATATTTTTAATATGAATTCAGTGTATTTGATATGATTACGATTTTGATTTAAGATTGCAGATTGCAGAAGTCTCTGTATTGAGAACGGAACTCAGTAAATACGCATAAAAGAGGTTTTATTATGTTATAGATGAACTCAGTTGATAGCTGCAAACATACCCTTTGAATATAGATCAAGCCAATTGTATGTTATTGCAAAAGTGTCTAAGTCGTCTAAGATATTTTAGAGAGTTCTTGGCTTTCTGTAGTAAAGTGTCGAGATACCCGTAGATGTTTTTGAGATGATCTTGAATGACCTTTTAGAATTGATTAGCCCCCTTATTTATATAAGATTGAAGGCAGAGTATTTTCTTTTTTCCTCTAGGCTTTTCCTTTTGTCTTTAAGGTATTTGAGAAATTCTTGGGTTCACCCCCTAAGGTGAACCTCTAGATTCACCAACCAATAGTGTTTGAGTATTTGATATTTGATATCTTTTAAAAAAGGAAACAAAATTGAATTTCCAAATAAGATTATATTTTAAAAATAAAACAATAAAAATACATAAAAATAGTTACAAAATAAAAATAAATAAATATTGTTAAACCTTTAGCAAAATACTAAATCCTATACCCTAAATCCTAAACTCCAAACCCTAAATTATAAACCTTAAATCTTGGATAAACCGTAAACCATTGGAAAATTTTAAACCCTAAATCATACATTAAAAACTAAATCTTAATAACACTAAACTCTAAACCCTAATCACTAAAACCTAAACCTTTGGATAAACCCTGAACCCTTGGATAAATCATAAACTCTAAATCAAAAATATTTAAAATTAAACCCTAGAGTTTATGATTTATCCAAGGGTTCAGAGTTTACCCAAGGGTTTAGGGTTTAGTGATTAGGATTTAGGGTTTAGTGTTATTAAAATTTAGTTTTTAATGTATGATTTAGGGTTTAAGATTTTTTAACGTTTAGAGTTTATCCAAAGTTTAAGGTTTAATATTTAGGGTTTAGAGTTTAGGATTTAGGGTATAGGGTTTAGGATTTAGGTTATAGGGTTTAGTATTTTGCTGAAAACTTAACAATATTAATTAATTTATTTTTTGTAACTATTTTTATGTATTTTTATTATTTTATTTTAAAAATATAATCTAATTTGGAAATTTAATTTTGTTTCCTTTTTTAAAAGATATCAAATATCAAATACTCAAACACTATTGGTTGGTGAACCTAGAGGTTCATCCTAGGGGGTGAACCAAGTATTTCTCAAGGTATTTTTCTTTTTATCGCCAACTTCGTTTTCTGCGATGATTTCCTTTTCCTTGTTGAATTCATATTCTTTGCTAACTTTCCATTTAATAGCTTTCAGTATAAGTCACTTGGATAAGTCATTTTCTCAGAGAAACTGGTCTTCCTATCCTAGTCACTAACGAGCTTCTCTGTGACAATTTGAGTGCAGTCATGCTTACTGCCAATCTTGCTTTCCATTCCAAAACCAAGCATTTTGAACTAAACCATCATTATATGAGAGAGAGAGAGTCCCTCTTGGTACACTTGTGGTTAAACACATTCCGGGAATGCATCAGCTGGCTAATATATTCACCAAGTCTCTGCATGTTTCCTCATTCAGTCTAAGGAACAAACTTGGCGTGACTAAACCATTTACTCCAAATTTTAGGGGGACTGTTAAGACTGAAACACAAAACGGCAGTGCTTCATCAGTTGGGCTCGGACATAAGAAGACATTGGACGGTCACGAATCACTGTAGCCCATCAAGAGAACGTGCCAAAATCAAAACGGAGCACAACAGTCTCCTCTACAAACAATAAACGACAAAGTTGGCAAAAACAGAAAAGCTGTCACAAAAGAAATTGTTGGAAAGGTCACAAAGACTTGTACGAAAAGCATCATGCATATCCACAATCGATTCAATATGTTAGCGACCATAGCAGCTTACTGAGATGAAGACAAGTGTCTTTAGATCCTTATATTGGCTTTAATATATAACAATTAGTTTGTACTGCATGAAACTCAAGAAGAATCAATAATAAAAATATTCAGTTTCACTCTCTTTAGCATTTCTTTCAGAATGTACCCTGATTATAATGGGCCTGTTTGTTTCTCCATCTGGATGGACCATCTGGATGAAGATGAGAGTTTTGTTTGTTTAGGCACTAAAAGTGCAATTCATTCAGATGGATCATCCGGAAGATTTTTGAAAATTTAAGCTTAATTTTAAAGTCCATTCAGCTGAGCCAATTTGGATCATTTGAATGAAGATGGTTCATTCAAAATGGTATAATGTCTATTATGCCCCTAATGTAATTTACAAATTATAAATATAAACATAATATCATTTTTGTCACAAACGAAAACTGACAAAACTACAAAAACACTTTTTCCCGTGCTAAAAACTACTTTTTCACGCTAAAACCCCAAAACGCATTTTCCCGCTAAAATTGCAAAAATATGTTTTCCCGTCAAAATTACAAAAACGTGTTTTCCCGCAAAAATCGAAAAACATGTTTTCATGCCAAAATCACAAAAAAAAATTGTTTTCACGCCAACACCCCAAAATACATTTTTCCGCCAAAACACAAAAAACATGTTTTCCCGCCAAAGTCGCAAAACGTGTTTTTTCGCCAAAATTCCAAAAACGTCTTTTTCCGCCAAAACCAAAAAACTTGTTTTCTCGCCAAAACCGAAATTTGTATTTTCCCGTCAAAATCGCAAAATCCCGTTTTTCCGCGAAAACCATAAAATTTGTTCCCGCCAAAAACGTGTTTTCCCGCCAAAACCGCAAAAACATGTTTTTCCGCCAAAATCGTAGAACATGTTTTCCCGCCAAAACCGCAAAAACGCGTTTTCTCGCCAAAACCGCAAAAACGCGTTTTCCCGCCAAAACCGCAAAAGCATGTTTTCCCGCCAAAATCTCAAAAACGTGTTTCCTCCAAAAACGCAAAAAATACGTTTTCCCGCCAAAAACGTGTTTTCCCGCCAAAACCGCAAAAGCACGTTTTCCCGCTAAAATCACAAAAACGTGTATCCCTCCAAAAATGCAAAATGCATTTTTCCGCCAAAAACGTGTTTTCCCGCCAAAACCGCAAAAACGCGTTTTCCCGCCAAAACCGTAAAAACGCGTTTTCCCGCCAAAACCGCAAAAATTCGTTTTTCCGTCAAAATCGCAAAAACATGGTTCCCTCCAAAATAAAAAAAAAACGTGTTTTCCCACCAAAAATGTGTTTTCCCGCCAAAAACGTGTTTTCCCGCAAAAACGTGTTTTCTCGCCAAAGCTGCAAAAACCTGTTTTCTCGCCAAAACCGAAAATTTGTATTTTCCCGGCAAAGCCGAAAAATCTCGTTTTCTCGCCAGAACCGAAAAATCTTATTTTCCGCCAAAACAGAAAAATGTGTTTTCTCGCTAAAACCGAAAAATCTTGTTTTCCCGTCCAAACCGCCAAAAGAAAACTCGTTAATTTTGAAATAATTCTAATGTAAATATATTAAACTAAATAATTAAATGTAATATAGTTAAAATTAATATCAAACATATGATTAAATCAATACAAGGATATTTTAGTAATTTGTTTACTAAACTCATTTGAATGAAAATGAAAATAAAAAAAACAAACTTAAGATCCATTAAGATGATTCATCTAGATGAACTATGTGGATGGAGAAACAAACAATCACAAAAATCTGAATGGATCATTTGAATAGATCATACAAATGAATCATTTGGATGGAGATGACAAATGATGAAACAAACAGCCCCAATATTACAATTTTTCAAAAAAAAATTTTGTTTTTTGCCAGAATGTAATTATTTCTTACACTCATTCAAGATTGGTTCGGTGTGGAATAAATTTCTACATAAAACAGTATACCGTATTAAGTTCGCTCATTCATTATAATTGGTGTTACAATTTTATATCTTTCTCTAATCCATATCGATATACCTTAGGGATGAAGTTGAAGGTGCAGTAGGTGTAGACAATAGCACGTGGTCCGGCGATAATTAGCTACACAGAACAACCATTTGCAATGACCAAAAAGGCCACAAATATTTCGTGGTCCGGCGATAATTAGCTACAAATATGTAAAGACCAGTTCGTGGATATTTGCTATAAGTGCTCATTAATTAGGTGTATGTAGCTATAGTTGTAGCCAAAATACAAGAAAAACTTCATATGTTCGTCTAGGCTAGCTAATACTATTTTTCAGCCAACAGAGAATATAGGCTAGATCGTGGCCGTGGCCTCAGAGCAAACCATTAACCATGGCTAATCGTAGGGCAATATTAACAGTTTTACCAGTGGCTGCTAGTCAAAACCAGAATGTACTAATAATCTTCAACAAGATGATGCTAATTAACCTGCAAAGTGCATCCATAACCACAAAGATACGAGGAATCTGTGTGTTTATTGTTGTATCCTTGTAAAATTTGCCTGCACTAGAAAGTCAAAGGACCAGAGATATTGCTCAGAGCCTCAGAGAAAGTGCCCTCCCATGTTCCTTCCTCTTTCTTCTTATATCCAACTGTCCAGGCAATCAATCAGTATTCACAAGACTATAATAGAATATTGAAATTTAAAATCTAAAATTTTAAAACAAAATTTTATCCTATGTGTGTTTTTGTGAGATCAATAAGGCATAATAAGTATCAAAAACTATTACGATCAAGCAGATTTAATCAAGAGATGACACTTACTTAAAGCACAGCTTCACAACGTGAAGGTCTCAACTTGACATTTTTGCACCCATCAAAAATCAAAATCAACACACATGGAAGCACGAACATTCTCCATATATATATATATACATAACACACATACAAACGTGTATTCACATTCACATACTCATCCCTTAAACACCAAAACCCTAAAAAAAATGGGAAACTCTTTGAGATGCATCTCGCAAGACCAAGAACAGAACCAGAAGAAACCCACTGTCGTCAATGGAGGAGGAGGAGAGAGTAGCAACTCCGAGAAACACGTGCGTAGGCTGTCGCTGATACCATCTTTCCGTCGCCGGACTTTACTACCGTCTCTCTCCTGCGCCGGATCATCAACGTCTGGATCGTCCACGTCGAAGAAAGGAGGTGTCAAGACGAAGAAGAAGATCAGAGAAAGACACCACCAAGAGCATCATCACCACGATAACGAGAAAGACTCTCGTATCCAAGAACAAACCTTAGCTGCTACAAATGTACTCTTTAGCCAGACGCCTCGTAACAGCAACTCTGCTCCTCCTTTTAGACGGTCCACCTCCGTCGTCTATCCATCCTCTCAGCCACCTCCCTCCGCCGTGGCTGCCGTCACAGGTTCTGTTTCTGGTGTCCTGACTCCTAAAAAGTCTACTTGTGGATTCGTGAGGAGTTCCAGCAATAGGCAGAGATCAAGCACTGATCCTGTTCTCAAACCCAATCAGCTTCTAGACAAGGCAAGCACATTATTATTTAATTAATTATCTTATTCATTTTCATAACTTTTAATTCAATCAAAATAAGTGATGTTTTAAATCTTTTGAACATTCATTAAAAAATTATTAATTTTATTCAAGGGAAATTTATGTTCCTTTGCATTAAAACAGTAATAGCTATGTTTAATTTGAACCAATACAGAATACAAATGGTATTTATGTAGAAGCTCGAAAACATCGTAACTAAAATATTTTTTATTTTAAAACATTATTTAAGGTAAAACGAAGAGAATATATGAATTTTTTTGATAACCACATTCTATATACATTTTATAGAAGTCAACACATATATTGAGTGCTATTTTATGTTACTGACCGTATTATATGAAAAATGGGTGGAAACAGGAGCTGAAGGTGGAAGGTGCAGACACGAAGCGGTTCGTGCTGGTTCATGGAGGAGGGTTTGGGGCGTGGTGTTGGTACAAAACCATAACACTCTTAGAGAAACATGGCTTCCAAGTGGACGCCGTTGACTTGACCGGTTCTGGTGTCAGTTCCTTCGACACCAACAACATCACCAGCCTCGCTCAGTATGTCAAACCCCTCCTCCACTTCTTCGACACCTTGAAACCCACAGAAAAGGTCGTAGGCTCTTAGCTCTCTTCAAATCTTATTATTTGTTCTTTTCTAAGTAACCATATATAAATGTTAATTTTAATAACCAAGATTTTCAATTGATGGGTGCAGGTGATTTTAGTGGGACATGATTTTGGAGGTGCGTGTATGTCGTATGCCATGGAGATGTTCCCTTCTAAGATCTCTAAGGCTGTTTTCATCTCTGCTGCTATGTTGGCTAATGGCCAGAGCACCCTTGATCTCTTCAATCAACAGGTTTTTTTTTCATAACCATCAAATCTCTAAATTTAATTGATTTTTTTGTTGCTTTTAGAATTTGCTGAACAACTACATACTGTTCCATAATTGGTAATTACACTTTTTTGTTTCTCCTAATTAGAAGAACCATTTTGATCCTTCGTATTTATTTTTCCAGCCTGAGTCAAGTCATGATCTGATGGAACAAGTCCATCTATTCTTGTACGCCAACGGCAAAAAGAGCTCACCAACAGCCGTTGATTTCGACAGATCTTTGCTCAGGGATTTTTTCTTTAATCAGAGCCCTCCAAAGGTACACATAAGCTAACACCCAAACCGGTATGATTCGGTTTGACTAAACCTGACTTGTTTTGGTAACAGGATGTTGCATTGGCGTCGGTGTCCATGAGACCGATCCCGTTCGCACCGGTAATCGAGAAGCTACACGTGTCGGAGAAGAATTACGGTTCAATCCGACGGTTCTACATCAAAACCATGGAAGATGATTACGCTGTACCGGTTTGTCTCCAAGACGCGATGATCAAATCAAACCCTCCAGAACAAGTCTTCCAGCTCAAAGGATCCGATCACGCTCCCTTTTTCTCTCGTCCTCAGTCCTTGAACCGAATACTCGTCGAGATTTCTCAAATTCCTTCCAAGAAATCTTCCTAAACATGTAACCGGTTATGTCAAAACCAAACCGTACCGGACATAGGATCCCGTAAACGTAAAGCTAGAGATTGTCGGATTTGATTTCTTGGAGTTTGCTGCAGAGATATGAACATCCCATTTGCTATCCTTTTTCATTATTTGTAACTTTTCTATCAAACAGTAACCTTTATTATAAAATTTTGATTAATTAATGCAAAATATCAGAAAAGTGAAATTAATTAGTGGAGTACGATATTTAAAGAACAAAACGACACGGATTTAGACAGTGATTGTTCTGTAAAATTGACGTGCCAGCTAACCGTTACTGTAAAAAAAAAAAATTGTTATTTTCCTTTGCTAAATTCGTTCTTGTCTTTTAAATAAATGGATAGATCTTGCTAATAGATTCTCGAAGTAAAAGTGAGGGATAGAAATATCTCACGTTCTCGTTTCAAAAGAGATCTTTCTATCAGCTTTTGTGTTTTGTGCCTATATAAATCACATCACAAGTCACATGCATCTTGCTTTCTCTCACTTACTATTCTTCTTCTCTCCGATCATCACCTTGCCGATTCATATCAATCCTTGGATCTATTCTTATCAGATTCTCGCAGGTAAATGTTTTCAGATTTGCTCCTTACAAGAGGTCGTGTTGTTTTACATGTTTGATTGGTATGTCTTTCTTTCTATGTTGTTGCGATGGACTACGCAGATTTGATATAAACTGTCTCTAGGTTATCGAGTAGTTGATTTTGTTAGGCTTTGATCGAATATTCAGAAGTTATTACCAATCAGAGTTATGTTCGTACGATGTGAATGTTATCATTGGATAGTTTGGATCTTGTAAATATATAATTTTTTACCTCAAACACAACTGGTTACATTGGATAGTTTGGATCTTGTATATATATAATTTTTTACCTCAAACACAACTGGTTACATAATATTGAAACATATTATATTAAGAAAATAAATAAGTTTCAATATTTTTTTAATTTGTATGAAAAATGTGGAAATGACACTTTTTCATGAAACCGAGGGAATAGTAATATGAAGTTTGAGTAAGGCTGTTTGATATCTTTTACCAGACAATGTTCTGTATAGAATATGATGTGCTGATTCTTGATCTTCTCATATATGTTCCAAATCACAAAGCTATATAATAATATCTTTCAGAGAAGCAAGATTGAGAGGGAGAGAATGGGGCGTGGAGTTAGTGCAGGTGGAGGGCAGAGTTCTTTGGGATATCTTTTTGGGAGCGGAGAGGCGCCAAAGCCAGCCGTTAACAGTGCCTCAGCTGAAACTCAGCCCCCTCCTCCATCTACTACACAACCTAAAACCGTTGCTCCAAAACCTGTTGATATTACCAAACAAGGCCCAGCTGGTCTTAATAGCAACTCTGCAAACAATTACATGCGCGCTGATGGACAGAACTCTGGCAACTTCCTCACCGTATGTTTCCTTCTCTCTTTCTTTTTTAAAAATGGTGTAAGCACAGACGCTGGGCTACCACCTCAATGAATCAGGTTGTGTGGGCTGATGATTGTATAGCAAAAACATTCTTGTCTTTTCGTGTCTTAGATTAGCTGCCTGAAGATGAGGAAACCATTATATAATGATGAGGCCTTGCGTTAACTTAGTAATCTTCAAAAACTCGTGGTATATAGTTGCTAAAGCCTGTCTTTTGCTTGATATGCAGGACCGGCCTTCTACCAAGGTCCACTCAGCTCCAGGAGGTGGCTCGTCTCTGAATTACCTCTTTGGTGGTGGCAGCAGCAACTAGCAAATGAGTAGAACTGTGTCACTCTCTATCTTCTTATCACCAAGTCCTCCACTCATTCTTGTTCCCTGGGAAAAACTGTTTTTATGATGTCTAAATATTCGTATATGTATGTGTTTCATATGTTGTATTTCGTATTTCAAAAATAACACTGGTGATGATATACCACATTTCTAGAGGTTTCCATGATTCAGAGGTGTATCTAAATTTTGTTTTACTGCAGAAATATTGTGAGGATACATTATGCATACGCTTGCGGTTTTGAACCAGACCAAACATGCCAAACCGAACTGATTATTCAGTTTTCGGTTTGACTGAACCGATCGACACATTTCAATACTAATTCAGTTTGGCAATCGATTAGAAAAAAATTATACCAATATTTCGAACTAGCAGAAATAACTAAAAAAAAATTATTTGAATATAACTGAATTTAATCAAAATTAACCGAAATCATCCCATATTTTCGGATTAATTAGATATATTTTTCAGTTCCCGAATTAAGCAAAAAACTGAAATACCCCGGTTCAACCGATCTTACCGAGAATCCGCTTGCATAAAACTATAACCGGAGCTGTATGTAAATGGAAGAAAGTAACAAGCAAATAATATTCCAGCGTGGAATATTTGTTTTATTGTAAATTGCATTTTCCCCCAATAATTTCATCACAAGCAGCACTCCTTACTCTGTCTCCGGCGACAACGGTAGAGCCACCATCATGGATCAGAACTCGCCGAGATCTCGTCGGACCCGGCAACCCGATCCCAAACCCGATATTTACTCCACCTTCGTAGTCCACTCCGACTCCGATTCCGATCAAGACAGCAAACGCAAGCCCAAGCCCGAGGACGACGAAGACGACGAAAACGTCGATTTATACGCCACAACGGTCTACAAGGGCGACACTGACGGCGGCGGAGATGAAGACGACGACGACGACTCTTTCCTCCCCCCTCTTCTCAAGCGTCTCCCCAAGGATTTCGGAGGCGGCGCGTCGCTCGACTACGACGACGAAGACGATGGCGATTTCGGCACGATGATTGTGAAGAAGGATCGGGATAGTCACAGCTCGTCGAAGCCCCGAGTGGCAGCCAGTCCTCCCCGGAGGATAGCCGATGAGGAATCTTCCGAGGAGGAAGAGTTTGGTACCTTCGTTGTGAAACCTTCCTCTAAGAAGGGGAAGGAGATGGATTTGTCAACTATGGGAAGAGCGGTGGCGAGTATGCAGGAATCAAGCTTCGGTGGTAAGAAGAACCGTAAGTCTCGCCCTTCGTCTCCGTCGTCACATCGGAGAATGCAGCAGCAGAATAGTAAGATGTCGACGACGTCTCTTCCGGATAGCATTACTCGAGAAGATCCAACCACCAAATACGAGTTCCTCAATGAACTTGGTAACGTTACTAAGTCTCAAATGTTCAGAAGTTAGTTTTTTTTTGCTTACTGTATCGAATTTGGTATTGGCAGGGAAAGGATCATATGGATCTGTCTACAAGGCAAGAGATTTGAAAACGTCTGAGATTGTTGCTGTTAAAGTCATTTCACTTACTGAAGGGGTATGAATAGTTTTGTCATTGGCCTAAGTTAGAATGCCACTGTTGCTAATCCACTCAATGTGATTTAACTTCTTGTTTTAACAGGAGGAGGGCTATGAAGAGATCCGTGGGGAAATTGAGATGCTGCAGCAGTGTAATCATCCAAATGTTGTCCGTTACCTTGGGAGTTACCAAGGAGAAGATTATCTTTGGGTGAGCATATGGGGCCATAGCTTGGTTATCTTGTTAGATAGAGCAGCTCTTACTGTTTTGGTATCAGTTTGTTTCCGTTTTGAAAATACAGTCTCTCTAGTTACTAATTTTTGTCTTCTGGCAGATAGTGATGGAGTATTGTGGAGGTGGAAGCGTTGTTGATGTGATGAATGTTACTGAGGAGGCATTGGAGGAGTATCAGATTGCATATATTTGTCGAGAGGCTTTGAAGGTGTCACTTTTTTTCACTTTATAGAATGGCTATAAGCATTGATGAAGAAAACTGATTATAGTTTCCTGTATTAGATGCTGGTGTATTCGCTTGAGCACATCTGTTTCAACTTGTCACAGGCCTTAATACTTCTATTTGTATTTACGTCTTATATGTAGGGCCTTGCATACCTGCATTCAATATTCAAAGTCCATAGAGATATTAAGGGTGGAAATATCTTGTTGACCGAACAAGGAGAGGTCAAACTCGGTAAGTTAGCTTGGAGAATTATATATCTACTACCTCTTTGAAGATTGGCATTAACATATGTTGTTTCTATTACCCATGTGGCTTTCATGCTTTCAATCTTCAAATCTTGCGTTGCCTTATCAGTTGTTAATTAGAAGTTTTTTATGGCTTTGCTGTTGCATGCCGATTCTAAAGTTTGCTACTTTGATCTTGGCAGGTGACTTTGGAGTTGCGGCTCAACTTACGCGGACTATGTCGAAGCGAAACACGGTAAAGACCTAACGAGTAAAGTTTGCTTTGGTTTATTCATCAAGATGCCTTTGATCGATTGGGAAATTACCCTAAGAGATTTTTGTGCCTGATGGTGGGATTCTTTAATGTTTCTCTTGCTTAAAGTTCATCGGGACTCCGCATTGGATGGCTCCGGAGGTTATTCAGGAAAACCGTTATGATGGGAAGGTATGTGTTCTATTTGACAATAATTTGGTCTCGTAACTCAGAGTTTTCGACCAATGTACAAAACTTCGGATTATAGAACTGATGTAATGGTATACTCCTGAATCCTGAAATTTAGGCTTCAGTACTACTAAATGTAGTATTATATCTCTTGAAGAAAGTAATTAATGTTTTACTGAAAATGGTTGTGCGAACCAGTTCTACCGGATCTTGTTTTTAGAGGAAATTTTGCGTCTGATATATAGGCATTTAGAAACTATAGCTAGCTGCACAATTATCCGAGAGAGTAGAATCAAGGATTTTCTGTTTTACTCCTAGATGACATTTGGACTCTTTATTACAGGTTGATGTATGGGCTCTTGGTGTTTCAGCAATTGAGATGGCAGAGGTAATTTGAAATTACCTCTCTTAGGACTATACAGTTGTGTTGTAGTTGGCAGTTTAGCTGTACTGAGTCACTCACCTGAAATGTTATGAAAAAAATGAAGAAAATTCTTGTACATTTCGATTAACACTCTTGACCCCTCGTCCCATCATTCGCGTCTTCCATATTTCATTCTTAATCATCCTATGGTTGCCTATTGACATTTACTCTTGCTGTTTACAGGGGCTTCCTCCAAGATCAGCAGTTCATCCGATGAGGGTTGTTATATTAAGTCATCTTGCTTTTATTATTATGTTTCCAAGTGAAAAGATACTTTGCTGACTATAGGATGAGAAAATTGATCTACAGCCAGGCTTTTCTTCTGTTGCTTTCTTTCTCTTTTCGGAAAATTGGAATGAAGTGAATCTGGTCTTGAAGCCAAACCTATAACAATGAATTGCACATCGGTTCAATTTGGCTTCGTTTCAAGGGTCTCTATAAATATGGTTGGCTTCAGACCGTTCATTAACTCTTGTTTTAAGCGATTTGGGTTCGTCTGTTTTGAAACTAATACCAAGGAGCTGGGTTTGTGAAGTTTTTCACTATGAGTTGAAATGGAATCTGTATAGACCTTTTAAGAACTTTTCCATAAACATGTGAGTTGTTAGTCTAGGAAATGGAGGTCTTGAAATGCTCTTTAAAGGCCTTCTCTTGGTTGGTTAGTGGTGAAAAGTTAGGTAAAAGAGGGGAATATTCGCTTGTTTGCTTACTTGGTGGCCTACTAAGTTGTTCTTCTGAGAACCCTTTAATCACATCGTGCTATTGTCGTTATTTAATATCTCATTTTAGACATCCATTTTTGCTAGGTTTTGTTCATGATATCGATCGAGCCAGCTCCAATGCTTGAAGATAAAGAAAAATGGTATGTCTTGAACCTCTTGGGAATTGTCACATTGGTTGTCGTTAAGGCTCATACAAGTGCATTCAGTACCTTATAAGGTTGACAGCGTTCATTTATAACCTAGAAGAGCTCTGAAGCTTAGTAGAGGTCTTTGCAATATCTCATACCGCACTCAACTGTTGGTTGCTACCCTCTGCAGGTCCCTGGTCTTTCATGATTTTGTTGCGAAGTGCCTCACAAAGGAACCACGTCTTCGCCCAACTGCAGATGAGATGCTTAAGGTAAGCTATGCTAATCTTTTGCGTTACGTTAAAGATCAGTGGTATGCGTATCTCTATTCTCTCCTTTTCTTTCTTTCCAGCTAAATTTGACTTGTTCTTGTCAATATCAGGATATATTCAGCTTTAGTTGTCAAAATTACCATCACTTTCATAACTAATATGCCATTTAATGTTTGAGATCTATGTGTTGTTCTGATACCGTTCACTCTTTGGTTTTAAATTCAGCACAAATTTATTCAGAGATGTAAAACTGGGGCTTCTGCAATGTCGGCAAAGATTGAGAAGTCTAGACAAATCAGAGCTTCAATGGCTCTGCAAGCGCAAAAAGTTGCAGCTTCTTCAGAGGACACTGTATGTATTGAGTTTTTCTCAAAGAGTCATCTCTCTCTTAGTCAACCCGCTCTTCTTTCCTAATATCTTTGCAAGATATAGTTGTCTAAATTATACTATAATCTTGTAACAGTCAACACTGGGTCTAAAATCAAGTGAAGAGATGAAAATTACTGTTCCATATACCGAAGAACCTCCAGCATGCTCCCTGAATCCGCAGCATATATCCAGCAACACCGCCTTGACTGGAGAAGGCAAGTATTACATGCATGACTATCTAAGGCCATATTGCAAACTGTAACCTTAGTAATCCAACTGAATGGTGTGTTGCTGTTGTTGACTAGTGATTATGGTTCTCGAAACTGTTCTACAAACCTTAGCATGTTATGTAGTAATCTACAAGTTGGCAATTTGCATTTCCTAACCATCATGAAAATTTTTGAGTGCATTTTCTTGGCGATGTATATAGTAAACTCTGAGATGTTGATGCTTTGATGACTCTTCATCAGCCTTGTTTGCACACAGCTTGGATATGCTATTGTTAATTTTTTTTTTCCATCATAATTTTGCAAAACGCATCTACTTTATGTTTTCACTGGTTCATGTACTCAGGTGGTGATTTTGGAACTATGATCTTTCACGGTGAGGATGAGGCAGACGAGATCCACTCAGGGTCTCAACTTGCCAAAGAGAAAGAATCTTCTTCTTCTAAGGTTGATCGCGCTTCTGTTGGGTTCTCCGGAGAAGAAGTAACTAGGATCCATGAAAGAAATAATCTTCCTACTACTGACGTTGCAGTTGAAACCTCAACTTCACGGGGAACTTTGTCATCCATTGAGCATAAAACGAGGCTGAGTAACATATCTGGAACACAGACCGAAGGTGGCAGTGATGCAAGTGGCAGTACCTTGAAGAATGAAACTGTTGGCAAGAAAGCTTTTGCTTTACAAGATAAGGTCAGTTAAGCTTTGTACGGTTTAAAGCTCTTTTCCTTTGCTGATATGTTGTCATGACTTGAATGATTGGCACATGGCAGTTATGGTCAATATACGCAGCTGGAAACACAGTACCGATACCATTCTTGAGAGCAACGGATATATCACCAATAGCACTCTTGTCAGAGAACATGATCGGAGGCATGCAACAGGACGGGAATGGAAGTGTGGCCGTTGAAGCACTTCAGGAGCTCTTTACTTCTGATCCCCAATCCAAAAAGGGACGAAGAGGACAAAACGAGGTCCAACTTACACCTCTCGAACACTATATGACGTGAATCATAATAATGTTTACATGTGTGGTTATTGAAATGGAATGCAGATGCCGCTACCTCCAAGTGTATACCAGAGACTGACGTCAAGCCCTCCTCTGATGAATCTTGCACAAGTTTTAGCCTACCACAGAGCGTACGTATATACTAGCCAATTGATCTCATGTTTTTTTTCTTTTTTTGTTTACGTCTGACTATGAAAACCATTGAATACGCAGGTGTTACGAGGAGATGCCGCTGCAGGAGATGCAAGCAACGCAGGAGCAGCAAACCATTCAGAATCTGTGCGATACTCTTCGCACTATTCTTCGTCTCTAATCTTGTTTCTGTTCATATTTTAGTCATATACTGTTTGGTATTATTTAGGTTGTTTCAATAAGTATACAAATTTGCTAATTTGAGAATGACTTTTCAAGAATTGATAATATATTTGATAAAATTAAATGTTAGTTCGTTTTTTAAAATCGTTTTCATTTAAATATGTAAAAATAAATCGTTTCGTAATAATTCTCATTGGTAATTTGCTAGAAATTTACTTTATTGTGTAATAACAAAAAGAAACCCTAAAACCCTTTCAACAAAAGATGAGACTTTTACTGTGACCTTCTGTGGTGACAATTGTATTGAAGGGAGACATGACGAGATACCAAAGTCTGATAGCAGCTGCTTTGTTGCGAGCTTCTCGCCGTTTAACCTCACCGGCCGTTTCCTCCGTTAAGAGAACCTTCTCTTCTTCCTCCTTACTTCCAAGGACAACAACAACCCTCGCCACTCTTCCTCGCTCTTCTCCCTTCTCAAAGTTTTATTATTTTTCTACTTCCTCCTCCTCCTCTTCTGTTCCACCGCCGAAAGCGTCCCTTAAAAGTGGCCACGAAGAAGACACTTTTGAATGTAAGAAGAAAGATTCAAACCTTCTCTTCTTATTTGATTGCGTCTTCCCTTTCTGGGTTTTTTTACGGTTTATCAATAGGTTTTGCCTTCCTCTGTGTCTTCAAGGTGTTTGTTAAAATGTCTCCTGCCTAAAGTTATCTTCTTTTGTCTTTCCACTGTTTCTTGATGTGTTACAATGGAGTTTGCAAATTTGCGTCATTGATCCTCTATGTTTCCTTGTCTTGTCCCTCCTTACAAGCTATGTCATAAGCTTTACCACATCCTTTGGCAGATAAAACAACTGAGGATGTGGAGGTCATAGATGATTGGGAAGATGAAGAATATGAAGTTGAAGCTAAGGTAGTTTCTCTTTCCCATCTCTTCTTCTTCTTAGATATTACGTTTTAGTTAGTTTTTGTTCTATTTTACAGCTTGGCGATGGAGGAGATGGTGGTGGGGTTGTTCTTCGAGGTGTGCCATGGGGTGAAAGTGTTCTCTCTATTGCTTCCCAAGTTCTGAAGGAGTCTGAGAAAGATCTGCAACTGTTTGCTTTCAGAACTTCTCCTCGTGGATATATATACATCAGACTTGACAAACCCTCTCATGAGTAATAATTATCCTTCCCTTTTCCTATATATATATATATATAGCCATCACGAAAGCAATACGTTTTAGAAACTTAAGTAAAGCTTTATCTGTTTTTCTTCCTTCTGTAAAGATATGGATGTCCTAGCATGGACGAGCTTGAGGAATTTAGTCGAGAATATAAGAAGAGGTTAGATGATGCAGGGGATGCAAAAGTAATCCCAGAGGATCTGGCCCTCGAGGTATAATAATAATAATAAGTCTTTCCCCATGAATCAGATCATTTTGGTTAAAGATTTGATCATGTATTGGTGTTTACTGTGAAGGTATCATCTCCAGGAGCAGAGAGACTGCTGAAAGTTCCAGAGGACTTGCACCGATTCAAGGAGATGCCTATGACAGTAAGCTACGAGGAGGAAACAAACTCGAGGAAAACAGTGAAGAGCACAGTGTTGCTCTTGGAGTCTGTAGATGCAGAATCAGAGATATGTATTTGGAAACTAGCAGATGTGAGGGAGAACAGAGATCCCGAAAGCAAAGGCAGACCGTTGAGCCGGAAACAAAAGGACCTCAGATTCAAACTGCCTTTCTCAGTTCACAGGATGATAACTCTCTACTTGGATTAGTTGATTAGATGCTTAATCAGAAGTAGAGTTGCTAGAAAGGCAAGTTTTTTTTGCCAGAGTTCTATTTCAAGAAAAAACGATGTTTATTCTCATGTTTCTTATATGGTCATGCACGTTAGAGGAGATCCATGTACTATGGCAAACCAAAGATAAATTGCAGCGCAATGATGTTGCTTCAGAGCTTTATTTGACAGAAAAGATGCAAAAATCTCTTGGAATCCAACTAGGAGGATTACGACCCAGGAATTGGCGTTTAAAGAGAATATATCATAGTTTAGCATAGCATTGTTTCATGCACCTATGCTTATAAAATTCATGGGTTTGTTATAAAATCTGGGAAGGAATGGCTAAGAAGAGCATAGCATTGTTTCATGCACCTATGCTTATAGGACCTTCAAGGAAGAGATTCTTGGCAGATATTTGTGGTCAGGGTTGCTTGTGTTATTAAATGTATATTAGGAGGTGAAATTGTTAGACTTTATAATGTTAGAGATAACGTTAGATGCAACAAAGCTATATTATGCGATGGATGAGATTGAAAACATTCAGAAATATGAAGAAGAAATTTGATGGGATATTCTGGCAGGAAGAAGCTGCTCCTTTCTTTCAGTCAGTAATACTATCAAAATAATGCACCTCTATGAACCAATGCTACCTCAAACTAGCTAAAGCCCATGAAGAAGAAACTTGGGGAACTTTATCCTTACTTTTTCAAGCTTGCAAATGGAATGGTCGCTTGGACTGAAGCTTGGGGACGAGCTCAACTCCCCAAACGGAAACTAAACTAAAGCACCATACATGGAAGAGAGATGAAGTAAAAAAATGACATTGTTAATAAATGAGGTCGATGGGTAGTCAATCATCTATAGTTCTTCTAGTTGATAGTGCATATATGATCTTGTTATACATAGCTAAATGTTGGACCATATTTTGTAAGTCAAATGAACTGAGTAAAACGTTAGATTTTATATGGAGGATAACCACCTCATTTTATAAGTCCATAAGTTGAGTGAAATTTTAAACTAAGTTGATGACTAAGTTAAGTTACTTTTGGTGACAAATGGCTAAGATAAGACACTTGATGACTGGTCCAAAATAACTCGGTGATAAAAAGCTAAAACTTAGTAAAATTAATAACACATGTCTAGGTTACTTATGACTAAGCTTACACATGTCTTGATGCGTTACAAAGTAACTTTGTGTCAATAACTACACAAAATTTATATTAATACATACCACATATACAATGTAATAAATAATATGATGTCAACATCACGACAAAATGTAATTAATTTTAAGATAAGGTAATGAGATTATTCTGTACGTAATTAAAAAATCTAAGCCCGAAATAAAAAAGAAAAATCCGACCAGATCCGACCCAACTCCGTAAAACCTACCCGATACAACCCTTCTTCTCCAAATCGATTTTATTATGAACCCCAAATTGATTTCATTATAAACTCTAAATCGATTCTTCAAGGGTTAACAGTTTAGTACCTTTCTTCCATTAGCTTTTTCGGATTCGATTTCACCAAACTTGGATTGGAATTCTATTTTGGATTCGGATTCCGATTTCACCAAAACCTTCTTACATACCTAGAAATCGACGGCCTTTGTTTGTCTCTCAATTCTCTCTCAATCTCTCTCTCTCTTTCTCTTTTTTCGAAACCTCCAAAAAAAAAATTCTTTGAAACCCTAAAACTAATGAAATCGCGATTTGGGGAAGAAGGGTCATATCTGATAGGGTCTAAGAGATGGATAGATCGGATCGGATATTGTTAGTCGGGTTTAACTTTATAATATTACGGATTGACACCAACAACTAAGATTAAAATCAATTAGATCAGATTATGATGTTGTTAACATATTTAATTATACATCATATATATGGCATGTATTAACAAAAATTTTGTATAGTTATTGACACATTGTGATATATGGGATGGTTTTTAACATTTATTGTAAACGTCATGTAGTTGACAAACTTTTTTCTAAAAAATTAAATTTTAAGTAGTGGATGGTGTCGACGGGTCCGGTTTTTAATGGTTTGTATAAATATCTAGTCATCAAACTTAAAAGAAACGTTAAACATTTTCTGGTGTCGGTGTCGAAAGTTTAGGAAGTCGAGAAGACAAAGGTTATCGAAGAAGGGAGATGCTGTTGTTAGGTTTTGGAGTTTAAATAATGGGCTGTTAGTGGACTTTGATTAGTATTTCGTAAACCACTAAATATGTTAAATTTTTAAATACACAGAGATGAACACGTCCTCTTTTGTCCACCCTTCTAAAATGATGTAGCAGCATGAAGAGAAATACAAACCAACTTTATTACAATACTAGTGGCGTTTTCGCGCTTTGCGCGGAATGTATTATATTCGGTTAAACATAAGTTTTGTTTGTATATACTTATTGGTTTAGTTATTTTATAAATTTATTCTTTATTTTTTAAAAACTTCTAATGTATATACTATTTATCATTAAGTATATTTTTTTTGTATTTTTAGATATGTGCTGAATTGGTCTCAAGAAGTTGAAACTATGCATGAATGTTCAGTTTTCGGTTCAGTTCATGTTTCTTTTCCTCGGTTTTTTTATTTTTTTGGTTCAAAAATTATATGAGCCATTCAATTATTTATGAAAGTTTCTTTAGTCTTGGTTTGGTTATTTTGGTCTTTAGTTTAGTTCGGGTACCAATCATAAGAACCAACTAATATCCAATAAACTTTTGGTTCCAATTTGGTTCTGATTTTTGGTTAATTTTGGATAATTCGCATAAAAATCAGATCTTTTCAGTTTTGGGATTTAATATTGGATAATCCATATAAATTTTAATATTGAAACAAATACTATTTTGATAATTCTGTTATTTTGGGTAACTCAAATAATTTTAAATATTTTGGATAAATAAATATTCGGGTATTTCATATTTTATTAATATTATTTTTTGGTAATTTAAGACTAAATATAATTTATAATTTAAGTACTCATTCAGTTTTCTGTTCGGTTCTAACACGGTTTTATTTTTTTCAGTTTTAGAAATATATGAACTGCTCGGTTATTTGTGAAATATTTCAGTTTCAAATTCATTTTTTTTGTGGGCTTCGATTCGGTTTTTTCTTCTTAATTAATATGCTGAGCATAGTTGAAACCATAGTGATAGTGCATGTTTTGTTATTTTTTGTTTTCATATTTTTATTGTATTTATTTGTTGCACATGTTCAGTGGTGGCACATATTTTTTATTTCAAGTTTTCAGGTATTTGGTTTATAAATAACTTTTTTAATTTTTTGGTAATTTTATAACTAAATAGAATTACTATTTTAGGTTCTTATTTGGCTCTATGATACGATTTTGATTTTTCAGTTTCAAAAATATATAAACCGATCAATTGTTTATGAATTTTGGTTTAGTTTTGGATTGTCTTTTTTTGTTGACTTCAATTCGGTTTTCGGTTCTTAATTTATATGCACGCATAGTTGAATGTAAGGGGTGTCACATGTTTTGTTATTTTTTGTTTGCACATTTTTTATTGTAATTTTTTATTTGTTGCATATTTATTGTTATGGAAATAATGTGTGTTGAGAGGCACAAAACTTAACCCTCATTGTAAATATGTTTTGAGCAATATTGTGTGATTATGTTTTTTTTTTGTGTTGTGCCCAGGGGTGAAGCCACTCACAGAGTTAGGTGTACACGTGCACCCATAAAAATTTAGATAATTAAAATTTTGTTGGTTAAATCTGCATAATGCTATTAGATAATGTGGTTAGAATCATCTAGTGCACCCACAATTAACCCAAGTTCGATCCTTAGATAGTGTTTTTTATATTTTAAATTAAATGTGCACCCAGTCTAAAAGTGTTCTGCATTCGCCCCTGGGACTTGTGCCTTTATTTTGAGAGTGAATGTTATATTATGATATCTAGGAAATCGTGTTATAGAAAAAATTTTATGGGGTTGATGTTATTTCATGTGATACTTCATACTTGCCATGGTCCATGAACCGCGAGTCACCAGAGAACCTCGTGAAATTATCAAGAGCATGTCAACGCCCATGAGTTCACCTTCTTTCTTCGCATTCCAAGCCTCCCCAACAGGAGAAATCGCACCTCGACTGGTTTAGGACAACATTCGGCTTTCAGTTCAGTTAGACGTAGGTCACTGTGGGCATTGAAGATAGCTGAATTGCAGATAGAGAATGTGGAATTTTTTTTTTGATAAGAAGAGAGAATGTGAAATGATTTGATGGAATTTGTGATTTTTAGTGAATCCAACTATGGTATTTATGGTTATCGGTGTAGTTTTCAGATGTTTCCATGGTGGTGTGAGTGAACTAATGCGAGAGATTGGAGGTAGTGATGAGAACGACATTAATGAGATCATTATAGTGGTTGACTGAATTCAGAAGAATGGCGTTATGTAAACCGACAGTTTTTGTTGGCTAATTTGTTCCGACAAGATCGAAGAAGAAAGACTTTTGGACCGAGATTCTGGAATAATGATAGGCCCAAATAAATAAATCAAATGCAACATGATGCTTTCGTAAGTAGACGACCCATTTTTCAGAAACAAAAAGTGAGGAAACAACGCCACATGTCACATTTTGGAATAGCCTTCGCTGAGGTAGCGCATTGTGGAGCCTTTCTAGTCAACTTTATTAATATAGATATATAGATAGATAGACTAGTGGCTGAATTTACATTAAAGCTATTTTTATATTAAATATGTTTTAATTTGAAATATTGCACTTCCTATACAAACATAACTAAATAATTTGCAGGAATGAAATTTCCACTTTTCAATTTTAATAATACCACTGCTACCCTATTCCCTCTACACAAATCTACCTTATTATTAATTATTTTTCCATTTTTCTGTATTTTTATTTCGTAATTGTTTTATGTTTTCTCTCTCTCAAACCAGAGCGAAGCTGGTGATTGTAAATAGTAAGCTGAGTTCGGGGAGTTTCAACTTTCAATAGCTAAGGCATCGTCACATGAAGAGGGTAGCGTCTATAACCGCATCCGACTCGCCATGAATCTGAGCTCTGACTTCTTATGTCTACTGCTGCGTCTAAATGTAGATCGTCACCGCCAAACTTATCCTTTTCACGGTCGTGCTTCACCTTTTCACGGTCGTGCTTCACCTTTCACCTCTGTTTATGTCAGATTTGAGACCGTCACGAGATTCACACAGCGTACTCTTCCGTCACCGGATCTTCAGTCGTCTTCCTCTACCGATGTCGTCAGGCTCAGAATCAAGCCTTGCCGTCGCCATCATGCTCCAGATCCGGCGAAGAGATAACGATCTCTACTATGGTGACTTTCTATGTTTTTTGCACGAAAGGTCCTTGACATTCTTGTTTTTTTTTAGGTTTGACACAAACGTTTTAGATTTATAGAAACATCCTCGCGAATCAACCCCGAATCTGTCAATCGTGCGATCTAGACAAGTGAGTCATTTGATACCATATTTTTTCAGCAAGCTATAAGAACACCAAATATAGTAGACGGTTACATATTTTATTAGATGGGATGGATAACTTTGTGAGCAAGCTATATGAGTAGATTACAGATGATAATAATAGTAAATATTAGTGTATTTTGTTTAGAAGATTTTCCAATTTGTAAGATTTTTAAACGACGGCTAATAAAATTGTTAGTTATACTTGATTTTTTTATCCAGCTAACATTTATTTAAATTATAGCTAATATTAAGTTTATCCGAATATATGAATTTTTGTACATCCAATAATCCATACACCCTAACATTGGTGTCGATTTCCTCCTTTTAAATGAACATTCTCTATAGTCTTTTTTTTTTTTTTTTTTTTTTTTTTGAACTTTGGCTTTCATATTAAATAGCAAAAAACATAAAATGTTTACAAGCCCAGATGACTTTAGTTTTATAATACCCATAGTTTAAAAACTCATATTTTGGAAACTTCCATTAGTAAAGCCCAAGAGGAGCTGAAAAGTCCAAACTCGTCGATGGTGGATGACGTCTTTCAGCGTCCGGAAAACCCAATGGAGGAGAAAAGATGGTGAGTGGATAGCCGATCATGCATAGCGGAACCAAGCTTGCATCATAGTAGTGGAGAGAGTTGGGTTGGAGGATCTGAATCCTTGAATCCTATTCCTTATCTGTCTATCTATAATGGTGAAGAGAGAATCAACAGACCTGAAAGAGTTTGAGTGGAGTCTTGAGTTACGTTCATTCCAGAGCCAAATGGTTGTAAGTTGTAACCAAATCCTTTACACTATATTAGATGGTTACATATTTTGTTAGCAATTTATATGAGCACCAAATATAGTACACAGTTACATATTTTATTAGATGAGATGAATAACGTTGTTAGCAAGCTATATGCGCAAATTATAGATGATAATAGTAGTAAATATTAGTGTATTATTGTTTTCGAGGATTTTCCAATTTGTACAATTTTTTAAACGACAGCTAATAAAACTGTTAGTTATACTTAGAATCTTCTATCCAGCCAACAGTTATTCAAATCATAACTAATATTGGGGGTGATTGGTTGGGATGTAAGTGTAGAAAATTTACTTTAGAATTTAGTCTGTAGAATTTTTTGATTTAGCTTTAAAGGATGTAACTTTAAAATTTTCTACAGCTAAAAAGATGAGGCTTTAGAAAAAAAGATTTTTACAACCATTTTTTGTATGTTTTTGTTGTATCTTTAGTTTTTTGGTTGTAGCTTTAAAAACTAAAATAAAGCATGATTGGTAGTATTTAAGGTTGTAGATGAAAATTAAAGCTAAAGTCACTTCCTACAGCCCAACAAATCACCTCCATTAAGTTTAGCCGAATATATGATTTTTTTTTACATCCAATAGTTTTGTTAGCTGAAAAATATTATTATTATATGAATATTTTTATATTTATCCTTGAAAATATTTATTTTAGGTAATGTTAGTGGTATATTGTGTTTTGTATATTATTAAGCATCTATTTTAGTCATTTTAAGTGTTTAAATATTGCATTTAGACGTCATTAGAAATTGTATATGTATATTTTTTATACATATGGGTTTGGAATACACAATCAGAAGTTTTGGCCCAAAAATAAGGAGAAATCTGCACTATTGTAAATGTAGGGGCCAAAAACAAAAATATGCAAAAGAACAAGGACCAATTTTTCAAAACACACCAAAAGATGGATCTTCAGCTGCCGTCGATCGAACTGAGAAAACCCAACTAATCAATTAATCATGCTCGAACTGCATCACTCGATCCAGCCCGATATAGATGAAACAATCGCTTACTAAAGACGTAGACACGGCAGTGCTCTGGTCCGACGGAGATGCGTCCACGACGGTGGGACAGAGACACATGCGAGGCGAGACGGCAGACACGGCTCGGCAGCGCTCTGGTGCGGCGGATATGCGTTCACGATGGTGGGACATAAACACATGCGAGACGAGACGACAAACCGGCCAAGCTAAATCGATTTAAAATATAATCTAATGTGATAAAATTATAAAAAAAATATATTTTAAAGTAATATATAAATAGTTTTAATAATGTTTGATATAATAATTAATATATATTATTTAACAACAATTGATGTTTTATAATATATGTTTGTTTGAGTTATATTAGATTTTCAGTTTATAATGATATTTTTCTTTAATTTCTGGTGTTTTATTAATTATGTTATGTAAATTACTTAGCATTTGTTGAAATTTTTTTCATAACAAAATTAATTGTTGGAAATCTTAGCGAAGAAAGGAAGATATCACATCATTCTTCACCTTGGCCTTAGATCTACGAATGGAAAGAGAAGAAATAGATCTGAAGCTTATAGCTTCGCACGAATCAGATCTGGAACAAAAAAGATTGGTGCTACCACCAAAGGACAAGGGATGACAGATTCAAGATAAAAGAGATGAACGAGATGGAGAAAAAAAACTAGGGTTCCTTATCTCACCGGTGATCAAATCTAGAAGGAAAACAAGACATATGTAGACAATGGGAGAGATCAGTTAGGGATCTCTGATGGCTTGGCTCCGGTGTGCAACAAACAGAGAACAGCGAGGAGAGAGGGAGAGAGATGCATGAGAGAGAGAGAGAGAGAGAGAGTGAGGTTGGCCATGAGAGAACGAGGGAGAAGAGAAAAAAAGAGAAACCTTGACGTCTAAAGTTTTGTGATCTCTCTGGAACTTTGCATAGTTTCGTTTTGGTTTCTAAATGGGAGAAAAGAGAAGGGAAATGTTCTTTTTTAACAGAAAAAGAAGAGGAAACACTACGGTTTACTATGCGGAACAAAAAAAATAATGGATTTTGAGCTAAATAAAATTAATAATTAAAAAAAAAAAAACCATCCCTGTTTATGAGAACTGGGATTTGACAATTACCAATAATGCTGATATGCTGCATTTATTAATCAGAACTGAAATTTATATTTATTTTTTTATTTAAATATTATCTTTAGGATTTGAACACATGAAAAGTTTAATAATTAAAATATTACGCTGATGGCTGCATCAGCTATAGCCACGAAATCCTCCATAACTAATGTCATCTCCATGAGCTTTTTTGAGGCATTGTCTGTGTTCTTGCCGATTGTATCCTTCACACGTTGTGTATTGTCGTAAGTTTGAAGGATTGTAATGCTTGCACCCGCGGCACCCGCAGCACCATCCTCCATACATAATCGAGCACCTCTAAAGTTATCCACTATTATGGCATAGGATTCACTGCACATCTCAAAATATTTTTTAAATGTAGGCTCTTTTTCCAATCCGGCAACGAAACCTGCCCTTTCTTTAGCCTGGGTCGATCCAAGGTCGAGTGTGACTTTCACAAGTTCGACCTATATATTAAAAAAAAAACACAATTTTATTGAGATTTTGTTTTTCAGGAATAATAATTATCCTACAATTTTTTCCATAATAGTGATTACTTATTTACATAGTTTCATTTACAAAATAAAGCTTTTAACCTTTTCCCGTACACTTTTTCTCAAATACGCTTGTTAAAAAATTAATTAACTTGGTAAATAAGCAAATACTAGATCTTGACCCGCGCTTGGAAAGCGCGGGTTTATTTTTGTAATTAAATATATTTTAAACGAATTTCTATATAAGATAGTGTATAAGTTTTAGCACATTTATCCAAAATCACGGATCAAACCGTACCAAACTGATAAACCAAAACTGAACTGAATTGCAAATCGTATATCTATGACTGAAAAATTGAAACTAAACCGAGAACCAAATGAGTACCTGAATTTTTAAATAAAAATTATATATTTAAAAATATTAATTGCATTCAATTTTTAAATAACCAAATATCCTAAAAATACTATTTATAAACCGGATAACACGAAAACTTTAATTACCCGAATATTTTTATTTGGTTGATAAATAATTTAGTTAACCAAAAGTATAATTTATGTATATAATTATTTAATTAAAAAATATATATATATATAACAATGTTTAATATAACACATAGTATCAAAACTATTTTCAAAATAATATTATGTTTTTAAATAAGTAGATTTTGTTCTGAAACACAATTCTACTGCTTACCTATTTTAAAGTATTGATATAGTGTTAATAAATAACAAAGTGTTTTCAAAGTTCTTAGAAGTTATCACTAACCGATTTATAATTGGTTAGCCTAAATATCTAACATAACAGAAAATAAATAACAATTTTCTGAAAATACAGCAGATGGAAAGATTGAACCCGTTTTATGTAGACCATAATCATACTATGGATTCTTATAGGAACTGGTTTGGTATTAAATAATAAAACCAACATGGAATATTAAGTTACAAACATCATGATAATGTTGAAGTGTTCATATATATTACATGGGTTAATGAAATCAATTTAGTTAATAAGGTTGGTATAAAATAATGGTTGATCTCTATAAAAGATGTAATTTTTTACCATAGATATTGTATTTTGGTTTATAGTCTCCGAAGGTATTAACTATTAAATAAATCATAAGTAACCATAAATACAAATATAGGGTGAACATTATTTAATAATAGCACAAAATAATTATGATGGAATAATGCGTATATAGTAAATGTATACGTAGAGAATTAGGTTAGTATTATTTTTTATAACTAACTTGCCAATGAAGAATAATTAAGTTAGTAGTATGAGAAATAATAGGAATTCTAGTTAAATGAAATGGTCCAACTATGACTTGTTTTAAGTAGATTTTTTAGGACTCCTTCCTTTTTAATAGTATAGATGCCAGATTTCATACCAGTAAAATCAATGAATTTATCTAAAATATTGTACTAAGATTTTGAACCCTCATAGATTATCATGAATCTTAAACCGTAACATCCTTTTTATCTCCTCCCTAACACAAAGAAAACTGGAATCTAAAACGCAAGGCTGAAAAATAGTTAATTACCTATTTTGTGATTTATTTGTAGGATTTTTCTTAATTGTTCTTTACTTCCGGTTAAAACAATTAAATTAGATCAATAACTTAGACAAATAAATTTAAATCTGTTGAATTTAAATTTTTGGTGCAATGTCAAATAAAAAACGAACAACAGAATGGTTGGGTCAAGATAGAAAATAAATGAGGGGTTAGTTAGTAATATACCATGTTAGTTGCAGAGACAGCGGGAGGATACGCTGTGAGCGTTTGCAGGCAGAACGTTTTGTTATGGACAAAAGAATTATCGACAGAATAACGATAGCATGTTGAATTAATGTCTTTTGTTAAGGCCATGGTCGAAGTAGATCCTAAGAAAAGTAGTAACGAGACTACCAATGAACCAAGAAAGAAACATTTAGAGGAAGAAGTCATGACTTGCTACTTGCTACTTGCTAGAGAATTTATTTCCCTCAACCTCTGTTGTTAGTGCTACTTATATATACATTAAAATTATGGATAGAACTTTGGTCATCTCACTGGATACCACCGTAATTATTGTTACTCTTTTTCTTGGTCAATCTTGGTCAAAACCATAAGTATCTTATGATTTGCAAATATTTACTTCTATTTAAGAAAACCAACTTTCAAAGGAGAATCATTCCACAAATCCACATTATATTTTGAAAAAGGAAATTTTAAAATAAAAATTTAGAGAAAAAAATTCAACAAGAAATTTTGAATATTATTTTAGAAACTAAAAATAAAATTTAAAAAAAACTATATAAATTTTATTTATTTTAATATATCTTTAAAATATGATTTTTTAGTCCTTTTGACCCTTGTGTTCTATTTTGTGATAAGAAATGTTTTAAGACTATCATAGAGTATTTCTCTTCAATTTTTATAACACATCCCATATATATTAAAATCGAATCATTATAACTTTTAAGTTAGCCACGTGTCATCACCACAACGATTCTTTGAATCTTTAGAAAAATAGGTTGGTTCATCTAAATATATAATAAGATTTTTTTTAAACTAATCATAAATTAATTATTAATATTTTTAATTTTTCCTGAAGTAAAAATTATGAAATTTCCAAATGTGGTGAAAATATATATATAATAATTAATGATTTTAAATAATAAATATTTGATACAAATTAGTGCACCCTCTATGATTTTTGTTTAAATTTAAATTATTAAAATAAATTAAATAATCACATTAAGCATATAATAAAAATTTAGATTTTTTCGTATCTAGTATATTTTAAATTTTTAAAAAGTCTCACATTAAAATTTAATGATCCATGGTTTAAATTTTTTATATAACAAAAAACAAATGATTACAAAATCATATAAGTATGAAGTCTTATTTAATAAATACCAAAATTAAAATATATATATGTTAATATTTTTTCAATTAAACTATATATCACAAAAAATACATAAATATTTTAATTTTAAAATTTGCTTTGCAAATTTTTTACAAAAACTTTAAACAAACACTGACAACCTAATATTTAAAATTTAAAATTTGCATTGAATGTTTTTAAGAATTATACATTACTAAAACTTTTAAATATCACAGAATGAAAATTTGTTATCAATTATTTAAAGTTTTTGTTATAAAAAAATACAAATCATCAAAAAAAACCAAATGAGTAGAACGTTTCATTGAAATATATAAATATTAAAAATATACTATATATCTATGTATAATAATCATATACAATATAAAATAGAAAAAGTGATTGTTTGGATTAATAAAATTTATTTACATATTTGCATCAATTTAATTATATATGTAATAGTTAATGACTTTTTATATATCTAATATATATATATATATTATTTTATGATATATAAATAAATACAATACGTAAAAATAATTAGAGGAAGAAGTCTTGACTTGAGAATTTGTTTCCCTCAACCTCTATTGTTAGTATCTTTATATATACAATTAAATTATGGATAGAAGGTAACAATTTAAATTAAAGGAACTTTTGTCATCTAACTAGATACCACCGTAATTATTGTTACTCTTTTTCTTTTTGGTAAAAATTGTTACTCTTTTTCTTGGTCAATCATGGTCAAAATCGTGATTGGCATCTTATGATCTGCTAATATTTAATTCAATTTGTAAAAAATCAACTGTCAACATTCACAGGAGAATCATTCCCCAAAAGTCATTTCCTTGACTTGTGAAAGGCTCTGTTATAATTTCCCCAAAAATATATAATACAACAGATATTAAGTTTTTTTTTGTTCTTTTTAAGTCGATTAAACTTTTAGATTAAAATGTATAATGTTTTGAGATTCCATAAGATAGATAATTAAATTTATTAGTTATAAATATAATACATTTATTACATACTTGTGAATGTTTTCCTAAATTTTATAAAGATATCCCTTATATATTAAAAAGGAAACATTACAACATATTTTTGTAGCCACGTGTCATCACCACAATCATTCTTAGAATCCTTAAAAAAATATGTTGGTTCATATAAATATATAATAAGTTTTTTTATCAAATTAACCATAAATATCCTTCATTGTTTTCTTAAATAAATATCACATAATTACCAAATGTGGCTAAAGTATATATGACAATTAATAATTTTGAATAATAAAGATTTGATAAAAATTAATATATTATCTATTATTTTTTAAATTTTAACTTATTAAAATAAATTAAACAACCACAATAACTATATAATAAAAAATTAGATTTTTTCAAATTTGTTATATTTTGAATTTTTAAAAACGACTATAAACTACTAAACCAGTTAAAAATCTCACATTGAAATTTTTGTGATTCATGGTTTAAAATTTCTATTAAAACAAGATACAAATGATTACAAAATTACATAAGTAGAAAGTCTCATTTAATAAATATTATATATATATATATGTATATTAATATTTTTTAAAAATAAAATATATACCATATAAAATACACAAGTATTTTAATTTCGAAATTTGCTTTAAATTTTTTTGATAAACATTATGAACAAATATTGACTACTTAATATTTAGATTTTAAACTTTGCATTGAATTTTTTTCAAATTATAAATTACTAAAACTATTAAATATCTCACAAATTTTTTATTTTTATTAGTGATTTAAAAATTTTGTAATACAAATGATCAAAAATAATATAAGTATAAAATATTTTTAACAGATGTCAATTTTAAAATGTACTATATATCTACGTTAATATCATTGAAACTGAATTTTATACCATATAAAATTGAAAAAGTATTTGTCTCGATTAATAAAATTTATTTATGTATTTGGAACAATTTAATTATATACGTAATAGTTGCTAAATTTTAATTATTCAGTATATATTTATTATTTCAAAATAATACATAAAAGTAATATATATATATATATATATATATATATATATATAATATTCATTCCGCGTAACCTAATTAAACATATTTATGAAGATCTTCCTAAATTTTAAAATATATTATACTTATGAAGATTTTCCTAAACTAAATTTTAGAAATATATCTGTATAATATTAATTGAGAAATCAGTTTCTTATGTGTCCCGCTCACATTAATTTTCATGACGGTTAATTACATAGACACCTTTAATGGAATAAAAAAATTAGATGAGATGGGAATCGATCTCCGCGATATGACACCATCTTCTAGATCCCTCACAGACTTAACGGAGTCTTCGAAATAATGATTGGAACGATCAGGCTCCCAGTCTACGCATATGGAGTAACACGCATAGTCAAATTCTCGGTCATTCGCACGCATCCCCCTATAATGTAATCCTCGGTACTCCTTGGTTACATTCAATGAAGGTGGTGTCGTCCATCTACCACCAATGCGTAAAATTCCCAGGACCAGACGGCCAAATACAAAACGCTCTGAGCAGACCAGCAAGCCGCACGAGACCTCCTTGTTGCCCCAATCAAGATGCAGCAGTCAAATCCTCGCATCTACGCAATCTCAAAGCAGATACATAACATCCACCCCCAAAAGGATGAAATACTCAGATTCTGATCGACGAAACCAACCCGAGCAAATTGGTCAGAATCGGCGCTTATCTGTCCGACCAGATGCAACAGACAGTCGGGAACTTACTGAAGCAAAACATGTCGACTTTCACATGGACGACCTTGGACTACGACAACGCAACGAATGAATGGACTAACATTTTGTCTACTAATAGTGGACAGATTGCTACTGACCGAGCTTCACAATCTATTGCACATTCCTCGAAATGTCCAATTTTTTTTTACTGCTAAATTAGTAGCAGAACCGTGTGATAAGATACTAGCTCCAAACTTTGAATAACAACTTTCAATTTTTTTTTTTTGGAACAACACTTTCATTAAAAAACTTAAAGTTTCGGACTACAAAAGTTCATAGAGCTACAAACATAAAACCATACAACACAAACGATATGTACAAATAATATTATGTCATTTTACTTAGACATGTAATTTGGATATAAAATATTAATTTGATTTAGTTATTACTTGAGTATACCAGATTGCATTTATTTCTTTATATATAATCATAATATTTTTCTTTCAACAACCATAGTATTTTTTTGTGCTGAAATAGAATAAAATTTTAATTAATTTTGTTTTTTGTATTTAAACTTTTGATTTTTGGTATAGAAATTTGTATTATGCAAATTACTCATTTGTGGGTTGTATTGAGTTACACATGTTTCTTCAAATCGAAGTTAACTACTCTTGCCTCTAGTTAAGCTAATTTTGATTAGTTTTATTTATTACGTTAATTTAGTTCTTCATCTTAAAGCTGTAATTATAGTCATAATTATTTTGTACAATTTTATATTTTGATTTTTAAAAACAGTATAAAAACTGAAGTGATGATATGTACAAATTTTTATAAACAGACATTATCGATAAAAATTTAAAACGTATGAACTGATATCGATATCTACATAATAATTTTTAAAATTATTAATAACTTTATACTTTAGTTATATGAAAGACAAATTAAAAGGAATCTGAATAATACTAACCATAAAAATTCACATTTTTTTATTTTTATTATAGGTATCTTATGTTGTATAATATATCAAAATTAAAAACATTAAAGTAAGCATTGAACACAGTTAGTGGTATATTAGGTTTCATTAAATTTTGTAGATATTTTTATTTATGTAATTGATAAACAATTATATACATAATATAAATCAAAATTAAAATGAAAAAAAATGAATAAAGATCTCAACAGTAGCAATTATAAAATACTTTTAGTTCATCAAAGATTTTTAGTATATTTAAATTAAATTTACTTTTGTAATAATCTGAGAAAATATTTTGATATCAATAAAATATTTTATTAATTTTAAAAATATTATGCTCTTTTATATTATGTTTTACAAAGATGATTATTTTAACATCAAAACTATTTTTAAAAACTTTCCTTTTTATGAAGTCGCATTATATATAAAATATATTTTCATTCACATAAATTTACTTTTACAAAATATATGTTTTATTTTTGTTAATTTTTTTTTATTATATGTATATTTCCTTTTTATTATTCATGATTTGAAAATTAGAAAAAAAAGGAAACTAAAATTAATAATTTAATTGGCATAAATTATTAAATAATTTTTAATAGTGCCAGTTAAGAATAATATTTTAATTCATTAAAGGTATCTCAGTGATTAACCATCGTAAAAATTAATGTGAGATCGACACGTAGAAAATTAACTTCTCAAATAATATTATACAGATACATAATATTCCCTCCATTTCAATAAGATATATGTTTTAAGATTTTCACCCTTATTAATAAAACATTTAAAATTTTTATTATAAATATAATATTTTTATGATTAACTATTTTCCGTAAATAGTAGCCGAACAAAATTCAATAGACACAATTACTTTTCTTAAAATTATTATTTATCATTATTACATATACTGAAAACATAAAATATTGATCTTTTTGAAACAAAAACTTTTTCTAGAATATGGATCATTTTAAAACAAAGATTGTATAACTTATTGCTGCCACTTTCACTTTCTCCTCACTGGTTTCATATTCTCCATGGCCAGTTCTAGCCAGTAACCAGCAGCCAAAACTAATTTATTGTGTAAACGAAATCTGGAAGATGAATTAGTTTCCACAAGAGCCATGTCGTGAGCGGGGAAGCCGATACTCCTGTAGGAGGTAGAGAACCAATCGAAACATTTGTTGACAGCCAATCTCTAAGCGTTTCAGTATCTGATGTTCTGTCAACAGGTGTTACGAGGGGGGCTTTGGCCCAGACTTCCACCGCAAAAGGGCAATCAAGGAAGAGGTGAGTGATGGTTTACAGCTCTCCACACCTTTTACAAGGTACCTCCGAATTGATTCCTCTGGTGGCAAGGAGAGCTCCAACCGGCAATGCATTGTTTAAAGCTCTCCAGATGAAGTGGTGTACTTTTGGTGAAGTATGGAGATGGTAGCTTTAGTTATAGGCCTAACTAATATCCAAACACTAGATCAAGAGTGAAAGATTTCTACATATATATTGCCCAAAGATCACAATTATGTCGATGTGGATAGGAAAAGATCCAATAGAAATAACACAAACTGAACATTGCAGAATCCACAGAAAAAATGAACCCCTTATTATAGGATATATCTGAGTTTTTAACCTAGTTCTGATACCATATTAATAATGGACATAATTCACACTCCAGAATTGCTCAAAAGTGAAAGATTAATGCCACGTCAATATATATTGTCCAAAGATCACAATTGTGTTCGATATGGGATATCTAATAGTAGTCTCCAGCAGATCAACTGAAGGGTCGAATTGTTAGAGACAACGTGGATAATTAATCTCAGTGATGGTATAGTTTTGTGGGGAAATTTAAACTAGAAGTTGAGGTAATGTTTGCAAACTACAAGTTTATGGTCGAATAAGCATCTTGTAACTCTGAGACAACAGAAGGACTTGATCAAACTCTAGGTTTTGTTGAGGTACATCTTATTAATTATCTTCAGAATATTTTGTTAGATGCTTACACGCACTTGGCTCTCAAATTCAGGACGTTCACGTAAGAATAAGACGCTTTTTGTTGCCAATCTCTCTGGCCAAACTGAAACATCAGATATTTGTTGAAGTATGTTCATTACATCGTTATATATACAAATTGTCTCAAAAATAAGAAGAAAAAAAAGACTTGCAAAGGAAGCAGGCATAGATAGAATAAACAAGTATCAGTTACAAAAAAAACATGTGTAAGTTGTAACCAGACTTGATCTTCATTCCCCTAATCTAACCATCTCATGAATCCAGTAAAATCACCAAACTAATCAAACCAAACCAAGCAGCCTTAGCTTTGCCTTATTTTAATTAGGAGCTAGGGGAAATAAAGCTCATTATATTCCTGCTTCACATCATCAGTGAAAGTCCTCTGTTGTTGCTGGATTCTCTGAAGATGTGATGACAGTTGCAGTAGATCAACCGTGGATGACCCGTTTCCATTACATGAACTAGAACTAGTAACAGATTTGGTCTTCTTATCGATCCTCAACGGCTGCATCTGATGATAGTCTCCTATGGAGTGGTTGAGGTTTTGGCTTGGTTGAGTGATTGAGAAGCTTTTGTTTGGATTATTTTCAGACAAGTGTTGTTGGGACTGAGCTGACAGAAGAGAGAGAGCACAAGTAGAGCGTGGCACCGCCTCTTGCAAGTCCCAAATATAAGATACACCAGAAGCTTCCATCGCTGGCTTAGGTTCATCTTTGAAACTCACGAGTCTACTTGCACGGTGGTCGTACAAGAAGCTACCAGGAAACGACTCTGGCAAGACCAACGAGAAGTCATTAAAAGAAACATAGTTAAGTGATGTGGAAAGGGAGAGGCAGAGACTATGTACCTTGAGGAAGAAGCTTATGCCGCTTACCGGGTAAGAAATAGAAAGAAGGCTTTCTTCTTCGCTCGTTGTGACCAGCTAATCGTCTTCTGCAACTTCTCTTCCCATCATCAAACTCCGAGAGGAAATGAAACCTGACCAGAAGAAACATATCAGTAACATCTAACAAAGTAGAGAGCCAAGGAGAAATGAACAAAACCAAACCTGCTGCACTGTTGGCAAAACCTCTGCTCAACACCGCTAACTATAACGACAGAACTCTTTGAATGAGCCTCGCAAACTCTGTGCCTTTTGTGGTAATCTTTAGAAAAGCTGAGATCCATATTGCAACCGTAGACTTGACACAAGGGAGGACTCTGCAAGCACGAGTTTGAAGCTCGAGTCTTTTTAGACGGTAAGGTCGAAGTACCACCATGGTTCTCGTAACTCCTGAATTTAAAATCTATCCTAGACAAGTTCGAAGATTGGTTCTCCTCAAGGTAACTCGAAGAAGCCACTTTGGTAATGAATCCATCACTAGTCTCCATCTCAAATCCAGGCATGGAGCTTTGGTTCTCAGCAATGGTTCCATTAGGTAGGAAAACGCTTCTCCCGTAGCTCCAAGAATCCATCGATCAGCAAAACTGAAACACAAGTGATTAACGAATCAGTACAAGGGATCAAGTTCAAAGCTTTTCGCTTCCTAAAGTATGAAACTTTCATTTCAATTTTGAATTGGGAGTGAGAACGATTCAACTATACCTTGGATTTGCACAAAACCCAGATGAGATTGACGATAATATTCAAATCTTAAAGGCCTAAACTGTGAAGGGAAGAATAAAAATCAATACTTTGGATCAAAATCAAAGAATGCTCACCGATTGGAATAACAGAGAGGAAGAGGAACCTCAGAGAGAGATTTGGAGGAAATATAAGAAAAAGGTGAAAAATGGGGGGAGAGCAGAGGAGAGGAGAGGAGAGTTGAAGGAATAAAGGTGACGTCGAAGGAGATACTGTTGGGGTCAACATGATTTCCACTACACCCATCTTCACTTCACCACATCCTATTTTTTTCTCTTTTTTTAGTCTCCATTCTGTTTTTTTTTGGTCAGCCTGTAATTATTTTCTTGTATAAAAGATTTTGGGTTAATTTGTAAAATAACATGTGTTAAAGAATATAGCATCGTTTTGGATAATTAAATCCTTGAAAGACTTTCAAGATTCTTTTGATATTACCTTTTATAGTAAAAGATGGAGGGTGAAAAATGTGAAAATAAATAATTTCGATGAAGAAATACATGCGACAAGAGATAAAATGGATTATTGATGGTCAAACATGACTTACATAAGAGCATGATTAAAAACAAATCAATCGCGGGCCGCCACGTGTCAGTAAGACCCGTAAACAGTACAACAACCCAAGTAGAATCGGTTTTTATTTGACAATTTCTTGAACTGTTTTTTAACAATTTGTGGGTCCCTCCTTAAGAAATTCCTAAAACTTTTCCCGATCATTATGGTTTAAGAATGTCAAAAAAAAATTATGGTCTAAGATTTACAAAGGCGGAAGAATAACGATGGAAGCGTTAATGATAACATCGTTTTTTCATGTACAAAACATAGTATGAACCATCTATTTTACATTCATAAATTAATAAGTTGAGCATTATATAAAAATAGTATGAAACTAATAACAAATTGATATATAAATAAAAGAAATTTTACATTTTTATTCTACATTTAAAAAATACAATAAAACAAAACTAATAATACATTGCTATTGAGTGACTAAAGCAAAGGTGGAAAGGATGACGAATATTGTAGCAGAAGAGAAGACAATGGCAACCATGAAATAACTAGTAATGGTAATAGGTGTTAATATTGCAAGCCATACAACAACAAACATTTTACATATTGTCTTATGTTTATAGTTTAAATATTTATAACATAATAGAATACCAAAAATATATATATTTTCTCTCATCATTTTTTTTGTATTTGACGATGACATTGTACATGTAAAGGTGTATCTCATAACGGTGGAGGATGAAATTTTTTTTATTAGTACAATAGATGGAGAATAAGAAGATACAAATTACAATAGAAAGACGTTGAAGGGTGGCGACAAATCGTGACAATAACTGTGACAATAACTAAAGAGAATGCCATTAGTCAGATAAATAATATTTTTTGTTTCATTTTAATTCTCGTTTTAAAATTTAAATTTTGTTCCAGTTTTAGTGTTGTTTTATGTCAATGAATTTATTTGATAATTTTTCTAATTTTAACTTTATTCTCTTAGCTCATTAATTAAGATAATAAGATAAACTACTCCCACCGTTTTTTAATATAAGTCATTTTAGAATTGTGCACACAAATTAAGAAAATCATTAATTTCTTACATTTTCTAAACAAAAACATCATTAATTATTTACCTAACCACAAATTAACCAATAATAAAATAGAATGTATTTTATCATTGGTCATATAACATTAACTGTTAATAAATTTTACATAGAAAATCGAAAATGTCATATAATTTAGAACATAAAAATTTCTCTAAAACGACTTATATTAAAAACCGGAGGGAGTAATATATTAATTATGGATAAAATAAATTTAATAATTTTCTTAATTTGTGTAAAAAATTAGTATAAAATGAAACAAAAGGAGTATGGGAGAAAAAGATAGCTGAGATGAATTAGTGGAAGGAATACAAGCAATAAAAAGATAAAGATTTAGATGGTTCACAGAAATAGAAAAGTGACAAGAAGAGAAATAAGAAGAGAAATAAGAAAATAGAGAAAAGATCATCCGATTACTTTACAAAAGTATTTTGATATATATTCTATAAATATACTCTTTCCGTTTCTAAAAGATCTATGTTTTAAAAAAAAAATTATTTCAAAAAGATACATTTTTCATATTTTTAATGCATAAATTAAATTTGTAAACTTCAAAAAACATAATTGTATTTATTAAAATTCTATTGGTGAAAACTTATGGGAAATAGTTGATTACGGAAAATAATGTATTGGTAACTAAAATTTGATATATTTTCTTAATAAGTGTGAAAATCCTAATATATGAATCTTTTAGGAACAGAAGAAGTATTAAATATTATGGTCATTTTTTAATTAGATACTTAATTATAAATTTTGTTGTATAACTCATCCAAATTCCTAAAGGTTTCCAATCTGTGAGATTACTTCTTGAGATATTGTATTTTCAGGGTTTTATTAGACACGTTCCACCTTTTTATTACCACTGGAAACATTTTATTTAAATTTGTTAACAAATATTTCTGTTTATTATAAAACATTAAATGAACTAGAATAAATATCATAAGTAAATAGTTAAATAATTAAGTGGTTATAAATTGAAACTATCATAAATTTTGGTTTCGTGATGAGTGTAGAACATATGGGAAAATGTGTTAAATAATGTATTGAAATGTGAAGCTCTATAAATAATACACACACTAAGTTAAAGGTAGTTTTATTCTTTTATTTGATTTGCGTTTTATGAAATTTATTTGTTTTAGCATTTTTGTTAAGTTACACTACTTTTAGTTTAAATGTAATATTTACAATTTAGTGATATAAAATATACTAATATATGAAAGTAAAAACACAACCAAACCCGGTCTTGAATTTTACAAATATTAAAGTAGGGATTTTTTTGGCTTCTTTTAATATAAAACCTACAATTTTCTCAGAAACATAATTTAATATTTAATATATTATTAAAATGAAAATGCTAATAACTCCCATGATCAGCAAATAATAAAGTAAAATAAGTATTTACTGATTGTTAAGATCTTTCATTTCATGTTGTTTCTTTAAGTTTTATGCTGTTCAAATTGTTTTTTTTTTTAAATTTCAAAAGTTAGGAAATTTATAATCTATTTGGACCAAGACAAAAGTTGGTTGCTAAATTCTCTCCTCACCGATATTAAGACGCGAATTTGGAATTTCTACTTTTAAGACAAAAGACTTTACCAATAAAAATAGCAGTTATGGATAAAAACCGTAAAAGTTATTTTAAATATTTAGACAATATGATTGATGGTAAAAACTATAAAGAATTAAATATTGTAGTTGATATTTCATCATAGATAAATTATATAAATATTGAAAAGAGAAACATAGGTAAAACGAAAATAAGTCAATATGGAATATAAACTAATAAAGAAAAATAAATTATAATTATAATAAAATTAATGTAAACCAGTTTGGTGTTTTAGTTATTATTATAAAAATAAAAATAAAATATTTTATAATAAAATTAGTAAAATTGAACTTTTTGTTTTGAAATCATGTAAATTAAGGTTTACAGTGAAACCTCTATAAATTAATAATGTTGGACTACACCAAAACTATTTTTTTAATTAATTTATAGAGATATTAATTTATCGATATACTAATTGAACTAAAAACTTAATTTGAAACTATAAAATTATATTATTTTATAGAGATTTTTAGTGTATATTAATTTATAGAGTGTTAATTTAAAGAAGTTATATTGTATAAATTTAAGGTAAAGAAAAATAGAAAATGACTGTAAATTTTGAAATCATTAAAAGTAAGAGAAACCTGATTAGAAAAATAACAGACTGTGAAAAACTGTTTAACCTCATAAAGCCTTGACATAAAATAGCTTTTACAACTTGAGATGCTGCCTAAAATAGGAGCTATGATCGGCTCTAACACACGACTAAACTTGTATATGCAAGTTGTTTTCAATTGAAAATAAAATAAGACTTCCTAAATCCTAAACATAATACAAGGCTGCGGTGGCATGTATTGAACTTTTTGTAGAGACAAACAGCGAAAACGATGTCGTGTGTTCACACTATCTCGAACACAAATACACACTTAAATGAATGATGCCATAAATATATTCACTACAATCAAAACAGATAGGTCACAGTGGACATTGTCACGACCCACAATCTGTAGTGTAAACATTTTGTGGGTTATATTCTACTAACAAACACAAACTCGTTTTTGTTAATTATTTTGTTTGTTGGTAGCTTCGCAATTTTAAAGATAAAAATCAACAGCCTAGGGAAACAGAATTATTATATCGCAACTTGAAAACATTATTTTGGTTTTATCTATTTAAACAAGTAGTTTCCATTAAAATAAGTATCAAAATTAATGCACAAGATAGAAGAGGAATGTATGGGGTTTCCATAAAAGAAAAAGAAACTTTGGGGTCGCGTAAAGAATATATAAAATATTGGGGAATCAGCGACTTGAAGAGATTGGTGGTGGAGCGTGCGTGTGCAACGTCAGAAGTTTAACAAAACTTTTGCTTTATTACAAAACCAACCCTTTTCTTTTTTCTTTTGCTTTCATAAAAATCAGCACTTTTTATTTTTGTTTGGTGGGAGCCAGAGCACATCTTGTTGGCCAACCAACCGCACTCTCCAGGTGATGGAATCTAAAGGCAAGCTAGTCCCATTTTCCTTTTTTTCCTCATCTTTGCAACGTTAGTAACTATTATAAGTTTGAATTTTTGATTGTTACTCACTGTTATAAGTAAATTTCGGATATATATTTTGTGTAAAACTCTTTAACTTTAAGTGAGAAATAATGTGTAAAATTAGTTAATTACCATATAAATTAGGTGCGAAGTGCGAACCAAGGTAGATATTAAAATGGTGTATCAATGTATGTTACAATTTGCCAAACCAAGTCCATCAAAATATGAAGCATAGTTAAGGCCTGATATAAGCCCATTAAAAACGGGCCAAACAGTTTGTTTTCTTTTCTTATGGCTGGGTTTCTGTCCCAAGCTTAGAGCTTCTCCAAAAAAAAATTTATTTTGAAGTTTTCAAAACTCTATATTTGAAATTTAAAGGTATTCTTCTCCAAAAGCAAAACTTCAAACTCAACTTCAAAATTATTTGTATTTTATAATATGGTCCTTATATTTGTCATAACTAATTTGAATTCACAAAATTTTTGTAAATAACTAGCACATATATCAACATATTACAACAATATTAATTAATAAAATATTATATTAAAATATAAAATTTTAAACAAATAACTTAATTAATATTAAACTTCACGCAAAATATCATATTATTCTATAAAGTGATTTTCGTAATGCATATATGATATACTAGTGCATTTCAAAGTAAAAATGGCTCTCCTCATTTTAATTTGTGGATTAAAGATACAAAATATTGAAATCAGGTGATATTAATATTTGTAAATACATTAGATTAGAACAAGAAAGTAAAAGAGAAACATAAAATATTGCTAAAAGACTAACTTTTATCGATGATATTAATACTTGTGAATATATTCAATATGAACTAGAAAAATTGTACGAAAAGACATCATCAACAACAACCATCTTCAGTTACAGAAAAAAGATTGGACAATATTTAGAAATTTTGACGGTTCCGGATCAAACTTACCTGACTATTAGTGTTGTTGTAATATTTAAATTTGTATAATAGTTATGTCTTCATGTAATTTTTTATAAGCTTTTTTGTTAAGTTTCTTTTGTATACTTTTGTTATCTAAATCTAGTTTTAAATATTTTAAATCTTATTTTAAAGTTTTATTTAGTTTTATGTGTTAACTTAAATTTTATAAACAAAACTTAAAATATTTATGAGATGTAATTTTTATAAGGATTAAACAATAAACAAGAAACTGTTTATGAATCATAAATGTGATGTGTAATTGTAAGGACCAAAATGCAAATAAAAATATGAAACTTCAAATTTAAAATTTTGAGTAGTGAAACTTCAAGTTTTGAGTAGTGAAACTTCAAATATAGAGTTTCACTCTTCAAAACTTCAATTTGAAGTTTTGAAATTTCTTTTTGAAAAGCAAAAAACTTCATATTTAAAGTTATAAAGTGTTTTTTGGAGAAATATATTTCACTTTTAGTGTTTTGGCTTCCCCGATGAATCCGCTCTTAAAGATAATAGCCCACCTGAGAACAGCTCGCCGGTAGTGTCAAATCACCTGACCACAAAACAAACAGCAACAGCAGCGACCTAACACAGCTTCAAAAATCAAATCGAGCTTTTATTTTGCTTGGATATCTCTTTGTCCTCGATTAATTTGTTAATACATTTATTTAAAGCAGTTGATTATCTTTTTAAGATTAAATCAGTCTTCGACCTAAACATTATACTTTTGTCATATCTATCATAGTTCTATGACATAACTCCTGACAGGACAAAAAACATCTAGGTATGCTAAGTGAAGTCACTGATTGCTAATTCTTAATATTTAATGTTTATACATGAACATACAAGTGGATATCGTTGTTGGTCCCCAAAATTTGTTTGTTTGTTTTCATGTTATAGTAGAAGTAGAGCTACTGACGTCATAAGATGCAAGACTAATAACCAACGACAAATGGACATATAATTAACGAACTTATATATATATTCTTATCTTACCAAAGAAAAGACTTATATGTAAAGAGAACAACAACTAAGTGAGAAAATGACCAACCATACTTAACCGACCAGTTTTACTTATTTATGTATGTTTCTGGCTCTTATTCATTGATAGTCTTAATCGCAATCATTAACGATGTATGGTCTGTGACATAGCTCAATTTTCTGGTTGTTAATGTAGCAAAAGTTGACAAATTTCTTCACCCAGTTTCTGCTAAAACAAAACGTTATTATGTGGAAACTAAAGAAAATCCATGAGAGAGACAAGAAAACTATGTATTTATCAAAACTACCCTCAAATCTCATACAAAAAGACTTCCACAATCAAATCCCAGAAATTCAAAAGAATTACATATAAGCTGCAGAATAATCACACAATAACAACTAAAAATATTGTTTCATGGGGTATTTATCAAGATCTGATGGGTTTCATCATGACACTCGGAGTCAGAGATTATAGAGGAGTGTTGTTGATGTTAGCTACATTGGTAGTCTCGTAAACTGGCAAGCCTCCACGAGACAACTCGTAGTTCTGCAACTCAAAGAGATCAGAGCTTGAATCACTCTCCATTCCATCGTCATCATCTCCCTCTCTCTTTATTCTCCGATCATCATCAGCATCATCATCATGGTCACCCCAAACCTTCTTTTTCTCTGAGAGGCTCTCCATCACGTTAAGTTTCTCATCAAGCCAAGATAACTCTTTGTTTATTTTCTTTTCCTCTAGGACTTCCACTTGGTTTGTGGCGGAAGTGAAATTCAAGAACTGCTTGTAGTTCTTGGTGGGAGTGTTTGAATATGGAGGAGGAGTTCTGAAACCCGAGCTTGAAGATGACAACAGAGACTTTGATGACGATGATGTCGTTGTGGTGGTTGAATTAGATCTGCTTGAACTCAAGAAATGGCTGATACTACTTCTCCTCCTCCTCCTCATCCATCCTCCTCCATGGATCTCCTCTTCGACTTCTCGTTCCGTTGGCTTTGACTTCGACTTGTTCTTCTTCGAACCCGCTTGATGAAACAAAGAGTTCAAGAAGCTGACGATTTTCCCACCCGGTGAGCTTGGTTGCTTGTATCTCACGTTACTAGTCCTCTCTTTGATTGCTTTGACTTCTGGCTTCTCAAGATGGTCTTGGTGAAGATGATGCACCTGCTCTGAACATCTAATCGGCAAATCCAAGCTTATTCTTCTGCCTCCTCCTAATATTCCCCATCTCCTTCGATTCTCCTCTCTTGCGGCGTTATAGCCATGCTTATGTGAGTGTCTATGGTCGCAGGAGGAGAACTCGTTGTAGCCGGAGAAGTACATGGCGGCCTCGAACACGTCAAGCTCGCCCGAGTGAGCATCGTTGCGCTTGTGGAAAGATATTTTCTTAGAGATTTTATCTGGTTCTGCTGATGAGACCCCTTTCATGGACATTATTTAATTAGGGTTTTGAAGATGGGGAGACTTGGATGATATCACAAGTCTCTTTCTGTGCTAGTCTGTGGAAATGATAGGATGCAATGTCAGATGTTTATATTACAACAAATAATGTGATATGTAACTCAATAGAAATATAACTTTCAATAATTTTATTTTCCGGATATGGTTACAGTTAAACGTTCTGAATGCTGAAAAAATTAGATGTGTGGACTGTGGAGGGACATACAAGTCATAAGAGTTTGTGTGACCCACTAAATGCGTGGGTGAAGAACTTAATTGAAGGAGTGTGGGCTCATTTGATTTTATGAGCTTTCTGATAGGGTGTAGGAAATTAACTGATTGTGTTTATGATAATGTGGGGGATATCCTCTCTTGTTGCCTTGGATTCCAACTTTGAATTTTGTTTGTCCCCTATTTATGTGTCCTCAGTTTTTCAAAACTTGTAGCTTATATTTTCAAACCATGACTCCATTTTTTTATATGTATACCCGTTAGTTGAATGCAGTTATAACTAATTTAGTTTTGTATATCCTCTTCACAGTAAATGTAATTTTAACTAATTTTTATTTAGGAAAATTTTTTTTGTATAATCACAATATTGTTTTAAACTCTCAAACATAAAAGTGTATATATACGCCATTACTCCCATTTGTAACCATTTTAACTTCTTTTTTTCCAAGAATCTGAACATATTTATGTGTTTAATTTAGCTAACTAAAGTTTTACAGTATGAGCTGGCGCCTCTTATCTTTTAATGAAGAGCTTTGAAGTCACCCATCCATGACAGTTAAATCTGTATTTAGTGATAAGGAGAGTAAAGTTACTAACCGTTTTAACCATCACTCTCAGCTATGTATTTATACAATAACAGAGTAAATCCAATTTGAAATTTGTATTACTGATGGTAAAGAAAAATTATTGCTATTAAATGTAATTTCAATTTCCAGATCCTCACGGATGATAAAAGTTTTAATTTAATATTTCTTCGATTTCTTAAAGAGATCCCCTTTTTTCTGTCGTGAGGAAACACATTTGGATATAATATTAGTATTGAATAAAGTTGTAACTCTATTCAGAATTAATGTAAAGTTTATATAACAGAAAATAATTCTACGATAGTAATTTGTATGGAATAACATTTATATTGAAGCTTAAACTATCATAGATTTATTTCAAAACTATTGCAAATGTGTTCCCAATTTAAGTTTAAGTAGTACTAGATTTTTACCCGCGCTTTCAAAGCGCGGGTTTATTATTTTTTTTTTTCAATTGACAAATATTTAGTAAATGTCACATTTTCATATATTTGTGTTTTATTTTATAAAAAACTTAAAAATTTTATCTTTATTTATCGTATTTCATTTTAAATGACTATTTATGTTAAAAAAATTAAACTTTATTTTTTTTAATGAATTAAGTTGGTATAACTCTGATAAATTAATTTTATTATGGGGTTAATATTTTAATTAAAAAATTATATACTTTTAATAAAGATTTATACTTTTCAATGAAAAAATTCAATCATTTTTATGAATGCTTAAATTATATTAAGAAAAGAAAAAAATAATAATTAAGAATAGTTGAAAAAAAATTATTTGAACTTGGACTCAATGGCCTAAAGGAAAAAAAAAGTGAGAATTGAATCTGATTTTTTAATAGGCCCAAATGGCCCAAGAGAGATTTGATTTGGGCTGGATCCAAAAATAATGACCCAATATAGATTTGTTATTAATATTACTTAATTGCCCTTAATGAAACATGCAATGTTAGTGAAGGAAACATGTCCCTAAGGTAATTATGACAACAGAATCCTGCTTTAATAGTATAGATGAGACAAGACTAAAAAGTGAGATAATTATGGATCTCAGTCTTGACAAAAACAAATTATGGATAAAATTCATGGTACAAAAATCTTATTCAGTTGGTCATTAGGCTGAATTTCTGCTTCCATCTTATTCAGTTGAACAGAACTAAACCATAGCGTTGACTTTAAATTCCATATTAAAAAGTCCCAGTTATATTGTAGGTTATAAATCAAGTTTACAAGGTCTTATACCTACAAGAACTGATTAAGTATCTATAAGTAAAAGAGAAAAAAACTAGCTAGAAGCATAAAGAAGAAAAGTCGGGGCTTGGAGAGGAGGCAACATCACGTTATAGATTTCATATTAAATGGTTACAAAGGCAAAACATAGACATGACATGAATAGCAAGTAGTGGTTAAGATGAGATTCGAGCCCACGCGAGTGGAACATGTCAAGGGAGATTACACGTGACATGGTTTTAGTTGTACAACAATCAACAACAAATACATAACTAGAGAAAGGCCATTGTCTTGGGAGTTGGGGGTAGACGTTTGAAAAGGAAAGGATACGTTACAAGCACTAGAGCCCCTTGGTTTTGTAATTGACCGTTGCACTATTTTACATCTACAACATTTTTTTTTTTTTTGCTTAACTTTGAATATCATATAAATGAAAGGAGCTTACAATCTAAACAGTTTGAAAACTAAAGTTTGTTTGGCATGGCAAAAACAAAGGAAAAAACATGCCTACAATCTGAGAGAAAATTTTAAAGGCTTTTAGTTAGATCAACCAAACAGCCATGAGATTCTTGAAGTGCTTCCTGGTCTTGCGAGCAGAGATGGTGTTCCTCACTTGTCTATCCACAATCTTGAAGAGTTCTGATGTGGTTAACACTTTGCTCTTGAAGATTCTGCTATTTCTTTCGGTCCAGAGATTGTAGACAATTGCTTGGACTGCAACGCTTCTCAGGATACGCAGGGGCCGAACGTGAGCCGTGGAAGGGCAATTCAGTAGCTGCGTCCAAGAGTGAAAGGTAAGTCTTGGTGAAGACAGTTTTTGGAGCATCATTCGCCAAAGATCCTTGCTGAAAGGACATTCTATGAAGATATGGTCCCTCGATTCGTCTGCGCACATGCACAAGCAACATGTTGTTGGAGTGAGCATTCCCCAAGCCGCTAATCTGGAGCGCGTCGGTAACCTGTCATTGACAGCAACCCACATATGGAAAGCATGTTTAGGCGTATTGCCTTTAAACCATACTACATTGTACCAATTACAGTGTTGTTGCCTTTCTCTGATCGTGCTCCAAGTTTTGGATGAGGAGAAGGACTGAAACTTCACCCCCTCAATGGTCCAAGAATAGAAATCTGAGTCTAGTGCACCTGAAGGAACTGGAATATTTGTCAGATAAGCATGGAGAGCTACTGCTTCGTCTGATCTAGGCGCTGGCAGATTCCAAAAGTCGTCTGAAGTAGCCTCGGAGACAGTAGCTTGAAGAGGTATCCGTAGAGTACGGGGTCCTGTAGGTCCTAGAGCATCTATTAGAGCTCCCAACGGTGTCCATTGATCAAACCAGAAACTAGCTGATCTTCCATTTTGAACCGTGCATACAATATACGGCCTCGCAAGTTGCCTAAGCTTGAGTAGCGACTTCCAATGCCATGAATCTCTAGCATGGCCGGTTAACTCCCAGAAACTTTGACAGTTTAGGTGATGGTGTTTGTGCCACGCCACCCAAAGTGATCCTCCTTCTGCAAATAGTAGCCAGATGAGACGAAGGCATAGAGTTTTATTCCAAGTTTCATAACGGCGCAGACCCAACCCGCCTTCTTGCTTTGGTAAGCAACAAGTAGCCCAAGAGATCTTTGTAAATGCGGGACCTTCGATCTGACCTGACCATAAGAACTTTGAGCAGAGAGATTCGATCTTCTTGATACAACCCTTTGGCAAGATAAACGTTGTGATCCAAAACACCACCGTGCCTGAGATAACTGATTTTATAAGCACAAGTCTGCCAGCAAAGGAGAGATGTCTCGCTGACCAAGCATTAAAGCTTGCGGCTATTTTGTCCAACAGCGGGGAGTATTCCGAGATTCTCAACTTACGGTGCATAAGCGGAAGGCCCAAATAGCGGATAGGTAGTGTACCAATAGGGAAACCATAGCTCATGGAGGTGATTGTTTCCAGTTGGGAGAGGCCTGCAGTGAAAAGCTCAGACTTGTTGTGGTTGATTTCAAGTCCTGACCACATAGCAAAGTCGTCAAGCGTTTCTGAGATGCCATGTAGTGAAGAGCTGCTACCATCATAGAAGACCATTACGTCATCGGCGAACATTAAATGAGAGATATCCACCGGCTTAGCGCTTGGGTGATACTCAATATATCCCGAGGCATAACGAGATTTGAGTAGTCTAGAAAATACCTCCATTGCCAGCACGAAAAGATACGGCGATAAGGGATCCCCTTGCCTCAATCCTCTCGAGCTTTTGAAATAGCCACCTGCTTCTCCATTAATACAGATCGTGAAGGAGGCAGAAGAGATACACTCTGATATCCAGTTTATAAAGCGATGAGGCAGTCCAATGGCTCTGAGTGATGCAAGCACAAAATCCCATCGAATAGAGTCAAAAGCTTTACGAAGATCAACCTTGAGCATAGCACGAGGTGAGATGTTCTTCCGTTTGTAACCTTGAATTAGCTCCGTAGCCAGCAAGACGTTTTCAGCGAGCAGCCTACCAGGCATAAAAGCTGATTGGGCATGCGAAATGACCGGGCTGAGAACCTCCTTCAATCTGCCTGTTAACAGCCGAGAGATCACTTTATACAAGGTGTTGAGACAAGATATCGGTCTGAAATCCCCTATCTTTGAAGCATTCCTGATTTTAGGAATAAGCACCAACAATGTTGAGTTCCATTGCCTCAACAGTTTTCCTTCCCTGAAGAATTCTTTAACAGCTGAAGTGATCTCAGGGCCAATGATAGACCAGCAGCCAATGAAGAATTCAGAGGAGAAGCCATCAGGACCACATGATTTGTTTCGTGGTAAATTGAAGAACGCATCCTTGATTTCCTCGTCTGAGAAATCCTCCTGCAGCTTGTCGCATTGACTTTCTGGGCAGTTGTAGTTTAGCAGAAGAGTGATGTCTTGAGGATCAAAGAGAGGCATGGTGGGGGTGCTCCCTAAGAAGTCAGCAAAGTGAGCAAGGCAATGAGCGTGAATAGCCTCACGGGTTTCAAATTTTTCGCCAGACGGGCCAATTAAGAGATGAATATGATTCTGAGAACGCCTTGTAGCCATAATTTTGTGAAAGTAGTGAGAACCACAGTCACCAACATTCAGCCATGATATGTTAGATCTCTGAAATAGGAACACTTGCTCTGCGTTGAGGAGAATGCCCAGTTTTCTTTGTGCTTCAGCCTCTGCTTCAGCTAAAGCCACTGACGGGGAAGAAAGGAGATCCTGCTGAATTTGATTCAGACTTGTTTGAGCTTCTTCAGCACGTTTCTCCAGGTTTGAGTAATGGTCTCTGTTAAAAGATCTTATCGGGTTCTTAAGAGCTTTGAGCTTTTTCGAGACTCGGAACATTTCAGAACCCACAATATTTGTAGAAAACCAGAGCCAGGCGATCATTGGCAGGAACTCACCATCCAAGAGTAGGAAGTTGTAGAATCTGAATGGGATTCGGTGCTTAGACTTAGCAGACTCCAAAATGACTGACATAGACGTGTGATCAGAGAACTGTGGAGGTCCAAAAACTCCAAGAGAAGATGGGAATTGGACAAGCCACTGGTCATTTACCAATATACGATCTAGCTTCTTTCCGATGGGGTTGGCTTTTTGACTGTTCCACCATGAGAAAGTTGGTCCAGTGTAGCTGAGATCAGATAGCGCAGCATCTGAAATACATTCCTGGAACTCCCTGGTTTTCCTGTCTACATTAAGGGTAGGCGGTCTTGAGTGTTCCTGGGGTTTTAAAATCTGGTTGAAGTCTCCAACAAGAAGCCAGGATTTCCCTTGCACTTCTGAATGAGTTGAGATGCAAATGATCTCAGACCACAGTTCTTTTCGAATATCTTCATCAGTAGAAGCGTAGATACAAGAAACGATGACCGGAGATAGATAGCCCGGGTGCTTGACAAGGCAAGTGATCATCTGAAGGGATTTTTGAATAATCGAGACCTGGAGTGAAGGATGCCACAAAATCCATATTTTACCCAACTCAGAAAACTCGTAATTACCATCAAAACCCCAACCGGGTAAGAGGGAGGTAACAAACTTATTCTGCTTAATCCGCTGTACATGTGTCTCAAGAAGACACCCAAAAGATGGTCTATGCTGCTTGAACCATTTTTTAAATCCAGTACGGTGGTTGACCTTATTAAATCCCCGTACATTCCAGCCAAAAAGATCTATATACATAAAAATTACTTGTTTTTGGGGCCCCTGCCCCTGTCCTTCTTCTTCTGGCGAGAGGAGATTACATCCTGAAAGCCAGAGTCATCGCTAAACTGTGAATCTGTTGAGTCCAAATCGGAAGAGTCCGACTCCGCTGGTGATGTTTCTGAGTTCACAGGATCAGGAGGGTCTGCGGAGCCCAGGCTACGTGTACCCACGGGGAGACTAGCTTCTCCTTTCTCCATGCTATTGAAAGACGCTTTTGAGCTCTTCAGAGAGGAGGTAGGAGGCTGGAGATCGTTTGCTCCCTTAGTGTTTGTCCTGACTTCTTTAGAGTTGTGTACAGGTCTCTGATTATTTACTGACTTAGCTGGTGACTTGTCTTTTGAGCGAGTGCAGTCAGATTGTTGATGACTGGTTGATTTGCAAGCTTTGCAAGTGATGGGGGCTTTTTTACAGCGCTTGAGAGAGTGACCGGCCTCTTTACAGAACGAACACACTGGAGGCATCCAGGGACTTGATACCCGAATCCTTCTAATCTCTCCTGATTCAAACCTGGCGTTCACCGCTTCCGGTAGAGGCACTCTGGGGTCTATGATGGTAAAGACTTTAGCCACTTCCAGGTTCGTTTTATTTGCCGTATGGGGATGTAGGAATTTTGGATCTCCTACCTGACTGGCAATATGCTCAAGTGCTTCTTCGTTGAAGAATTGCAGAGGAACATCACGTAACTCCAGCCAGATTGGTGCTGAAGTTAGCTCAGGTTTAACTGGAACGATCCCCGGTTCCCACTTAGCGACAAACATTGTTTGACCTTCTATTTGCCATAGACATTGCTTCAAGACATGAGCTCGGGTTGAGGCATTCGGAATTCTGAAAAGAAAAGCGAAGCCTTCCATTTTAGAGACGGTGATGTCCCTAAACTGTTTACTCCAGATGCCGTTAACTATCTTCTGAATAGTGCCCTGAGACGGTGGATCAGAGTAGAATTGCCCAATGATGAAACTGTCCCAAGACCCTCTGTTCTTCACGATGACAGAATTTGGAATAGTGACACAAGACTCTCCTGATGGAAGCATAAAGCTATCACCTTTTCTCTGCAACTTCTTCATGTTTCCTTTGAATAAACCAGTCCAGAGATCCGGCTTTGTTGATGTTGTGGTATTCTGGCTTTCCTTTTCCTCTCCCGTAGTGGGTGAAGATTTGGTAGCCACTGGAGGTTCGAGAACCCCTGTTACTCCAAGGGTTGGAGCCTCCTTTGCAGGGACAAGGTTGGAGTTGATGGGAGAGATCTCTCCTTCCTCCTTCTCGTCGCAGAGGGGTGTTGTGCCTGGGTCAGTCACCGTAGCAACCTTCGCAGAATTCACTGAAACAACAGTGATTGGTTTTTCAGATCCAGAAGTTAGGTCTGAAGTCGGGTCCTGGAGCTTGCTCGCAGAAGCCGTGATTTGTGAGGCGCTAGCCTCCTCAGTAACATGGGAGGCGATGGTGAAATCGACAGCCATAGGTGTGCCATTCTCAGTCGAAACTTGAGTGTGAGCACCTAAAGGAAACTTTGGAGGAGAGGACTTTTTGGGAGCCTTTCTCTTCCCCATCGTGGAAACAGATTGAGCGGCCGAGGGCTTTAACCGGCGTCACTATAACAGAAAACGCGGTCACTTTGTAGATTAGGGATTTGAAACAGTGTTTTAGAGAGAGAGCGTCATTTCATTTCTGTGGTTCACTGTTTTTACATCTACAACATACCTAATCAATTCCTCTAATATGTGTTTTCTGCTCGAAGATTGGAACACTTTCGGATTTCAGTTACCGTAGCCAAATATTTAGGAATTCCAAACTTGTTAAACAGTATATTGGTCAAAATATCTTCTTTTTTTTTAATATATATTGGTCAAGATATCTTTGTTGTTATAAAAATAGAGAATTTATATTGGTCAAGAATTATGAAAAGAATCTCTGTTTTCTTTAGTATATGCATCATTTTCCATGTTTGCTTAAGCAATGTATCCATATTTTAGTCACCTTCTCACTTTTTTCCGCGTTTATGTAAAAAAAATATAGTCACATACATATAAATATAAATGCATATATGTATATAACTCTGTATATATAATTTTAGTCAACAGTATATACCATTATGATCCTATATATAGTAATAAACGATTACTTAATGTAAAAATAAACGTTCGCCATACATTGCAATGATTGTCAAGTCAATATCTAAAGTTTGGAAGAATTGTTGAAACAAACAAAAGGTAGAAAAGTGTAAGGTAGCTTTCTATTGCTGTGAACCTCAGCATTGTTAAAAGCTGCTTCTTATGGCTATACTTCTCTTGCCAGTCCCGTCTCTTTCTATTAATTAAACACTTCCCATGTGTTCGCATTCATCCTCTCTGCACATTATCCCCTTCATATTGCAAAGCAACCAAGTAACTAAGATCATCCGATAAGTTATAACTGGGTCCGTTTAGCCCAATCAGTTTTATCATATTTGTTAACAGTGGGCTCAAATGTTTGGCCCCACAGATGACAAGTCCTCGAACTCTAACAATGCCCTACTTTTTTAGACAAGACGGTGTGGTGGGCTTTGAAAGAATGATCACCATTTCTCACCCTATGACAACTTTCATACATCACAAATTTACAATTCTCATATCATCATTAGCTCTTTTTCTCTCAACAGCATAAACTATCTCAACAGCATAAACTATTCATACCTAAGAAAATGTATATAGCTAAATTGGTGCAATACTGTCTACAAAAACGAAATAAACCGGTTAGATCCAAGTACTCCATGGAAGTTTGTTCGCTTTTATGTTGGTTGTACTAGTGACATGTGTGAAAACAATATTAGGTATAACTGATAAAAATACGGTAGATAAAAAATATTTGTAGTTTAGTCTCGATTAACAGTGTACAGATATAGCAGTAGCTGCATGAATATAATATTTTCCACAGTAAAAGTTAGATTATCCGTTTTTTTCTCTACATAAATGTTGTAATTGTAATTACAACTTTCGACATATGGGGAGAATAACTAATGGTTTTCACACACATTTATTTTGTAAATCAACAACACGATATCGATGGACCTATTGAGTATATAATAGTTGAAGTTGTGAAACAAACCAAAACCCCTCAAGATGGTTCAGTTTGATCGCTCTGCGACAATCTCCAGAGTTGATCGCTCAATGAGGGATCGTCTTCTGTCAATCCCGCAAGATGGTTCAATTTCTTTACTGCAGCTGTACTTTTCCATTCGCTCCTTGTATCCGCCTTAGATCTCTTTAATCTTTCTTTAGTCTCTAGTTCTTCCTTTTCCTTTTCTTCTTTTTGTTTCTTTGTAATAAGTTGTTCAACAACAACATTGTATCCTTTTCAAAAAATGGTAAGCTTAACATGTTACCTAATAAATAAATAAAACAACAAAACCCCGATTCTTGCACAACTCCATAAATCAAGTTTATTTTCAGTATATGATAAGAAGGCAATATTTAGAATATAATTATCGAGTTAATTTCATGAACGGGATGATTGCCCATGTGATGTTGAGAAAGCACAAATATTATTGAACAAGATAAAATAAGAGTGTAATCAACCACCAAGGATATCAGAGGAGTGGTTTTGAACTCGTTACCAGATTGGCTATGCCTCTCTCTCTCTCTCTCTCTCTCTCTCTCTCTCTCTCTCTCTCTCTCTCTCTCTCTCTCTCCTCTCTCTCTCTCTCTCTCTCTCTCTCTCTTCTCTCTCTCTCTCTCTCTCTCTCTCTCTCTCTCTCTCTCTCTCTCTCTCTCTCTTTTGGCCAAACACAAAAATCCACTGTAAGCTCAAGAAAAAGGAGCTTGTCGGAATGAGAAACAGAGGATGTGTTATGCACAATATAGGAAGTGTGACTTGCTGTTACAAGTCGGTTATGAGATGATGACGTGTCAACGTCTCATTGGTTCCAAGATCTTACTTTGGCGTGAAGCAAAGAAGATTTGGAAGATTTGGGCTTATCACAATATTTAGGCGACTAGGGTATTGTGTTAAGGCTATTTAACCTGATTACTTTGTGTAGATTAAGGTTAGCCGTTTTTGATTGAAAAGCTAGAGCAAGAGGTTTGTTCTTGAGAGCTTAAGAAAGACAAGTACTCGTGGGTGTATCTTGTGCTTTCTGTTTTGACAGATTAGGAATTGGTCCGTCTCTAGTCGTGTGTGACTGAGAGTAATTCGGATTAAACAGATCTAGGAAGATTGTTTAACAGATTTCTAATATACAAGAAAGTGTTCTTGGTATCTTGTGTTTTAGTTCTTATATTTGGTAGTCCCTGAACTTTCATTTGGTATCAGAGCGGGAAACCTCTGTGGTATCATACACTACTAACAGGTTGAGATCCTGCGGATTTCATGGACACCATGAAGGAACTATTCGGAATTCATAAACCCATTATGCTGGACAGCTGCAACTTTGGTCATTGGAAGGCAAGGATGCGACAGTTGATCAGAGGAATTGACGAGGATGCGTGGACTGCAGTAGAAGAAGGGTGGTCCGTGCCAACGATGATGACTGATGACAAAACTCTTGCTCCAAAACCAAAGAATCAGTGGACTGATCCTGAAAAGGCAGCTTCCAAATTCAACTCTAAAGCTCTTACCGCCATCTTCTCTTCGGTAGATCTGGATCAGTTCAAAATCATCCAGGGATGTGAGTCTGCTAAAGAAGCTTGGGATATTTTGACCAACCACTTTGAAGGAAATACCAGCGTGCGAAGAACAAGGATCGATCACCTAGCTTCAAAGTTTGAAAATCTCCGCATGACTGATGATGAACCAATTGATGGATTCATATCCAAGATCAGTGAACTTGCCAGTGAAGCCTCGGTTCTAGGAAAGAAATATGATGAGAAGGATTTGGTGAAAAAGCTGTTAAGATGTCTGCCTCCACGGTTTGAAGCTTACAAGGCAGTACTGGATATAGCTGTCAACACAGATGAAATGAAGTTTGATCAATTGTCTGGTATCTTGAAGGTCCATGACCTGGAGAAATCCAATCGAACCACAAACTCTCAAAAGAGCATCGCCTTTGTGTCAGACTCAAACGAACAGGACCGAGTCACGAAGATAGAAGAGAATTTGGGGCTTATGGCTCGAAACTTCAACAAATTCATTAAGCGAATGGATAAAGGAGGAAACAGATCAAACTCGCGATTTCAGAGGAACGACTCAGATCGAAACAGCTCTCAAAACACCAGGCAAGACACGAAGAACTCTAAGAAGAAGGAGTTACAATGTCATGAGTGTGAGGGGTATGGACACTTTCGCAATGAGTGCCCACTAGCTAAACGCAAAGAACTCAAGTGTATTGACTGCAAGGGATTTGGACACACTCGAAGTGAATGTCCTAATAATCTGAAAAAGGACAAGTCACTTATGTGCTTCAGTGATACAGAGTCGGAGAGTGACAGCGACAGAGATGAGCTTCATCTAAACTTCATGGCACTTGTCAGCAAGGAAGAAGAACCAAAATTAGATTCAGGCATGGAAGAGGATGAGGATGATCTCAACAACGATCTTGAATCAGAATACAAGTCTCTTTTCGACAAGTTTGCTGAACTCAGTCATGAGAATCTACAACTACTAAAAGATAAGGCAATGCTGAAAGCTCAGGTGAATATTCTGGAATTGGAGAAACCTTCTGAACAATCCACTGAGTTGTCTATACTCAAGAACTCAGACCAAGAATTGCTATCACTGAAACGAGCAATGACTGAACAAGAGAGAGTTCAAAAACAGGTTGAGCTGAAGATGAATTGTCTGAATGAGCTACTAACCAAGGAGATGGACAAGAGCAAATTACTTGAGAATCAACTAGCTGACAATCTCAAGAAAGTAAGAATGCTCACTACTGGTACAACAACACTAGATCATCTTCTCACCATTGGTCAGTGTCCTAGCAGTAACTGGGGACTAGGTTTTCAAGGAGCTACTTCCAAATCTGCGGAAGAAACAGTGTTCGTGAAAGGGAGTTCGAATGATACAGAAATTCAAACCGCGACGAAGGAACAGATTAATAATCAGAAAGGAGAGAACCTAAAGAAGAATGTTACTACACGACGAGGAAACGGGTGCCATTTCTGTGGAAAACGTGGTCACAATGTCAGATTTTGTTTCTTTCGACAAAGTCAGTATCAACGTGCATGGAGGATGAATCTTTGTTTTATGGAACCATCACTGTATGGTCATGTGTGGATAGCTAAGAAAGATCTGTACCCAAACTATAAGCAGAAAACCGTGACTGTTACACACAGTGAAAAGTCTGAAACACGCACAGACGTAGAGCAACCCATCATCTGCAACTTCACGACCCTATCCACTGGAACTGAGCTGGTAAGCAACGTTGCTTACACAAGCTCTGACTCTAACTCACAGTTTGATACCCCCTGGTACTTCGACAGTGGCTGCTCAAAACATATGACTGGAAATCAGGATTTCTTTGAGAAACTTCAGTTTATCAAAGGAGGCAAAGTGACCTTTGGTGATGGAGGACAAGGAAAAATACGAGGAGTTGGAGAACTGGACAGGTCTGTCTTACCTAAGCTTGTTAATGTCTTCTATGTGGATGGTCTTAAAGCAAATCTCATCAGTGTCAGTCAATTGTGTGATGAGGGGTTAGAAGTTATCTTCAACAGCAAAGAATGTCGAGCTGTTGATGCTAAAGGGAACATTGTTCTATGTGGAGTAAGGTCGGGAAACAACTGCTACATGTGGAAGCCGTCACACCTATGCTACTCAGCTAAGGAGTCTAAATTGGATCTGTGGCACAGGAAGCTGGGACATATGAATACTAATGGTCTGACCCGATTGATTAACGCTGAGGTTGTTAGGGGAATTCCAGAACTTGAGAAACAGACCGATACAGTGTGTGGAGGGTGCTGTCAAGGTAAGCAAGTGAAGGTCCAGCACAAACAGATTTCAGAAATTAGATCCAAGGGAATACTCGAGCTAGTACACATGGATCTCATGGGACCAATAACTCCAGACAGCATTGCAGGGAAAAAGTACATCTTTGTCCTGGTAGATGACTTTTCCAGATATACGTGGGTGGACTTCCTGAGAAATAAGTCTGACGCGTTGGAGAGTTTCCGTATTTTGGCCTTACAACTTAAACAAGAAAAGGGTGGCATTGTGCAGATCAAAAGTGATCACGGAGGTGAATTTCAGAATGAGGAGTTTGATAAATTCTGTCACAGTCAAGGAATCAAGCATCTATATGCAGCTCCTAGAACCCCTCAACAAAATGGAGTAGTTGAAAGGAAGAACAGAACTCTACAGGAGATGGCAAGAGCGATGCTATGTGGAAACAGTGTGCCATCCGGGTTTTGGGCAGAAGCTATAGCCACTGCATGCTATGTCATAAATCGAGTGTATGTCAAACCTAACACAAAGACTACTCCATATGAAGTTTTCAGAGGGAAGACCCCAAACCTCAGTCATATGCATGTGTTCGGCTGCCTGGTCTACATACTCAATGATAAAGACCATCTTGGTAAGTTTGATGCAAAAAGTGATGTAGGTATGTTCCTTGGATATTCAACCAACAGCTCGGCGTATAGAGTGTTCAATCAGCGTACCAAATTTATTGGAGACAAAGTAAATGTCGTGTTCGACGACAGCATTGGTTTCTATCAAGCTCGAGTCACTCATAAGATAGAATGTGTTACACCACCAGCTGAAGCATCCTCTGACGTGAAGGTCAAGGAAGAATCAGAAGAAGAGGACGAACAGTCTGAAGAACAGCAAGTGGATCTGAATCAAGCTAAAGTGCATAAGAATCATTCTTCAGCTGATGTGATTGGTGAGGTATTTGGTGAAAGAGTCACACGAAAGAAACAGATTGATTTTCAGCAAATGGTCAAGCTTGCTTGCTTCACTGCTGAGATGAACGAGCTAGAGTGCTTTGTCTCGTTGATTGAACCTAAGACGCTTCAAGAAGCACTGAACGATGAGTTTTGGACAGAGTCCATGCACTTGGAGCTTGAACAGTTTGATAGATTACAAGTTTGGGAACTGGTACCACGACCTGATGGTGTGAATATCATTGGCACTAAGTGGATTCACAAGAATAAGACCGATGAGAAAGGAAACGTGATCAGAAACAAATCCAGACTTGTGGGACAAGGTTACACACAAATCGAAGGTGTGGATTTTGACGAGACGTTTGCACCAGTTGCACGACTTGAGTCAATCAGACTGCTGTTTGGAATGGCTTGCAATCTGAAGATTAAACTTTATCAGATGGATGTGAAAAGTGCATTTCTGAATGGTGTACTGCAAGAAGAAGTCTACGTCACACAGCCTAAAGGTTTCGAGGATCCTCACTTTCCAGATCATGTTTACAAACTCAAGAAGGCATTATATGGTCTGAAACAGGCCCCTCGAGCATGGTATGATCGTCTGACAGTGTTCCTTACTCAGGTTGGATTTCAAAGAGGAGGCGTTGATAAAACTCTGTTCATTGGAGAGAATGGGCAAGATATCCTCATCATTCAAGTATATGTCGATGATATAATATTTGGAGGAACATCTCAGTCAATGGTTGATGAGTTCGTAAAGACGATGACCTCTGAATTCGAAATGAGCATGGTAGGAGAACTGAGTTACTTCCTTGGACTACAAGTCAAGCAGTTAGACGATGGAATCACAGTTTCACAAAGCACATATGCAAAGAATCTCATCAAAAGATTCGGTATGCAGACGAGCAAGACAGCCAATACTCCGATGAGCACAACTACAAAGCTGTCACGAGATGAGGATGGGAAACCCGTTGATGAGAAACTGTATAGAGCCATGATAGGGAGCTTGCTATATCTTACCGCGAGTCGACCTGACTTGTGTCTAAGTGTCGGCATTTGTGCTCGCTACCAGGCTAATCCAAAAGAGTCACACATGAATGCAGTAAAACGGGTTATCAAATATGTGAAAGGTACATTGGATTTTGGTCTTCATTACACCTTTGAGACTAACGTGAATCTTGCAGGATTTTGTGATGCTGACTGGGCAGGTTGTCTGGATGATCGTCATAGTACTTCTGGCGGATGTTTCTTTCTTGGTAACAACTTGGTGGCGTGGCATAGCAAGAAACAAAACTGCGTCTCTCTCTCTACTGCTGAAGCTGAGTATATTGCTCTAGGAAGCTGTTGCACTCAGTTACTTTGGATGCGCCAAATGCTAGTTGATTATGGTATCATCTCTGACCCTATGCTTGTTCACTGTGATAATATGAGTGCCATAAACCTGTCTAAAAATCCGGTTCAACATTCACGCACCAAACATGTTGACATTCGTCATCATTTTGTGAGAGAGTTAGTTGAGATGAAAATCGTGATTTTGGAGCATGTATCTACTGAAAGGCAATTGGCTGATCTATTCACCAAACCTCTGGACTACAACACGTTCCTAGGCCTTCGGAAGGCTTTGGGAATTGTGAATCTCTGAATAAGTCATGTCAGAAGAGGAGAGCATGGCAGTTGTATATTTGTGTTACTGCTTGTCAATGTGCCACCACAACCACAAAACCCTGAGTCAACAAGTTCGATTGTACAGCTTGTTTCACCTGTCTCCTTAACAGTTAAGTCATTTGATTCACTGGTGAAAGACACTCATCTTGGATCAAGATGCTGCAACATTTTCGATCTGAGCATTGATCACTGTCTGGATTGAATGAGGAAACACAGCAGAGACTGAGTAAAATTTGGGTAAGAAGAGTGCCCTGGGTCATTAAACAGAAAAAAAAAAAAAAAAACAAAAGGCCCTGAATGATGGATACTCGTAATGGAGCTGGAGGACACAACCTTCAGACTCTATTCTCGATCACTGTCTGGATGGGGCAGGGTTGATGTCAACTCTGATTGGTAAACAAAAAAAATAATAACAAGTGGGTATCTGTGACAGCTACTCGGCTGAGAAATAGCTACAGATCAAGGTTATCATAACTGTCGAGTTGGAGAGACAGACATACAAGATGTCTGCACTGTGTTTCCAGACCATACAAATGACTATGCTGCAGGAGTTCAGGTGTGAGTAAGCTGCATGATAGAATCATGTCTGTGACAGCTACTCGGCTGAGAAACAGCTACAGATGTGGGTTGGTCTCACTGATTCTTTATCAAAAAACTTTTTGGTGGCTGAGTACAAGTGGGAAGCAACCTCTGTCTCTCTCCTCTGGACGCTAAAAGACATTCTGGAGTATGTCTTCTGGCGAGGTGCTTTAGTTGCTGTTCCTTTTGTGAGCTGCATTGCTGGCAAGGACATGAATTTCAATCTCACCATTTCTCTGTCTCACATACTGTGGTGTTAGTTTCTTTTAAAATTATGGCTGTGTCTACTGCTAGTCTTTCAAATCTTGGGTCTCATGTCTTGGGCCTAGTGTTTTTGTCTCTAACGGGCCTTGTGAGTGTGATTAGGGTTATTTTAGAGGATGGTATGATGCAGCTGTATTCAAGTGTTACATCCTCTCTCTCTCTCGCCGGCGCACTCGATCTCTCTCACCAGCAACATGCAACCCACAAGGAGAAGCTCGCGGCTCATGAAACTGAAGAATGTCGAGTCTACTCCGATGAACCCGCTCGACCTCTCCTCTGGGTCGTCCTCAGGCAAGCGGAGCCGCCGTCGCGTCTCAGCTGGTGACACTGCCCCTCTACCCCCAAACATCGCTTCTGAAGTCGAGTCTCTCTCGGATGGGGAATCACCAGACGATCACTCCGCCGAAGCTCCGATGGCAGAAGACACTCCTCCGAATCGCTCCAAAGAACAGAGATTTGAGGAGAGTCGGAGTGTGTATCAAACTAAGGCTCAGTTCTATCCAGAGCTCATGCGACCTTCAAGGAGGCCAATGACCGAACGGTTCTTCTCAATAGAGGCGACTGAGCGTTTCAGAGAGCTCCGAGGGAGGAATTTCATTCCTCAGCAATCTATCTCTCTCACGGACGAGAATCTCTCGGATGTCAGAAAAATTGTGATCGGGGCAGGCCTGATTCATACCCTCACTGATCTCGATCCTTATCAGCCCAATGTAATCCGGGAGTTCCTTGCAAATCTTCCGGAAGCCGAGGAACGAGACGATGGTGTAGCGGTGTATGTTCGAGGATCGCTTGTTGATTTCTCTCCGAGTCTGATTAACTCGATGTATTGCATTCCGGGGTTTGAAGAAGATCCTAATTGGATGGATGAACGCCTTGATGAAGTTTGTGGTTTTCTCACAGATGGGCGAATCAGACGAGGTGAGAACATGAGTTCAAAGTATCTCACAGCTACGAATCAGGTTCTGTATAAGCTCGTCTGCTCGAATTGGATTCCCACCAGGAACTACACTTCAATGAACCAAAGGCGACTCAGGTTCGTCTACATGCTTCATCATCATGATGGATTTGACTTCGGGAAACTTGTCTATGATCAGATAGTAGCAATGGCAGCGAACACTCAGACAGAGAAGACTCGGTGTATCATGTTCCCTAACCTGATTCAGCAGGTCATCCATTTTCAGAGAACTATAACTCCTGACTTGCTTCATGATGAGTTCACTGGAACACCGAAGCTTGTTGTCAAGGATGTTAAGGCTGGTCGTGGGTCTGGAGCAGACTCTAGTGCTGCTAGCCTTGAGGATGACATCAATCGCGCTATTACGGGACTCAAAGCCATTAGAGTTCGCCTGAGGAGTAAGGGAGATGCACCGTGTTTTGTAGATTTTTCTACTCTATGTCTAACGAATGTTTTTTTTCTAAATGTGCACCTATGCAGGGGGAGACTATGAGCAGCATGTTCCTCATCCAGGGTTTGAAGAAAACGATGAGCAGGATGAAGATGAGGAAGACGCGTAGGATGGTCATGTCTTAGTGCTTAATGACATTTTATGCTTTAATTCAGCTTGTACTAATTAAGACTCAGACTGTGTGCTTCGACTGTGCTTTTATCATTTCAATGTGCAATTTATTTAAAGGATTGTGTTTTCAGTTGATGATCACTGGTTGAGTAGTTTCTTTGTCTTGGATATGTGTGCTGCTTGGATGTTTACATTGCAGGTTGCATAGGTTGTCACATTCAGATAAAAAGGGGGAGAATGTAAGCTCAAGAAAAAGGAGCTTGTCGGAATGAGAAACAGAGGATGTGTTATGCACAATATAGGAAGTGTGACTTGCTGTTACAAGTCGGTTATGAGATGATGACGTGTCAACGTCTCATTGGTTCCAAGATCTTACTTTGGCGTGAAGCAAAGAAGATTTGGAAGATTTGGGCTTATCACAATATTTAGGCGACTAGGGTATTGTGTTAAGGCTATTTAACCTGATTACTTTGTGTAGATTAAGGTTAGCCGTTTTTGATTGAAAAGCCAGAGCAAGAGGTTTGTTCTTGAGAGCTTAAGAAAGACAAGTACTCGTGGGTGTATCTTGTGCTTTCTGTTTTGACAGATTAGGAATTGGTCCGTCTCTAGTCGTGTGTGACTGAGAGTAATTCGGATTAAACAGATCTAGGAAGATTGTTTAACAGATTTCTAATATACAAGAAAGTGTTCTTGGTATCTTGTGTTTTAGTTCTTATATTTGGTAGTCCCTGAACTTTCATCCACCACATGATCCATTACAATTTTCAAGATTCGACGCACATTACATTTTGTTCGTTTCCACATGTTTCTCATTTCCATATGGAATATAATTAAGGATACAGTTTAGTGGAGATATTGTGTGGATATATATAGCGGGAGAAAAAAGGGTGGAAGTAACAAAGGCGAAGACAGTGGACATTATTGGGATCTTGTCTTTAACGCCACGAGCTTTGATTCTTTTAGTTTAGCTCAGTTTGTTATATTTCTACTTTTCTTTTTGTTGCTTACTACTTTTGTTAATAACCTCCATATTCGTATCATACATATATTTAGCATATTATAATAAAAATGGGATATATATACTCTCCGTATTTTTTTTGACACCACTCTCTGTTTTAGAACTAGTGTATCTATTTTTTTTCATCTACTCACGCTCGTGTTTCATTTCAGATCTCAAGACGTAAATGTTTAAATTTGGTTATATAACTACGAACACTTCGGTATATATGGTCATATATAGCATACCAGATTTTACATATCTGCTCCGAAATCCTAAGTTAAAATGTGGCTTCATTCTCAACTTCTTGGCGGAGGTGTCTTGTCCCGGGAATGGTCTTCATGTTGAACTTAATTAGGGAATGTTTCTTCATCGCGAGGCCGTGTTCCGTCATCTTTCTAATCTCTTTTTTTTTTGGAAAAATTGTTTTTTAGAGCAAAAAAATGATAACTATATCTCTTTAGACTAATCTCATATACTTTATGTCTCATTAAGCTAATTATTTTCAAAATGACAATAATGCTCTTAAAATTGTAATTTTTAAATATAATAAATAATGAATTCGTTTTTTTTTGTGTTTCTTTTTAAAATTGATTTTTTTTTTTAAATATGAAAGTGAATATTCCCAAATATTTTGTTTCCATATTTTTAGGAACTGATTTCTTATCCGTAGAATACAACTAATCTGTAGAAATCGGTTTCTACAGGTTTTTAGAATTATAGTAATGTGTAGATTTTGATTTTTACATGTTTTAGATTTACAGTAAATCTGTAGAAGTCGGTTTCTACGTGTTTTAGATTTATACTAATGTGTAGATTTTGATTTCTAAAGATTTTAGATCGGTAGGTTAAGCGCGGAATGTGTATTCTAAATATTTTTAGAATACTCTTATTTACGTAGATCATATATTCTAAACATTGTAGATTCAATGAAAAAAGTGTATTTTATTTTCTACTTCGTAGAATGTCATTTCTACTTTATTTATAACATAATTTGAAATTTATGATTTAAATTTTTTTTAGAACTGAAAAAATACCACTAAGTTCATATAGGTATTTTATCAATAATTTTCATTTTTTCAAAAAAAATTTGTTTATAAAACTATTTATTAAATTTATTTTCAAAAATATTAAAGGGTATTATAGACAAAACTTGCACAAAATAGATATTAGTCTAAAAGGACATAATTATCATTTTTTTGCTCTAAAAAACAATTTTTCCGATTTTATATGTAGACTATGAATGGATTTTCTTGTCGATCTTGTAGATTTTGTTTTAGATTTTAGATTGATGTTTACTTTTATTTTTATTTGGAGTCGACTAAGTAATTTTTTATCTAGTGACTTTCCTTGGATAATTGATCTGTATCAGTTTTTATTTGAGGATTTTATAAGAGTGTGCATCTCATCTCTAACTATTTCATAATATATATAAGGGCAATTGTCAATAATAGCACATTTTGAAGTTTATGTCTCAAAAAGAGCACTAGAAGGAGAAAGTCACAAAAATGACATTCATTAAAGGGTAAAATGTCCCTAATATCCTTGGTTTAAATTAAATAAACAAATAAAAATAAATAAAAAATAAAAAATAAAAAAATAAAAAAATAAAAAAATAAAAAAATAAAAAATAAAAAAAATTTATAGTTTCAGATTATATGTTTTCAGATTCGAAATTTTTATAATTTTTTTTTAAAAAAAATTTTGAATTTTTTTTTTATTTTTTTTTCAAATTTTCTTTTTATAGTTTAAAAATAATTTTTGAAACTGTTTTATAATTTTTTATTTTTTATTTTAGTATTTATTTTTTATAAAATTTTAAACCCTAATTCCAAAACCCCACCCCCTTAACTCTAAACCCTAAGGTTTGGATTAATTAACCCAAGGGGTATAAGTGTATATTTACTTTTTAATGAAACCTATTTTTGTGACTTTGAGCCTTGAATGCTACTTTGGGAACAAAAACTTGGTTTGGTGCTATCCTAGTCTTTTTCTCTATATATAATGTACATTTTCAGAATAATCTTTGTCCAGATCATCAACTGTTTAATTAGAAACTACACCGCGCGTAGACATTGATTCAAAGCTTCAAAAATACATATCTTAGTTTGAATCTTAATAATTATTCTTCTTCGTCCCCTCTTTCCTTAAATCCTGCGTATAAATCCGTGAACGCAATACATTTCACTATTGGTTCTCTCAACTCTACCAAAAACATCTATTGCCAAAAGAAAGTGTCTATTTGTCTACATTGTTACCGCTGAATATTGATTATAAATATTTTAATAAGCAAAGGGCTTACACTTTATATAAAAGAAAAGTATACAGGTTGTCAAGTTAAATCGATAAATTTTATAAAGGAAATTGATTAGATATTTTTGTTGGTCCGGATTTCGTTTCGCAGATCTACAGGAAATCCCCGCCGTCAATGCAAAGCGAAGGTGACACTTGGGGATGGTCCAATGGTCCCGTACTATGATACTTCTCTCTTCACGAGACGTCGATAATCAACTTTTCTTTCTTTTTGAAAAAATATGAGAAAACGTGGACCCATTATTATTACAGTTAAGCCAATGAGAAGTTGACAACATATCTTCACAAAACCACTCTGGTTTTTGTATACAAGGAAAACCAGTTTTTGCTTTTCCCTAAAACCGCTCTTACCCAAATCTCTCCATAAATATAGAGTGAAAGAAAGATCCCGAGACTCACACACAAGTCTTATTATAAAGCAAAAAAAGAAAAACTTTCCTTATTGGATCATACCAAACACTAGGATCTTCTTTATCTCTCTTCTTGTAGTTTCTTGTTTTGTTTGGTTCTTTTAGAGGATATAGTTTCTTAAAAAGGATCAAGATGGGAAGGGGTAGGGTTCAATTGAAGAGGATAGAGAATAAGATCAATAGACAAGTGACATTCTCGAAAAGAAGAGCTGGTCTTCTGAAGAAAGCTCACGAGATCTCTGTTCTATGTGATGCTGAAGTTGCCCTTGTTGTCTTCTCCCATAAGGGGAAACTCTTTGAATACTCCACTGATTCTTGGTAACTTTCTCATTTAAGATCCAAAAATATCTTTAATTTATCGTTTTGACTCTTGTTTTTCTCTTAAGTTGACAACTTGATTTACCCTAGTTAGTAATACTGTTCTGATTTAGGCATCTTTTAGGGCTTTCATTTGCTTTGTATTATTACTAGTTAGATGTCTTTACTGAATCTGTTAATTACTACCAGAAAAATGTTTGATACTTTGATTTTTATGAATTAAAAACCAAAACTATAGGGCCTGGAGTGAATCTAACCCTAGAGCACTAACTATACTATTGATCTGGATATATATACACACACATATGTGTGTGTGTGTGTCATTGTGTATGCACTATTTCATATAGAATATAAATGCTTAATTTCTTGGCTAGGGGTTTAAGCCCTAAAATCTGTATGCATTGTTTTGTTCTCCTGGCTGTGTCTTTCAAAATTACGCAATATCTAATTTTGAATTAATGCCAAAGTAAGAAAGAAAATGTTTAATTTAAATCGGCTCGTAGCTAGGAACATGAGCTCAATTATTAAATGTAATGTTGATTTTCTTTCAATGATCTCGCAAATGGACTATTATTAAAGTGGATTAGCTAAAATATGTGATGGGAAGCTGGTAATATAAAAGGATTAATTTCAATTTCAAACGTACAGCTGCTTCTGGTTTATTAGATTTTTTACCAATTGAAACGCTGGAAATAAGGATGTTAAATCTGAGTAGGGGGTCTTGGACCTCTGGGGATCCACGAAATCAATAAACTTAATCCTATGTTCGGCTTCTTACCAATGGTCAGACTTAGCTCCAGCTGTTCTTCTTCCATTTAAAAATGTTATCCCTATTATATTCCAAATAACATCGGTAGATTAGTGATTTGACCAGATTACAATATTTTATTATAATGTGTATCTGTCATTTATAACAAGATTTCCTGTACATATTTGTAACCATTTTAAATAAACCGCACTCAGAACCCTAAGCTAGATGTATAGAGTTATTGATTCGCTGTTTTGTTAAAAGAAGAATTATAGAGATCTGTACAGAACTACGTGATTTAGCAAATATTGGGTTTAAGGCATAGAAACCATCATTAAGACCTAACTAGAATTACCTAAAATGTCATGAAAACCTGAGAATATCCTAAGTTTGGCTATTACATGATGATTTGCTTATTTACATAGACAAATATGCATATATACATATAAAATATACGACAATAAATGGTTTAAGACATGAAGCTAGCCCTAATTCTGCGAGTTGAACAGTATGGAGAAGATACTTGAACGCTATGAGAGATACTCTTACGCAGAGAGACAGCTTATTGCACCTGAGTCCGACGTCAATGTAAATCAATATAACTCCATTACCTTACATACATTATGTAACTACGTATTTCAATATTTGCTGAAGTATATCTCTATTGTTAAACTTTTGACATACAGACGAACTGGTCGATGGAGTATAACAGGCTTAAGGCTAAGATTGACCTTTTGGAGAGAAACCAGAGGTATACACTTACATTGATCATGCATATATATATATGGACAAATGAAATAGGAAACCGGGTAGCATTAATGTTAAAATGCACATGGATACATTTACTTAACGAGAACATGATGCCTGGACGCTATTGAAATGCAGACACTATCTTGGGGAAGACTTGCAAGCGATGAGCTCTAAGGAGCTCCAGAATCTGGAGCAGCAGCTTGACACAGCTCTTAAGCACATCCGCTCTAGAAAGGTATGAATCCTCCTATTTCTTTAACATATATTTAACATATATATACGATCTTATTATTTACTTATTCGAATACATATGTATGTAAATTTGTATGCATGTCGTACTGCATGGTTGGATATTAAAAATATATAGTCGATTCAAATGTATGAAGTTTAAAAGAATTTGTGTATAATTAAGATCATGTGATGTGTGTCTTTGCAGAACCAACTTATGTACGACTCCATCAATGAGCTCCAAAGAAAGGTATGTAAGAACCCTATTAAACGTATGTCTACATGAAGTAACATCGTGTAAGAAGTGGAGATATATGAGAGCTAACAATCTTGCCGTTTGTAAATGACAGGAGAAGGCCATACATGAGCAAAACAGCATGCTTTCCAAAGAGGTGACACTTGTTTTTTATAATTATATTATGTGAAGATGTTTTCCATCGCACTACTGCTTGCTTTCACTGTTCTACTCCGCATTTCAAGCCAAGCTATAAGTCTATAACTATCTACGAGATTAGATCTTCACATCCCCGCTTAGGTTCTGGTCATCATAATTAAAACGTAGATTGAAGATATTTGCATTTTTTATATAATCATCATCAGCCGGTACGTAGATTGTCTTTGTCCGTGTAGTTTTAGAGTTGTCTCTCGGATTGAAAATATTTGAACTTCAAAACGTCGTCTCAACTACCTCTACTAGATCTGTTCATCTGTATATTAAGTATGTGAATATAGACACTACTCCTAATTAAAAATATTGGGCTAAAATTTGGAAGCAAGTAAAAACAGTGTGTGAAGATATTTATTTAACACATGTACAATAGTTTATGAAAGGAATTAGTAGTAACCGTAGATCTAAATGCAATTACATTGGATGCCACATATCTAAGTATTTATGAAGTCGACGCTTTGAGAAACGATGTAGATTATAATATGGTATGGAATAAGTTGATAACAAATTGGTGTGTGAAATTGGAACTTGTCAGATCAAGGAAAGGGAAAAGATTCTTCGGGCACAACAAGAGCAATGGGACCAGCAAAACCATGGCCACAATGTGCCTCCTCCTCCTCCCCCGCAGCAGCATCAAATCCAGCATCCATACATGCTCTCTCATCAGCCATCTCCTTTTCTCAATATGGGGTAATTAAATTTTACTAATTTGCTCTTACTTCCAAGTATTTATATAGTAGACATATATATCTTGTATACAAGCTAGTAAGGTGTTATAGTTCCAGTGAAACTAGGTGTATAGGTGATGGTTAGATGTCTAAATTGTGAACTATGACTACACTCCACTAAGATTATTCATACATTAACGTAGGTTAATGCAATGGTCGATGAACTAACATATTTAGATTTTGGAATGGCTGTGGAAAGCCTACGAAACTGTTGGGATCATCAGTTCCATTTTCTTGTTGTTTTTGAAAATAAGTTAGGCAGATTACTGAACACTCTTTGGTATTTCAATTTGGACTTTTACCAATTTGAGGACGGAACATATAATTTTCGGTGCACTTAAGTAGTTAATAAGTTATATCATGCATGTGTATATGAACGTGAATGCAGTGGCCTGTATCAAGAAGAAGATTCAATGGCAATGAGGAGGAACGACCTTGATCTGTCTCTTGAACCCGTTTACAACTGTAACCTTGGCTGCTTTGCCTCATGAAACAATTCCATATATATAGATTTCTATAATCAACAATGATGATACAATTAAATTTCTGTGTTCATTATGTGGCAAAACGTGCAATATATTTTTAAGTTCGGAGAGAACGAATGACGAAACTGGTTCAGATGACCCCTTTTCAAACTTATTATCATTAATTTGCTTCTCGATATAGCTGTTCAGTTAAATAAAGATTTTGATTAGCTAAAACAAACATATGTTTGCAGGCCCACTCTTGTAAATTCAAGTGCCACCAAAACAATGACATTGTTTATTTAAAAAATTATGTTGGACTATTACAGTTATATCAAATTTAATGAGAAGAAGAGTAAATGTGATACAAAGTTCGTAAGGTCTGGAGCAAAAGAAGAAATAATCAACCATGTATTGAATGTATACCAGCACTTGCAAATTTACGCTCTTGCTTAGTTCCAATGGTTATTGATATTTTTCCAATAACATCAGTTTTTGATTTTTTTCTAATATTGTTTTTGTGATTATCCGCAAATAATCACAAAAAGGTATTTAAAACTGCAAACTCAGGCAAAATTAAATTGAAGTAGTGGTATAAGTAGTTGATCATACTACCATATCACAATTTTGTTTCCTCCGGTGATTGGATCATTTATGAAATCACTAACATCGTCCTCCAAAGTTTCATTTTAAGGGGTTCATAAATTGGAATAAAGCCCAATGTGGAGAAAAAAAATGAAATGAATTAAAATAGATTTGAATTGCATAATAAAGTGTCATGAGGAACCTATCCAGACCATTGGTGACACTTGACAAAAACACTAGAAATTAAAATAATCTGGTCGCTATTGGGTGAGGTATGCATGCACACTCAGTCAAACTTGTTGTTGCTTCAAAATGGGAAATAGATAATCACAAAAATTTATACATTTATAACTAGAATTTAATTATAAAACATGCATGATTTTAAAGCAAGGGAGTATAAAATAGTAACTACAATACTAAATTTAGAATCTTCAAATCCAAATACAAACTTGAAAAAAATCCAACCTCGAGTCATACGAGGATAACTAACATATTTCTTTAATTAAATGAGTTATGTTTGACCTCACTTCATACGAGTATATCTTGGAGCACACAAATTATGTTGATATCATCTTCCAGTTCGAGGGATTTACATATTTGTCATCTTCACGTTTTACTATTTTAAGTTATGTTAAATATCACAAGGCCAGTAGCAATAATAAGTAGTGTTGGGTTGGGACCTACGACTTGATGATCAATGAGTTCATACATGATTGCTCAAAAAGTTATCATAAAAATAGAAAAAGACTGAGCTATTAGATAGAAAATATGGACATCTATCTATCCCACTGTTGTGGTTGATTCTTGTTCAACAAAACTGGGCCACAGCCCACAAGAGAATATAGGCTTATAGGCCCAATTAAATTCGAACCAAACCGGTTTGTCTTCTTCCTATTTCAAACGTCACTGAGCTTCTTTATTCGATACTCTTTAAAAGAAGAAAAAATTAAAGTCCCAACCAAAACCCTGGTCGATATCTCGTAAAACCCTAGACGCCGCCGCCGCCACCACCACCACCGCCGCCGAGGAAGCTTGATTGAAAGCCATGGGGAAGAAGAAGAACCAATCTAATAAGAAACCAGACAAACAAGGCGGTAAAAAGATGGGACCAGACGCAGTGGCCATGAAAGCCAAGGCCAAGAAGGCGGACAACCCATTCGAATCGATCTGGGCTCGCCGCAAGTTCGACGTCCTCGGGAAGAAGCGCAAAGGCGAGGAACGCCGCGTGGGTCTCTCCAGGTCCCGCGCCGTCGACAAGAGGAAGAACACGCTGCTTAAAGAGTACGAGCAGAGCTTGAAGTCTTCGGTTTTTATGGATAAGCGTATCGGAGAGCATGATAACGAGCTTGGGGAGTTCGATAAAGGTGTAATCCGATCTCAGAGAGCTCGTCAGGTATAAGAGAGAGAGAGAGCCCATGTGCTTTGATTGAGTAGGCAAAGTTTTGATCTTTTTGTTTTGTTTTTGTTATTGGTAGTTGAAAGCGAAGAAGAGTATGTATAACTTGTCTGATGGGGAGGAAGATGTTTATGGAGATGGTGCTCTTGGTGAATCTTCTTCTGCAAGGGATGATTTTGATTCTGTACATTTGTCTGATGAAGATCTTCGGGATGATGGTGTTGAAGACGCTGGATCAATGAGTATGTTCATTGAGTTTGTTTACCTTTTAATTGTGTATGTGATGAGCATTGAGAAAAGCTAATGTTTTCTCAAACCATTTCTTGTAATAGGAGTGAGGCATCGGCACAAAGACTCGCCTGAAGAGGAAGAGGTGAGAACAGATCTTTTGAGTGTGATTATACCTCACGTTAGGCTTTGCTGATGTTTTTTTTTTTTGGATTCTCTCTGCAGAGGCGTAAGAGCAAGAAGGAAGTCATGGATGAGATCATCATGAAGAGCAAACTTGGCAAGGTGGGTATTCTACTGTTTTCCTTGTTATCTTTCTCATGGGAGTTGTCAATTTATAGTTGTTAACTTGTTTTGTATTTTTGTGGGGGTTTAGATGGAGAAAGCTAAGCACAAGGAGGAAAAGGAGAAGTTGTTGGATGATCTGAATAAAGAACTCATGTCCTTGGAAAACTCTGACGCGATGAAGAGTTTAACTCAAGATTTTACCGTCAAAGACGTAAACGATTACTACATTTTGCAAGTGTTTTGTGTTATTTAGGCGAGTTTTCTTATGTTTGATGTAATCCCTTTTGTCTGCAGGAGCCACATGATAAATATGCAATGTATATGGATGATTTGGCGTCGGATCGTCGTGGTCGTCCTACTGATAGAACAAAGACACCTGAAGAAATTGCCCAGGAAGAGCGTGAAAAGTTGGAGGAACTTGAGGTAAAGAAGGGTTCTGTTCTGATTGTGTTGTCAAGGTCTTATGGTCGACGTTATTTGATCTAGATGCAATTTTTTAACACTCTTAGGAAAAACGTAAGAAGAGGATGCAAGAAACTGATGATTTGAGCGACGAAGATGAGGAAACTGGTGGTGAGGAATCATCGAAGAGGCTAAGAGTCATCTCTGGCGATGATCTTGGTGATTCCTTCTCAGTTGATGCGGAGCAGCCTAAAAAGGGATGGATTGATGAAGTTCTTGAACGAGAGGGTGATGATGAGGATTCAGAAAGTGAAGGAGAGGAAGAAGATGATGATGATGATGATGAGGAGTCAGATGGGGGTGATGAGAAACAGAGAAAGGGTCATCCTTTAAAGGACTGGGAACAAAGTGATGATGAGCTAGAGGCAGAGCTGGAAGGTGATGATGATGATGATGAAGATGATGATGAAGAAGAAGATGATGATGATGAAGAAGAAGAAGCGGAGCCAATAGTGCACAAAAAGTCAAAGAAAGACTCTTCTGCTCCAACTAAAGGAAAAGGGTCATCTGGAACAGTGAAACAATCAACCAACATGAAGAAATTGAGTTCAACGCAACATGATATTCCTTACGTGATTCATGCTCCAAAGAGTTTCGAGGAATTAATTGCTCTAGTGGAAGATCGATCTAATGCAGATGTTGTTACAATTGTAAACCGTATCCGGACAACAGATTCAATTAAGCTTGCAGCTGAAAACAGGAAAAAAATGCAGGTAATCTTTTATTTTGCACTCGGAGATAACATTACCGTTTACCTGTTTGCTGGTTTAAGTTTTCAGACCCTTGATTTTGTTTGTTGTTGTTGTCTGCCACGTAGGTCTTTTATGGTATTCTCCTGCAGTATTTTGCCGTTCTTGCAAACAAGAAGCCATTGAACATTGAGCTACTAAACATGCTTGTCAAACCTTTGATCGAGATGAGCGGGGAGATTCCCTACTTTGCTGCAATCTGTGCTCGACAACGGCTTCTGAAGACCCGTGCACAATTTTGCGAGGCTATCAAGAATCCAGGTTTGTGTTGCTTCAATAGCCTGTAGTTTTAGTGTCTTGTAAGATGCATTATTTTTCCTTAACAAGTTCAGAAACATTCTTGCAGAGGATGGATGCTGGCCTTCCTTAAAAACCTTGTTTCTCTTGAGGCTTTGGTCCATGATTTTTCCGTGCTCTGACTATCGTCATGCTGTGATGACCCCTTCGATATTGTTGATGTGTGAATATCTCATGCGCTGCCCCATCTCCTCTGGTCGTGATATTGCCATAGGTTCCTTCTTGTGCTCCATTGTTCTCTTGGTAAGGAGACGTTGATCCCAACCTCTTTTCCTCTGCTATTTACATTTTTTTCAATTTTTCTCATGTAAACAAAATTAACTGTAGGTTGCTAAACAATCCAAAAAGTTTTGCCCTGAAGCCATACTATTTATCCGGACTCTTCTGATGGCTGCTTCAGACAAAAATTTACCACCATCTGAAGAATCTGAGGTACATTCGTTTTTATATTTGTGCTTATGACTCGAGAACTCAAGATGCGCATAGGCAAGTGATGTTACCAAGCTGATGAACTGTTGTGTATCTTGTTACAGTTTTATCATTTCATGGAGTTAAAAACGCTGACTCCATTCCTGTGCATACAAGACGACGTAAAGGAGGTTGTGCCATTAAACTTCTTAAAGATAATGGATCAGCCTGCAGACTCTCCATATTTCAGCTCTGATGAATTCAGGTCTGTTGTCTCTTCTGTAATCAATTTTTAGTTTAAGATAACACAAGAGTGGAAGTGTGTGTAATACTTTTGGCGTTTGGTGATGAAACAGAGCAAGCATCCTTTCAAGTGTGGTGGAGACTCTCAGAGGGTTTGTGGAGATAAATGGAGGTTTGAGTTCCTTTCCAGAGATGTTCATGCCCATCTCAACTTTACTACACCAAGTTGGGAATCAAGAAAAGATCCCACAGACTCTTAGGGAGAAGTTAGAGGATGCCGCAGAGCTAATCGAAAAGAAAACTGAGGAGCATCAGAAGCAACGCAAACCACTCGCTATGCGTAAGCAAAAGCCAGTGGCCATCAGAATGGTCAATCCCAAATTTGAAGAGAAGTAAGTCTCTTTCTCCTCAATCAGTTGTACTTACATTAGGATGATTGTTATAACGGTGAGTATATATGTTTGTTGTGCAGCTTTGCCAAAGGCAGGGATTACGATCCAGACAAGTACCGTTCAGACATGAAAAAGTTGAAGAAGAAGCTAAATGAGGAAAGGAAAGGAGTAGTGCGAGAGCTGCGCAAAGACAGCTACTTCATGAGCGATGTGAAAGCAAAAGAAAAGGCTGTGCATGAGCAAGAGAGGGCAGAGAAACATGGCAAGAATCTGGCTTTCCTTCAAGAACAAGAACATGCCTTCAAGTCTGGACAACTTGGTAAAGGCAAAGGCAACAAGAAGAGAAAGCGTTAGATAACCATTATCAACTACTTTTTGGTGCTGTTTTTATTGGATTTTTCTTTTTATTGGATAATTGAGAAAAATTGAGTTATATTCCTAAGAATTCCAAGAAAATGCTTTATGCTTACTAATAACATTGTTTTTGGTAAAAGTGTTAGGATTAAAACTTGTCCTTATATGAAATTGGTTTCGATATGACTTATGCGCAAAAGCGGGGAGATATTCCGCGACCAACTGGAATTTGGTTGCCATGTTAATGCATTTGAGTACTACAAATTTAAGCGATTTTGTTATTTCTGTACGGACTTTCTCCTTCATCATCATGCTTCCTTCATGCCATGATTTAAGCCATGTTCTTTCGTTTTGTATTTGGTTGCAGCATCTTGATGTTTAAATGTTTTGTTTGAACATTATTGCATCAACATCTAAATAATGTATGTGGTTGTATGTACAAAAAGTCTAGATATTTTGTGGGATGCAAGATTTTGGACCGTAAAATCCAAAAGATTTAAATACCTTAAATACAAATATAAAAATAAATTTGATTAACTACTATAATTATTAAACAATACTTCAAAACCATAAAATCATATTTTTGCCAAAATCACAATTTCAAATTTCCTGCCAAACTCACAAAAACAGATTTTTTTATCTTCTACTAAAACCATAAAATCCAGGTTTCCCACCAAAACTATAAAATCAAGGTTTTTACTCACTAAATCAATTTTTCAAAACAACAAAATCGAATTTTTCGATGAGAACTATACAATCAGGAGTTTCTGCCAAATCCATAAATCAGATTTTTCCTACAAAATCACAAAATTGAATTTTCTCTCCAAAAAAATTTAAAATTTCCACCAAACCGAAAAATCTGAATTTTCCCGCTAAACATAAATTATATTCAAGTTTAATTATATTTATTTTAGTTTAATAAAAATACTATAAATAATAATTTCATGATTTTAATAATAGATTTTTAGTTAATAATATAAGCTTAAAATAATTTGTAGTTAACTCAGCTTAGCACTGTATTTTTAGTTTTGGTTTGGAATGAGTTTAATCAGTATATAAAAATTTATTTTTCAGGTTATCTTATAAGTTAGTTCAAAATTACTCACATTAAATAATTTATTAATTGGATTTAAGTGAATTGGACGAGTTCTGAATTTTCCCTAGTGCTAAGATGATAAGTGTTATAAAATTTAAGAGAAAAACTCTAAGATAATCTTAAAATGTTTTTTTTTATCATAAAATAGCAAAAACAAGGATCAAAATGACTAAGTAGGGTTATTGGTTGTTGTATTTTAAAGGGTTTAAAAATCCGAACTAAATCTAGTATTATTGGTTCTATAATTTTAAAATTAGTATTAAAATCATGTGTTATTGGTTTACTGATTCATAAATTTTATATCAAATCAAGTATTATTCAATCGTACGGATTTACTAATATATTTGATTTTATAATAGATTTGAATGATTTTTTTTGGATTTTTTAGTTAAAAATACAAAGACTCAAATCCGAAGAGAAACCTCTGGATTTGATTATTTTACTTAGATTTTATATGGATTTCTAAATCAATCAAAATATATAAACCAATAACAATCATTAAAAAGTAATTGACAATTATATCCATACTTTAAAGATATATTAAAATATACAAATTTTTATATAACTTTTGAAAAATCATTTTTTTATTTTCTAGAAAATATTAAAAACTTCTTTCTGAATTTTTTTCGCAAATTTTTTTCTTTTGAAATTTTCCTTTTTAGTTTTTTTTTTCAATAATTTTAATAAATAAATTTTCTTGAATAGAAAGCATTCCTGAGTAAGTATGATATTTTCGAATTTTATTTTAGGAAGACTTTCTTACAGTGTAAAATATATTTTTAAATATGAGTTTAGAAAAATCTTCCAGAAGTATAGTATCTTTTTAAAAGTTAGAAAGATCTTGATAAATATGTATAACTAGGTTCTTTGTCCGCACATGTGAGCATAATTGTTTTTATAGATATTTATTAACATATATACTATTAAATTTAAAGATCAAAATTTTGAAGTCAAACATTAAATTTATAATCTTTTTATGAATCTTTTAATTTCTTAATATTTATCTTTTATTAATTTTAAAACATTATTTTTTGATAGCAATGTCAATATCTTATTATTTTTAAAATATCTTATTATCTTTAAACAATTTTTATTATATTAATTTATAACCAATGATATAATTAAAGAAAAATATGTATAACTGCTAATACAAAGTGATGTTATTAAACCAAATCATTGAAATTACCAAAACCTACAAAATCTTCAAATAAATGAAAAGCAAAAAAATGTTCAACCTAACCCAACTTTACATATTATATTAATCAAAGTAAATAAAATGATTGAATTTTATAAAAAAAAAACTTTGAGCAACTTTGAATTTTATAATTATATTGTGAATACATACTCAAACATGTTAATAAATAAAACATTAATATATAATGTATAAGTTAAGAACCTTTGTTATCTATTCTTATATACAATTCTAAATGCTATAATAGAGGGGAAAATATGTTATAATCAATCTCTATTTTTCATTTAAAATAGAAACATGTTATTTTCTTCTAAATATACAATATTTTTCAGTATAAAAAAATAATTTTTATTTTTAAAATAGTCTTTTAACTTTCAAACTTTAATAAATATAACTAAAACAAGTAATTTGGAAAAATACATTTTTTCTATAAAAATATAATCACATTTTTCTTTACATAATAGTCTTTTGAATAAAATTGTAATTTAAAAAAAAAGTTATCATTCTCTGAAATTCTTGAAAAAAATAGAAGTAAGTAGAGTTAATTTTAAATTAATATTGTGAAAATATTCTCTTTTGGAAACATATATTTTGAAATATTTTAAGAAGATAATTATGTTCCCAATAAAAAATATTTAACAAATCACGAATAGCAAAAAAATATAAATAAAATTTATTGTTATTACTCAGATACATCTTTTTAGTATTTTAAAACTAAAATAAATTTAATAATTTAGAAAACATATTTATAATATTAATAACTATTTTAATATTTTAGTATAATGATAAATCTAATTATTATATGTATATATATAATACTAATTATAAAAAGTGAATAAGAAAGAAAGATGTAGATAAACACAAAATAAATAAATGAAATTATCTTTTCTTTTTTTCAAAAACATTTTCCATTTATTGTTTTGAGATAATTTTATAATATTAATTTGTAATCAGAAAAATAATGAATTATATTTTAATTATAGTTTAATTAAAATTATTTATTAAAACTAATGACTTAGTCCTAAAATTATGAAAAATGTGACAAATAAACAAATTCACTTCTCAAATTATAGTATAGATATCTTCATAAAATTTATTAATGCTTTCACAAAGGCGTAATAAATGTATTATATTTATAACTAATAAATTTAGTTACCTACCCCATGGAATCTGAACACATTAAACATTGTAATCTAAAAGTGTAACTGACTAAGAAAAAGAAAAAAAAATTAATATCTGTGAGATTATATTTTTGGGGGAAATTATAACAGAGCCCTTCGCAAGTCAGTTATGATGTTTAACACAATGACTTTTGTGTAATGATTCTCCTTTGAATGTTGAAAGTTGATTATCTTAAAATAGAATTAAATATTTAGAAATCATACGATACTAATAACAGTTTTCACCAAGATTGACCAAGAAAAAGATACTAATCCAGTGAAATGACCAAAATTCCTTGTTAATATAGATTTTTTACCTTCTATCCATAATTTTAATGTATATATAAAGATACTCAAGTAGAACAGCAATATGAATACTAACAATAGAGGTTGAGGGAAATAAATTCTCTGGTAAATCATGACTTCTTCCTCTAATTGTTTTTTTCTTGTTTCACTGGTAGTCTTGTTACTATTTTTCTTAGGATCTACTTTGACCATGGCCTCAACAAAAGACATTGATTCCATATGCAATGATTCTTTTGTCCATAACCATAACAAAACATTATGCCTGCAAACGCTCACAGCGTATCCTCCCGCCGTCTCTGCAACTAACATGGTATATTACTATCTAACCCCTCATTTATTTTCTATCTTGGTCCAACAATTCTGTTATTTGTTTTTGATTTGATATTACACCAAAAATTTACATTCAAAAGATTTAAATTTCTTTGTCTAATTTATGATCTAATTGTTTTAAACGGAGATAAAAAAATTAAGAGAAAATCCTACAAATAAATTATAAAATAGGCAATTAACTATTTTGCAGTCTTGTGTTTTAGATTCCAGTTTTCTTTGTGTTGGGAGGAGATAAAAAAGATGTTAGGTTTTAAGATTCATGTTAATCTATAAGAGTTAAAAAAATTAGTATTTGATAAATTCATTGATTTTACTGGTATGAAATCTGACATATTTGCTTATTTATTAAATTAATTATTTTTTAACAAGCGCATTGGAGTGTTACAAAAAAAAACCAACGTATTGGTGAAAAAGTGTTTGGGAAAACGTAAGAGCTTTATTTTGTAAATACGTAATCACTATTATGCAAAAAAGTTTGTAGCATATTTATTATTCCTGAAAAATTACAATTCTCAGTAAAATTTTGTTTTTTTTTTTAATATATAGGTCAATCTTGTAAAAGTCACAGTCGATCTTGTAAGGACACAAGCTAAAAAAAGGGCAGGTTTCGTTGCCGGATTGGAAAAAGAGCCTACATTTAATAAAACGATGTGCTATGAATCATATATCTCAATAGTGGATAATTTTAGAAGTGCTCAATTAGAAATTGAGGATAACGATGCGCAGACTGCAAGCTATGATATCATGGTTAGTTTTGACCAAACAAAAATCGTGAAGGATCAAGTCGGAAAGAACACAGACAAGGCCTCAAAGAGGCTTATGGAGATGACATTGGTCATGGAGGATTTCATTGCTATAGCTGTTGGAGCCATCAACAGAATATGACGCAATTATTGAACTTTTCATGTGCTCAAATCCCAAAAGATAATATTTAAATTTGAAATATGACTATAAATTTCAACTCTGATTAATAAATGCAGCATATCGATAATATTGGTAATACTAAATGTTCACGTGAAACTCATATAAACATGCATGTGTTATTTTCTTGCTTAGTTTGCTCTCTAGCGGTTTAACTTCACACCTTACAATTAACATATCAGTTTAGCTTCAACTCTACAATAGAGGTAAGAATCAACAGGGGATCCCAAAAAGGAGAATCATAGAATTAAGGAAACAAAATATGAAATGCTTCAAAAAATAATTGTTAAGGGAATACATTTGACAAGAAAAGTGCCTTCTCCGAACGACGGTATTGTCGGTTGTGAGATCCTCGTCGTGCTGCCGGCTAGGAGTTTTTTGGGTTAGCTAGCGAGTTCGGATTATGATTCTTTGGACAGTTTGTGACGTTTAAGTTCTCTAGAAGCTACAGGAGCTGTGTGTTTCAAGGTTTAAGAACATCTTTCTCTCCAGTAGCTCGTGGCGACTGGTAGCTCTCTCTGTTGTCGACTCGTTTTCTAGTCCTCCGCGCTAAAGTTAAAGTATTGTCCAAAGTCAGCTTCTTCCTTGCTTCATTTAGTTATTTCGTTGCTTAGATTATTTCTGTTTAGTTTAATAACATTCTTCTACTACTAGTTTACTGTGTTTTGTTTATGTAGAATTGAAAATTTGGGATAATAATTTAACATTTTACTAAAAACAAAGAAAAAATGTTACAAAGAATTCAGTTGTTTCAAATTACAAATGATATCTATCACACAAACTATTAAAGATTAATGGAAATGGGTAAATAAGTTACATAAAACATAAGGCTCGTTAATACTGTGATATAACAAACTAAGTTCCACATTGGAGAATTAGAGAAGGATAGTCTAATATATAAAGAGATGTCCAACTCTAATAGTACGAGGCCTTTTGGAAAGGAGCCCAAAAATAAATCCATGCGGACCAGCCTATTAGAACCAAAGTTGACAATATCGTACTAATCAAACAATACAGAGTTGGACATAGGCTCACACAATTACAATAATTGGTATCAGAGCGCGGTTGACGAAAAATCCGCAAGAAGACCAAAATACCCTTCAAGTAGGAACGAGAGCCATCTAATTAGGATTGGGAGGTATGTGGCAGAGATCAAGTCAAAAGATTATGGAAGTCAGTTGTAGGACACGAGATGAATGTGATCCTTAGTTTGAGGAGGAGAATGTGATATAACAAACTAAGTCCCACATTGGAGAATTAGACTATTAGACAAGGATAATCTAATATATAAAGAGATATCCAACTCTAATAGTACGAGGCCTTTTGGGAAGAAGCCCAAAAGTAAATCCATGCGGACCAGCCTATTAGGTCCAAAGTGCACATTATCGTACTAATCAAACAATACAGAGTTGGACATGGGCTTACACAATTACAACAAATACGAAATCCAAATATTTTGGTTCAAATTTTCTTGTTTAACTTGCGAATTTATATGAGTGTTGCCAACACTGTGTTTGGCCTCTTTATTGAAAAAGCTAAACATATAGGTTATAAACTCATGCAGATATGTAGTATATCTCCAGTAAACTTACGGTCTTTATACAAGAAATTAGTTCATTACTTATTTTAATTTATGTTGTTGTTTTTTGTTGTGTATTTTCTATTATCTTTGTGAGTTAAAGTCTCGAGTAGGACTGGGTAAATAAACCGAATCCGAAAACCCAAACCGTATCCGATCCGATATAAATGAATCTGAACCGATCCAAAACCGACATAAATATCGAATGGATCATGTTTTATGGTATTTCGGGTTATGGATATTATCCGAACCCGAACCTAAATGGATATCCGATAGAACCCGAAATATTCAAACCCCAAAATTTTTTTGTACCAAACATATGATCTCAATTCCTAATATGTATTCAAAATATATTAAGATATATTGAACATCTAAAATACTTATCTATTATATGAATGTTGGTGGTTTTATTACATAAAGGTTGATGGTTGAATGCGGCTGTTGAATCTTGAAATATTTAGATTTAGATTTTGTTTTCATTAAAAAATGTTTCTTATTTCATGAGAATTTAGTTTTCATTTTATGCTTTTCTTTATTTGGCTTTTTTTTATCAATAAATATTTCTTTTGTTTGATTTTGAATGATCACGTTTGATATTCTTTTCTTATTTTTGAATCTTTTTTTACTTTGTTTTTATTACAAAAAGGTACAAATTAGGTATTTTAAACTCGAATAACCGATTTTACTTATGTTTTGGTTATAAAGTATGTATAAATCAGATATTTTTAAACCAAAGAACCGATTGAGAACCGAACCCGGAAGTACATTGGATTATACTGGTTCTTTGAAGATTTGTTAATACGAAATACAAATATTTTCGGTTCAAATTTCTTGTTTGCGAATTTATGAGTGTTGGCCTCTTTAACGAAAAAGCTAAACGCATATATATATGTTATAAAACTCATTTAAATATGTATTATGTCTCTAAATAAACTTAGGGCCTTTATACAAGAAATTATGTTATTACACATTTTCATTTATGTTGTTGTTTTCTGTTGTGTATTATCTTTGTGGTACCCTACTTGACTTAGGTGTGATTTGCTATGCTGGTTCAGGAATATATAGAGAACATTGAGTTTAAGAACTCCTTATACGTTTTTCTTATTTTTATACTCTGTCTTTGTTGACGAATGACGATGTTGGTTTGATTTCTTACATTCATGTGATCCAAACGTTGGTGTCACAGACTCACTAGTCGAGGTCTCCTTTAGCCCTCAACTTGTGGACACGATGATATGTGGTCCGCCCAACAAAGAAAAACAATAAAAACAGATACTTGATGTACAAGCCAATATAGCCTTCTATCTCCCCCCCCCCCCCCCCCCCCCCCCCCCAAAATCAACCTAACTATAAGGGGAGGGGGTCGTCTTGTTCTTCTTCTTGGTATTCACATGCTTTGTAAAATCCACGGATAAAAATAAACTTTGGGAAACATTGTGTGTCAATGGACAAGGATACTTGATGCTCAATAAGAAAATATTATAACATATTAGTACGTGTACATTATATATATTAATAAATGATGTTAACAAAACCAAAAGGTCGAGAGAGGAAATGACGAGATCCTCGGCACCTTTGTGAAAATGTGAATCTGAATAGAGACAATGATGACAGTATTTGAATCTAGATGGTTAATGAGTTGACATGGAGAACACTGTCATTGCAAGAAGAAAACAAAGCCTAAGAGATTGGAAAGAGAAAGAGTCAGCGAGAGCTGGCGGTTGGGTTAGGTTGAAGCATTGAAGGAGGGACGAGTGGGGACAATAGAGGGATCGGATCTGTGCTGTTTTGACATAACGCAGACGTGGAGGCGCCAGTCGTAGAAGGAGGAGCTTCCTTAGAAGGAGGAGGTCTTGGTGGTAATAAGAGAGGACAGGGAGCTCGTCGCTGCAGCCGGCAGCTTAGAGATCGCCGGAAAACGCAGTCGTCGTTGTGAACACTCATCTCAAAACCCGGAAACGGATCTCCTTTACGCCCTGCTTCCTCCATCTTGTTTCTTGTTTCTTGTTTCTTGTTTCTTGATAATAACCAAGTTTATTTTTTCGTGTTTGGGTTTGCGATATCGATATTGATACTGGTGCTTGTTTTTTTGGTTTTCAAAGGGTTCAAAATCTCTTTTTAAAGAGGAAGAAGATTGGTTGCTTAGCTTAAGGATTTTAATAGAGTAATAAGTTGAATGGATAACAATAACAACTAATAAAATCATTTTCCGAAATAAACAAAAAAGGTAAAAAAAAATAGAAATTGGGTGAAAGTGTGCTGTGTGTATTGGCTCAATATGGCAAAAAGCTAAGAATCAATTAGAACTGGTCAACGGTCAATAGTTCGGATAGGTATAATATCTAATTATGTATCATCTGTTACGTAATGTTTAGTGTGTTTTCTTTGTTTGTATATGTTAAGTTTAGTCTTATAGATGAGGGTTAAAATTAGCATGAAGAAGGCGTTATCGTTGTTGTTGTAAACATGTGGCCACGTAGGCGCTTTAGAACATGATTAAGAGCAGGTTCTTAGTTTTTTAAGTTAAAAATTTAGAGACGGTTTCTTATATTCCACTAAGAACTCTACTCTAAGAACCATTTTCCGTTAATAATGCTCTTATCTAGTTTCTTATAAAGAAAAACTCTTCGTGTTTTAATTAAAGTAACTTAGATGTTTTAATATCAAATCATACTTTAAATATATAAATCATTCATATTAAGCGTATAATACAAAATCATAATGCTTATTTTGTGGTTGTGAAGATCGTACAAGTACAGATGATAAAATGATTAATGTGTAATGCCTATAAAATTAAAAATCTGAAGACAATCACTGAAACTTAAAAAGATTTCCTCTGCGATGAAGTATCCTCCACCAACACAGAACAGAAAGCTATGTATCGAGATTGAGAACAAGGGAAGAGAGACGAGTCACATGATACTAATATGTTAGTTTAGTATTTATGTTATAGTGCAAATTAAAAGAAAAAAAAAGATATGTAACATGTAAATTTAACGATGGATGTGTAAAAGAGTGTGGTGTTGACATATGGAAAAATATTGAGTCTTGTTTGTGGTGGGGAGGTTTCACTTTTGTTTGGTCTCTCCTCTCCATGTGACTCACGAATCTTATTATACACACACCATCGACAGAGTTTCAGTAAACACGCCCCCATAAAGTTTTCAGTGACAATACAATATCTCCACAGTCCACACCCTCACATGCCCCTTTTGTTATATATTTTTTATATATGTTTCGTCTCCCATGGTAATCTTTAGTGTATTTTGTAAACTTCCAATTCAAAACCAGTTTTCCAATAAGTAGTTTGTATGGTTTGATAAGCTATCCCATACCTCTTTTGTGGTCTCCATATATGAGTATGCGGCTGCCGCATATAAATTAAATAAAAGTCTCTTAGAATCATTGATCTTTATATAACCCAAGTGATGAGCATTAGTTGTGATGTTCTACAGTTTATCTGCACGTTGTCTTGTCCCTCTAATCTTATTTTTACATTTTGTAATTTCTATTAACATTTCACTATATATTATATGCTCAAACTGAAGAAAAGATACAAAACTACCATATAAAAAACATACATGTCATACAATTAAGAAATTTGTCAAAAAAAAATATTATGAAATTTGTCACCCACCATAATTCTGTCATTATTTTCATTAAGGTCATGAAAACTTTCATTTGACATAAACATTGTAGGCTGCAACATCTAAAGAAGAATCAATGGAGATGATTTTTTATGAGAAGTTGATAATAGATACAGAAGAGTGGAGGTTAACACTTAAATCTTTAGTCATAATATGCCTTACACAACGTTGGATCCTAGACCAAGAACTAAGCTTTTATATCTGGTGAAATATTTACAGATTCTTCTCAAGTTTAAAGAAGCAATTAAAAAAAAACTAGACGAGACTTAATCTCACAGCCTAAGCTAACATGTTCCTTCAAGAGTAAGACCGAACCAAGCCAAAGTTGACAAAAGATTTCGATTTGAAGAGACCCCCAAAGAGGAACCTAGTTGGAGATTCTTGTGAAGGCGGTTTTTGTCTCTGTTGTTGTTCTTCAGGGTTGTTCTTGACTTTGAGGATGGTCTGGCCTATGGTCTGTCTTATAGAATCTATAGTCTTGGCATCAATTGAGTAACCAGACGCATCGCTGACATAGAATGTGTTCAGTGCTTTGCCTCCTTTCGTTTTCACTTCAGCTCTAGTGACCGTTAGACTGTTCTCACGGAATATGCGAGTCACGTTTGACAACAAGCCTACTCTATCCGTCGTGCACAGCTCCAGCTTCAGTCCCTCAGACACTCTTCTGTTGATAGCTGCTTCGAGACACTGTACGACTCTTTGCTTCTCAGCCTCTGACTTCACAGGGGAACCATCTATATGTCTCACATAATACTCCTGATACGCCTCCGTGCCTTCAGTGTCAACGCTTCCATGGAACACCACATACTGCATATCAGTCAACGTGCAGACAGTGTCGAACAGAAGCTTTGGTCTGTCTTTGCACCTAACCGTGACCACTGAGTAATCCTTATCAAGCCAGTTATCAACGCAAACATCCGGTCTCTGCCTCTCATCTTGGATTGAGGATGAATCATCGTCCACCACCGCACGGTGCTCATAGTCTCTGTCTTCAAACATCATCTGATGAAGCCTCCTGTCAGTGTGAACCTCACCGTGAGACAGAACCGTTTTGGCTTCCCTCGGCGTGTTGCTTCCCTTGAGGACGTTCCTGAGAAGGTTCTTGATCCGGGAGAGCCTCTCAGGGTCAGAGATAGCGCACCCGGTTGAGTCATCCGTCACCTGCATCACAGCAGCTGCTCTGGTGTTGTGTGTCCAGACCTCGGCGTTTAGGACGCTGCATCTTAGATGGGTCAGAACAGCTGTCAGTTCAGAGAGTAGACCTGGTCTGTCACAGCCGGTTAGCTCGATGACCGTGCTGTCTGTTGATGGTGTGACACCAATGGTTCTCATGGGAGTGGAGAAACAAGCTTCAGGGCCAAGAGACTGAGAAATTTAACCACATAATTATCATTAGTATCATATAAGATGAAGATAACCAAATCTTGTTTCTTTTATAAAAAAAAACTCACTTTTTGGATGTAGTCTAGAACAACTTCGTCAGTGACTTTGTTGCCATCTTGGTCGGTGACATTAAACACTGCCAAGTGCCAGAGAAAAGATGAGACTCAATTCTTTGTACATATAATAAGTAAAGAGAGGCATTGAGAAAGTGAAGCATACCATCCATGAACCAACCACCATCAGAGGAGATGTAAGCTTTGGTGATAGTGAGGTTGAGATCAGTGAGGATTTGCACAACTTCAAGAAGAATCCCATATTCATTTGCACTATCCACCTAAGAAACAAAAGAATATGTGTGAGAAAACCAAAAACTTATAGACTATTAAATAAGTATAACCACAAGATAAAAGAAAAGTACCCTTATCACAGTGGCGTTCTTGCAAGAGTCATTATCAATCACAACCCTACATAAACAAACAAAACAGAGGTTTAATCCAAAATCATATCAGAGATATATTAATAAAACTTTTTAAAAAAATTAGGAGAAACAAGTTAAAAGTAATACCTGGGTGGGTTCATTCTTCTGATGAGCTTCTCATACTCATCATCCATATCCTGTGAAAAACTCATGCTAACATCTGCATATCAAAAGATTCCATAAAAACCAAAACTTTCAAAAACCCACATCAGACCAATAAAGTCTCTTTTTTGATAATACCCATTTGCAAAAAAAAAAAAAAAAAAAACTATTTTCTCTGTTTTTTCTTCTGAACAAAGAGAAAGAGAGAGAGAGAGAGAGAGAGAGAAGCTACCCTAACAGAGTTACAGGTCAAAAATAACAGAAAAAAACCCAGAAGAGAACCATTAAAGGTTGTTTTTGCCCAAACCAAGAAACTGAAACGAGTCAACAACCAGAGAAGAAGAAGAAGAAGAAGAAGAAGCATAAAGAAGGAGACTTTACCCATTATGGTTCCTTTTTAGGGTTATGATTCTCGAGGAAAAGCTAAAGTAGTTTCAGTAAGTTTCGAAGAGGAGAAGATGGAGAAAGACCTGCATATATAATGGCCAACCCACAAGATCTTTTCACTCTCTGCAAACTCTTTTTTTAATATTATTATTATATTAATCAAAGAGACACGATTCTCCCATAAACCAGCAACTCACACAGAGAAAGTTAATCAAAAAAAAAAAGGAAAGAGCTTACTGTTTCTTATTATACGGTGAAGGAGAGAAGGGAAAGAAAAGATGGGTGAACTGTAACTCTCGGCTTATTTTAGCCACGTGCGTTCTGTGTATGCTAATATGCGCGTATGAGTTATCATGTTAAATATCATTTTTTTTTACCATGTGAATGGTTAATAAATACTGACAAGGTCTCCTCTGATCTGTCACCCAAAGTTCTCGGAGCGGAAGTGAAAATTTAATAAATTTACCGTTTCGAGTTTTAAGCCGATTCTCTGATTCTAAAGATTCATTAAAGATATTGTTGCATCTTATACTTGTGATTCTTATGCAAAGAAATGATATGATTCCATCTTTAATTATGTAACAAAATCTATATATTCCATCTTTAACGAATATTTAAAATATAGAATGTGCCATAAAATCAGTCAAGAATATTTACCTTTTCACTGCTTGTGCAACAAAAGAAATATATATAGTTAATTTCCATTTAAAATCAGGAAATAAAAAACTGCAAATGGGATTTTTAAGAACGACCATATGGGAATAGTGTATCGTATGATTCGTATCAAATTATTGTCGAACATTGTTTTCCTTATATAAGAAAAACTACACGAGATGCAGAACCATCCAAGTGTTTCATAGAAAGGTTCATCTGTAGAGTTATTCATTGTATGTAATAGAACTAAAGATTATATGACAATGTAATTGTGTTATTTAGTGTTAAAAAAAATACATGAGATTGAGAAAAAAGCCAAAAATATGGAATTTATAGTAAAACCCCTCAAATTTATAAACTTGTTAAAACAGACCCTTAAATACATAATCCCCTATATATTATTTGAGAAGCATTGCAACATTTTTTTGTAGTCACGTGTCATCATTAGAATGATTTTTAGAATCCTTAGAGAAATATGTTGGTCCATCTAAATATATAATAAGTTTTTTATTAAACCACAATAAATTATTATTAATTTTCTTCATTATTTCCTTAAATAAGATTACATAATTGCCTAATGTGGCTAAAGTATATATGACAATTAATGATTTTGAATAATAAAGATTTGATAAAAATAAGTGTGTATTATAATTATATTTTTTAATTTTAATTTATTAAAATAAATTAAACAATCATAGTAACCATATAATAAAAATTAAAAAAGTTATTTATATATTATATTTTAATTTTTTTTAAATGAGTATAAGTTACTAAAACTGTTAAAAGTTTCACATTCAAATTTTGTGATCTATAATTTAAAACTTTTGTTATGACATGATACAAATAATTAAAAAATAAAATAAGTTGAAAGTCTCATTTAATAAGTATCAAAAATAAAAGATATATAAATATATGTATCATTTTAAATTAAACTATATGTCATATAAAAATACATAAATATCTTAATTTTGAAATTTACTTTGAACATTTTTTGATAAAAAAATTGAAAAAATATTGACAACTTAATTTTTTAAAATATTATAAATTACTTAAACCATTAATCCCACAGTGAAAATTTTGTTATCACTAATTTAGACTTTTTGCTATAACAGATACAAATGATAAAAAAATATGAAGTAAAAAGCATCATCTAATAAATATTAATATTAAAATATACCATATATATGTTACTATCATTTAGATTTAATTATATATCATATCAAATAGAAAAAATATTTTTTCGATTTATAAAATTTATTTATATGTTCGCACCAATTTAATTATATAAATAGTAGATAATGACTTTTTAATTATTCAATATATATTTATTATTTCATAATATGTTGTAAACATATAATATATAAAATAATTTATATATATAATGTTTATTCCGCACAAGGCGCGGGTCTTAATCTAGTTTATATTGATAGATAGTACTTTGTTTATGTTAAACAGTAAGAATTTATTTAATAATGCAATTAAACCGAGTGTAGTTAAGCAAAAACGTACTGGTGTTACATACAACGTACGTTCAACAGTTTCATCTAAAGAGTCTGTAATTGTAATGGAATTAAATACAATCAAGATTCAAGAATTAAGCAATGTTATTGCCACACGTAAATGTGGAAGAGAGGTAGATGTGATATAAAAGGCATATCATAAGTTCATAACGTGAAACAATAACGCTTACAGTGAGTAAACAGGGAGGAAACGTACTCTTTGTTTTTACAAAAAAAAAAGGTACATTCGTTACGTACTATTGACCGTACCACCATATCTCTTTCCCAATATATATTCTCATCAAAAAAAAATTCTTTATAAAATGATATTATTATCCTATATTCTTACTCTATTACTGGTACAGATACCATATTATGAATACATGAGATTTGAAATCCCCCAGCATTTTCCGTGTTCTTCAACAACCGAAACTATCGAATTTAGTTATGTGTGAATTTTACACACACCATTTGTGTTCCATTTTTTGTCCTTTAAAAAGACTAGTAATAAAATACTATTATTTCGTAGACTTTGGACTATGTGTTTTCGTAACATATATAGTGATTGCTTGAAAATATAAGCTGAACTACAAATTCTCGTGATGGAAAAGAAACTATTTTGATGTTTTCTTATCATATTAGTTAAGAATCTTGTTATGTATGTATAACAAACTATAAAGATTGCTTCATTACAACAATATAAAATACGTGAGATTCAAACTGATTTTCTCTTATAAATACTTGAAAACAAAACTTACCGATAGAGTTAAACACTTAGTAAGAAGAATTTAAATGGGCGTTTGAGAAAATTTGAAAAAGAAGCAAGTAGTTAGTACTTAGTAGTAACCAGAGTTAGAAAGTGACCAGAGGAGTGGGCTTATACAATAAAGCCAAAAGGAAACAAGCAGCGGCCAGCTGAATTAAATGGAGGGCTTTAGATGCAAGTCACATGGTTAGGCAAAAGCGTCGTGCTGCATCAGCCGGGTCTAGGGATCTGCTGTGGCTACACCTACCTTTCTCTTACCGTGTTCCTTCTAATTACCGTCTTAGATTCCTTTATTTATACCACGCTCTTGATCATCTCCAAGTTAGTAATGCCTCACTTTGATATATTAATCGTCATTTATCTCAAAATTGATCTATTCTTAGTTAGAGATAATTGAATCTCTGAGATATCTTCTTTTCTCTGAGATATCTTTTTTTACTCGAATGATAACACTTATCTACACCATCTGTTTTCATTTATAAGAATTTGGAAATTACAAATTCAAATTTTGTTACAAACTATATTTCAAAAAGAGTTAAATTACATGGTGTAAGATCGACATTTAAAGGATGAACAGGTTTACGGATCCATAATCTCTTTTGTCGCTACAAAAAAAATTTGTAAACTATTTCTACTACTATTGTTATGAACAGTACAATTCTCTCATATACATCGAGTCAATCAAGACACTAAATTATTGGTGTATATATTCAGAATTTGATTGAATCCTTTATTACCTTTACTGTGTAAATGACAGACAGATATATGTGCCGGCATTGTCGCAATTCAGTACAACACATGGTTGATGCGATAATTATACTATGATTGGCTTTTATTGCTAGGGAGAATGGATTAACGGAGAGATGAAATAGTGATAAACTGTAGCAACTATTATAGTACTATATAAAAATACTATTTGTAAACTCTGTTTGTGTGTGTGTTCGAGGTGGTTGGTCCAAAAGGTTGCTTTCGAAGATAGCAGACAAGGGTTTAGCTATAACAAGGAGGAGATTTATATTAATATCTCAATATACTTTTATAATGTACATAAACTACGTTTGTCCGAATCGAAGTGATGTGAAGGTGACCATGTTCCTTATAAATTCATGGTTTTGTCTTGTCGAGATTCAAGCGCGGGGCTCCATATAGCTACACACGTAGATGGACTGGTCATTACTTAGTCACCAACTTGGATTTTTTTTTCCGTGCATTGACCCACTCGCGACTCGCCATTTAGATTATTACTAGTTTTTAATTTTATCGTGAAGGCATGCAGTGTCCCGATAATACTTTTTTTTTTTAAATACTTTAAAGAAACGAAACGCAACATGGTTTGATACGGTAAAGAAACGGCATGGCAAAACAAACAATTTTTTTGATGAAAAATATCTGGTGCTGATATTATAACGGTTGAAATAGTAGTAAAAATTGTATTTGAATATGAGAAGGTTGTTTGTTATCTATTCTGAGTTTTGTCAATCGTTCAATTATATTAACTTTAAATTGTTTACAAAACAAAAATTTCATGACTATTTCCTGCACGTAAAGACACAACAAAATCGCAGTTAAAGCATTTCCAATCCTACTCTGTTTTCAACTCCAAACATCATTATGGAGTAAAATCTTCTCCAACCCCACTCCATTTTCAACTCTAAAATGAAGTAATAGTTAGGGTTACTCCATTTATGGAGTAATTCTACCAATTACTCCATTTTGGAGTTGAACTTTTTTTATTTATAAAATGGTCCTTTAAATCTTTAATGTTTCTATTTTTTACTTAAATAATATTTAAAATGATACAATAACATGAAAATAGTATATTCTACAACAGATTATTTAATAATTTTAAATAAATACATAAAATAACATAAACATAAATAATTAAAATAAAAATAAAAATAAAAATAACATAAAATAAGTAATTTAATAATCTGGAAAATCCGTTCCGGATTCGCTAAGGTCGGTGAAATATTACTCAAACGGAGAAATCTGAGAAAGAGCTTGTTGAGCGTGAACTTGATGCACCAATTGAACTTGGAAGAGAAGCTCCACCTCAGGATATCGAAATTGCAGAAGATGAAAATGTCTGATTTCAAAATTTTCTTGCTCTATTTAGAAATATCAAAAATAAAGAAGTTCATTTTTTATTACAAAATGCATTAGTTGATTATTTGTGGGAAAAATATTCTAATGTTCATTGTTGAACCCATGTATGTTATCTTTTTTAATGATTTCTTGTACTTTTTAATAATAAATATTTAATTCAAATAATTTATATTTTAATTATTTATTGTAAACATAAAATAGTTGGAGTTAATTGGTAAATTTTTATAAGTATAAGATTTTATTTGCAATTATTAATAAAATAAAAATGAAATCATTTAAGAAAAAATATTTTTGGAGTAAAAAATGGAGTAATACATTGGAGTAAAACCTTACTCCATTTTGGTATTGCACCATTTTGGAATAAAAAATAGGGTTATACATTGGAGATGCTCTTATAGATGAAGAAAAATCATTGGTGCCATTATTTTCCGAGGATTAGTTTGAGCCTCGGTTCAAATGTCCTCCGAATTAAAAAAAATGCATCGCAAAAATGGTATGTATATACGAAAGAATTCAGTCAATTACTTCACCAATTCTAAACATCTATATCATGTGAAAACAGATGTGAAAATTTTTGGTTTTGAATTTCGTAGTTTTGGTATTATTTGTGAAAATTTAGCTTTTAAATTTCGTAGCTAAGTTTTCACAAATTAAACCAGCCACAAATTCCTGCTACTTATTGAAAATTTTCGTATATTATATGGTTTGTGTTTCAAATCTCTTGTTTGTCATTGCTATTCTGTATTAATATTTTTCAAACCATTGTTAACTTGACACATATATGTATGAATATGTCGCGAAACTGTCAAACTATAATGATAACTATTATTATCAGTTTGTCTTTTTTTTTAAACTTATTATTATCAGTTCGTCGCATAGCAAGAAGGGGTTTGTTTACTATAAGGGCAGCAAAATGGGATTTAAAGCATGGAATTAAGGAGCAAAAATATTGTGGCCGACCTATGCAGCATAATCTCAAGCGAATTCATGGAAGTGCGCCCCTTAGGAACGGCAGTTTTCAAATAATGCAAATACTATAAATAACGGGAGTAATAGTTTATACTGTAATAAGAGAGTCGTTTTATTTTGTTGGTAATATTAATATTTACTGAAATGTAAAGTTTATGGTATAACCTCCAGCTGTGTAATCCTCTATATTCACCCATTCATATATTTTTGCGACATATCAAAATTATACAAACAATATTTGTAAATACAAATTATTAGAATTAATTATGTTCTATAAAAAAACTAGTATAAAACAATAGCAAGAATTTAGAAAAGGTGAGGATAAATTTTTTTTTTCATATTTACAATTTACAACGTTTTAGGTATTTGATTTATGTTTATTGGAGTTGAACTTTTAGACCAAGATTTACATTATTATTTAAAATTTTGTCTTAGCGATCTGTTTTGTATTGCACATGTTATAGTTTCATATATGAAATGTATGTTTCAACGTTTACCACTTCCACAAATGAGAAATGGTCCAAAGTTCCGAAAAAACGTTTAGAACTTTATTTATATTTTAGTAGGGAATGTGATACCATTCAAAAGTGTCCGACAACAGTTTTCATTGAAGTGTTATCATATTCGTTATAACATACATTAATTAATCAAAACCAAAACCGGCATATATGAGTTATCTAGTATGGTCCCCAACCCTAAGGTTAGGTCATATCAGATCATAGCCTTTTAAGCCTACGGAATCCACCGGATTCTTGGTTCAGTATCAGTTAGTTTTACCTAAAATACACTAATTTATAGTTAAATTTTAACCTGTGATTAACTACTAATTAAATAACTGTCTTCCGTTATTACTCGATAATCTGCCTAATCTATTAAATAATCTGAGTCAACGGTCAACTACATAGAGACACACTATCGCACTCTTTCCTTTGCCTAAGAAGCTACGTCAAATAGCTTCTTTACTAACTAACATAGGTACTTACTAGATTAAGCTTTCTCCATTTGCAGTAGTTAAAAACTAATGATTTGTTAAATACTCAATTGTTTTAAACACAAAGTTGTTTTGTGTGTTCGATTTAATAAAGTTATACATACATTTTACACTAACATTCGTGATTTTATTTATAAGCTTCCATGATTTATAGCATATACTTGATATCTATTGAGTCGAGTTATTTCTGGGTTATTAGTTTTAAAAATTAGTTAATGTTATTCTCAAAAAGAAAATTAGTTTATGTTTTCTTTGTAAAAAGTCGGAATCAGCGGAATAATTAAAGGGAAGTTGCACGCGACGTAAGGCAGACCCGTGAGTCAGATTGTCATGTGGAGACAGAGTGGCAGTCACGCACGTGTCACGTGTCTTTCATTTAATTTAAACACTTCAGACACTTTTTAACTGTTTTTCTTTCTTTCTTTTTTGAAACGATTTTTTAACTGTTTTTCTTCCATAAGTTACTATTTTAAATCTCCTTTGTTTGTACGTATATTTTTATTTTAAAAAATCGTAATTGCAGGATAATACGACTGCTGAAAAAGAAAAGAGAGAAAAAAGGAAAGAAAATGATTTATCGAGAAAGTAAATATTCGTTAAACTAATAATAAATAATCCTAAAATAAGGGAGGGAGAGAGAGAGAGAGAGAAGTAGTCTCTTGGAGAAAAGGAAGGGACGTCGATCCGAGCCAGAGGTCCACGTCAGACGGAGCTGTAAAAGTTTGAGGTTCTGATTTTTGCTAACGTGCACACTTTCTTCCCCGTTAAACTTTTTGTCTCGTTAGTAAAATAATATTTGTCTGCATTAAAAAGTTTCCTGTAAACAAAGTGTTGTAATAAGGCTTATGTATTATTCAACTCTGAAATGTTCCTTTCTCATCACCTTTGACATGTACGTAGCTTTAATGCATAAACGTGATCACTACGTGAGATCATTATCTATGCTAAATGTTGACCTTTATTTACTTAAGAGTCACCTCATAATCATGACGTACTTGATTTTTCTCAAAATGTAAGCAACCAGTCTAATACCAAACAGTTCATGAAACAACACGTCTTTAGGGCATCTCCAACCACAAACACTATTTTAGTGTTAAAACCACACTATTTTAGTGTAATTTCAACACTAAAACCAATGTCTTCTCCAACCATAACACTAAACTTCACACTAAAACTATTTTATAATATTTTATATATTAAGTTTTTTATTTATCATTTATTTAATTGTATGTTTTAGTAATAAAATAAGTGAATAGTATTTTAGTGAAATGAATAGTGTTTTAGTGTGGTGAATAGTGTCACACCAAATTTGGTGTCAAATTTTAGTGTTGCACTAAAATGGTGTGATTTTTACAGTCCCATTGGAGATGATTTGGTGCAAAAGTCACACTAAAATAGTGTTTTGCAGTCCCATTGGAGCTGGCCTTATGGGGACCTTTTCCACGGCATAACCTGTTGGTTGCCAGAGAGGGTCTTGCTTAGAAGCTCGTCAGATATATTCTTATAGGACCTACAAATTTTGATTTTAGAGAAGTATTTTCATAAAAAAACGTTAGCAACTCAACTAGTATGTGTATATCTCATTTAGAAATGTCTCAGGTTAAAATCTGATTTAAGATTTTTTTTTCAAATATTAATAACATAGGAGCCAAACATATACATATAATAGTCTTAAATGTCCAGAGCCAGTTTTGATTGAATCTTTTAGATGAAAATGTAATTATATTTTTCACAAGGGTACGTACATAAAGATAATCCGCCACAACAAACAAATAAAACATCACATATATATTTTCAAAATTAAACAAAGACTTTTTTTTTTTTTTTGGATCAAAATTAAACAAAGACTTGAATACATTTTTACACCCAAGATGTAACTTTTTTTCAAAAATAAAATATTATTTGTCAAATTTGGCAACATATAGATAAAAAAGTCAGACAAAAAATGGCACGAAAATGTATAAGATTGGAACGACAAGCTAAGGACTGCTAAAGAATGAAGTATACATACCAAAAATGTAGCAATCAGAAAAGATTTGGATAAATCTCCAAAGGGATGGGCAACTTGGCTCACTTCACAATCTGACATCCACCAAAACCTATCAAAAATGGTCCACCTATCACCCACTGTATACATCTCTAAACTCGATTTCAAATGTACTTAATACTATTATACATGTAGGCTAATCTTAGAAACTATAATATATGTTTACACACACGAATTAACACGATGTTATCAATATACGAAAGAGTCAAATACAGTTTGGCGGAGAAGTGGTCCCGTGGGGGTAGAGAGTGGTTTCTGGCAGCATACAAAGATTAGACCACACCCTAACCATATATTTTTTCGTACCTTTCACTCTCTCACCATCTATCTTTTCTTCCAACACTTATTTCGTTTTATGATCTTTTCACTCAAAAAATCATAACTATTGTTTGGTTTGCTTGGTAACAGTACTTGGTCGAGTTTTGTTAAGGGAATAGAAAGTAGTAAACGATAACAAAATACCTAAAACCGACAAGACATATTGGTACAATGATACTGTTGAGGGATCACTATACAGTGGACTAGGAAAGTATTATTAGGCTCATTACGGGTGACTCAAGCTGGAGTAAAATTAAGATCCTCATTACAAAATATATGCTTCAGTCAACTGTTCACATGATTTGGAGAGAACGGAATCGAAGAAGACATGGAGAGATCGTGGTTCCTGCTATTCTTTTGATGAAGAGGCTGGATAAGAACATGAGGAACACGTTTATTGTGATTCAGAGGAAGGGAGACAAGGAGTATGCAAATGGAAAGCAATTTGGTTTGATACTTGATAGAATTTTATTATAAGAAAGTTGGAACTGTTAGGTTTTGATAGATATTTTTATGCAAATTTCAAAATAGGCTACACTTGTTGTAAAAATGTCATTTTTTCTTTGAATTAAATTTAACATTCAATTAAAAAAACGTTAATTTTTTTTTTGTTTCTGGTTAGGGATTACCACTTATCTAACACATTTGCGTATTTTTCTTTGTGTTGTTATTCTCATGCTATTATATAAACAAGGAGATATTTATTATGTTGTAAATGTAAATAGCAACGCAGAGGAGAAACACAGCTGAGATCTTGTTGTAGGATATATTATTATTCTGCTTATTTAGATTACTTGAGGTTTGTTCGTATAGTACAAAAACCAACTAGAGAATATGATCATCATAAGATATTGTGGTGGTAAACATATATATTGGTAGAACTTTTTCATAAAAATGGTAGAAAATTCGCAATACTATATGTTAAAGTTAAATGGACGCTTATGGCACAACCTTGATAAGCCTAAACCAAACGTAAAAATAATTCTGGACTAGTCGTTCCAACAACCTAATTTTTTCATAGGTCAGTATGGGTGTAAAACTAAACATTTCAAGTATAAGCAATGACATTAACATTGTAAGACTAAAATTTTAATTTGTATTTTTAGGGTTGGCTTCGACTTAAATACCTATGATGTCCCGAGTCAGCACATTAGCCTGCTCTACATCCACTTATGGTAAATTAGCTGAATGATAATGTTGTATGCTTTATTCATCCTGATGCATCATAATTTGTAGTGCGCTTGAATTAATATTATAACTAGGTGGTGATCTGCGCTTTGCGCGAATTGAATGGACTAGAAAATATTATAACTTTTAATCAATAAATATTAAAATGTAAAAGCTATAGTCACATATTATACATGTTATAGAATAGAAGATGTAACGTTTGATAAAAAGGAGTAGTGAAAATACACAATCTAGGTTTGGAAATTTAGTAGAATAGCGAGGGACCAACAATCTAGTTATGGACAACAAACAATAACAATCTTATTAATACAATTGATTTGTTATAATTTTATTAAATTTTAATTGTTTTCCGAATACATCCAAATTCTAGACAAAACGAATATTCCATTACAGAAAGTTAGTCCTAATAATCGCTTACTTTTAGTTTATAATTTTAGAAAATTGGAAAGTATTACAACTAAGGAATCAACAAATAGAAAATAATATTAACTATGAAAATCGAATAGCGACTCCCTGTCACCATTTATGTTGATTGTTTAAACACAAAGTCTTGGTCCTTAAGTTAAGGGTTTGCATGCAATATAATTAAATATCATACAATCAGTCAAGAGATCGTTCATATTAGCTAATTAGACTTGACTTTGAATTATAAGAAACATAAACTAACGTTCTAACAATTAACTTAACATATGCAGTAGTGGATAGTAACAAAAGTTTTTGTTAACAAAAAATTATGTTGCATTCATCAAAAACTACGGATCATCTTTTAAAAAAAATTGTTTGATTTACTATATAAAAAAACCAACTTCAAAATTTACTTTTTGAAATAACAAAAGAATTCAAAGAAAATATATTTGTTTCAATACTGATTCATCAAAATCATTGAATTTCTTTTTGAAACAAATCAAATTAATTTCCAATAAACAATCCGGTTCACCCTAACCGAGAATCATCATACTAACCCGACTAGTTTAACTGGGCAAATTAATAAGACATATATTTTTAACCTTTCTTTTATTAAAAAAATATTTGGTTTACTATGTAATAAACAGTTCGGTTCATCCTAACCGAGAAATAATTATATTAACTCGACCGGTTTGACAATAAGTTATATATTATTTACCCTTCTATTATTTACATTTGAATTTGTAAATGACTCAGACTTCACTTTCATATATAATACATACATTTATGACTCGTTAATTTAGATATACATAGCAGAGCATATATATAACACATATATTATATGTTGGTAATTAACGAAACATATATTAGAAGTTAAGATAAAAGTCATATATGACTTAATGATATAAATATATAATACATAAAATATTCTATTATAAAACCATATAAGATCTTCTAATATAATACATAGAATATACATATATAATATGTATTTTACAGTTATTCATATATAAAGTTATAAACCAAACTTCTATTATATTTATGTATGTATCATTATGTTTGTATATTCATATACGAAAGGGCTTTCATAGTATAAAGTAAAATACATGTAGTTTTAATGAACAAAGGCATTATATGTAATTATTCAAGGCAATATATAATCTTTTTTTAAAAAGTATGAAAAAGACTTTCATGATGACACATAAGCTTTTTGTTAATCATACATGAGGGTAAAATTATTTAATAAAAATGTTCTTCAAATAATAAAAAGGAGATAAGTTTTAATGTTCTCGTATATAAGTACCATATCTTAACATCCAATAGCCTTGCAGTATTTGAATACATACTTCATTAAAATTTACAATGTTGAAAAATTAACTACATTTTTCAGGGTTGGCTGACCCTAGACCTGCTCCTTATCCCCTGGTGCCTACTGGCATTTAGTTCTTTTATTTTCCTTTTCTCTTTTTAGAATTGTGATCTTTCTGTTTAATGGGTTCTTTCGAACCTATGTTTTCTATTGTACAGACTTGTAACAAATATTTGTTTTTTTTTTTTTTGAAAAAAGGCTTAACAAATATTTGTTTGTATGAGAATGAATAAATAGTTGGGATATTTATATATGTTACAAATTTCAGATCATTTTTCCACATGACATCCCCTTAATTAGAAATCTGGCCATCAAATCAAAATTTAAAGTTGATGCATGGCAACTCACTAGTATGTGAATTGGGTGGCAGAGACGATTATGAATATACCGCTCACAGAACCACGAATCCGAAAGCATCGAAAGTCCACTTCTCGTCCAAAATGCGCCACATTATGTGCCAAATACTAAGTGGTAGCATCGCTGTGACGCAAATGCTAAATTCAAGAGGTGTGTTAACTTTTTTTTTTAATCTCAACGCAATGCAGAGAACGAAACGACTAATATAATATTGATGTGAATCAAGAGAAATTTACTTCTTAAACGGATTTTGAAAGTCATGCAATGCAAGTCAAAGATTGTTTGCAGCCAGCTGGTCTTTTTTTTAAACGTCTGGATGAAAAATATTATATAAACGATTTTAAAAGACGACAATTCTACTGTTTTATGAGAATATATGTATGACTGCACCATTTCTAGCCGTCCTATGAAATTCATGTTCGATGGTACGCCATTCACCATCTTCAAGATTTATTGCAATTTTTTTCTCCATAATATGTGGTCAGCTAGTCATAGTTTTTTTTTCAGTTAAAATGTAAACATCATTTCAAAAATAAATTGTTGATACTTGCAGATACCTAAACTTAATTTCACGGCAGAAAAATAAAAACATGGAGCAAATATGACAACAAGTAACAACAAAATTCTTGACAAGTCAGATGAAAGGTTGAACCGAGACAAATTACAGTGGAAGAACTCAAAGAACATGACCACGAGGTACAAAATGCATGCATGAAGCTGGCTCGAATGTCCGCCCAAAAAATTGCTTTCCCTCTTAGCCGCAGAATCAAGCTCACTGCAAGGACTGCCGTCATAGTCCGAGCTGGGATAATGAACTGAACCTAAGTTCCAGAAAACGACGAGACAACACACACCTAGCGCTCAACTAAATTCCACCACTATTGTCCTCTAAGAGGGTAAGGAGAAAGGGGCTCCTATGTTTTACTACATCCTCCATCTGCAAGGTCTGATCCAAAGCTCGTAGAATACAAAGAACCTCCACTATCCAAGCTAGATGCAACCTATAACTCAAATCCAGACTAACAAGTAACGTTAAACCAACAACAAAGGAGGGACGCAGAACTAAATTAATGCATCACTCAATAGTTAATAATCGCCTAATCTTGACTCAGTGCAAAGACAAAGATGTCACCAACATCAGAGTCCAAGATCCCGAAACCTCTAGCTCAAGTGGCACATACCCGGAAAGCCCTTGAAGGAAATGGTTGATAGCGATGTTTAGGGCACAAGCCGTCAAAATGTCTGAAGTTGAGAGAGGATACCACCAAATCGGCGACGTTTAGCTACACACAGCAGTACAGTCGCTAGGGGGAACCACGATAAGCCATCATAACTCGACGAGATGACGATGGCCAGACTTGGAATCGCTTCACCAAATACCACCCACGCCAGAGAGAGATTTGGATATGACGGAATCAGAGGAAGCCCTCTCGCAGCGCCGTAAGGCACCAGAGAGGCAAGTGGCGCACAAAGGAGGAGGAGCCTCTAGTAATAGGATTGGGAGAGTTTATTTGGAGGCGCGAAGAGTGAAGACAAATCCTTAACTTTTTTTTTGAAAGGGATAGACAAGAAAAACTCGCCGGCATCATAAGAAAAATTATATTATCCGAACTTATGAGTCCTCCACTCTAAACTTGCAACACTCACTTGAGTGATCAATGCCTCTCTCATAATCAGGCAATACCAATTATGCCTGGGATTCCATTGTAGCGACCTCGTTCAGATGATCAACCATCATTAGGATCGACCATGCTTCTCCACTTGCGGGCTGGGGCTAACGAACTTTAGTTTGATTCGTGATTTGTTGGCTCGTTAGGCACCATTGCTTGCTTTTTTATTTTCATTTGGCACCCTCAAATCTTAAAGAGTAATAGCACTATCTTAAAATGCAAAAGAAGATTTCCTCAGTTAGGTTCTCTTGATCAAAATTTAAGTTAAATACATTGTCTAACATCTATCGTTTATAACATTTTTGGGTTTATAGTAAAAAAAATTGTTATAAATAATTGCCATTTTATAATTCTAATATATATTTGAATTAAATTTATATAAATAATAAAATAGTCTAACTGTAAATTAAAGAAAAATAATTAACTTTTAAAAATATCTGTGAAGAACATGACATCTAATTCCAAAGGAAGAGTATTCAGTCAAACAAAGTCAAATAAACCCTTTATAAGTTTTCTCAAAGCGAAAGTCTCTGGACGATCCAGAGGGTTTCTCGCCCTGTTTAGCGGAACGTTCTCTTTAATATCGTCACTGACGCTAAAACAACAGATCGGGGAGAAAAAAAAAAACAATCTGCAGCGTGAGAGAGCAATGGAGGATCTATGGAAGAGGGCGAAATCATTCGCGGAGGAAGCAGCGAAGAAGTCTCAAACCATAACCTTACAATCATCTTCCACCTCCTTCGTCAACCTGGTCTCCGAAACCGCCAAGAAATCGAAAGAGTTCGCAATCGAAGCCTCGAAGAAAGCCGATCAGCTCAACGTCTCCGAGTTCGTGGCCGAGACGGCGAAGAAGTCCAAGGAGTTTGCAGCTGAGGTGTCAACGAAGGCGGATCAGCTCAAGGTCGTCGCGATGAAGCAGGCGGATCAGATCCAGAATATGAAGTCCATTGCCGACATTATTCCTCCTCAGCTTGCTTCGTTCGGGTCCGGATCGGGATCTGGATCTGTGATCTCGGAGTCGGAGCTGTTGAGTTTTGGGATCACCGATGATCTGAGAGAGTTTGTTAAGGGATTGACTTCTGATACGTTCAAGGCTTTCCCTGAACAAGGTATGTTTGTTTTGTTGAATTGATGAATGTGTATGATGAATGTGCTATGATGAATGTGTTATGGTGAATGTATTACGATGAATGTGTTATGGTGATATGTTATGATGAATGTGGATAGATGAATCGTCGGAAGTTTCTGAATTGGGAACAACGGAGTCAAATGTAAGGAAGGATCTCTCGGAGTGGCAGGAGAGACATGCCACTCTTGTTCTTGGCTCTGTTAAGGTATATGCTCATCACTCTCGTTTACATGTTCAAGATGTAGACTTTTTGTTTAATGTTTGGACTTTGTGTGATGTTTGCAGCAAATTTCCAAGTTGAGATATGAGTTATGCCCAAGAGTCATGAAGGAAAGGAGATTCTGGAGGATTTACTTTACTTTAGTTAGCACTCACGTTGCACCGTAAGGCTCAGGCACTTTTGTAAAGATATGTTTTTAAAAGAGTAGGAAATTTATTAGAATGATACATGAGTAAAGGCTGAGATTGAGAATCGTGTTAAGCGCATAGGAGGTGGTAGATATAGCTTTTGACCTGAATATTCATAAGACTGAGCAGCTTAAGACATGTGTGCACTCATGTTGCACCGTAAGGCTCTATCCATCTCTTGTCAAAGTCTACGTTTTCAAAAGAGTAGGCAACTTTAGTGTAGAGTAAAGATTCAGATTGAGATTCGTTTTCAAAAAGAGTAGGCAGCTTTAGTAAAATAATAAAGAGTTAAGGCTGAGATTGAGAATCGTGGTAAAGATGGCCTATGGCCTGTATATTCACTAGACTGAGCAGCTCAAGACATGTGATAAGTGAACTGAAACTTCATAGCTGCGTATTAAGCCTAAAAGGATTTTGTTTTGGTTCAGATATGAGAGGAAGTACATGGAGGAGCTTAGGAACAAAGCAGAGAGTAAAGTTGAAGAAGCTAAGAAGACTCCAGCAGTTGGAGGGACAGAAACAGCTGAAAACAATGTGACAAAGAGTAGAGCATCTACTGCATCGTCTGAGCAGGATCTGGATACATTCCTCTTGGGAGATCTAGAAGACAGTGACGAAGCTCCTGGTGAGACATTGAACTTGTTGCTTCCCCATGTTTTAAATTTGTCTTCAGAGATTGATTTCTTTGTGTATCGTATAACTTTGCAGATGATGGTGATGGTGATGGTGATGGAAGCCTAGATGATGATGACTTTGACAAGATTGGCAACTCCGTAAGCATTTGTTTTACATTTCTTACAATAGACACAACTAGAAAACATGTTGGATTAAAATCTGCGTTCATGTGTTTGCAGGATGTTGAAGAAGAGAAAAAGAAAGAGACAAATGCAGCAAACTAGAAATATATATTATAGTTTTGTACAACCCATGTGAGGGAAGTTACCTTATGGTATATGATCTTTGTCTCTTCATCAGTGTATAGCTTTTGCTTTTAGCGAATATGCAAAAGAAGACGCATTTTATTCATTTGATTCGCTTATTATAAAAACCAGACTTTTTGTTTGTTTGTTTGTCGTTGTAAGAAAAGCTTTCAACTTATAAATAGACGAATATCGAATCTTTTTCCCGAAACTATGTTGTCTTTATAGCAGTAACATTGTGTTTGATAGGTTACATGAATAATGCAGAAGATGATACAAACTCAAAACCACTAGAAACTACTAACCATAGTTTATATCTCAACTATCATAGGATTCCCTAGAAGCCGAACAAATTTACACAAAAGAAGATATCTGTCAATACATTTATATATATTCCAGAGCCTGAGAGAGATGTCACAGTGTTCTCATCCGCTTATGAGAATGTTCAGAGTCTCCCTCAACGCTTAGATTCCTTGATCTTGTAGCGCCTTCAGTATCAGAAGTTAACAGATTCTGCACTTAAACAAAATGTATCAAGATCATGATATACAATTATACATAGTTACTATCACACTGAACATGAAGCATTTCGAAAATGAGAACCTTATTGGATGGATTGGCTCGCTTTCCAAGATCAATCTGCACAGAAAGTTTAGCATGTGACAGATCGATGCCTGCTTTCTGGAGTGCTTGTGTTAATGAGCTCAATAACCTGTTCATATCACAAGCCATTAATAAGAAGCCAACACAACACAGCTATGTTAGAAAAATCAGGTTTGACTCACTCATGGGAGTAGACAGTAGAGATACTAATGGTTCCACTTTCAATAACCAGGCCGTCACTTAGGCCTTGCCCATCACTTGTTGCAGGACATTCAGTATTATTAACTTGTTCACTGTGTGCCAATGGATGGATTGGTTGTAATGGCGGTAATCCCTTGACATCTAACTCAGCTTGTCTGTCTACTGATTTGGAGGCTATAGATCTTCCTTTGTCACATTCAACAGGGCTTTGCAGTTCTGCAACAGTTGCATGTGCAGAGGCCACTGTGATTTCTTCAAACTTCCCAGGAAACGGTAACACTGGAGCAGATCCATTATTTAAAGCTACTGGATGGCTCGCTAAACTCTGAACTCGCCAGTGATTATTCCTCTGTTCCAATCAGGATAACGAAAAGATTCAGCTGTGTGTCAATGCACAGAAAAGTATAAAGCATGAGAAAGGGGTACCCAAGGTGTCAACTTTGTTGGTTCCTGACTCCATCCAGGATATGATCCTTCATACTTTTGCACCTTCTCTTGTAAATACTGGACATAACCTATCACCTAGAACGGAACATCTGTATTAGGGTAACATGATCTAAGGCTTAAGACATTAACATAGCAATCACATCAAACATTACCTCTAAAAGGAATGAAGCTGTATCTCTTTTCTGTTCACTGTTGGGAATCAGCTCTCTCAATACTTGAAATCTGACAAGACATTTATACATTCAGCAACTCATAAGATAATGATAATTCAACTAAGCCCAACATAGAAACATGGAATGATATACTGATCTTTATCAATATACCACAACATAGAGCACAGTTCCCAAACACATGTCCCAACCACCTCTAAAGCTTGAAACTTTAACTGTTTAAATTCAACATACCTTTCATTGATCTTGCTTCTTCTCCTCTGCTCTGTCACCGAATGCTTAGAACGTACCGCACTAGCCTTATCATTGTCCTTTGCATCTGCTTCAAAAATCAAACACCGAATCAGATTCAACCCAATCTCTTCCAAGACAAACCCATCTCGATTCAAATCGAAATAGCTCCAATTCAGCACAAATCGAAATTCAAATCCCACAGAATTACCTCTGCTCGCGGAAGAAGAACCTTCCCGTTTCAAGCCCAAGTCGTCTTCTCCTCCGTAATCTTCCTCCTCTTGATTCCCCTTTCCGGTTCTCATCTTCGCCGGAGAACTCGACTGTGACGACGCCTGATTTGGCTGAGCTTTTTATTATCTGCGGTAGTAGACTGGAGACTCGTGAGCTCACCTCGAAGTTTTTTTGGCCGTACATTTCGACACGTGTAAGAAGCGATGTTGATATCCGGTTTAAGCTCGGTTAGCTAACCGGTAAGGTGTGACGACACGTGGGTTTCACGTGATAAGACGAGATTACAACCAATCAGATTCAGGATAAAAGGCCATCATGTGATGCACGTGATCGCTTGTGATGACAATGTTTTGTTTTTAATGGAACGGTAACATATGCTGTGCCGCCCATGTTTGTATATTACGGTAACATTAGTTAATAAATTGAACTTTTTTTTATTAAAAAACTTTAAACTTGATTCTGAAAACATTATATTCGCTTTATAGTTGAAAATTGTATTTATGTCTATCTTCAACCATGAAACATCTATTTTATGGATTTTTTTTATGGATTATAACGAGACATTTTGGATGGATAAATTGAAAAAACGAGATATTAGTGAGTTGAAAAATAAAAGGTAAAAAGGCAACTGGTCTTTATTTAATCGTTGAAGAAGAAATGACCTTAGAGCTGGACAGGATATCTACAAAACTAATATTGGCTTGATGATAATGGGCTTTCCAAGCAGAAAATCCAGAAAAAAAAGATTAGAAGATATATCAGAGCCAGGTTTCGATCCTGGGACCTGTGGGTTATGGGCCCACCACGCTTCCGCTGCGCCACTCTGATTTGTTGATGGTATATCTACTGAAATATATTTAATAGTAACGTATCCGAACAGTGTGATTATAGTCCACCTGAGATCCGACCTGCTTCAAAGCAAGTTACAAGAAATGTCTTTTTCACATTAGAAAATTATACGTAGTGAGGCTTGTGATTCTGTTGATGCTCATTCACATGAATCTATCGACTATTTTCCTTTATTTAATCAGGCTATGGTCATTCCCTACTAAACTTGATGGATGGTTTGATCTTGTGTATTGATAGTTGTTTTCAGGTGTCTTTTCCCAAGCCTAATAATCATGAAGCACAATAACAATGAAGAAGAGTGATTGAAATCTTAAGTGTTATTTGGTATAAAAGTATAGAGAAGGTGCAAAGTTAAACAATTTGACAAAGATTCAATTTAATGTTTTGAATTTCAGACTTCTTTGAACCAAAGATACTACAGTTTACTTTGAGATTTATGTATGTCCAAGAGACATCAACAGACAAGTTTAAGGTCTTTGAGAGAATTATTCATGTGGTAATACCAACCCAGTTCCTAAAGGCATCAAGAAACTCAACCTTCTTCATCTTCCTCTTCCTCAACTTTGGCAATCTAAGCTTCTTCAGAGCCTCCATGAACGCAGCCTTGTACCTCCACTTATCCACGAATATCTTCATCTCCTTACACTTCTCCACCACTTGCATCGCCGTGCCAAAGAACCCTCCCTTGACCAACGCATTCAAGAACGCATCCGCAAGAGCATGGTCCAGTTTTGCTTTCCCCTCTTTCCACAACACCACAACCTCAAAGTACCTCTCGCAGCTCACATATCCATTGATCAACGACAAGTAAGTCTGGTGGTTCGGCTCATACTGAAGGAACACCATCCTTCTGAAAGTCCTCTTTGCGTCTTCTAGGCGTTTGGATTTACAGAAGGCGTGAATAATCGAGTTCCAATCATGTGACTTCACTTCTACTCGAGGATCATCCAAAACTTCCTCCACGAACGCTGCCATTAACTCTGGTCTCTGATTCTCAAGGAGACCTGTCATGATTGTTAAGTAGCTCCCTTTCAAATCCACCACTCTTGTCTCTCTCATGTCCCTAAACAATGTCAGCGCAGATACAAAATCCTGTTTGGTCATGGAAGCTTCGATCAAAGCTTTATAAGTCTCAACATCTAGCTGAACTCCAGAGCTGCTGATCTCTTTAACCAGCCGAGTAGCTTCAGCTGTTCTGTTCTCTTTGCAATAGGCTTTTAAGATTGGTACATACACACCAATCCCGCCAGATCCTCCCTGAGCATCCATCTCATCGAGTATACTTTTACCAGAGAACCCAAGATCAATACAAGCGTTTACAATACCAAAACCAACTGACTTTTCAGATTCAGTAGACAGAGACTCCAACTTGTGAGCTTCAATTATCAGTTTTGCTAAATTCTTTACCCTTTTACTCTCTATAAACCCTTTCACAATTTCACAATACGTTTCCTCACCGAAACTACAATCTCGTTTAAGACTTTGTAGTACAACATCAGAAACACTATCTAAATCAGCAATTTTCACATATCCACTGATCAAATTTGAGTAAAGAACTCTCTTACTACCACCATCCATCAAACTCTCAAGCTCCTTTATCTTCTCCTTAAGCCCTTTTCTTGCATACAAGTAAGCAAGAAACCCAAAGGTGGACTCGTCAGGCTTCACACCCATCACAGCCATCAACTCAATCACACTCTCAGCATCGGTTAGAGACTCCATCTGCAAACAACACGCTTCAAGAGCCGCGTTACACGCTTCCAAACCAGGTTTCATGTAACCAAGCTTCTCATCGATCGCAACTCTACAGCTCTCCTTAAACACTTTAAGAAACGAAGTCAAACTTCCATTTTCGCGGCAGATATCGATAACCAAACCTCCCCAGAGATCAAACGGAACAAAGAACCTGTTTTTGAACATACACTCCACCAAAGCCAACGCGGGGGATGCAGCTTTGGCGAGTTTCATGGACTGGAGAAGCGTGAGGAGAGTGTCGAACTCGAGAAAGGTGGGATCTTTCTCGATGACGTAAGCGGCGGAGACGAAGGCGCGCTTGAGCCTGTGCCTGAGAAGCGTGTCGCCGCCGGCGTGGAGGGAGGAGGATAAGTGGGTGATGAGGGAGTTGAGGAGAGGCTTGTCCGGGAGGGAAGAAGCGGCGGCGAAGGAGCGGAAGAGCTTCCATGCTTGATCGGAGTCGTGGGAGGTTAGGGAATTGCGGAGAGAGGATTGAAAGGAGGATCTTTGGAGTTGGGTTAGGGGTTTAGGCGAAGAAGAAGAAGAAGAAGAAGAAGAGAAGGGTCTTCTTCGTGGTGGGAGTAAAGTTAGAGTTTTTCTCAACATTCAGAGATCAAGGTCTCGTCTTCGTCTCTTTGTCTCCCAGTGGACTCAAAGGAGGGTTTTTGGAGCTAGCTCGGTTTAGGGTCTAAATGTTATAAAATGATAAATGTGTGTTCTTTTTTTTATTATAATCAGATACATAGCTTTGTGTTACAAAATACTATATAATATTATATTTTTAAATATTGATAAACAACAGATAAGCAAAAGACAAAATATATAATATTATATTTTTTAAATATTGATAAACAACAGATAAGCAAAAGTGATTAGTAAATAAGTAAAATGATCTACATTGGTTTCTTTTGTTATTATTATTATATATATCTAATTTAATTTAATTAACTATAATTTTATATATAGTTATTAAAATATGAATTATTATATTTTCTAGCAGGAAATACTATTATATACTCCATTCGTTTCTGAATAAGTGTTACTTTGACATTTTTCACATAGACTAAAAAAGTAGTAGAAATATATGTAAGTTGTTATTAATTACATTTTTCGGATCAATAGTATTTGAAATAAATAAAATTATTTATAAAACCAATGCAGTTTGTAATTAATTTTTAGCCGAAAGTAAGTATAATTTGCATTGAAATTGTAAAGTGACATTTTTGTGTAACAAGAAAAAAATTAGAATGACACTTATTATGAAACAAATAAAATATATCAAATACATATTATTGTATTACATATATATATGTTTCCAATTTTTAATTTGAAAAATATTATCAAGCAAAAATAAAAGTCATCAATAAGAAAATTGAACATACTAATTTAAATCCGTTTAAAATATTTGTTTTTATATAATTCAAAGCAATAGCTTAGAACTAAGACAATTTCCTGTTATATTTTCAAGTTGTTTTTCCTTTTCCTTTGTTAAGAAGGCATGATATCCTTTTCCTAAACTCTTTTACATTAACTAGATTTTTTAACCGCGCTACGCGCGGATAAGATATTATATGTATTTCACAATTCTAAAAAATAATGTATAATATTGTATTATATTATTTAAAGAATATAAAATAAGACTACATAACATAAATATATTTTTTATTTTTTCTTTGTGAAAATCATTATGTTGTTTGATTGTTGTACTTAATTCACATATTTGCATAGATATTTGTGATAGATGAATAACTATATTTTTATTATCAATAAATAATATATATTTATTATATAATATAAGAAAAATGAAATTATTTACTTTTTAACAAACTTGTCTCATGTTGGGGACTCGGTTATAGACATATCATATTCGAATGAAACATTTTTACACTTATCAATCTTCTTAACAATTAAGAAACAAATCTGAATATCAAAACAATATCTCATACGATCTCTTTGTGGAATAACTGCTCTGAAGAAATTGAATTTATGCATCAAAAAAGACTGGAAATGGATGTGCATATGTGTTATCTAAGTCAGCTTTAAAAAAAACTATTTATAGTTCATATATCATTTATGTTCATCCTATTTTTTTGTCCATCATTTCTTAAACATCTTGAAATAAGTAATGCTAATTAATAATAAACTTTTTTCTCACAAAATAAAAATCAAATTTTGTTTAATTATCGCTTAATTTGTCTAACTGATATATGTATTTCTCAATTCTAAAAAAATAATGTATAATATTGTATTACATTATTTAAAGAATATAAAATATGACTACATAACATAAATATACTTTTTAAATTTTCTTTATGAAAATCATTATGTTGTTTGATTGTTGTACTTGATTCACATATTTGCATAGATATTTGTGATAGAAGAATAACTATATTTTTATTATCAGTAAATAATATATATTGATTATATAATATAAGAAAAATAAAATTATTTACTTTTTAAACAAACTTGTCTCATGTTGGGGACTCGGTTATAGACATATCATATTCGAAGGAGACATTTTTACAGTTATCAATCTTCTTAACATTGAAAAAACAAATCTACATATCAAAACAATATCTCATATGATCTATTTGTGGAATAACTACTCTGAAGAAATTGAATTTAGACATCAAAAAGGACTGGAAATGGATATGCAGATATGTTATCTAAGTCTGCTTCACAAAGTACTATTCATAGTTCATATATCATTAATGTCCATCCTATTTTTTTGTCCACCATTTCTTAAACATCTTGAAATAACTGATGCTAATTAATAATAAACTTTTGCTGGAAAAAAAATCAAATTTGTCTTATTATCACTTAAATATTTTATTAATATGGTCTAAGAAGCTTTTAAGTGATATCATAGTTTAATTTATTAGTTTTTTTGTTACTTTTTAGAGGTTTTTGTATTTAAGATCTTTTTTCATATTAAGCTTCTATTTCTTTCACATAATTGATATATATATATATATATATCATAAAAATTACCATCAAATCAGTTTTACTTATTTATTATTTTGTTTTAACGAAAATACACTTTTTAAATAATTTAATTTAAAATAAAATTATATATTAATTTGCTGTATTTTAACAATTTCATTGATTTAATTAATTTGTTTTGGTGGATAACTTAAAAAGTTTTCATATGAATCGGGGAAAGCAAGCTTATGTTGTTATATTATATTTATTTTATGTATATAGAATCTATATATAATGTTAGTTTAATAAAGAAAGAACATTATTTTTTTTGTAACTTCAAAAACATACATTATTACAATTTGAAATGAATCAAAATTGAATAAAATGGTAATTAAATATTTGTAAATCTAATTGTTTAGTTGGATTCTCATGAAAAAAAAATCGATTGGTTAAACAAATGTTTCAAAAAAATTTGTGGTATTTTTTTGTCTATAAATTATAAAATTTATTGAATTAATATATTTAATTATTGCATCCTTAAATAATATTTTATTAAGACATTAGAAAAATATGTTTTGAGTTGTTTTGTCAAATTGTACAAAAATCTATGCTTTTTCATATTTGTAACTTCAAAAGATACATTATGACAATTTGAAATTAATCAAAATTGAATAAAATGGTAATTAAATATTTGTAAATCTAATTATTTTTTTTATCTTGTTTAGTTGGATTCTCATGAAAAAAATCGATAGGTTAAACAAATGTTTCAAAATTTGTTGTGTTATTGTTTTGTCTATAAATTACAAAATTTATTGAATTAATATATTTAATTATTACACCCTTAAATAATATTTTATTAAGACATTAGAGAAGTATGTTTTGAGTTGTTTTGTCAAAATTTTACAAAAATCTATGCTTTTTCATATTTGTCACGAAAATTTATATGTTAAACTTACTTTTACAAAATTCTTAACTTTGTCACGAAAAAAAAAATCTATGCTTTTTCATATTTGTCAACGTTCTCACACTTTCTAAGAATATATTAGCTTAGTCACTTACTTATTTTTTTTTACAAAACAAAGTATCGGAGTCTTGAAAGTTGAATTTATATTATTGTAAATGTACATAAGAGTTTGTGATTATATACTTAGTGGTTCTTGTATATGTGTCCAAGAATGTTTCAATGGCTTAGTGGTAACTGTCCTATATATATCATACTAACCCGGGTTCGATTCTCACCTTCGCATTGTTTTTTTTATTTTTTACGAAAAGTAAATGAGATGACATGGCAATTTCGGGTTCTCTGATTGGTTGATTTTTCTATCCTATGTGGACATCCTCTCCATGGCTTATATTCCCCTTTTATTATAGTATAGATGTAGTTTCCTTTTTTTGTGACAGATACGATGCCTTTTTTGGAAAATTTATATGGTTCAACTTAAGAGAGTTCTATAAGTACGGAGAAAGATATAAGCCTTCGAAGAAACGAAAGAATAAAATCAGAACAAGAATTTTCCTCTCTTTTTTTCCTCTGCGATTTTGTTTAAAAGAAGAAACTAAGAGAAAGAGACGACATGGGAGACCGAAACGTTAGCCTGATGCTTCCCATGAGTGTCCAATGCAATACCTGCGGAAACAATATCTACAAGGGAACCAGATTCAATTCGCGTATAGAAGACGTCATCGGCGAGGTAACTGAATTACACTTTACTTTTGATTTGATTGCTTTCTTGCTGTACCTCAGTGTATAGTGCCGATCATGCGTATGCTTAGGAATGTCATCTGATTTTCTAGTTGGTGGAAGAAGTTCATGATTTGAAACTTATCTTGAAAACACTTTGAATTCTTTTTACTAATCAAATAGTTTCTGGTTTTTTTTTTCAACGTGCAGACATATCTTGGGATTCAAATCATCAGATTCTACTTCAGGTGCACCCATTGTTCTGCAGAGCTGACCATGAAGACTGATCCAGGAAACTCAGATTATATTGCAGAATCTGGGGCAACTCGTTGTGAACGCTGGCCTTAGTTATAGCTTTTTGTGTACTTTTTGGTTATTTCATGCATGATATTTATTTACATGATTTACGCTACGTTATGCAATAATGCACAAGTTTAATTGAGCCCCGACACGATGGAATCATCAACTTTCTCTATGCGTTAACCTTGTTTTTGTTTGGTCAACCACGCTCCCACGCTCTCCAGGTTCTTTAAGATACAAGAATTTATACATGAATTCTTTTTGTACAAAACCATCTCCAGGTTTTAGCTTTTAAGAGCAGATTTATAATGCGAATGTGTTCATATATATTGTTAAGAATATATATTTTGTCTTTCACGTATCGCCACATAACGTCTATGGGGTTTTAGGTATGATTCTCACAATTTCTTTTTTTTTTTTGAACTTTGATTCTCACGAATTTAAATTGGATTTTGAACTTTACGAGTCTAAAATCAGGAATAACATTGAACTTTAGATTTTACGCGGATCCAAGAGTTCAAAGTTTAGTTCACGTTTCCTAAACTCTAGTTGTTTCCCGGTAGAGGATAAAAGATGATCTAAATACTGAGTGGTCAGTAGTTGACATGTCACAATTGAGCAGCCTTGAACTGATCGTGCCAATGATCTGGAATAAGTTTACAGAAGAAGTCGGTCCACATAGATTAAAGCGCAACAAGCAGCAGGTACATGCATCCAAAACCACATCGTAATCACCGTTACACTTTGGTCCAATGGAACACGCTTGAACTCGTGCACTTCTTCCACCATTACAAGCCAATCAAGCACTTCATTGTAAGAGAAAGTAACTTGTTGTAACATTGATACAAAAGGACAGGACTTTGAGTTGCTACCGTTGGACGTGGCTAGATAATCTGTCCTGCAATATACATGTGGGAACAACAATGGTGGAGTGTGTTCTTGCAAATATCTTGTATAATTTTGATTGAGAGTTATCAGAAGGCATGGTGGTCGAAGATTTCAACATGGAAGAAGCTCCAAGGCTCACCGTGAGAAAGAAAAAAATGAGCTTCTACTTGTTCCTGTAAGTACTTGGATCACTGATCACTTAAAGTATGTTCTTCATCGATTGACCTCTTTCCTACTTATTATGATATTTATGTCATGTCATTGGTTTGGTATTTTGAACATCTCCAAACTATTGGATATTTTGTCCTACCAAGCCTAAGATACATACTTTTCTTGCTTTTCAAGAAACTATGCTTCACTCTTTATTTTAACTGATTTAATGATGAATGTTGTAAAGTTTGTCCTGTTAGTTGCTTTGTACTCGTATACAAACATTCTATATCTTCAAGATGAGTGTATCCAAATCCATGAGGATTAACTATAAGTTTATCAGTGAACTTTGGTTTTATTTTTTTGTTCAACGGTTTTCAAAATTATTTTACGTTTGCGAAAAAACTTAAACCTTACAAAAACCGAATAACCAATCTGAAAAATGCCCCAAAGAGCTCTCTGCGGGAATTAAAAGAATGGAAGAGGACAATAACTAGTTTGGTTGATCATAAAAAGGTCCAGATGCAGAATGGTCTTGGAACCAAAGTGTAAATCATAGTCGATCCTCTAGTATGGTAGGCTTATATGCACGAAAGGTGAAAGCCTGATTCCAAATTTATGATCAATTACTCTAAAGATCTGATCAGAGGGAATAACCTTGTTTGCATGTGTAATTTAAGAGGGATTGTGACTAAGGGCTTCTTGTAATCAGTATTGGTTTTGGGCAGAAAAAAAGATTATGTGACTTGTTGCTGATTACAAGTTTCTTGTTGTGTACGTGTACAGGTAGGTAGCAACTAGCATCTATAAGAAGTCATCCACCAGGTTCTTCAAACAGTGGAAATCTATTTCAGAAGGCTACCTTGATCTTAATTTAGTGTGTTATTCAATTAGATTTTTTTTTTGGAATTAGAATTATAATTATATATGTTGGACTTGATTTCTAATAACTCCACATATAAATATTTTCAAAATCATTTAGGCTTATATATTGATGCATTTTAGTGAAATATTTTATAATTAAAATTGAATAACACCAAAATTTTAAATATATAATATATCAATCATTTAATAACATTGAATTCTTAAAACATATTAGGTTCATTTATTAGTCGATTATGAATACATTTAAACACCAAACATAAATTTGATTTGCAAAACAAAATTCAGTTGTTTCCCTCTTTTTCTGATTCATAAAAAAATCAAGAAAGATGGAGACGAATCTCCAGTGCCTCTTGCAATGTCTTCTCGACACGCTCTCTCCAGACTCAGAGCTTTGTCGAGCAGCTGAGGCATTGCTATTGGATGCTGCCGGTTTACCTGACTACGGCCTAACCGTTCTCCGGCTGGTGGTTGACTCCTCAGATGATCAGACCCGTCACGTTGCTTCTGTTGCCTTCAAGAACCATCTCCGTTCACAGTGTCTCCCTGACGGTATCTCACCAGTCACAGATTCGGAGAAAGAGCAAATCAAGACTTGCATAGTCTCCCTTATGGAGTCTTCTTCTCTATCCCATCTAGAGCCAGTTGAGTGAAGCCATGATTTTCATTGGTCAGAAAGATTACCTAAAATCTTGGCCTACCTTTCTTCCTAGTCTTTATCTCCCAACTTTAGGTAGCCGCTTCAGCACACGATTATGCATCCGTCAATGGTATTCTTTGGACAGCTAATTCGATTTGCAAAATTTTTGGGCACAAGTACATTACCGATGATCAACTGCTTGATTTGAAGTATTGTTGTGATACATTTTCTGAACCGCTTATCAACATGTTCCGATTTACTGATTCATTTTTTCAAACGACTGGGACCTCTTCTTACACAGTGGTGAACCTCAAAATCTTTGATTGAGTCCCAAAATTTGTGCTGCTCCATATGTTTGTGATGGAGTTGAAGCTACGATAAACAGCTCGACCAAGGGGTTATGGAACCATGCTTATGACCTGCCAGCTCAACCAAGAGATTCTAGAGAATCCTCGCTTGGGAAAAGTTTTTTGATTGATGAATCTAATCAAATTAATATAATGAATATATAATATTATTTTCTCAAAAGCCAAAAATCTTTATTAATCAAATAAAAAATGAATACAATGCCTATTTATAATAAAGATATTTGGATACTATCCAAATATCTTACTGCATCAGGTCTCGCCGTCCAAGAAAGATTTGTTCTCGAATCTTCAAACGATTTTCCACATATGATTCTGCACAGAATCTTCACAAGTTGAATCTGCACGAGCCAAACTCTTCATAGAACTGGATACACCTTACTTTTGATGTGCTTTCTTGATGTACCTCTTAGTGTATTATGCCGATCATGAGTATGCTTAATTAGGAATGCCATCTGATTTTTTTTTTTGGTGAAAAAAGTTCATGATTTGAAACTTATCTTCTTCTTTTTTTGCTTGATTTGAAACTTATCTTTAAAACGCTTAATTTGAATTTTTTTACTAATCATATAGTTTCTGGTTTTCTTTTGATGTGCAGACATATCTTGAGATTCAAATCTTTAGATTCTATTTCAGGTGCACCCCTTGCATCCGTCAATGGTATTCTTGGGACAGCTAATTCAATTTGCGAAAAGTTTAGGCACAAGTACATGATCGATGATAAGCTGCTTGATTTGAAGTATTATCATGATCCGTTTTTCTGAACCGTTTATCAACATATTCCGATTAGCTGATTCATTTTTTTCAAACGACTGAGACCTCTTTTTACACAGTGGGGGAGTCCCAAAAGTTTTGCTTTTCCATATGTTTGTCACTCAGCTTTCAAGTCATGCCAGAGTATTTCCATAACTGTATGGAAAGTCTGATGTTTCAACTTTCTAGGTACTTACAATCTTTTGCCATTCCAGAACTCGTAGAAGTGGTGAATGATCGCAATGTTTTGTGATGGTTCACAGAAATCTTGTGTATTTCAAATATTTTTGAAATATAACTTATGTAGCTACCGCATCATTACACTATTCATCTGAAATACAAATGATAACGTTAATCTATTTTTTTCTCACATCCTCAACAAATTTATTTCGAAAGTTTGAGAAATGTGTACATTTTCAGGCATTTCTCCAAGGACTACAATACAAATACTCAAAAAAAAAAAAGGTTAGATAACTTATATAGAACTGTCTTGAATCGTTGGTGTTTTTACTCTTAACTGCGTAGTAGTACTAGTAGGTTCGTATTCGTTAATAGTAACATCATTATAATACAGAAAACAAAGTAATTAAGAAAAAAAAAGATTACAAGAATTTAATACTCTATCTAACAAGAAGAAAATCTCATGGCTCAACCTTCATGTTTGAAGATGGAAGAGATGCTGCAATAAAAAAAATACAGTTTTAGTAAAACAAATATTATATTCTGTGGTGAAAAAGTTAAAAAGAGGTTTCAGTTTTTCACCAGTAGCTGTTGCTGCTGCTTCAGGGTCAGATGGGACATCACCAGCTCCATAGTTAATGTGTATCACATTTTGCAAATCACCTTCCCATCCATTTGTTTCCTATTTAGAAATATGAATCAGCAAAACACAATCAGATTATGATCTCGGATTAGTTCATTCTCCACATTACAGACCAGTTATTACAATACCTGTCGCTTGTATCCACCATTCATGGGAGACAACGGAGAGGTAATGTTCCTTCCAATGCTTGAAAGGGTCTGTTGCATGAATCCATGTGGTAGAGGAGGATAAACCATCGGCATGTTTTGCGGAAACGGTGTTGCAGATGAAGAACCACCTCGTAGCTGAAGCTCTCTTACATCTTTTGCAAGAAGACTTTCAAGGTTAAAGTCCATTTGTGGGTTCACAGTTGCAAGCTTCATCGATAAAAACTGTTTAAACACAAAAAGAGAAGCAAAATGGATTACAACAAGCAACACACATAAGAGAACATAAATAGTTGAAAATAAGGAAAAACTTAGTACCTCAACTTGGCGTTGTAGAGACTGCACATAGTTTATAATTTCGTCAAGCATAACTGCCTTTCCAGTCACCTGTAAACACACATCTCTCTGCATTAGCTTTTGTTTCTCTTCTTCTTACACATCAATGTTCATCAGCATATATGAAAAGACTCCATACCTTGTTGCAACCAGGTACAAGATCTTGAAGAAACTTCATCCTTTCACTGATTTTTTCTCTCCTCACCTACAATCCAAACAAGTAATTAGATCACAACACCAGTAAGAAACTGCTTTCATTTTCAACTCCCAAGATGGTTTAAGAAACTGTACTCTTTCCGCAAGACTATGGCTATTTGTAGCTTGGCCTCTACGCGCTCGCACATGAATGTACCCATCTTTGGGATCAGACGTTTGTTTGCCCTGTTGTTTCCCACTGTTAGTTTTGTTGCCAGGCGAGTTTGGACTTTGCTCATCACTCCCCTTCTTATCACCATTGTTCTCTGCTTCTTCCTCAGTTTTATGTGATTGATCTGCTTCAGAATTCTACAAAACAGAAGCATTACCAAAATGTTAAAAGAAAACTAAGAGAACCAAAAGTATAATACAACTTCAAATCTTCACCTGTCTATTTCTTTTCCTCTTCTTTGAGTCTTTGGAAGAGGTTTCCCCACCTTTCTGGCCACTAGACCGAGTATCTTCAGATACATTTGGTTTACTAACTAGTTCACTAGATCTAACATTAGGGTCTCTCACTGCTGTAGTAGCTACACCAACATTTACTTCACTACTTGGACACTGCCCTTGAAGAAACAAACCAACAGACTCCGGATTCCCAAGTGGTTGGTTCACCATATCACTAAAGAGCGAAAACCTCGCTGCACGCTCTATAAACCCTGAATCAGCCGGGAACTGAGCCATGCTAGGAGGAAGGAAGCTACTCGCATTCGGCAAGAAAAGACCATTGCCTTTAGAAGGCAACAGATTAGGCATACTCCAACCCATTTCAAGAGATCTATCCATATTACCCCTAAGGCAAGAAGACGAAGAAGATGAGGGGTGACCACCACTGAAACCGCCATAACCCACAGCTTGAACATTAGTGGGATCATACCAAAGAGTTTGCCCAAACGAGTCCATCATCTGAGATGGAGAACAAGACGCTGTGATCAGATTCTCTGTAGAGTATGAGCCAAAGGGCGGCGCAGAAACGGGATTAGAACCAGAGATTCGCCAATCTGATGGATGATTATCAGCTGAATCGTAACCAGTGTTCCTCTTCTCTCCTGAAAACTCTTCTTTCTCATTTACATCCATCTCTTCTGATAACACTACAGACCAATAACACTTCCCACACAAACACAACCACTTTGGTCTCTAGAGATGCAGAGAAGGCACACTCCACCTTGTAAGAACAAGAGCAAAGCTCAATCAATAGAAGCAAAAGTCTCGGACTTGATAGTACAAAACAAACCAAGTACTGAGAAACTAAAAGACACGACCGAACTTAAGGAATCTCAGGAGAGACCAGTCAACGGAACAGAAAGGATCATGCTTTTTTCCGTACGAACCCCCAAAAGAAAACAGAGCTTTGACAAACCCTAGACCAGATTTAAAGGAGGTAATGAAGTTAAAAGAGTCAGGAGAAAGATACCCATTTACAGAATCAGTATAAAGCTTCAAACTTTTTGCTCAATTTCTCACCAGAAGCTTTACAGAAATGGGTCCTTGAGTCAGATAACAAAAACCCTTTTCTCTGTTCTTCAGCTGCACAGAGAGGAGAGAGAGGGAAAGATAGCAAAGGAGTGGCTTTTTAGAAGAAGGGAAGTGAAGAAGAAAGGGAAAGAGATTTAGCTTAGACCCACGCTTGCATAAAAATAAGAGCTTTTTGATCATTTAACATGAACACCGCCATCGCCAAAGTAATAAGTATCCAAGCATTATAACTTTGCAGAGTTTTATTTATTTTCCTTTTTGTGAAAGGCTGCCTTGGTTACTATAATTTTAAAATTGATTGATTACAATTAAAAATAAATACTCCCTTCGTTTTATAATAGATGATGTTTTAGAAGATTTTTGTTGTTTCAAAATAGATGATGTTTTGATATTTTTATGTTATTTTTAACTTTATTGAAAATTGTGTAACCAATTAGATGCTATAGTCATTTCTGTAATTGGTTAGATGATTTTTAAATTATATTTTTAAAACTACTTTTTAGAGAAAATTAAAATTTTTAATCTTTGTGCAATAAAGAATAACATCATCTATTTTGAAACGGAGTAAATATGGTTTAACACGTAATTATTCCAATTAGAGCAATCGGCTGACAGTGACAACTTTCATTTTGGGGATTTTTCTTTTATCTTTAAAATCCTCGAAAACAGGCTTTCATGATTTCTTTTCTTGTTTTCATAATTAATAAACTTAGGTTTGACTGGTAAAAACATTTCCTAAACTCATCTAGCCTAAGCCTACTTTATAAAATTATCTTTTCTATCTTTCGTATATCACATTATATTGACATTTACTGAGATAAATTATTATTATTTCATTTTCTTCTATAGTAAATTTTATTGTATTTAAAAAAAAATGTTTAAAACAAAATAGAAATCAGAAGAAAAAGAAAGTTAAAAATATTATATTATTTTATTTATTAGTTTCAAAAATTATAAACTGTATTATAATCTATAGAGTTTATAAGAGATCTCTTACTAATAAACATATATGGCCGGATGGCCCTATAGTCTTACTATTATTATGAGCTTAATGTTTGACATACTTATTTTTGTGTCAGACATGTGCAGTTTCAATGTTGAATAAGTTCAAGTTTTCATATTAAAATGTTTTTCAGCGTATATAACAATATATTATATTATATAGCGTAAAATCTCAAGTCTTAGACTCCGAATGGTAACTGCGGTTTAAGCAATGCGGGACAAGCGGTTTAATTGTAGTACGGTTTTAATAGTTATAAAAACGTATAGATATATGGTATATATAAAGATTTTTGTTACTGTTAACTGCGGTGCGGGACGAAGCGGTTCGTAACATTCAAAGCCTTAATGTTAGATGGGTTATAGACACCCACATCTTAGTTTACTAGATGTAGATGGATATGAATGAACTGGGAGCACGAAACCACGTTCGACGTGAATTATCTTTGTATTCAGAAGTAGAAACATTGTAATGGACGATGGGCAATAGAGAATATGCTTTAACATGTAGCATGTCAGAGCTTTAGGACAGATTGTAAGGAGCTGATTGATATGAATATGATCAAGGAGCTTCATACATGGTCGAGCTTTATAACATAATTAGAAAGGATTGAGATTCCATGTTTTTTGGACTTCAAGATCACATGTGTTCTACGAGCGCAAAATCAGATTTTAAACTTTCTAGTTAAGACTGTTAATTTTTTTTTATTTTATTTGTTGCTATGTTCTGCTTGGTTAACCAGACGCACTTCAAGTTTGGGAAATAGAATAACCATTATAAAAAAAAATGTTAAATCTCTCTTTTGTCCAGTGTTGTGGTATAATGCTTGTGAATAAATCATAACCATTATTGGTTTCATGTTCAGTGTTTTGGATTTTGTACCGAATCATACGTAATTCTAAACAAATGAGTTTTATTTTCATGCACGGTTTGTTGCAGATTATTAAAAATTAAATAAAGTTAATTTCGTGTCTTTTGACCGCTTGCTTTCGCTAAAGAATAATTTTGCAGCTCAAGTCTAGTTGTAAACCGTACTGCTAAAATATTCATAGCAATTATTTACTACTATATGTCGATAAGAAAAAATATTTCAATAATAGACATATTGTTAATTAGATCTTATTTACTACTGCTTGGAATAGATTAATTAATTAGATAATCAAATTGTTACATTATGTCAGCTTAGGCAACTTTTTTTAGGCAACTTGAGACCCTTTATTCAAATGAAAATGATTCTTACAATCTTTGTTAGTCAAATAATCTATGAGATCTTCGTGGTAGATAGAGGCCTTTTTAAGTTAACAATTATTTTGTACAATTATGTTTGTTTTTAGGCTGTTTTTTTTTTTAAGTTCTCCAATATGGATTTGGAGAAACTGCATTGGCCAGACGATGCATCGGTCTGAGGGGGAGCTTCTATAGCTTTGCGTGGCTCATATGAAGTCGTATCCAACGAAGACTGGAGAAAATCTAAAACATGTTTACCAGTTAATATATTAACTTATTTCGATTTCCATCGGATTTTTTTAGTATATGTAAGCCCATATATTTATGATTGTGAATGACTTATGTTTTATTCTATGGTTTTGCTGATAAAACATATGTAAGTTTTAGGTATCGCTAAACGGATTGATAATTTAGATGTTGAGGTGTATGAAGTGTTCATTTATAGTAACAAGATATTCAATCTCCAGAATCGGTATTTCACAATCAAAATACAATGTAAAAAAAATCTTAGCATTTTGTGAAGGACTTGCAAGCACTCTTTTTGAAGACCACTATACGCTTTAGTTTGTAAGAAAAAAAGATCATTCTACTGTCATACAAATATAATAATGGACCTATAATAATTTGAGCCTACCAATTATTTTTTGCATATTCCAAAGCTCCTTCGTATGATACCAATGAAGTGATAACGATTTCCTTCGGTGCATTTATACTACTACTATTCCATAGCTTGCGATGAAGTCAAAGATCAAAGCACACGCAACAGTGTGCAAATTGATAACATGAGTCATGAGCATATTGGAATATTAATTATGTTATAACTGCTAACAGTGGTAAGTTAAGATGATTTAAGTTAAATTATACTTTTTCTATTATGTTAACGTCAACCAGAAACAATGGCAATATCAGATTTGAAAACTGCAACAGTAAAAACGATTATAGTTGAATAAAGAGGATTTATATATATTTGATGGATCAACTAAACTTTACTTTGTTTCGATTTTTACATTATAAGACAACAACTTTCAAAGTTTCTCTATCAACTTAATATTTCTATCATAACTACAAATATTAGGGTGCAGCTCACAAAAAATGTGTAGCTAAGATCGTTTAAATCAATTTAAAATTGCACTATAATCGTTTATGTTTTTTTGATAATTTTTTTAGTATAAATGAAATTTTGAATAATGTTTTTGTTGGTGTCAAATTAGATTTTAACTGTTTTTTTATTCTTAAGATCGGTATGCAAAACTTTAGTTCGTGTCAACATAATTTTTTCATTAAATGTTTATTCCATTAAATGTTTTTGTCGGTGTCAACATACTTTTTTTCTTTTTAACATGGTCACCAATTGTCGCCAAAAAAAAAAAAAAAAAACATGGTCACCAATTGAAACCTTAAAATTTAGTTGTTCCTTTAAAAAAAAAAACTATTTGTTGGTGTATTTATTAGCTAGGTAAATGATTATTTGCGCAAACATTTTGTTTATTCCTAACACAAATCCTTTGGTGATCTTTTTTTTTCTTGATCAACTTCCTTTCGTGATCATGAACAAGTGTAAACGTATTAACAGGAGTACTACACAATAGAAGATTTTTAAATAAAATAAATAAAGAAAGAGTAGATGGACGGTCCGGTTAGCGCAGAGATCGAGGTCATTATTAGTTGGCCTTGGGACTTGCAATTTCCAAAGACCTAAGAAAACCTTATTATAATGAAACCTCCAGCCCACACCTTCACTTTATAACTCTTTTTCTTTTTGTTTGTCCGATAGTTTAACCCTATGCGGCAGTATTAATATTAATAGTAAATCTCTTTCGTTTGTTTATTGCTACTATGTACCTACTCTTTTTCTAATTACAATAATGTAAGAGGCCATGTAAGACTTGAAATTATTTGATATATTTAATTTTACCAACTAAAACTCCACCCATCATCACCACATGTGATAATACTCTTTCTATTTTAAAATTTGGTTGATATTTTCAACTTAACTAAACACATATTATTTTGAACTTTTAAACATATTTTCCATATATATTGATGTTTTACACTTTTTACACATGTTAAAATGTTAAATAAATTTTCTATTTATTATTTTTGATAGCTGTACAGCTACACCGTTATATTTTAAATAAATGAATTAAAAGTATTTTTAAACATCAATTTTAAGTACCAAAACACTATCTAAAACATCAATCATTTATATACGGATGAGATATTACCAATTAAGTTGAAAATATACTAAATATTTAATCAAAAACATACTAAATTTAATTTCTCTAAAACCAATTGTTACTTATAAATCCAATAATATATATTTTTATTCGGCGAAGTTTAAATTCAGTCACTATTGAATTTTATACCAAATTTATTAGAAAAGTTTTCAATAATTATAGAAGTAATTTAATTCTAAAACACTATCAAGTAGATTTAAATCATGTTTACTGTTTGATTCTAGTATGGTATGGTGATCGAAAAACTGAAGGGAATTCTTCTGTAATTCAAAATAGTTTAAAATAAAAACTTGTAGATGCAAAACAGTGATCTAACTATATTATTTGGATTATGTTAAAAATGTAATATCTTGCATATTTGCATTTGGATTCAAAAATGAGTAGAAAATGATGATTGGGTAAGTTGGGCATCAAAGTGGGTCCTCACACCGACCTAAGGAAGCCGCTCCAGACGAGATGAAGGCGAAGCGAGGTGCTGTTGCGGGCTGAGCACCCGCTCTGGACGAGTCACCATCCTCGACAACTTTCGAGAGCCATAGAGACGAAGTGGAGCGAGGTGCATCAGACGCGCACAAATATTTGGAGTATCGAGCAAATGCTGGAGCGACCATCCAGCTGTGAAGCAGAGCGACCGACCGTAGCGACTTCACCAATCCGCGTGGCATTTTTCACTTGATCGAAATTTTATGTTTTGTTGGGATTTTTTAGACTTGTTGACTGGACCCCAGTAGATTTTTAGAAATCCTATAAGTACATCTTAGACCTAAAATGTGGACTTATTTTGTTTTCTTCCAAAAATATTCTATTACTTTGGTGAAACCTTGAGCATCTATTAATCTAATCTTTCTTTCTTGTGTTAATCTGAATCTATCTTATTTTTTGACATGATTAGTTTTGAATCTATCATGTGTTTAAGGTTAAACATGAAAATTAGTGAGTAGACTACTTTTAAATCCGTGGATTAAGTAGATATAGGGTGATTAGTGAAGAGTAAATGTGTTTATTGTTAGATCTACATGTTTCTACCATATTAAGTGTCTTTAATTCTTAATTTGACTTGATCACTCTCATTTTGATATTGTTCTTGCTTGAATAACCAAAGAGATTTGATGTTATGATTGCTAGATGGTTAGTAGACTCGAATATAATGCATGCTTGAATGATTTAAACCAACAAAAATTGATGTTTAGTTTATGATTGCATATAGATTTCTATCTTGGAAAATAATTGATTTTTATTAGTGTTCTAGACATATAAGAACGTATGAATGCTTAAAGTTAATACTTTGACTTTGAAATTAATTGACTTGAATCAATTGTCTTAAGCCTATGAGTTCTACCTTATCATTTGATTGAAAACTTTAACTATTGTTCTTGTTTGTTTGGTTCTTAAATTGAAATCGTTTAACTACTTTGATTCCATTTAGATTAAACATTCACTTGCATTCTTTTCGTTTTATGATCACTTAAGATTAGATTGATATTTTTATACTACTTTGACATAGAATTATCAAAGTCATTGTCGAACTGTTATTTGGATAATTATTCATTAATTTCAATAATTTCGAAGTGAATACGGCATAGTAAGAGACAAATGTGACAAGAACATGAAAGCATTACTTTTAAGGATAGTATACTAATTGACATGTGTCTCCATGTCTAAAGGCAAAGTAAGATAGTCTTGACCATCTCAAGACCGCAATCATTTTACGTTTTTTTTCTTCTCCTTCATCTTTCAAAAAACACATGATCGCTTTATTATGGCTTCGTGGCCACAAAAGTACCGGCTTGACTAATATTGTTCAATACATGAAAAGAGTAAAAGAAAGCGTTTAAATAAGTATGAGAAGGCCATAAAGTGTTTGAATGATGATGAGGAATAAAAATACATATCAAATTTATAATACAGATCAAGTAATAATACAAATTAAAGAAATTACGCAGAACAAATAGAAACCAATAATTATGTATAAAGATGAACATTCGGGTATCTATTCGGATATTCTTTAGCTTCGGTTTCGAATTTTTCAGAAACTAAAATTCTAAATCTATTTAAGTATTTAATGGGTTTCAGTTCGGTTCAATGTTACTTTTTCAGATCAGATTTGGTTCGATTCTTTAAATCATAATTTTGTAAAAGAAATACACATCTAATTGATCAAATTAATTTACTAAATCACCATATTGGACTGAATGCTAAAAATAAAATAAAACTGATATAAAATAGTTTTTTATGTATTACAATAATTTATTTATTTTAGTCATAAGATCGATCTCTTTGGCTTATATTTTCTTTTCATATCATTCTACTTAATCATAAATTAATGTCATTTTATTTATCTTAATCATTATCAATAATTAAAACAAAAGAAACTATAATATATGTATTTATTTATCAAAATATTATATGGTTCTTTAGTGTTGTTATATATTTTTAGATGATACAAAAATAACATGCATGCTTATTTAATGTAAAAATTTATATAAAAGTATGAATATGTAATCTAAATATATTAAATTTCCATTACCATATTTATAGAAGATAATGTCTAAGAGAACATTTATTTTATAAAATTCGATTAAAATAAATTATTAATAAAATGAAAAACTAAAAAATAATTAAATTTACTTTTGAGATTTTTGTATTTGGTTTAAAAATAAAAACAACAAGTTAAATGAACATATTTATATATAATAAATAAATAGAAGAAAAAAAAAATAATCTCATTGGCCGTCAGGATATATTTGGTGTCTTTCTTTTTTCTCCTGTAAATCATTAAATCCATGACTATATTTATTTTGCATACATATTACTTTATGATTTTTCTTTGTTCTGCATTTAGAAATTTGAATGGCAAATAAATGCAGTTCAATTTACATCATAAAAAGGCTGGAGTTATTATGCATTTAGCATGTGTATATATTCAAAGCCTATAAATCTAGATATATGATGGACATTGAGATTTATTCAAAAATTAGGATGGTTTTTAGTTTTTACTAATGTATTTACAAAGTAACAAGTATAAAGATCGTTATGATTTTGGTGTGAGAAAATGTTTATCGCTGATATTTCAAGATCATTCAATTGTGATCAAGTAAAACAAAGAATAAACTGGGTACAGTTTTTATGTATCAGCCTTTGATCCCCTCTCCTTTTGCTTTGCCGTCCTTTTATAGCTGTTTGAATGTAGATCATAACGGCGCTGTGATCTCTACTGTGTATCTCATATCATCAATTTTGTATTTAATGTTTTGATCTTTTCTATGTTTTGTATTTATTTGGTCAGGTCGGCATTGACTTTGCTCCGAGCTCGGGGTGGACCTTCTTTCTTTTAGGTCTTCTTATCGAATTTTGGGACTCTTGGGTCAGATTCTTGGACCGGATTTGTATTTGGGTGAAACCCATCTCCAACAATAACCCTCCGGAGTCTAGCGTGCCCTAGGTCGGTAGCCATGTCAGATGCTGATTCTGACCTAGATGGTAGATTTGTGACCAAAGGTTTGTGATTTTAGAACCCAGTTCAATATTCTTGTTTCTTGAATTAATTGTTGATTTGATTCCAGTTTTGGTCGATGTAAATCAAGAGATTCGATTTTCCTTCATTGGAAAATGAATATTTTTGGGATAGGTAATCATTTACTTCTTTGGTTTTTGAGAGATTAAATACTTTATTTTTTTTCTTTTACTTTTTGGCCACCATCGTGTTCTTTTGGAAAAAAATTCCTATCGTTAACTGTCACAAGTTTTTTTCTTATACATTTTTTTTTCAATATTTACAATTCTCATCTTCTTTACCTCCTAAATTCATCATCTTCTTTTTCAATATTTTTCTTACTCATTCATTTTTCTTCTTCTTTTATCGATGACACTTCTTATTAGAAGAAATTCAAGGATGACCTTGACTTAGGGGTGGGTACAAACCGGGTACTTGGTATTTTCGTTGTACTTAGTACTTGGCTTGGCTTGTTCGAGTAGTAAAATTTTGGACTTGTATTTGGTTTGCTAAAAACGAGTACTTGCAGTTTCAAGTACTTGTAAAAAATTGATGAACTTGCGAGTTACTTGATTTATTTTATTAATCGTTACTTGTAACTACTTGATAATTATTGGTAAATTATTTGCTAATTCGCTAGAATTTAAAGGTAAATAATTTTATTATATTTAAATAACATGTCATTGTTTTCGTTTATTTTAGTCAATTCAAGAATTAGAATATATAAGAAAGAGAACATTTCAAAGTGCTTATATAAATATATCACTTATGTTTGATTCAGTTATGAAAATGGAAACATAAACAAATTATTTTACTATGATCTAAGAAACTGTATATTTCTTAGCATTGAACCAAACAACACTAAGTAATTAATTTATTTTAATATTTGATATTTATTTTATACTTGCTAATCAAATAGATTACTTGATAGTCCTGTTCGTTAATCGAACGCTGCCGCAGCGACTACAGATCAAAATTTACAAGGGAAAAAGAGTATCCAAAAAAAAAGAGAGAAGAACTGATGACGCGCATCTCTGTTTTCAGTAGCAGAGAGGAGAGAGAAATGGAGAACAATGGTCGCTACTTTTTTTGACGTCAGCGGCAACACTGGAAAGCTTCGCTTTTTCTGACGCTGCGTCGCTTGTTAATTGCCGCTGCGGTCATCGGTGTTGTGTCTTGCCGTGATTCCTGTTTAATTTTTGGCCGCTGCCGCTGCGTCTTGCGGCGAAGAAACGAACACAGCTGATATCGAATTGGTCAGAAGAAGTACTCAACTTTAAGGATCATGTACTGGTTAAATAGCGATTAGGAAGCAAGTAACGAGTAATTGTGGCCACTCATAAAATACAATACATAAATTTTAATTAACTAGTGAAATTGATACCAAATATTTAATAAAACAAGTAATATATAACAAGTAATGGGACAAATAAAGAATAACAAGTAACGAGTCAAGTAACAAGCCAAGTAATTAAAAATAAAAATGAACTTGATACTTGACTTGTACTTGTGAGTAATAAAATCCGCTTACTTGTTACTCGACTTGATTGTATCAAGTACTTGTTTGATGACTACATGAAGTATTGGCCATCACATGGCTAACCATGCAAACTAAACAAATGTATACTTAGCTACACGAAGTATATATTATGCATGACAACATCCCTCAACTTTATGATGTTATGTAATTAGCATCACGAGTTTAATTTCATATCCAAAAAATGATGTATATATTAGAGACCGTTTAAATCTCTCGTTACATCAACTAAAATGTGGCGTACCTGACGGTAATTTACCTAATTAGATTTTGACATGTGTTTTAAAATTATAATTTTTTTTTAACAAAATCTACTTTACAAAATCAATATGTTTTATAAATTTTTATAAGTAGTGTTTTAACATTTTTATTTTAGTGTATTTGAAAACAATATAATTATATTATTTTTATTTATGTTAAATATAAAGTTATATAAGATATTATTTAATTATTATTTTTAAATTCTTTTAATCTGTTTTGGTATGAATTTTTAATAAAATTTATGTAATTCATTTGATTAATTGTGTGATATATACTTATTTGATAAAAAAATACAATAAAACTTCTTTGATGTCAATTTATTGACTCTAACAATTTATTTGTTTAATATGAAATTATTAAGTTAATGAATTATTTTATATATTTTTTTCATAAACAAAAATTCCATTCATTTAAACTAAGTAAACCTTTCATATTAGATTCTTATTCTTTGATTACTTTTATTCTTAAAAGTATATAATTAATAATTATATACGCAAGATTATGTTTGGTTTAATTTGACATCAAATAAGTTTTAAACAAATAAAATTTTTGAGTTAGTAAATTGACAGAAAATAAGTTTTATAATTAAAAAAATTATCAAAGAATTATATATCACACAATTAATCAAACGAATTACAAATTCTTTAGTAAAAGTTCATAACAAAACAGATTAAAATAATTAATAAAACAAACAGAGTAATAAAAATAAAAATAATATAATTATATAGTTTTAAAAGACACAAAAATAAAAATGTCAAAACATTACTTATTAAAAGTTCATAACAAAACAGATTAATATAAATAAAAATAATACAATTATATAGTTTTAAAGTACACTAAAATAAAAATGTTAAAACACTATTTATCAAAAAATGTCAAAACATATTGATTTTGTAAATTAGATTTTGTTAAAAATATTCTTACGCTTTTAAAATGTGGGTCAAAATCTAATTTCAGTTAAATTATAGTCGAATCGGTCATATTTTAATTGTTGAAACAAGATATTTAAACGATCTCTAACATCCACATCAGTTTTTGGATAAATGAAATTAAACTCGTGATGTTAACTATATAACATTATAAAGTTGAGGGATGTTGTCATGCATAACATATACTTCGTGCGGCTAGGTATATATTAATTTAGTTTGCATGGTTAGCCATGTGATGACCAATACTTCATGTATGTAGCAATCATTTTTCCTTTTTTAAACCAAGTCGAGTCAAGTACCGAGTACAAGCCGGATATCATGTATTTGTGCCCACTCCTACCTTGACTTCGTCTTCTGATGGTCCGTTAGTTTGTCTGAAGATGACCTATTTATCTCTCCATTGTATTTCTTCCTTTTTCAGGTGGTCCCCAAACCTCTAGGAGTTCCAGAGCCAAGGTTCCACCCCCTGCTCCGGTGCCTATCAGGCGTGTCAGTGGTTCTTTGATTCCCGTAAGCAGTGGCGGACCCAGGATTCACTTTAACCTGGGTCAAACATGTAACCAAAAAAAAATTGTGAAAAATATTTGGTGTCAGAGTGAGTTGAACCCAAGTTTTAGGGGTGTCAAAGTGCAACTCAAACCAAAAATGCTAGAGAATTTTTCATGTTTCTACCTACAATTTAATATTTATCATATTTAAGGTGTGTCATGTGACACCCTATTGGTCTGAGTAGGTCCGCCTCTGCCCGTAAGAAGTTCCGGGAATCAAAGCCGTTTGGTCACTTCTCTTCCGGTGTTTTCGGCTCCAAAAACTGCTAATACAGTGAAATCATTTCAGGAGTTGAGAGAGTCACTTGAGATCCCTATAGAGACAATATTACTTCTTCCGGCTGTGTCTAACAGATCATGACTGACGTCTTTAGGATGTTTTTTTTTTTTGAAACATTTCACGGTGTACGAAACATTTCTTAAGGAATGTTCTCTATTCCTTCTCTTTTGTTCAAGTATTGCCATATGCGAAAATGACTTTCTATCAGTTGATGGTTGGTGGAATCTGAATTATAGTGGATCTCTTCTATCAGTCATGTTCGATATCAATTATACGATCTTAACCCAACCATTTTGATCAAAATCTTGTACATTTGACATATTTTTCATTTTAACTATAAACACATAGTCTAAACTTTACTAAACCTGATACTATATATGGCTCTGATTAGTATTTATTAGAGTAAAAATGTGGAAAATAAAAATAGGAAATGAAGGAAATAAAAAATGAAACTGAGAGTAAATTTTTTCTTTTGTTTAAGGTAAAGTATAATTTTACTATACATTTACTATTTTTGACCGGTGGAAAATGGAGTAACTAAGCTGGAAAATAATAATTACTCTACTTTTTAAAATTTTAAATATACTATATAATCATAAAAAATCATACAATAAATGATATCACATTAAAAAAAATATATGTTTTTTTTTTAATATCTGCACCGATGCCCAACTAATTTCCCAGTAGAGACAAAAACAATGATTAATCCGGCTCGTGTTAACTAATGAAGTCAAAACAGTTGATCCAAGAACTGTTATTTTTGGATTTAATTTATTCTGCCACTTCCAAGCAACCTTGATAAATTTAAGCACTTACTGAAAATTTTATAAATCCAAATGCTACAGATATACAGCACTCTGCAAGTTAAGCTGAGAGAAAAAATATATCGATAAGATACATAGCGTACCTGAGCCGTTTTGGAGATGATGCTTCCATTGAAAAAGCTGAAGATCTGCATTATAAACTCTTTTTGCCTTGCCGGAGTAGTTCAGAGGAGCCTAAAAAGCGTGGGGCGGCAGATGAGACTCTCGTTTTTCAGATAGGATGAAATGGGCGAAAACTAACAATGACGCACAGCTTCATACTTGGTCACAAGCTCCTGCGCAACAACATCAGTGGTACCCCCGCCCAACACAAGCATTAACACCTGCACCGCCTCAAACTTTCCAAGCCGCTCCTTCACGATCACATCAGTGGAACACTGCCTATATCCATCATAATTAAGGCATACCCACCAAAGACCCACTTTGGGTATATATACCTTATAATCAGGTTCCCATTCTTCCACATGGACCTGCTTCAGAAGCCGCTCCTGCACAACCACATCAGTGGAACACTGCTTATGTCCATCATCATCAGGCATACCTACTTATGCACCTCTAGCTGCAGCGGCATATCCAACATACACATCTCAACTGGGAAGCGATACATCCTAGATGTGGTGGGGGTTATAGTTTTAGTAAATTAATACACACAATTGCCATTTCAACCATAAACTGCAATAACCTCAGTAATAAAATTGTACTTAACAGAACTTATATAAATTATACTAAAATTTTGCATTATAAACACAAAAATCACAATTTATGAATGAAATCATAATCTTAAATGTGAATGCATCATTTTTATCTACACATTAAAGAACAAAATATATGCTCAACTAATTTTTTTGAATTTTTAAAAAGTCTTGAAACATTTACATTAAACTGTCAAACTATATATATATATATATATATCACTAGAAAATATATTTTTGTCAATTTTAGTCCTTTTTGGCTGTAACCAAAAGTGGTTTCTTCCGCTCCTCTCCTCTCCTCTCCAATAACATAATACAAGTACAACGTCCACCACAAAAAGCCCACGGCTAACGTGCGCACGACTCCGATCCGAGTCTACAAAACTATCATGCGCGCGCTTTCTGCATCGTTAGCTGACTTGTAAACAACCCCCGCGCATTTTAGCATTATCATTCTCGTACTCTTGGAAACCAAACCCCAAACTCGAGTCCGTCGACGGAGAAACCTCTCTGTTTATTCGACAAAGCTCGTGCAGAGTTTCATCGGTAAGGTTACTTTCTTTCCAGATCCTATTTGACTTGTCGGAACCTTCTGTCTTTGTCTGTTCCAAGTGAATGGAACCGACCATTTCTGTTTCTTGATTTTTTTTTTGTTTCTCGCTTGTTGAATTTTGATCTTTCAATGGTAAAGTTTGAATCTTTTGTGGTAGTAAGTTAGTACCATTTGTTGATGGATCTCCTTAAATGTTAAGTCTTACCAGAATTGTAGCTACATTACACTGTCTGACAAGTTGAGTTCTCTTTGCATATGGTTTTTGTCCAAAGTAGGCATTTTTTTATCTGAGGAAACATAACTATTATTGTGTCCATTGTGACATTAATATTGAGTACCATTGTAGTGAGAGAGAGGTTCTTGTACTTGCATAGGAGAAGATAACTCCATTTGAAAGATTGTGCCTTTTACCTTTACAAATTCATTCATTAGTCACAAACTCATTTTGGTTTCCATATATTGGATTAGAATGTTTCCTTTTCCGTAGCTAAGATTTGAATTTTTTGATTTTTTCAGGCCAAAGATGGAGGACATCGTTCAGGAAGATGTGTGTAATCACGGCGAAGCCTCGTCTAGTAGGAGTGTGGAGGAGCAAGCGATAGAAGGGATGCTGGCAAAGCTAGAGATGGACTCGGCCTATACTAGTGAAAAACTGCTGAACCTGCATGTGCTTCTTATGCACCTTTTGGCTTGGGATAATGATCTTGAAAGGGTGGGGACACTTGATTCTTCCGCAGCTTCCTTTGAGAAAGCTTTGAAGTTTGATCTGCTGTGCGGTATATTGGAGTCTGAGGTGAAGGAGGTGGATGAGGTTTTGGATGAGCTGGAAGCCCAAATAGTTGACGCTTCTTATAAGTTATCTACTTGCAAACACTCAAACTCTATCTTCATGGAAGGCAAGTTGGGTGAATCTGCAGATTCCTTGAAGCAGTCTAGGGGACAAGTCTCAGAGATCAACTTGCAACTAGCTCAGCTTCGAAGGACACTTCATTACATAAGAAATGGCTCAAGTAAGCATTGATCATACTCCCTCCTTTTCATATCAAGTGTCTTTTTTAATTTTTAAAATTTATTTTCACTATAAGTGTTGTTTTACATTTTCAATGCATATGCTATTAAATAAATTTTCCATCTTTTATCCTTTTATTTAATATATCAATTAACAAAACTCAAATAGAACAGTGTATCTTAGCAAAAAAAAAAAAACAGTGTATTTAAATAGGAGTAAAAACTGAAAAATTGGCAATTTTTTATTCTGTGTGCAAAAATCTTAAACAACACTTATTATGAAACGGAGAGAGTATATGGTGGTAGTGTTAAAGTGTTTTATGCATTGCATACAAACGTGTTGGCAGGTGAAAACGAGGAGTCAGTGGGGTATTCAGGAAGTGGTCAAGATTTAAGGCAGAAGTATGCACTGAGACCAGCGGATCTACGGCATAAAAATGCTCTGAGGATGCTGGAGAAGTCATTAGCAAGAGAGTTAGAGCTTGATAAGAAGCTAATGGAGTTCCAGCAAAACGAAGAAGAGCTGAAACTCAAGCTACACTACACAGAGGAGGTATCTTCTAGGATGGAAGAAGCATCAGAGTTTATATGGGGACAGTTTCTAGAAGCAGAAAACTCTTCAGAGGTGCTCATGGGTATCTCAAAGGAGCTTGTTGGCCGTCTTCAGATTATCCAGTTGAGTCAGAATGGTTCAGCACAACGAGAGTCAGAACTCAAGGCTAAGCTTGAAGATCTCACTGTACAGCTCGAAGGGAAAGATCTTTTGGTGCAAAAGCTTGAGGGAACAATTGCGGAAAATCGAGAGATGGTTTCAGAAGTACTCACTTTAAGGGAACAAGTGAAGTCAGCTGAAGAAAAACACGAAAAGACCGAGACTGAGCTGAAGAGTGTCAATGCCTCTAAACAAGAAGTTCTGTTACATCTTGCTGAAACGGAGGATGCGAATGAGTCCATCAAAGAAAGCCTTTTCGAGGCTGAAAGCAGAGCTGAGAGTGGAGAAGCTAAGATTAAAGAGGTAGATGCTGCAAATCTTGAACTTACTGAGGAACTGAATTTTCTCAAAGATGCTGATGAGAAAAAGACAAAGAAGGTGAGCTCACTCGAGAAGCAAGTCAGGGAATTAGAATTCCAATTACAAAACTCCAAGGTATCATCAGAAGCAAGTCAAGAACAGCAGAACATGTTGTATACGGCGATATGGGATATGGAGACTTTGATCGAAGATTTGAAATCTAAAGCCTCAAAAGCTGAGAGTAGAACGGAGACAGTTGAGGAGAAATGCGTTGTGGTTTCTACAGCTAACTCTGTACTTAACAAAGAAGTGACCCTTTTGAGGCAAAGAGCCAAATCCTTGGAGGCATCGCTGGAACTAGCTAACGTTGAGAAAGAGAAAAATGCACAAGAAATAACTGTGAGGAACAAGCTTTTGATGGATATGGTGATGCAGTTATCCAGTGAAAGGGAACGTATACAAGAACAGGTACTTTGTGCTATCTGCCTAATATTTTTCTTTGTATACAAGCAAAGGTGACACAAGAGCCAACCATTAATCTCCTTTTGCAGCTATATTCTTTGGCTAAGGAAAATGAAAAGCTGAGAGTGAATCAATGCTCAATGGGAAGTAAATACCAAAGAAATGGAACTTACGCTGGGGACAAAGAGCTGCCTTTTAATGCTGAAAGTCTGCAGGCAGGTATTCATTACAAAAACGCGATGTTCTTAGTATATCATTGTCTCTCTTGTACTAATCTTATGTGTGTGTTTTGCTCTCTTTAAACAGGAGGATGAGAGAACAAGGGAAGAACCAGAAACTGACGTTGAACCGGAGGATCACTATGCGTCTGAAAAGAGTAGCATGAACACTGAGATCAGAAGAGCACCCAAATTGAGACGCATACTAGTTTTGGCCTTAGCTTTTGTGCTTTCTTTCATTCTTTGCTTTGGCGTTTGTTACTAGAAAAAAAAATCAGTTTGAAAAATTTGTCTCTTGGAAATATCATTAGCCAATTGTATATTTGGTTGTAAATGCTCAATGTACAATATGTGCAATCAAATAGTATCCGACTCAATTTGGTAAAACTTTATAAAAAATATTTTTTACCGTTTAACTTTCTTCTATATATGAAGACAATATGACTTCTTTCCTCATCACTTGCAGTCTTGCACTATAAACAATTTACTGAGAAAAGATTCTGAGATTGCAATTAGCAATGGAAAAAATGTCTCTCAAGCTTCTCTTCCTGTTCTCCCTCACTATCATAGTCTTTTGTATGCTTCTTCTTCTATATGACTATGATCAGTTCTTCTTTGTTATATAATTGTTGCTTTGGTTTTGTATCGATTACTAATGTTTTATGGTGTGTAGGTTCGTATTTAGGTGATTCAAGAGAGATGGCGAAGGAAGAGGTGAACTGCTTGCCGCCGGTAGCACCTATAATGGACACTTACGAGACTAATGCATCTTGCCGTCGAGACAATGAATGCATTAAGCACTGTCCTAAAGGCTGCAAGATTGTTAACTGTAATTTTGGAACCTGTTTCTGTGAGTGCTAAGAGATTGAAAACCACAATAATTTCTATTTTAAAGATAGAGAGGAACAAGAGATAAAAAAAAGTATATATAAAACAATTTTGCAGTCAATTTAATTGTTCTTCTTGAAAACATATATCTGCAAATAGTATTCAATACAACTGGAATTTGAAATAATTGAGTACTAAAGGCCAACAAGTTCTCATGTTCCAAATATTGTTTAAGCTCTAACAAGAGCTTCTGAGAAACCTCTGCCTCTGCATAATGTTTGCGCACTCTTATTAAGAATCTTATGAGAGCAAAAATCTTATGATAGTGTGCCTCATAGTCAAAGTGATTAGTTTGTAAACACATATTGTGTTGTGAATACTCATTGTCTCTTGTATTTACTTCATACAATGAATCTCAACTCTAGTTTTATTTCCTCTACAAAAATAAAATCAACATTTATAAAGTGATTTCCTAAAATGATCAAATCTCAAGTAGGAACAAAACAATGTGTAGTCAAATAGTATCTGACTGAACTTGGTATGACTTTCATCAGACAAAAGATTTGATCCCTTTTAAACTTCCTTCTACTAAAGAAGGCAACCAGATTTTTCTCTTCATCACCACTTGTAAAATAAAAATAAACAAGAAAAAGATTCTGAGATTACAATTAGTAATGGAGAAAACGTCCCTCAAGTTTGTCTTCTTGTTCTCCCCCAGATAGCACTTTTTGTATGCTTCTTTTTTGGCTTATATATTTTGGGTTTGGCTTTGTCTTAAAACTTTCAGATAAAATATTTATTTCCTTTTAATGTTCTTCTATAAAAGAAGACAACGCAATTTAACACTTACAAAATCAAAAGAAACAAACAAACAAAAAAGTTTTGAGGTTACAATAAGCAATGGAGAAAACGTCTCTCAAGTTGGTCTTCCTCTTCACCATCTCAGTCATAGCATTTTGTATGCTTCTTCTATGATAAGTTTCTCTATGCTACAGAGTTCTTGATTTGATCTTGTTTTAAAGTTTGTGGTGTGCTTGTGATAAAGGTTCTTCTTTGGTTGATGCAAGAGAGATGGCCAAGGAAGAAGTGAATTGCCTCTGTGGAAAATGTCGTGATGGAAAGAAGAGCTGTGAAGCACCTATAATGGACAGTTACGAGACTGATGTGTCTTGCCGTAGAGACAACGAATGCATCAAGTACTGTCCTAAAGGCTTCAAGATTGTAAACTGCAGCTTTGGAACCTGTTTCTGTGAGCGTTAAGAGACTGGAAACCACCATAGTATATTAGTATATTATCTAATTTTAAGACAGCTAAGAAGAAGAGATTGATGTTTATTGGTGTTGAAGTGATTTAGTGTTCCTCAAATACTGTTTTGAAGCCTCCTTTGGGGAGGTAAACTATATAGTAAGATCTTACAGTAGAATGTTTTGCTGATCATTAAATCATCATCACCTGAAGTTTGGTTAATACTAGCATGTCTTCTAAGCTCATGTGATATTTGCTTTCTTTGAACATGAGAGAGAGCATGAGAACAACCAGAGAACCATCATAACTTCTACTTTATTAGACAGCGGAGCAATACACAAATTCAAAACAAAATATATATGATTACTTAAATCAATTTAGTTCATGCCTGAGAAAGGTCCATTCAATAATCAAAATAATGTCTTCATTATCCAAAATCTGATACATTTCTCAGATTTCGGTAGAGTTTGCTTATGTTTCTTTAAGTGCTAACAAGAGCTTCTGCGAAAGCTCTGTCTCTGCAGAGTTTTTGCGCACTCTTGTTAAGAACTTTCTAAGAGCGAGGATCAAGTGGAGAGGGCTCTCCAGATGAACAGCGTGGCCAGCTTCTGGGATTTCAACCGTCTCAATGATATGGATTTCGCTCTTCTTGCTTTTACTCATCTCAAGGTACATCCTACTAGCAATTTTCTTGAATTTTACATCTTTCTCTCCGAAGACAAGTGAGACATTTGTATCACAATCAGCCAACTCTTCCCACAATGACCTATTTTTCAAAGGACATCAGCACTAAAGATCATCATCGCCTTGGAATTAAAAAAAAAAGGTTACAAAAGATGAACTTACGGCTGTCTCCCAGTGCTCAGATCTGAGAGGCACTTTGCAACACTAAGGACATCATCATGTACCAAGCGGCTTGCAACTATTTTTCTGAAATGGGGGTGACTTCTGAAACTGCTCAATGAAAAGCGCAACTCATATGAGTAATGAACTCAAGTCCAAATAATGAATTCACCAAATTACAAAAGGTAACAGTGTATTAAGAAAGACACCTTTTCCACAAGCCTCCATTGTACCAGTTCTCCACAAAGATTTCTAGTCCATGGTCAACCATCATTCGTGCTTTAGAATCATCTGTTGCACTTCGAACTTTCCTTGCCACTGGATCCTTGATCCCGGGGCTCCCCGATACCACAACAGCGCCTTCGATCTATTAGAACAGCACCAAATTCCATTATACGCATTACTAAAACAATTAACAATGTTGAGTTTTCAGATAAAGGGAACCCACCTTGTTGCTAAATCTCAAAGCCATGTACAGTGCTATTCTTGCTCCCATGGAATATCCAACTATGGTAACTTTGCCAGGAGTAATTTGCTCAATCAATTTATACAGTGCTTCCGCTATCATCTCCATTGAGAAAGTTGGGGTCTCACTAGCATTACTCTGTACCCTTGAGCTTCCATGACCAGGGATATCAACTGAAATGCATCTTGCAGATCCCGAGATACCCTTCATGATGGGGATCCATTCTTCACCAGTTCCAAGAAACCCATGAAGAAACATAACTACACTTCCCTGAAAATACATTACCGGAGAGTGAAGCTAGGAAGAAATTAACCAAGAACATCATGCTTATGTCTTTTTAGCTTCAGACATACAAAATCAAAAACACGGAAGAAACTTACTTCTACATTCTGCCCAACCTCGTGGATTCTTACAAAATGAGAGAAACCACCTACGTCCACCCTCAGTTCACACCTCCGGACGAGAACTCCTATGCTGGTTCTTACAATAACATCGTTGTTTATGTTAACATCCTTTAGATTTTTGCTAGCATCAGCAACAGATCCTTCGATAAATCCACTGTACGGACTACGAGATATCCCTAAACTATTCATCATTACGTCTTCATTAAGCCATTTGTAGGTTCCAAGACCATGAGCCACAAGAGGGGCCATTCCTTGCTTTCTCTCTCTAAATGTTTTGACGTTCTCCGTCTCCAAATATGATGCAAACAAAATATATGCTGACAAACCTAGGCCACTTTCATATGCGGCACTTATAACAGCCATCTTTCCATGCTGCTGTGCCCAGCGAGCAATCAGTGCTGCAATCTCAAACCCTCCGACAACACTTGGTTTAATAACCTACGAATATCAAGTAATGATAAAACAAAGTGAACACTAACTGATTTCCAAGAGAAAAATTAAATAAGGTAAAAGCCCATAGTATAAGATGATAGAGCTGATATACTATTGATCCTAGCTACAAAACTGAAACCCATCTCCAAATCAAACAAAGAAGAGAGCCAAGATGAGTTGATGAAAGAACTTGGTATGCAAGAAAGAATATATTTTTTAGCAATCTCAGGCTCATGTAAAGGTTGTAGAAGAATGACCAGTGGCTTACAACAGCAACTACTCCAGGATGGGTATATTTGGCAAGCATGCGCAAGGGACATTCCTTAAAATCATCAAGAGTCTCATCAAGTGCTACTGGTAATCCACTTTCTTCACAAAACCTTATAAGATCGTCTTTATTCTGGACAGGTTCCTGAAATATTCAAAAGTTTTTCACTGAATTTATATTAGGAAAGAAAAATAAGTTAATTTTCAAGAAATACTTCAGAACTCAATCAGATTGCAATAATTTATACTGTACCGGACCTCAATATACTGTAGATTGCATTTTTTCACCAATAAACCAAACGTTATAGCCTCTTCAAAAGTCCAGCGACAATTAGCATCTACACGGAGTTCAATTTGATCGCCAACTAGTCTCCTTACTTCTTGCAGAACTAAAGCATCTTGAACGGAGTTCACTCGACGAGCAACCTGTAATTTTAGGCAGGTTTATCCTTCAGTCAGTAATCAATAGCTTGAAAACCCGAAGAGTGAGAAAGTCAACTACTTCAATTTATGCATGAAAATACTACTAAGAAGAAGCATTAAGAAAACAAATCCAGCTATCTTACTCTTATGACTGAGTGTAATCTTGTTTATATGCTTAAACAACGTTGGCTTACTTTAAGTTTAATAGCACTGAACCCTTCTTCAACAAGTTTTCTAGCAACGTATGCGACCTCTGATGGAGTACCTTCAGAATCAAGAAGGGCACATATTGGAACAGAGTGTGGCTGAGCAGAACCATTTTCTTCTTTCTGACAATGAAGTATCCCCATTAAACCAGAATCATGTTTTACTGCCATTGCATTCAGAAGAGCCATTTCCAGACCACATCTGACACTTGGGAAAACTGATGATGCCTGAAAAAATAAGTAAATTGACAAGCCTTCAATTACCATTCCCAGGAACTATACTCTGTATAAGAAGACTACGAAGATCAAGAATATTTTTCACCTAGCACGATTTAGAAAAGAATCATGCTCAGCAGAATCGGTTCATTTACTTTGCAATTTTCTCCTGATAGAAAGTAGCTGTACTAATGTAATAATTTTCTACTGGAAAAATTAAGGCTACGGAAACTTACAGTGATTCCAAGTTCACTCCAAATCCAGGAAGAAAACGAGCCATTTAACAAAGGAAGCATGTGACTGACTTTAGCTCCTTTCATAAGGTGAAGAATCAACTGTAGCTGCCCCTCAACATCCATTAAGTTCTCCCTACTACTGTCCAAAGGTGCAACCTGCTCATGAAACACGTAACATGATTCTCAGGCATATGCATACAATATATTATTACTCTAGCAGTGGGACATGGGAGGGAGAAGAAGCAGAAATGTACAAAAATGTAAAATTAGTGATTAAAAAATAACGGAATAAAATAGCAAACCTCTCCGCAGCCAATGCTTCCATCCTCCAAAGTAAGGGAGAGTATGAACCCTTCTCTATGGAATTGAGAGGATTCACCAGAATATATGGTAGGTCTGTCGCACAGTCCGACTCTGAAAAGAAAGTTATTCTTAGAAAAAGAAAAAGAGAGGGGTAATATTCAGATACAGTTTCGGACAATTCTTACCTGTACCGCGAATATTGTATTCCAGAGACTTGGAAAAGAAGTACACTGTCGATCATTGGATGAAGAACAGAACTGGCCGAGATAATGCCCAAGGAATTATTTGCAGCTTGGCGTGCAAAACTCTCCAAAGTACTGTGAACGAGTAGTCAATGTCAACAAAGAGCACAAGAAAGTGGGGACATTATAAAATATTAAAAAAGAAGCCCAAACAACCTATGAACGATCGCGTTAGCATCAATAGAGCTTTCAACCTCCACAATGCAATCCATCTCTTCAACGCTGGGTTCCAATAGAGTTTCCTCAAGTTCCCTTTTTGTCCCAACGTGTACATACTTCACACTGCATATTTAACAAGTTGGCTTAGTTATTTATTATAATAGACAATGAAGGAAAACTCTACTCGCCTAAGGGTATCATAAATCATGCAGAACCAACTCGACTATAGACTACGGTGAACAAATTTAACGACCATCTAATCTAAGCTACCAATCTAAAAAATTTATCCACTATTCTTTGTTCAAAAACCTACATTGTGAAAACCAGAGCACATTGAAGTAGTAGCAAAGCGGGAAGGGAAAACAGAGTAAAAACTGTTGGTATATTTCTTACCCATGTGCCAAACACAAGTTTTCTATGGAAATGTCATGTGATGTATAGAAATATTGATTCAACACGCTAGGCTCTGTTCTCTTTGCTATAGGAAGAAGTCGGAAGATTCCACCTCCACGGTTATTTATCACGAGAACTGTCATTGCTTTCCTCGCAGTCCTAATAAATCAGATTAAAGTTCAGATATTGAATCGTCAAATTGACTTATAACCACGGCATATCTTCAGTGTACAAATCACAAAACAGTGAAATTAAAAGAATAAAACAGAGTAAATTGGATACCTCTGCTTCAAAATCGCCAATCCATTTGTATCATGAAGGAAAGAGACGTCTCCCACCACACAGACAACCTGATATACGTTTGTTTGGCTGATGAGAAGATTTAATTTCCGAAACGGTAAACAAACACATGAGTAAAATGGTTCTTTTATTCCTTTCACTTCACACATAAAAACTACATGTTCCATTAGGGAGTATCCGGTCAGCACACTAAGAATGAAGTAGTATGATCGGTTCATGGTTAATGAACAGAAGAACCAAGAAAACTTTCCCCACAATATTTTTTGCTGATATTGATCTGACAGTTATAATAGTGTACCCACAAGAAATGCGACTCAACAATAAAAAAAAAGGCATAAGGAAATAATCTTACTCTCTTCTTGCACCCTACAGCAAAGCCAGTGGCGGAGCTGAGCAAGCCATCAATGCCACTAGCTCCTCTATTTCCAGTTACTTGTATCCATTGAGATGGCAGTTCTGCACTTAACATCATATCTACCACGTGCGAATAATTTCCCGAACTACATCCATACATATCCACATCCCTTATTGGCATACTATTTCCGATGAAAAGAGCAGATTTGGAAGTCAATGCTTTGGAAAGCATATGTGCCACATAAGGTTCGGTCAGGGAGCACTCAGCAGATAATTGAAATGACATTTCGCGGGCAATCTGCATAAATAAATGAATTATTAAAAGCAGAATCTACAGGGAAGCATTTGTTTATTGAAAGCGGCCATGTTTAATTAAAAGGTTTGTCTGGAAGACATACTGCGCCATCCAATGCATGTAAATGACCATGCAATTTGCTTCTCCTCCATGGAAATCGAGATTTAAGCACGCAATCAGCAAACTGAACGATATTGCTTTGGACCCTGTGAGTGACCAAGTGTGATGGATCATGTCGGCATGGATGCTTATCAACCAAAATGTATGCAAATGGAAAGCATTTCTCTAGCACCTGAGAAACTCTTTTACTTGTTATCCGACTTCCAACCTATTCATGATTTCATATTACAAACTTAATCAGTACAAATCAATATAATTATACTCACTGAAGTCTCGGTTGGAAGTCACCATATGTTAAAAGAGAACCCTAATATGAGATGCAGATCGTTGACTTAGTCATGATTCAAATAGTTCCCACTTTCTGATCATTAGTTGAAACTTCCTTCAAGGCGTTCAAAACCCCGACTACTATTTTGAATAATAAGTTTCCACAAAAGCTGTAAAAGTACCTTTGTCCATCCATCTATCATCTTCAATACTTAGTCTAGATGCATGAAGTAACAATAAAAAATGATAAAATTTACCTGGATAACAACATCAAACTCAATCAAATTCTTAACAGAATCTGAAAGCAGGGCATGATCAAGATGATCAACAAAAATAGGGGTCCACTTCTCAAGAAAAGGCTTAGACAGCTTGCGCAGCCGTACACCAGACAAGACATCTGCAACAACCGGCCACATCAGTTCTTTAGCCAACAGAAGAGAAGCCCAAATTTCATCCTCCGTATGGATTGCACCGATAAGAAGAAGACCCTTCTTAGCCTCTTTGATTACTTGTAAGACCTCAGTAATTTGGCCAGTTGTTTCACCATTGCTCTTGAGGCTTTGAACTTGAAAATATTTTGTGAATGGTTCAGAATTGGACATCCACATGTCTAATCCATTTAAGCAGTTGAATGACCAATTTGTTGGACTACCGTCAAGTGGGTCTCTAAAAGGACAATTCATATGTACTGGTCCACAAGCAGAACCTGTTGCCCAATGTAGAGCAGAGTCTATAGTAGTAAGGACCATCCGGACTGGTATAAGATCAGTTGGAGGAGGAAGATTGAAGAAGAATCTGACAAACGAACCAAAGTGGTTTATCTGTTACACAGGAAAAAGGAACATAATAAATTGTAGAATATAGAAACGAAACAACAAGTGTGTATGGTTTCGAAGAAATGTCATATCTTGACCTTACTTGATTTATAGCTTGATTTGCGCCCACTCCCTGAAGTTCAGGAGGACGATCTGCAGTAAGTAGTAGCAGAGGCAAGAAATCCTCACTGGCTTCAACCACCTGTATTTGTAAAAAATCACAAAACAAATACCCTGTAAGAGAACGCAAATGTATTTGGCGAATTAATGTGGCATGCACCAAGAAATTTAGTGAAGCATAAATAAGATAACTCTGACCGCTGGAAGAAGATTTGAAACGGCGGTTCCTGATGATGTTATAATGACAGCCGGTTTAAGGGATCCTTTAGCATACCCAATAGCGTGAAATGCAAGAGATCGTTCGTCATAGCATGCAAGACACGTTGTAAGGGGGTGGTTGGCAGCAGCAATTGCAAGATGGGAGGATCTTGATCCAGGAGCTACACAAAAGTACTGTGGCAGTATGTTATGACAAAATACATCTGAATTTGAGATTCTATCAGATGGTTGAAAAATTCAGCTCACCGTCAAACCAAGACGAGTGCATTCTTCAATTATAGCTGATGCCCATACAGCATTGATATTAGCCTGATCTTTCAAGGAGTTGCTCACTTCAGCCTCCTGATTCAGCTGATTGCAAAACAAACAAAAACAAAGGAAAAGAAACTTAAAGTCACACCATCCAAGATGACAACCCAAAAATCGACAAGGTTCAAAAGTTAACAGCCAGTAAAGAGTCTCAACATCTCTGTAACATTAGTTATGCAATACAGAATGCGTTAAAATTTGGAGCTTAACATTACCATGAAGGTAAGATTAACAGTCTTTATATTATCACAAGTAGTACAAAAGCAGCCTAACAATCTAAGACAAAAATGCCATATTTATACATCTACGTACCATGTTGTTTGAGAAAACAACGTCAGGTGAAAGCTTGCAGTGGAACTGACATAATGGTTGTATATTTTTCTGCAACAAAACCAAGCAAATCAAACCGTATAGATACATATGGACAGAAGAGAAGAATTCCAACGGACAAGCTTCAAGGACAGTAATAAAATTCTGAATTACAGGGACGAAAATTACCAGGGTAAAGAAGATACCAGTTCCTTGGCGTCACCCTGATCTCTCCCAGAAAATGTTAAATACTCCATATGCTCCTGCAAAATAAACATAGGAATGAGTGGCATGAGAAGGAAACTAAGTTTACATGCTTAGTTCAGACATAAAAAGTTGTAAGTATTATCCATGTGGGTCAAGCGCGTAAAACAATATTACAAGAAACTTAGTCAATTTTTCCTGAGAGTCACCTAAATAAGATCCAGATAGGCAACAGATAGCTAAAATTTTAATATAAGTTGACCTTTAAGCGGCTCTCTAAGTAAAAGCATGTACCATCTTAATTGGATGAATCTCTTTTACATCCAACTTTGCAAGAGAACTTTTTAGATTTTTAAACCAATGCTCCTCTAAATTGGGGCAGACATGACAAGAAACCTGCATGAAAATGAACCAAGATTAACGTGAAAAACAGGACACAGAAGAAACAGACATTTCAAGATATCTTAATAACAACCAAATAGCACTAACTAAAACTATTAACTTTCCATTTGATTGACACAAGTAAAACAAACCTGCACTACATTTGATTGACAGTTTTGCATACTTTTGTTTTTTCAGTTTTGCATACTAGTTTAGTGTCCTCAGGGATACAGCATGGTGCTTTGAACATGAATAACCAAGTTGCAGATACTAAAAAGAAAATTTCAGAACATCAGCATACCTGAAAAATTGATTTCTCATATGAACTAATTGCTTGCTCAAAACTATAGGATAGAGAATCATTCCATGCCAGGGTAACTGCTAATATGGAGACCTCCTCGTGCTCATCTAACTCGACCTGTCGAAATTTCGATAATCAGACCGATGTACAATGCAAGAACACTTGCTACAAGCATTTCATCAATCAACCGTAAATACGAAAAGAAAAAAACAACTAAAGAGATGCAATTCAAGAGCTTGATGATAAAGCCGACGCCACTTCACCTGAGGAACGAAGAAGTAAGAAGAGCCATCCTTGCTATATACACTAGAGTTTCCGTTGAAATCAATATCTGGAAAACCATAGGCCGTCACCATAGCTGATTCATCTGAGAGGAATCTGCAGAAGCTAGTTAGCTTAACTACCTAAACTGATATATAACACTTTAGAAGAAGAGCAAGAATCCTATATTCATCTTGCTGAAAACCCAACTGAGACTAAACAAAGTACCAAAAGCAAGAAAAGCCTACGTTTTTATGCTGCTATGACCCTTGGAGTGATGAAGGAAAGAGAGTGCGTCCCCAATTCCAAAAACCCCATGAGGTTCCTTTACATAGAGCGACTTATAAGACGGCTCCACAGTATCCTTGGAGAGGAAAAACACAGGGAATACACCGGAAGACACAGGTTGAGAGCAGAACCAGAACAAAGCTTTGGCCCTTGGAGGCACAGCCACCTACACAATACACATAAAGCTTGTTATAACCGATAATGTGGAAAACAATATTTTGCAAGAAAGCCAGAAAGGCACATGTGTAGTACTTGAAATCGCAAGACGCCACTAGAGGACTTAGGAGGATTAGACTTGAGTTCGTCCACAGCTTCCATGACTCTCTCAAGTCCAACCTCAAGAGTCAAAGCTGGAGGCAACGTACGAGTCACACACACTTGTACCGTTAACTCATCATCCTCACTCACATCGTCTCTACTCAGAACCAGCTCATCGAATTGAGCTCCTTGAGCGACCTATAACAACAAACACAAAACCTCCAAATCAATTCGAATTACACAAGATCTCGGATGTCGTTTCTCGTAACGAAACGAACCTCGATGTTTCTTCTGATTCCATGAAGAGAGCTGGCGAAGGAGGAGAAGCGTTGTGTTCGCCGTGTGAAGGAGTATCTAGAAGCGTAGCGAGGAATCAGAGAAGGTAGAAACGGAGGATTCGAGAGGAGGAGAAAGGAGTAGCATGGAGGAGATGCCATTTTTCTTCGTTGGAGGATGGGTGTGAATCTCGCAGTGGATAAGGCGCACAAACTTTATACTAATTGATTTGGTTTTAAAGAATCATGTTGATTTACGAATTTATCCAGTAGACCGTCGTAAACCCGGGGAGTAAACCGAAGCCCCCACAACAACATTGTGGACCCCGGGGGAGGAATTGAATTGTGAAACTAAAAATAATATCTTGATTTGTGGTAGTATATGATAAAGTATGTTTAATTTTTTTTTTAATAATGGATTTGGTTATTTATGCTATCAAATTGCATTTATATTTTTTATTATTTCTTTAATATGAATTCTATAGTTAAATGTAATTAATTTAAAACAATGTAAAATAGATAATTTATCGACATTGTACGAGTTAGATTCAAATACGGAAAATAGTTACGTGATGTTTATTCGCCGCATGAAAAGCTTTATGCGGGATAGTCTCCGATGAGCCTGTGTGGCATTCAAATATTCAATGGACAGTTTGCACTAAAAAGAAGATAAAATCAGTAGCAATTTCGAACGCATCGTTTTTTTTTGTTACTTTCTTTTTCTTCAATCCATCATGAAATATCTATTTGATTGCAGAATAACCTACTTCAATTTAATATTAAGTTACTCTATTTTGAAATAAGATTTTTTTTTACAGCGAAATAAGATATATAGCAAAGAAAAATATTTTAAAATAGTTTTATAATGTTTTTACTATAAATATAGCACAAAAGAGTCAAAATGATTAAAATATGTTTCACTAAAGAAATAATATCTAGATTTGTGGTAGTACATGAGAATGTATGCTGAAAAATTTAAAATAATTGATTTGGTTATTTATGCAATCAAATTGCATTTATATTTTTGATTTTTTGTCTAATATGAACTATATAGTTAAATGTAATTAATCTAAAACAGTGTAAAATAGATGATTTGTCGATAAGTAATTCACGACATTTTACGAGTTAGGTTCAAGTACGGGAAGGTGTTACATGATGTTTATTCGCCGCATGAATAAGCTTTATGCAGGATAGGTCTTAGATGAGCATGCATGGCATTCAAAAATTCAATGGACAGTCTGCACTGAAAGGAAGATAAAATCAGTGGCCACTTCCAAACGCATAGTTTTTTTGTTACTTTCTTCTTTTCCGATCCACCACGAAACAACTTTTTTGGTCGAAGAATAACCAGCTTCAATTTAGTATTAAGTTACTCTATTTTGAAATAAAATAATAACAAAGAAAAATATTTCAAGATAGCTGTAAATATGTTTTTATTATAAATATAGCACAAAAGAGTCAAAATGATTAAAATATGTTTCACTAAAGAAATTAAAGATATTTATATCTGTGAGATTAACTAATTTAAATTTAGAGTTTAGATTTGTGGTAGTTTTAGCAGGATGGGATTTAAGCTTTAAAATTTAAAATATTAATTTTAAAAATATTTTCAAAAAAGAATCTTTGGATTTCAAATAAAATTTCAGTGAAATTGAAAAAACTGATAAAAAAAATTTCGAACTGAATAAAAAATTTCAAAAATTTTTATTTTTATTTTATTTAAATATTTGTTTATATTTATATAGTATAGTTTCATTTGCTTATTGAATGAAACTTTTTTGATCATTTTTTTTTCTTGTGTGTTTTTTTAGTCAAAAAAACTTTTTTATAATCTTTTGGGAGATTCGCCCAATAATAAATTGGAAATACTCCAATCAAACATATATTAAGATCCAAATTTTAGGATTAGAAAAGGAAACTATAACACTGATGATTTTATCTTTGATTCGTGAAAATAACACCCACTTTAACAGATTCACACATAGCCGACAAAAAAAATAGTCAAACATCAAAACAATTAACACATGCACGAATAGCATGTGTAAACAGAGCCGTGCTCACCTTCTTCCAAGAAGACAAATAGCATTCAATATATGGTTTAAAGACACATATATCTATTAGGTTATTTTGTCTAAAATTATAGTTTAGTTTTGGAGATTGGGATTCTCGGGATTAGACTTTAGTGTCTAATTTTAAGGCTTAGGGTAATTTTTTTTAAATAATAAATATTTTAAAAATATTTATTGAATTAAATGTATTATTCATTAAAGAGTAATTCTCTTTAATAGTTATTTTTAAGTTTTTATCACAAAAATAGCACTCAAAAAATAAAATGACCAAAATAGCACTTTTTATTTTGAACATTTTAATATTTATTTTTTATTTTTTAAAATTTGAAACGTATTTCTAAAACCACACTCTTAGCTCTAAACTCTAAGTCTAGATTAGTCAACATTGGGTATAAATGCATATTTACCTTTTAATAAAACTTATTTTGGTTATTTTTTTCTTGAGGTCTATTTTTGTGAAAAAAACTATATTAAGGAATTTATCTTCATTAAATGTATATTAGTTTTTGGCTTTTAATGAAATTTATTTTGATCATTTATTTTAATCATAAAAACTTGTTTTAGGATGTTTTAGGAGATATGCCCGTATATTTGTTATTCGCCCTTTATTAAAGAAAAACATTTGAATACCAAATATTTTGCATTCGCTGATCTTCATTAAAAAGATGAAAACAACACGACTGCGAGTCGATCAAATGGTCCAGAATCTGATCGCTCTCTACATTAGAAACCTATCTCACCAATCATCTTTCTCAACTTGGAATTTTCTTCCCGAAGTTTCTTGTTCTCTTCAACAACATCCTCGTAGCCCTCATTGGCTCGGCTTAGCTCATCGACCAGGCATTTGTTCTCGTTGATGAGATGAACAAGCATGGACCACAACTCGTTCAGGTGTCGCCTTTTCCGCATACGCGATCTCCGAGCTGATTCCCGGTTCGAAACCTTCCTCCTCCGTTTCTTCTCATCATCCTCTGCACTCCGGTTAGACTCATCTGACGTGGCAGACAAGTTTACAAGTGGAACTTGGTTATTAAAGAAATGTTGATTAGGGTTTGCGCCCGGAAGGTTATAGACAAAACCATCCATATTAGAGAAAAGTATTTTGTGTTCGCTCGTGACTTAAGTATGATGGTGCTAATGTGATGTACTCTAGACTCTAGTTGGGCTCTTATAGATGAATAAATTGTGGTTAGTGACCTCACATTGATAACTACTAATCCACAAAGCCTATTTTTGTATATAATATATATCTCATTGGTGGTGATAAAGTTTCATCACTCACGCAATAATGTTATTGTACATCCAATTGTAGATCTTAGTCATTTATATGTCTACTGAGTTTAGAAACTGATTTGATTGTTGCCATTTGAATAGTTTAAAGAGAATAGCACTTGAATAGTAAAGGATAGAACGAAGTTTTAGACAAGTTCTAATCATGAGCTTGATGAGTAACAAAGCACTGAAGGTAGAGGGTAATAAAAGGAACTATTACGGGACAATCAAAGTTCAATTTTATTAATTATTATAAGGAAGAAAGTGTGAGAGGCAGCAACTCGTAAACGCACCATGTTTCTTATCGAGGAACCTTCCTACCATATCTACTTTTTAAGAGCATGTTTTAATTAAAAATCCAATGGTTTTTTTGAAATTTGTGGGCAATAAACTAATAATGTAGTAATAATCAAATCACCGTAAGTAGAAGAGAGAAAAGAGAGAGAAGTAAAGTAGATCTCCTTGTGGTTCCGGTGAGCGGCCGGCGCGTCTGCGCGCGTGCCGTCGCCGGAACCGCGGTTCTGTCGTATAAAAGCTTTCTTAAGGCCTCTCTTTCGTATCCCCCCATCTTCGCCTTGTCCGACCTCTGGCTCCGGCCTAATCCATGGTGTATGGTGGTCGTTTGTGTGGAGTGAGGACGCGGTAGTGGGAAGGTTTTCGATGGAGGAGAGGCGGTTCGTTTAGATCAAGGTTCGATTCCGGGAGGTGGAGGCTCTTTTTACTCCGCCGCCGTCGGTTCTGTCTTCAGGAGGGGGAGGCTTACCTAGCTCCGTCGTCGCCGTCTTGTCTCCGGAGGGTGGAGGTTACAGTAGCTCCACGCTGCCGGTTTGGAACCCGTTGGAAATTTGGGTGTTAGCGGTGAAAGTTCGGTTAGGGTTTTGTTCTTGTCGGCTCGGGTGGAAACGAGATAGTGCGGATGAGATCTTAGAAGAAGATGAAGCTCTCCGTCTATGAGACCGCCGACACGAGAAGTTAGCTGAGATTGTGGTGTGAGAAGAGTGGGTGGTCCGGATGAGAGCGCGGTTTGTCCGATGACGCTTTCGGTGGAGGACCACCGGGAAGGAAGGTGTTTTGTTGCGGGGTATGAGATCCGGCGAAACGAAGCACGGTTAGATGGCTCCGACGGCGTCTCGAGGCGGAGACGGTCAGGTTGAGACGGTGTGCGACGCGTGTCGATTCGATGGCGCAGATGCTTCCACGTTTTCAGCAGCCAGTCTCCTCGACGCGTTTGATCCAGCCGACGTCGGTTGGGCTTGATTGGTTTGGGCCGCGGGCCGTTTATAGCGGTTAGACTGTAGCCGGTTTGGCTTATGGGCTTCGTGCCTTTTGTTTATGTGTTTGGGCTTCCGATTTTGTAATTTGGGCTTGGCCCGGTATTATCATTAATCTAAATAAAAATTTTGACGGAAAAAAAAAACTAATAATGTAGTATAAAGTGACTTTATTCTCTATACCATTTCTAGTGTTAGATAGTTGACAACCAAAGGTGTGACTGTATGCAGTAAAACTTACTCTAGGTTTGACTTTTACTCTAATTCCAACTTCTTCGCAATTACGTGAAAATGCAAACTAAGAGAAAAATGTCTTGGTTTTGACGAACCATCTCTTTTCTTTTTTACAACGAAACGCTATTCTATTACCCAAACTTGAGATGGTTTGAGTAACCAAACCGGAATAAAACAACTAATAAAACATAGATCTCTATAGAAAGATTTCATAGTCTTAGCTAAAGAGTATAAAATATGATTTTGTGCTCGTGAAATATGAATGATCTTGAAGTCTGAAAAGCATATTTACAGAGTCTCTATCCTCTCCAATTCTGTTGCAAAGCTTGGCCAAGCATGAAGCTCCTTAATCATGGCAATCAAATCCTTGCAATTCGTCCCAAAGCTCTGACATATTGAATGCTGGAGTATCTTTCCATCGTCTATCGTAGTGCTTCCACTTCTGAATGCAAAGCAGATTCTCTTTGTGGGTAATTTTGTGTCCCCATAAGTTGAACATTCCTCAAACTATCCATCCAAACCCATCCACATTCACTGAATTGTGATGTAGATGTCCAAGACCCGTCTATCATGCATATATTACCCAAGCTTAAAACTTGAGGTTCCTCAATAATGTGATCTTGTGGAATAGGTGGCACCATCTTGTTTGCGTTGAACTAGGCTTGACACTCACTCTCTGCATAACGAACTAGCTCTAGTGGATCCCTGTTTACCCCCTATATTAGATTATCATGAGATAAGGATCTCTGTTTAATTATGACTCGACAATGATGTTCTTTCTCCAGAATAGATAGTCTATATTAGCATAAACACTTGGCATAAGAAAGATATATGGACTTGTTGGTGTTGCTGATAGAGATCAAGCTTGTAGAGCTGGCAGACATTCAAAGATAGTACGAGTAACCGATTCTTCTGGTTCTCCACATCGCAGGAATACTTATCACATTTCATATTACACTGTATCAAATTTCTCGTTACTGCCACATGACCTGTTATCAATTGTCATATAAGATGATATATTTTCTGTGTCACTTTTATCATCCAAGTAAAGACTTGAAGCTTAGTTATAAATTTCTCTACTTAAAATGAACTGAAAACAAGAGTAACATGTTTTCTCCATTTTTTTTCTTTTTTTTTTCCACCTAGTTATGCTATTTGTTTACCAATCACACCTTCGTAGACGAGAGATTTTACAATATATTTATTATCATCGATGAGCAACCATGGACCACAGTGTAACATTCCAACCGCCTATGGTCAATAGATCATTACGCCAGTTTTTCGGTTTGTGGGTTCCACCTTTGTCAGATGGCTAGTGTATTATTTGGGAGATTTGAAAAACTTGTTATTGATTCTGTAATCACTACCTTCTGCTTTGTCCTTACTCACACAGAATACCGAAAACTTTTGATATCACTGATTCTAGATTTTTCTAAACTCAAGCAAAGTAAATTTTAAAATATTTTTAGATGTATGACAAAAAAAGATTTAATTCACTTAGAAAAACGAAAAAAAGTTTTCTCTCTCTTTTCCTTTGTTCTCTCTCTAGTATCTTTTACAGAGGAAAGATGATGAGATGAAACTTCAGGCCAGAGATTTTCCGGCAACACTATGCCTAAGGTTAGGCCCTCCTTCCGGCGTCGCACCTTTTCTCTTGGTGGTCGGCCGGCACTCGGTTATGGCGGCGCGTTATCTCCTTGATACAGTCGTCGGTTTTTGGCTCCGGAGACCATGCCATCTTCTTCGGTGTTGGTCTGCCGGCTCTTGGCTCCGCTTCGCATCGTCCGTTGATGTTGATGGCGGCTTCTCCTCCGGAGTCTCTCCGGTGGTCTTCTCTCTCGGCTTATGTGCCTCTTTATTTAATTGAGCCTCAATATGAAATTCGATTGGTTATCGGATTAAGATGTTGTGGCTTTCAATTGAAACCTTAATCTAAGCAGAGAGCTTTTAGCGTGGTATTAGCATGGTCAGTGGTTTGGTACGTTTATTGACTAAAGTCGTCTCGACGGTTTCTTCCTTCTTGTTGTCCTGTTCCGGTGTGTTCCGGTGGTCCTCGAATGGTCGTTCCGGCGACGACTTTCTTTCCGTGAAGCAGGTGGCCGCTCCTTTCGACGCGTGTAACTCGTTAGCTGAGTGTTCCGCACGTGTCTCTCTCACGCTTTCCGTCTAACGCGTGGTTTCAATGGCCGACCTCTTTCCTTTGGGTTTTTTGGAACATTGGGCTTTGTTGGGCCTCTCCTTGTATTTTCTCTTTTTTCCTTTGGACTTTGTTGTAATTGTTTTTGGTTGTTAATAAAATATCAGATGGCAAAAAAAAAAAAAAGATTTAATTCACTTAGATGATATACATAGTTATGTCACTTCTTTTAATTATCTTGACAAAGACCATCACAACAACACAACTTGCTTAGGTGTTGCCGGTTGTCCCAGACGACTCGCGGTTCAATACCATCCTGCTCTGCTTCCGCTCATCTGACAGGGCAGGCAAGTTTGCAAGTGTAACTCGATTATCCAAGGTTCCGAAGGTAAATGAATTTGGGTTTGCACACGGAAAGTTATAGATAAAACCAACTATAAGGATAAAATTTATTATTTGTTCTTTGTGGCTTGGTATTGACGAGATGCATTCTAATTCATAGATGAATGAAATGAGGGTAACAGCTAATTCACGAGGCTTAACTGGTGTACACCGTAAATCTTAATATAATCCTTCTCATTTGTTATGAACTTGTGATAAAGCCTCATCAACCACGCGATCAAGTCAAATCAAATTGTATTCCTAGCCATTTTATATATAGGTCGAAATTTAAAAATAAACTTGACTGTTGTAATCTGAATAGATTTAAGAACATATAAACTATATAAATAAATCATACCTTCTTATTTGCAAAATCTACGGATGGAAAAATTTATAAATAAATAGAATCACATATTGTGTGCTGTTTGTTTTAAATAACATAAACTTTGTAAAAAAAAAACCATATGATTTTACCTGATAGAACACTATCTTTTCATATCACAGCGAAGAAATGGATCATTTATATTTATCACATTTTTCCAATTTTGCTATAAATTTAAAATATCAGCCAAGTAAGTCACCAGAAAATAGTACCGATGTGCATCGATCTTGCTTTCAAATGAGAAGGAAAACATAATACGAAGAAAACAAACTAAGTATTAGCCGTGAGCTTGATGAGTCATTAAGCACTAAAGAGGATGAATGAAGGGGACCATTACCCATGACAAGTAAAAACATTGTTAATTAGCATTACTCTAAGAAAGAAACGTAAGAGGCAGCAACTCGTAGACGCACCCAATGGTTACTGAAATTTGTGGGTAATAATGTGGCATAAAGTGACTTTCTTCCAGACTTTTTAGTGTTTAATAGTTGACAAATGAGTGAAGATGTAAGATGTCTGTTCTGAAGTAGTCGCTGACGTAGTTGCTGAAACAGACGTCGTAGTGAGTGGTGAAGACCATGTGGAGTCAAGATGCTGAGCTGGAGTCGTGTAGACTTGGAGAGCAAGGGAGTATCTTGGAGATATGGAAAGAGAAATAAACTTGAGGAGCAAGTTTATGACTTAAAAAAAGATGAATAAGTGCATTCCAAAAAAAAGAAAGTTGCACTTATTGTTATGGAAGATGTCCATACATGTTGCCTTGGAGACTAGGGTTTCGGGAACATGGAGAATAACTATAAGATAGCTATGGGGTCGTCTGTATAGAGACAGAGACACGGAGGCTGATCTTATAGAGAGAGAGAAGCTCTTGGAGGTGTTTTTGGGTCGTGCTGAAGCAGTGGCTGAAGTACTTGACGGAGAAGAGACATAAGCGGGTAGATTAGGATCTTTCAGTAGCGTGTGTTAGGGTGTTAAGACGTGTAAAAGTTGAATAAGTAAGTCTTGTAAAGATTGTTTAAAGGAGATTCTAATAAAAGCTTTGGTGTGCTTGTGTGATTTGTCTATTTGATTTACCTTCTGCATTACCTATTGTTGTGTCATCTTTGCACTAACAATGAGAGATTTACAACTTTAATTCGTGGTGCATAATTGTGATAGTTGTGATCGAATGAGCTAAGCTATCTTTTCCATTATAATTGATTAATTTAATGAATGTTTTATAATACTAATCGAGAAAGATAGTAAGTTTAATTGCGATAGTTGTGGTCGAATGAGCTAAGCTATCTTTTCCATTACATTGGATTAAATGTAATGAGTGTTTTATAATATAGAAAATAGTAAACAACACTAGTTTAACATCAAAAAGTAAGTTTAGAACAAAAAAAGAGTTCATGATGCTTCTACAAATTCTACTACAATAGCAGGTAATCAGTCGCAAATTTAACAACTGATTTGAGATTCTACTACAATAGCAGGTGATCGACTGACTCAGGTAGTAGTTATTCAGTCGCAATTTTTTTGCTACTAATTTTTTTGCTATGCGGGAAAAATACATGCCCAAACTATATTAACATTCCAAAACATTTATAAACTAAATAAAAATTTGAATTGCATACCTAAACTCATAAAAAATAGGTAAAACATGTTTCGTAACTGACATGTGTCAGTCCATTCTAAAATGCATTGATTTATTTTTTAAGTTATTATATTTTAGTTCTTATCGTTTTATTTGTTGGTAAAGTGCATCAAATAATTAAAATCATCAAGTTGGTCTTCTTTTTAGATTTTTGACATTGGAAATTAATTTTAATATATGGTGAAATATGAAATAAAAATATTTTTCTTATCAAATAAAATATATTTGATAATATAAATATATTATTATTATTTCATATTAAAATATTTGATACAAAATTTTTTTAGTCAAAACAACATAAACCAATATCATAATTTAAAGGCTAATTTAATCTCAGTAAAGTTCTTAACGTTTATAAAATAATTTTCTATATTTTCTTAGGTTATTTTAATTGTAAATGTTATTATGTGATTGCGTAATATATATAATACAAATAAAATTATTATTTTTTAATTTTTGTTTGTAGTTATCAAAACCAATGTTAATTATGACAGCCGTAAGACGTGCGCTTGACCCTAACCTAGCGCCGAATCAATTATTTGGTTAAGTATCCATTTCTTTTTTTATTAAGTAAGGGTAATATTATTAAAGATCTCTACTGTAAAGTAAAATTTCTAATGACTGTTTTAGTTATGTTGATTAAAATTTGAATGACTATATTTTTAAAGAAAATCTTATATAAATATAAATTGAGTGGTATTTCTAGTAAATATTACATATGAGTAAGATTATTTATAATTAATGCTCATATTTTAATAAGGTAGATAATATACTTAAATAACTAGATTAATTAATATTTTGTTTATGATAACTATCTAAATTTCTGCTAAATAATTAAACTAAGTATTTAAATTTAATTAAAATCTTGTCAAGAAAATAAAATTGTACTTTTGAAATTAAAAATATAAATACAATAAATTTGATTATTTAAGTATTTAAAGCATATTAACAAAAAACAGAATAATATGGACTAAACTACAAAAAAAATTAAATAAAAAAGTAGTTTAAATCATCATATAACCGGCTATAGGCATGCTTTATCTATTTATTATGAGTTTAGGTATATAATTTAAATTCTTATTTAGTTTAGGAATGTTTTGGCACGTTAATATATTTTGGGTGTGTATTTTCTCCGCTTTCGTAGTGTGGACATAAATAATTCGTTTTTTCAACTGATATACGACATATTTTATGACTGATGAATGACAGCTTAGTGACGAATTAACGACTGTTTTGCGATTTTATAGCGTCGGTTATGTATATCGATTTCACAATTTGGTTTTCAATTTGAATCTGATCTAAATTATATTGGATATATAAATTAAACAACTAAAACGATTAGGAAATCATAAAAAAAAGACAAGAGTTTCAAGTTACAAACATCCAAAACAACTCCAACACTTTAAGGAGTTGTTCAAGTTATAAACATTCAAAATAAAATTTAAGTTCATAGAAATACATAACAAAGGTTAAAAGCAGAACCTATCCAAAAGTTCACAATTTTTTTCAGAACATAATTCTTCATACGTTTTTAGTGAATTCTTCACAACCTTTATTATTATATATCTATAAATAACAACGTGTATGGACCTATTGATTCGTCACTTTATTTAGAATCCAATAAATATATTATTGGTAACATATATTTGATTATTTCGTAGGTTCGGTTAAATATTGTATATGCTGGTCTTAAAAAACAGACCTTAAGAAGAAGTTTACGAGTTGCAGGATAATCCTTCTATAGGGCCGATCTTGGGCAATTCCGAATGAAACATTGATTTTAGGTTCTCAAAATTTTTGAAAAAATACGTAGATATAAGCTAAAAAAAAATCTTTTAAGTCCTGAAATTTGTAGAAAAAAATATTTTAGTTGCTATCTTTAATAAATCGCTATGGTCCGCTAAATCTCAGGCCGGCCCTGCCTCTCTGCATTAGAAAAAAAATAACTATTTATAAGCCCAAATATCACCAATAATCTTTCTCGTCTTGGAGTTTTCCTTTCGAAGTTTCTTGTTCTCTTTTACAACTTACTACTTACTCGCAACCCTCAGCTCAGTGGCTTATCTTATCAACCAGACATTTGTTCTTTTGTCGATCAACTGGCCAGACATTTGTTCTGTTTTCGATGAACTGAACAAGCATGGAACACACCTTGGCTTTCCGCATCTGCGATCTCCAAGCTGACTCCTATTCTTGTTGATGGGAGATCTTTTCAGCGAGTATACTTTATTACTAAGATTTTTTTTTAAATACACATTTTCTATAGTATTTGATTATTGTTTGTATCTTTTGGTATCTCATATTTTTGACGCTTTTTACTTTTGTAATCCTCTGTATATAATAACTCTTAATTATTCTTTTTGACTTTTGAATTAAAAATAAATCTTTTGTGGCCATTAATATAGTTGCTTTCTAATTTTTTATGTCATATACAGAATTCATTGGCCACAAAATATTGTGGTATTTTTAGAGAATTCATTAATGTAATACTAGATTTTGACCCGCGCTTCGAAAGCGCGGGTTTTTTTAATTATAAAAAAAATTTGATATGAATTAGTATTTTGTGATTATACGTTATTACTTTATTTGAGATTTTGTATGTATATATTCTTTTGTAACTCTCTCTTAGGTCTGAAAATTTTATCCGGATCCAAAAAAACTCAACTGAAACCGAGTAAAAGATATAGGTCTGGTTCGGTTCCGGGTACAGGGCAAATTGCCTATTAGGTATGTTATTAGACATGCGATCTCGGTTTGGGTCTAGATCTTACCGGAGACCCGATCGGGTACCCAAAGTTTGCGAAATATTTTGTTTAGATTAGGTATTTTTGGGTATTTCAGATATATTGCTTATGTTACAGCTATTCTTTTAACCTTCAAGTTTGAGTTTTCGGTTATAGTTTTGGATAAATTTTAAAAAAGTTTAAATATATATTTCAGGTATTTGGATAACTTTTTGGTTTCATCGGATCTGAATTTAGGTAAAATTAGGTTTTCGACTATATGAATATTTTCGGGTATTTGTTTGGATTTTTGGGTGTTTGTTCGGGTTTGGGTGTTTTTGGGTTTTTGGGTTTTTGGGTACTTCGGTTTTTTCGGACCGATCCGGACCCGATACATTCCTGAAAATTATAGGTATTTTAGAGATATTTAAATTATGGGTTCGAACCAACCTGGATCCGAGAAAACTAACCCAAACCCAAGCCAAAAAAAATCAAATATATAGTTGGCTCCAAATCTTTAAGACTCAAAGGACCCAAAATCAAAAAGAACCGCCCGTACCTAACCCAATGACCCAAATACTCAAGGCTACTCTCTTTCAATATATTTGTGTGTATATTTTATAAGAGTTGCATTTGTTCACTTGATAAGATTTAAGATTTGTTTGGCATATTTTTAGCTAACTAAATAGTATAAATTTTTAGGGTTTTAATATTTTTTAAAAATTTATCTTAAATAATAAATTTTTATTATAAATATTTTCATAAAATTAAGTTTTTTTGTAATAGATATAATTTTTTAACAGATGATTTGCTTATTTTTTTTATCAAATTTGATTTTGTAAATAGTTGGATATATGTTTGACAATTTTGAATTACATTAAAAATGTTAATTTTTTCAGTGTTCAAAAGTTTAGATTTTGTTGATAAGTACTTGCCGTATATTAATAGTCAAGTTAAAGGTCATCGTGAATATTGAAAGATAAGTTATATCATGGATTAAAATGTTTATATCGAAATTAATATATGGTTCGCAATCTTTTTTAAAATGAATTTATCAAGGTATTAAATTTAGTAAGATATATTAATATGATTATGTGGAGGATAATATTGCTTTAATTGCCGTTATTGTGTCATGTATTAATATGGCTATTAATAAAAATGTTAGATGGTTAGAGAAAATAAAGGTAGGATTAAAAAATATTAATGAGTAGGTATTACAAAAAGAAATTTTTAGAATGATTTTATTTTAATAGTAAGTACTAGATTTTGACCCACGCTTAAAAGCGCGGATTATTTTTCTGATAAAAATATATGATATGAATTTGTATTTTAGTCTTGTTATTCATTATTATGTGACAAAATTGTATTATATCAAAAAATAAAATTATTATTTTTATTTAGTTAGTTAATGTAATTATATTTTTAATCGTTTGATTTTTTTTAAACATTATATGGTTTGATCAGACTCAATGTCTATTATTTTAAAATAAATTATTTTAAATTAGATGAGAACAATACTTTTTTATCAAGTTTGGATCTATGGTCGAACCAATAAACATGATAATTTGTACATAAACTGGTTTAGATTAATGAAAACTCGTTAATTTAAAGCATGTAAACTTCAAAAAATCCGCAATCAAGTGTGACCCGACATTTCGTTGACCTGATAGAAAAATAAATAATCTTCAATAATATTTTAAGAGATGAATGAAACTTCTAATATATTTTTAAATTTATGATTTTTTATTTACTGAAGTGTTTAAAATTTATATTTAATTAGTTGTTTTATATGAAATATTTGGTTTGATATAAATATAGAATATTTTGCAATTCTAGTAAGATTATATATAAATTGTATAAAAGTCAGTTAATATTATATATACATTGTATATACATTATTTAAATTTCATCAACAGTTTTCATTAATAATAATTGGGTTTACATGATATGGATTTGTAGCTGGTAAAATAGGTTAGCACTTATCAATAATGCATTCTTTCAGAATATTACTGAATCTATATGTAAAAAAGAATGACTATATATTCATGTAAGTTTGTATAAAAAGAATATTTCAGATGTTATAAATCGTGCTCAAACACTTGTCTACAAACTTATACAAATATATATGTTATGATAAATGTTGTCTTAGAAACCTATGTTTTATACAACAACATAGAATTCAATAATAACATTTCTATTATTATGTAGTACTATATTAGAATGCAATATTGGTTTGTGAAATTTTCATATTCAAAGAATACGATAAAAAAATTTTATGGAAAGTTAATTTGATAAAATATTACCGAATTCATAGAGTCTATTTTTATATTCATAAAATATCATTTTATATTCAGTTTCTTAAACAATGAGAAGTAATAAATGATTTCATTAAAAATATTGTATAGTTAGAGAAAAATAAGGTGAGACCAAAAAAATAGTTAAATCTAATGAAAGTGTCCAACAACTTTTTATAGGTAGATTTTTTAAAACTCCTTCCCTTTTAATAGTATAGATACATTAAATATATATAAAGGAAGACCAAAAAAAGTTAGTCTAATGAAATGGTCCAACAATCTTGTATAAGTAGATGTTTTAAGAATGTTTCCCTTTTAATAGTATAGATATTGACTTTGAATATAGATAAATACTAAAAATATAAAATCACATTCTGACACTCCCATCCTTATATTAATTCCCACAGATATTTTTTAAATTCAATAGTCAAGATTTCAAGAATAATTAAGAGCTATATACAGAAGATTATATCAAAAAGTGACACACGTCAGAATATGAGATACCAGAAAGATGTAATCTTGTGGTATATTTAGAGAATCAATTAATGTAAGATATTGACTTTGAATATAGGTAAATACTATCTAATCTGTTAAATGTTTCTTCATATGTATTTGACCAGAACTAATATAAATTCACATTCCAAAACTATTCCAAAACTCTCATCCTTACAGTTGCATTAGAAAAGAAGAAAATGAACGGCGAAGGAAAGGTGGTCTGCGTCACGGGAGCTTCCGGGTATATAGCGTCTTGGATTGTTAAGCTATTGCTTCAACGTGGCTACACCGTTAGGGCCACCGTTCGTGACCCAAGTTTGTTTCTCTTCCTTTATCTAAATTAAATATTTTTTACAATATACCGATAGAGATATCATATAGGTGGTACGATATATATATATATATATATATATATATATATATCATAACCCAAGTGAACGAAGAGTAGAACTAGAGAAGCTATATATATCTTGAAGTGCACTATGACTAATGTGTGTGTTTTCTGCAGATAATCAAAAGAAAACGGATCATCTTCTCCAACTTGATGGTGCAAAAGAAAGACTCAGCTTATTCGGAGCAAATCTTTTAGAGGAAGGCTCTTTCCAGCATGCAATCGATGGATGTGAAGCTGTCTTCCATACCGCTTCACCGGTTTTGCTCACTGCCGAGGATCCTCAGGTTCGTCAATGATGTCACTTTGTTCGTACCAACATAATCCTTACTAGTTTACTTGATCAGTTTAGTGACCCCACATGAAATTAGACAGGGCATGAAATATATGATATGATTTAATCCAGTCATATATAGCCAATTGATTTACATGAGTCAACCACTACTCTTGATTTTACAGGCTGAGCTGATCGAACCAGCAGTCAAAGGTACTTTAAACGTCCTAAAGACTTGTGTCAAAATGTCTTCTGTCAAAAGGGTCATCTTAACATCGTCCATGGCTGCCGTCATTGCTCATGCGTCCCCCACTGGACCAAACGGCGTAGTAGATGAAACCATGTTCTCTGATCCAAGTTTTTGTGAACAGAGAAAGGTCTTTAAATAGTTTTATAACACATCAATAAGTTCATAAGAACTCGCATTATAATAATAATTATTTATTTATTTTCAGCAATGGTATGCACTCTCGAAGACTTTGGCCGAAGATGAAGCATGTAAGTTTGCCAAGGCTAATGAAATGGACTTAATCGTAATGAATCCAGGACTTGTAATTGGACCAATCTTGCAGCCAACTCTTAATTTCTCCGTAGGCGTGGTTGTTGAACTTACAAAGGGGAAGGATCCTTTTATGAGCAAAAGTTATAGGTTTGTGGACGTGAGAGATGTTTCTTTAGCTCATATCAAGGCACTTGAGACTCCATCAGCCAATGGTAGATATATCATTGATGGTCCGGTCATTGCGACATTAAAAGACATTGAGAAAGTTTTGCGCGAGTTCGTTCCTGATTTGTGCATTGGTGATGATAAGTGAGTTGGCTTTGCTTTTAACTCTTACTCAATAAGTACAATTATGTTTTAAAATTCTACAAATCAACAATTACTATATTTTTTTATTTTTTTTTTATTTTTTAGGAACAATGAGGACATTGATCTTGATTTAGTGACATACAAGGTGTCTGTTGAGAAAGTGAGGAGTTTGGGAATTGAATTCACTCCTACAGAAACAAGCCTTAGAGACACTGTTCTCAGTCTGAAGGAGAAATGTCTTCTGTGATTCTCTTTGTTGTTTTATTGTACTTATTATTGATTTCACTATTATAGTGACATGAATAAGTAATCTGTCTTAAAAATAAAGATATAAACAATCGTATTGCCCCCAAACTATGTTATTTACTTGTGTCTTGTGCCATCCCCAATCTTTTTAATCCGAACTTCTCAACACAAAACTGTATTTAAAAAATATATATATTTGACCCAAATATATATATATTATAAAATTTTATTAATAATTTAATAAATTAATTATTAAAATTAATATCAAATTTTCTCAAAGAAGAGACTTTAGTAAGTTTTCCAATTTTTACAAAATACCAATAAAATTTTGTACTCATACTTAAAAATTAATACTCCATTTAAATTTGGAAAACTATTAATGACAATCTTATTAGAGTTTCTCTTTTTGCTATTCCAATTTTTTGTGTCGTGATCTCTATCCAAATTTTAATTAATCTATTTAATATAATTATTTTCTTGTATTTTTCGTGTTTATTACATTTTAGATCTTATTGGATGAATGAAGGCACTTGTTTTGCTCTTATTTTAATTGAATAAATTGTTGAGGTGTCGTGAGCTCGAGGTTATCAAGTAACGTGGCAAATGCGAGTTTCGCCGTTCCCAAGGCAATGCAATACATTCTGTTTGAAGTTTCAACCCTCTCTTCTGGTTTCTTTTTCAAGATCCATACCATTTCAAACTTGTAAGAAAACTATTTGCAGCTGGAAGTCTAAAGTTTATGGGGATAATAAGCATTCAGACAGCGATGGATCTGATCGTCGCTGGTTTCTCTCTGATGATCGGATTTGGTATCTTTGCTATCATCGCCTCTGTCCTCTGCTCTGTCGTTTTCATCCACCATGTCAGAGAGGCTCCTTCTAACCCCTCCCTTTTAAGTTCTCGCCGGGGATAAACATACGTAAGAGATATTCCTTTTATACACCCTTCCTTCCATGCTTTTCCAGTTGTTAATACAATAAAACACAAGTAATTACAAGTTTCAGACTCGTTAGAGATCTACTTATTTAATTTAAGTATTGTAATAGCTCTCTCAAACAACGGCTGCATTCTTTGCAAATTGTTCTTTTGTGAGTAATTATTTTTCATTCTCCTACAAGAATTAAAAGATTCGCAAATCAATAGTTTATCGTATAATGAATATTCACATACTTAATTAAAAAAAATTAATAGCAACGTTTGATTATTATTCTCTGCATTTTCATAAAACCGGAGTTGAAAGGGGAGAAAAGAAGAAATTCGCACAGAAGCTTCTTCTTTAGTTCTGCTTGTACGAGAAACGCAGAACAAAAATTGTAATCCAAATTATAAAAAAAAAATTACAAATAAGTTTTTTTTTCGACCACTACTAAGGTAGAACATCTCGCGAAATGTAACGTGTGATTCACGTAATTAAATAACTAAAACTTGATGAGTAAAATTTGTTTTCTACTAGTTTATTATTTCTTTCTGTTTACACGAGTAAACTATTCCACTGTGATAACAACATCTCAGTCTGATGAGATTTATTGAGATTAATTATGTTAATTATTACAAAACCAAACGACAAAAGACTAAAAACTTCATTAGCTAGTTAGATTGTGGTGTCATTGCAGCTTCTTGCACATCATAATTATTGTTGACGTTATTGTGTTTGAACGTCTCGGGGATGTTGTAATCAACAGTTGATAGTTGTTTTGCTGCGTTCTTGTTTACGAGAGATTCATACAGCCCTTTGTCTAAATGCAAATGGAGTGCATCGCATGATCCAGACAAGCAAGTCAGCGGTTTGCAGTACATGGTGTCTCTGAAACCAGTCCTGTCCCTATTACCATTGTATCGAATTCTGCCGCGACCACCACGGCCAAAATTGACTCTGCTGCCACCGGCTCCTCTAATGCAGAGACCAGGAAGACAAAAGCCCCCATCGTAACCAAAGTGATTTCCAACAGACCATTTCCGAGAGTCTATGTCATGGGATCCAACTGCTAAGCTCAGCAAAAGAGATACTGAGAAGGAAAGACACATCCATTTGAGTTCTGCCATTTTGGCTTTCTGTGTTGATAGTTTGTAGGCTGAAAAGGATCAGTGGCTTTAATATAGACTTGTCAATATGGTGTGTCATGCTTTTGTCATTAGGCAGTGAAAGGAGCCGAAAATCTGGGCAACGGAATTAGAGCTTTTTTTGGAACGAAACTGTTAGTTTGGCATACTGAATTGTCTTCAAATTTTTGTATCTTATATACATAAAATTTATAGTTAATAGTGTTTGAGACTCAACTAATTCCTTTGGTCTTGTTCACGAGAAAACACATATGCTGAATAGTGAGGAGAAGTTTGTTCATGTATCCAGTGTAGATCTATGTAAAATGGGCTTCATAACTCTTCTCTTATGATTATAGAATTCTCGAACATACAATATTTTTTATTTATAAAAAAAAAGGTTAGTCTTATTACTGATGCTGGAAAATAAAAAATAGGGCGGGAGCAATTAAATAAACAAGAGTATAGCCATTCATATTCAAAGTAGTTCATCGATTGGCTATGTTCAGATTTTATTAATTGAGAGCTGAATATTCGGATGCATTATGATTATATAAACACAAGATACATACGAATATCTCGATTCAACAAACTTAAAGCTAATATTCGCAGATCTATAGGAAAAATGATTAAACTGGTTAAACTGAAAATCACGGCCTAGTTAGGGGCTGTTCGTTTCAATTTTTATTAATTGTCCAAAACATAATTATTTTAAAATATGCTTTTGGCGGAAAATATAATTTTGTGGTTTTAGCGAAAAATACATATTCATGATTTAACTCGAGAAATTTGATTTTGCGATTTTAACGGAAAAAAACAATTTTGTGATTTTGTTGTAGTTTTGGCGGGAAAATACGGGATTGTGGTTTTTGCATGAAAACATGTTTTTTACGGTTTTTCAAGAAAATGTGTTTTTACGATTTTGGTGGAAAAAATATATATATATTTTTTTTGCGATTTTGGTAAAAAAGTGCGGTTTTGCGAATGGCGAAAAATGCGTTTTAATGGTTTTGGCGGGATAATACATTTTTGCGGTTTTAACAGAAAATTGCATTTTTGCGGTTTTGACGGAAAATGAGTTTTGAGATTTTAGCGAAAAATGTGTTTTTCGATTTTGGCAGAAAATGTGTTTTTCGATTTTGGCAGAAAATACGTTTTGTGGTTTTGGCGAAAAAATGTATTTTTGTGGTTTTGGCGGGAAAATGCGTTTTTGCGATTTTAGCGTAAAATATATTTTTGCGATTTTGACGAAAAATATGATTTGACGGAAAAATATGTTTTAATAGAAAAATGTGTTTCTGCGATTTTACCAGATGTTGGCAGAAAATATATTTTTGTGGTTTTGGCGAAAAATGTATTTTTGTGTGTTTTGACGAAAATGTGTATTTAACGATTTTCATAGAAAACTATAAAATTTTGAACTTGGATACAAAATGGTATATTAGTCATTTATTGTGTACATGTTTATCTCCGTCCAAATGTACCAATTAAATTCATCTAAATGAACAATTTGAATGAGTCTTATTTTAGACTAAAATTTTAAAATTCATCTAAATTCATATCCATTTTAACACCAAATAAACACAGTTCTCATCTCTATCCATCATCTGGACAAACGAACATGCCGTCAGTGAAACTCCGGCTACTGCAAGGGAATAATATCAGACCAAAGCATATCAACAGTTAATTTTAGTTTTTTCATGTTATTTTTCCACCCAATGCGGTATGTTACTGAAGCTCTTCTTAATGATCCTTGAATGTCATTTTCGATTACGAATGGAACGTGTGCATAGGCCATGTGTTTAGCAGAAATGCTTGGTTCTTGGCCTTTGCTCGTTTGGTTATACCGTCTTCCTCAAATTGAAATTGGTAGACCAGGTCCAACGTGTTGTGCATTTACTGAGTCACATTCTCTCACAATTTTGTGGGTCATAGAATTAGATTGGACGACCCTTATTTCATTATCATCTACCTGTTTATTGCTTCTGCACGTGCATGGTGGATTTGAGATTACAACGTCGAAAGTGACCTGAGAATCACATCTACGTGAAGGCGGTCCTCTCCTAGCAAGCTGCCAGCTAAAATCTTTGTTGTTTTCCGCTCCCAGTTCAATCTGCCTCAATAAGTTAAAAATATTTTCAGTCATTTTCTTAGACTAACTGTATACTGATACATGTTACCAACTTTGACTTTCCGTGATGTACTACGTTATCTCAAGTTATTGATCTTTTGGCTCTCAGTTAAATCTATGATGTAGTAATAATTTTTCATCATCTTTTTTCTTGGAGATTCTTCCCTGATAGATGCAATTTCTATTCATTGTTGTGAACAGGCAGAAGCTACATGGTTCTTACTGTGCTGAAAAGCTGGAGAAGAATATCACAAACAGTTTTTATTTTGTCTAACTTTTTTCCTGATGTGAAATAGTATTATATGAATTTTTGGTTATGAAAAGTTTTATAAAAGTAGATAATGACATATCTTGAATGATTGAAATTTGTTCTTAAAAAAAGAATCATGTGAAGGCATTGAAAGCAGCAACTCTCTGTTAACAGGCAAAGCTATGGTGTATTAGCTAACTTTGGGGCCACAACTATTGAACAAAATGGTAAAAACCTTAGAAACTCCTGTTTTGTCATCAAACTCTTTGTTTTATCTGAAACTCAATCTTTTGGATCTGAATCTGTTTGGATGATGAGTAATGTGTATACATAATTTTATTTTCAATGGCTACTGATTCTTGAATTGTTCTCGTTAGTGTTAAAACGGAGTATGTGCATAAAAATAGATATTATTAGCATAGCTCCAAGGCAAATAAAGTTACAGGAACGGGATTTGCTTTAAGGCAAAAACATAATCCTGTTATAGAAAACAAGGCTATTACACATAAATTTCAAATGAAGGTAACAATTACATGGTCTAGATTGTGATATCCCTTGAGCCAAAGAGAATATTGGATATAGCAATAGAAGTTTAAAACCAGTATTTAGAGTCTTATTTGTTTTTTCTCACCCTGCCTTTACTTTGAACACGACTAGCTGCAATGGTTCTTGTTTTACCCTTGAACTCAGATTCTTCTTCTTGGTCGGTGGATTTTTCACGAGCTCTACTCTTTGTGTGATGACTGACTTGTTTGGCATTATTACTCTTCTTTGCAGCTGCATGATTCTTTGTCTTCCTTGGAAGCTGAGTGCTAGGCCATGAAGATGCATCAGAAGTCATCGAGTCATCGCTCCCATTTTCACTACTATCATCATCGACATCTTTTACACGAAAATGATTACCATCATCATCATATTCTTCATAGACAAATTCAGAGTGATGGTTTCCATGGAAGGTGTCTTCTATGTACATAGTCCATCCTGATTCACAACTACTCTTTTCCTCAGCATCTCCTTCATGGATTCTTGGAGACTCCATAGCCAACATAAACAGTAAAACTTAGCTTCTTCTTTTTTTTAATAAAACTTACGTACCTCAGCCTATTTCAATCTCTTTACCCTCTGGTATAACCCTTATGTCTCTTGCTGTCTTTAGCTTTGCACTTAATCATCAATAAATAATGTTTTGCGTATGATTTTTTTCCCTTTCTTGTGTTTCAGAATCAAGAAAAGCTGGAGCCTATTGAATCACTCATATAATTGAATACAAGGAGCGAGTATCACCACATGGCAATTCTAACACCATTGTTTTCTCTCAATTGAAGAACTACAAGACAAGCCATTATATATATATATATATATATGAAGGAGAAAGGTTAGTAAGCGAGTTCTTGAAATAAAAAATGGTACACTTTCTAAAAATTTAATTCGCTTTACAACTTTTATTTATAGAGATATCTATCGGGAATCGAATCGTATAGTTCCCAAGGTTCGAACCCACACCGACCGTAGATGAGATAGAAAACATCAATTCCCACCAAACCAGAGTAATTTTTTCCGAGCTCTCTCATTAAGTATTGTCTGAGAATGCTCATTGGTTAACACTCGCCTTTTTTGTCTCTTATGTTCTTTTTATTGCTGATAACCACATGATAGGATAGACATACATTTACTAGTTTTTACTCCTCTCTCTCTCTCTCTCTCTTTGGTTAATTCACTGAGCTGCAATCTATCCCACAATAAAAAAAATCATCTTTTTGAGGTGGAAATAAGATGAGAGCCACTCAACAATTACAAGAAGGAATGTGAAACTTATTTTCTTAATTAGGTTAGGAGCTGTTCCTCTTCCTCATTCCTTTAATACTCGTCTTCCTTCTCACTTCTCAGTCCTGTCTTGGTCATAAAAAGTGTTGCAGCCTTTTGGCTCTCCAGTCTCCTCTCTCTCCCAAAATAGAGAGAGTTGTTTTCTTTTGCATTCAAGGTAAGGTAACTGGATTTATTGATTGTCATTTAAAACTTTTTATTCTTAAAGTAAAAGAAAAACCATAGATAGTAAATTATTTTCAATTTCTTGTTTATGTGATGGGTTGGCGTTCACTTTTTACACCATTTGGGATTCATATTAGTTACAAGTACAACTAAGCAAAATCAAGTGGGAGAAAGCATAAATAACATTAAAAACGGGTATGTAGGGTGTTGTAGTAAGAATTTGACCTTTCTTTTTAAGCATTGAAGTAATTAAATTTTAGACTTTATGAAAATTTGAATCCTCATAGTACATATAATAATACGCATTGTGGGTCTCACAAGTGGAGATTTATTAGGATTCATTAGAATTGTACACATCGTTAATACATCCAAGCTTGTTTTTTCTGGGAGACTCATTTGTATTTTCTCATGTGGGTCTTTGTACTATCTTTCATCCTAGAGGTGTGAGTATTGTTTCTTTATATGAGAATGAAATCATTATTTCATTAGTAATGGGATTAAGCTTACGGTACCTTTTGGCCAATCTTATATAATTTAGAAATATATAAAGAAAACTTAACAAATTTGATACTTACATTTATGTGGTGAGTAGTTGAGAAAAAGAAAAAGGAGAATTTGGAGTGGCTTCTATATCGATGAGTTCTAGAATATTATTACCCATTGTTTCTACTAAATAATGAGTCACTACAAGAAAACGTAACTTTAACGAGGAAGTTTAACGAAGAAAAATAATCCTCGTAAAAAAACGTTGATTTTGCGAGGAAAGTACGTGGAGAAAGAAAAGCATCGTTATTTCGTCGTAAGGTAACGACAAAACATATTCGTCGTAAAGATGATGTAAATTGACGTGGTTTTTACGAGGAAATAGTTTTTCCTCGTAAAAGCCACGTAAATTTCGCGAGTGCTTTACGACGAAATATTTTACGTGTACTTAACGAGGAAATTTTGAATCCACCAACTTGGTAGGTGGCTCACATTTTTTTTGGCCATACAATTAATTTTCGTCGTAATTTCATAGTAAAATTACAACTACCAGATTCAAAATTTTCTATAAATATGGATGTTGGAACATCATTTTAAACACACCAACAACAAAAAACGTGAAAGAAAAAAAATGGCTGGCTCTGGGACTATTTACGAGTTGCGGAATTGGATGTATATGCATAGAGATGCTAACGGGAGAGTGACGAAAGAATACCTTGCGGGGCTGGAGACATTTATGCACCAAGCAGATTCAACACCGCTCGCCCAAGAAAGTGGTAAGATGTTCTGTCCTTGTCGGAAATGCAACAATTCGAAATTGGCAAACCGTGAAAATGTTTGGAAGCATTTAATGTTTGGAAGAATAGGGTGTGTTTTGTGAGTTTGTGTGTGTGGTTTGAGAAGGAAAGTTGTGGGTATTTATAGAAAATAAAGGCTCGCTAATTCCTCGTAACTGGTTAACTCGTTAATTCCACGTAACCCATTTTGTCGTAAAAACGTCGTTAACGAAAACGCGGACCTTTGTATTTCGTCGCTATTTCGTCGTAAATGAAAACGCGGGTCTCTGTAATTCCTCGTAAGTTTACGAGGAAATTACGAGGACAAGTAATCTTATATATATCCCGAGCGAGCTCGCTCCGTCTTTCCTCTCCACTTCCTCTCCACTTCCTCCCTAATTCGTAGCAATGGTAAGTCTCTCTAATTCCTCTCTAGTTTGATTAGTTTAGGATAGATTAGGTGGTTAGTATAGGGAATTTAGATAGGTTTACGGATCTTATGTTATTTAATGTTGATTAGGTGGATAATGTTGGGAAGTATATTGTTCACGAAAATTTAAAAAATTAAATTTTTTTCTCAGGTTCGAAAAGGTAGACTTACTGCCCATTACAGAGAGATGTTCGGTGAGCCGGGTAGTCGTTTAGACCCGTCGTCTTCTTCAGCTCCCGGTTCTTCGGGTCAGGAGACTGTCCCCGAGACTCAGTACACTCAGAGAGTCATTGGATCTCCTTCTTCTAGTGCACCATCGGTTCCTCACGTGCCTCCCCAGATGGCTCCTCCTCCTGTGCCTCCTACGATGCCCGCGGCCGAGATTCATCCCGATTTGATGGTGCCTCCGAGTGCTTCTTACTCGCAGTACACCGTAGAGGACATTCTCCGTCTGCCAGGCATAGAAGGTTTACCAGTCATCGACCCCGACCGACCGGACGGAACTTTATGGTATGTTTCATTATTTTTTTATTCTTTTTAAATTCTTTTATAACTTTAAAAAATAATTTGTATTTTAAATTTGTATTTTTCAGGTGGGGGATTGACGGATGTCTTGCATCGGACGTAACCGACACGATAAAAGGTTACTTCTCCATGCCACATCCGAACTGGAAAACGACGCCCCACTACATCAGGTGGGGGATTGACGGATGTCTTTAAATTTTTTTATTATTTATATATATATTTTTTTCTGAAAAACTAATTATAAATTATTTTTTCCAACAGCAAAAATATAATTGGGCCTTGGGGATCACTGAGAGGGTGAGGAAGAAGTTTGTCGTGAAGGCGAAAGTTCGCTTGTTGGACACGGTCTCCAACTGGAAGGGTGACTGGATCGTGAAGCGGTATGAGCGTGGCAAACCCGCTGAGCTCACCACGGATGTCTGGGATGGCCTCATCCGATATTGGCGTCTTCCTGATTCCATTAGAATCGTCCAGTCTTGCTCTAACTCCCGTAACACAGTCGATGAGCACGGGAACGGGCCGATGCTTCACACTACGGGCCAAAAATCCCACGCCGGTGTCCGTTTGGAAATGGTAATTAAAAATTTAATTATATTAAATTTTTAGTATATTTTTATATATATTCTAATTAACAACTTTCTTAAATGTTTTTTAGGCCAAAGAGACGGGAGAATTCCCGTCTCTTATGCAACTTTACGAGAGGACCCACAAGAACAAGGCGGGCCGATTTATAGATGGCAAGTCCGAGCAAATCTACAACGATTTGGCTGCTCGGGTTGAAGAACGCCAGATCCAGCTGACCCAACAGTCCACCGATGGATTACCCGTCACCTTATCCACACCTGAAGTGGATAAGCTTTACGAGGAGGTAAATTTTCTAAAATTTTAATTTTCTTAAATATTCATTTAATTTAACTTTAAATTTTTATTAAGAAAATTTATTTTTTGTTTTTAAGGTTGTCCCTAAAAAAAAGGGACGGACGTTGGGGATTGGTTCCGTCAACGATGTTCCGAGAGCGACATCGTCTTATGTTCAGCGACGGGATGATGAAGTCTCTCAGCTGCGTAGGGAGTCCGAAGAGCTGCGTAGAGAGTCTACTCAGCTGCGTAGAGAGTCTACTCAGCTGCGTAGAGAGTCTACTCAGCTGCGATCTCGTATGGGTGGACTCGAGGGCTTCTTGGACGTTGTAGCGGCCACAAATCCGGAATGGACGACTTTGTTGAGGAACATGCGACAACAAAATCCTATCCCAGGCCAGTCACCGACCGACGACTCACATGCCGAGGCGGATGTTCAGGCGAGGAGTGATGAATTCTACGAGGCGATTAACGACCACCCTTAGTTCTTTTTAATTTCGGTTCTTGTATTATGAATTCAAAACTTATTTATATATAAAATATTTTGGTTTTGATTTTTTTAGAATTTTAATTTTATTAATAATTTAAATAATTTAAATTATATTTACAATTATAATTTTTTATATTTCTATAAAATAATGAAACGAAGTAAATTCGTAGCTAATTTTGCGGCTTCTTTACGTGGAAGCTTAACGTGGTTTTTACGAGGAAACATTTACAAGGAAATAACGTGGAAATCTATCAAGGTTTTTACGTTTTCTTTACGTGGAAAGCTGTCAAGGTATTTACGTTTATTTTACGAGTATTTATTTACGTGGGTTTTACGAGGAAAGTTTTTCGTGGTATTTACGAGGAAACTTAGCGACGTCCTTACGTGGAATCTTTACGTGGTCTTTACGATAAAATATCCTCCTTCGCTTTTACGACGAAATTATTTCCTCGCTACTTTACGACGAATTAGCGAGGATATATGCGTTACGACAAACGTATAACGACGAAACGGGTTTCCTCGCTAATTCGTCGTAACACTGCTTTTACGACGAAGTAACGAGGAAAACTGCCCTCGTAAAACTTGTGTTTTCTTGTAGTGAGTATACGAATTTGTCGATATGCCTTGAATCTTATATAATTCGGTAGCAGTATTTATTTTAGATAGGTCTCTTTTATTTTGACTCGATATTGAAAAAGAAGAGGAGTTGGAAAGTATATAGGTCTTCCAGAACATTTCGGGAAATGGAAGAAGGATTTATTTGCTTTCGTAGATAGGATTTACCAATGTGCAGTCTCCTGGTCATACAAATGTAGATACATATCTACTGCATGCAAACTCACCCTACTCCAGTCTGTCTTCTCAGCCATTCCCACTTTCCGATGTCATGCTTCCAGATACCCATAAGTTTATGTAAAAGGATCCAATCAGCTATGATTCGTTTTTGGTAGGACTCAAATGATGGAAAGAAGAAAATGTGTTGGGTTTCTTGAGAGAAAATAACACAACCAAAAGGATCAGGGGGTTTAGGACTCATGTATATACAATTATTTAATACGGCTTTATTGGCAAAACTACCGTAGAAAATGTAAAACTAATCCTAATTGCTTGCTTTCAAGAGTTCTCATAGGGAAGTATTGCCAAAATGCCAGCTTTCTTCGGATTGAACCGTCTAAATCAATATCACATAACTGGCGTGGAATCTTGGCAGTAAGAAATCTCCTCGTAAAACATCTGGGGAAGATCATTGGCAATGGCTCAATAACCAAAGTCTGGAGTTAATCTTGGATCTCTACTGGCTCCCCTCTTCTTTCTTTCGGTCATGTACAAGAAACAAATTAAACAAGATATGGTTATAGCTGACTTGATCTTGAAAGGATCGGAAAAATGAAATATCCCAAAGAACAGAGAACTCTTACTGGAAGTGCTAGATGATATCCTACGGATCAGATCGAGCATTACTGGGGCACGTGACACATATATGTTTGGTATCCAACCAAATCAAGCTCCTACTCAGAAAAGTCGGGCTATACAGCTGAGATATCACTCTATAAACCTCTACAACCGCTTGTTGTGACATCTACAAATTGGAACAAAGCTGTGTGGACTGCTACTTGCTCACCAAAACACAAGCTCCTCATTTGAAAAATCCTACATGACGCAATATCAAAGGGTGACAATCTAATCAAGAGGGGTGTTTCAATTAACTCCATTTGTTCTCACTGGAGGAACGAAAACTATCGATCACCTCTTCATGCACTGCAGTTTCACGTCTCATGTGTGGGATTTGGTTCTGCTAAAAACGCCCTTCTGCTCTATCTCATGATCGACTTTCGCCTCTGCTCTAGAAGCTTCAACTCACTGGATCAACCTCCCACCGACCGGAGTCTCTGGAAGTATCTTCTTCTGGATCATATGGGCTCTTTCGACCACGTGTAACCTATTCCTGTTTGAATCACGACATACCACTCCGCAGATGGTATCACGAAAGCAATCTCAAGCCCTCATGAATGAACTTTGGCTCAATCGGATCTGAAAGATCCAACAAAGACTCCGATTGACACACCATTCTCGTTGACTCCGACACTCCCACCGAACACAACCGTTTGCAACACAAATGCTGTTTGGAACTTGATCACAAAACAAACCGGACTTGGATGGATCTTCACAAACGATTAATCGCCTCCTTTTCAAGGCTTCCCATCGCAATTGCATGTCGCATCCGCCCTTCAAGCCGAAGGATTAGCGATCCGGGCAGCCCTCTCTCACGCCATTCATCTTGGCTACACCAAAATCTCGCTTCGTTCAGACTCACTTGTGCTCATCAGAGTCATCGTTTCGATCAAAAAACCAAATGATCTCCACGGAATTCTATAACTCTATCATCGTTTTTCACATTCTGCTTTTTCTCTTTCACTCCAAAGAAGCAAAATGGGCCAGCAAATCTGGTTGCAAAACGCTAACAAATTTGCAAATTTGAACTCAATTAAAATCTGCCCTAGTCTTCTAATTTATAAAAACTTTGGTTGATCAAAAAATAAAAAGGTCTCTTTTTAAAATCATTTTAATTGAGTCTATATTTGCAAATTCGTTATTGTTATTCGAGTTGAGAAATTCTTATTTATATTTTGTATTCTTTAATGATATATACTGCTTTCAAAAATATATTTTAGTGTTATAATAATAAAAAAATTCTTTTTCTCATTTATGTAATAGAATTTTGAAAATCACAATAAATTTTTGTATCATTTATTTTCTTATATATATTGTTGGGTCCAAATCTCGAAAAGACAAAAAACAGCCCAAATAAAACCCAAAACAGAGTAAGCCCATTTTCCACTACTAATATCAAATTCGATCTCATGATCAGTTGATGGGGATACAACGCCGAATTCGTAGTAGAAAAACGAGGTCGAAAGCCCACATGGAAATTAAAAGATCAGAGTTAGAGGAATATTTTTCTAACTCATTAAAAGGAACAAAACCAGAGATCTCAGAGTGGACAACAAACTAAAGAAGATATCCCGGCAACAGCCAAATAAAAGAACAACTATAAAAGGAGAGGAGAAGGGAGAAAGAGGACACGTGCATTCAATCCTAGACACATCATACACTCGACTTTGACCTCGATCTCATTTCTCTCTATAGATTCTAGTCATTGTTTTCGTCTCATTCATTGTATACCTTCATTGTACTTGAATCACATCTTATTAATAAATTCTATTTTTGTCAACCAGAATCTTATTACATAGTTGTATTCTGAGAATATCATTGTCCATATTATTTTCTTTCTTAGTCTTTACAATCAATCATTATCAAATACTTAGTATGGATTTTAGGATCCACATTTATCGTCTCTTTTTTTGTGTTTTCTAATCACATTCATTATAACACAATTAAGTATGATAAATGGATTTTATAGTATAAATTACTCCCTCCGTTTTTTAATATAAGTCGTTTTACAGCTATGCACGTAGATTAAGAAAACCATTAATTTCTTATATTTTCTAAACAAAAACATCATTAATTATTTACCTAACCACAATTCAACCAATAGAAAAATATAAGATATATTACCATTGGTTATACAACATTAATTATTAATAAATTTTACATAGAAAACCGAAAACGACATATAATTTAGAACAAAAAAGTTTCTCTAAAACGACTTATAATAAAAAAACGGATGGAGTAGTAAATGTCATATTAATTGAAGGAAAAAATGGGTATGTCCCTTAGCACCAAACTTTTGCTTTACCTAGAATGCCTTCTTTTGTTCGGTATACTTCCCCATGGATTCATTTGTCTCTTACTCGTAAGCTTCCCATGTGAAATTATTTTTTATATTATTGTATTTTGTGCATATACTTTGGAAACTTCCCTCATTCAAATTGGACACTCCACTATACTTCTTAAAGCCTTTTTCATGATTCGGTTGCTATCTTAGATAAGATGACAAAAAAAATCTCTGCTGTAACATCGTACCTTTCGTTTAGATTTCTCGGCCAATTTTGTTTTTCATCTGTATCACGGTATCCAGAAAGTGCAATCATTGAATATAGATTTTATTGGTTCAGAATTCTCTGCTATTACTATATCTTTTAGTTCAGAGGATTTTGTAAAGTGTGTTCCTAACCTTCTAACAGAAACTAACCATAGCTCTAGTAGTTGAGAATTAACATATATAAGCTTAGAGATGTCAGACGGGTCAGTCCGTCCATCCCGTTGAGGTCTTAATTTTTTCCTATAGGTCGTGCGGGCCGACCCGCCGTGGATTGCGGTTTACGTACATATGTCCAAACCCACACCATATGATTTAGCAGTTTTTGCGGGCCAACCCGCAGGTTAGTTTAGCTTCAAACCAAAGTACAATGCATACGCTTAAAATAATGCAATACTTTATTATTCCATGAAACTGCATCGATTTAAAATGGCTTTACTATAGTTATAAACATAAGAAAGAATTTAAATATTAGATGTGATTTATTATAAAGTAGTAAAATGAACAAATTAATAACAAAAAGCTAATTTCTTGTTTGCTTTTAGCTTACTAGATGTTCTAGGTAGAGTTAGTGTTATGTTGTGTAGTGATTGATGGTAGATGATTTTGGAGCTCTTAGAACTTCTCTCACTGAGCTTTTGTTGAAATGTTCACCTCTTTATTCCCTTTTTTCTTACAGTTGCGGTTCATATTAATGGGTTTTTGTCAAAAGCATCTTAGAAGACATGTTGTGTCCTCTCTTGTGGCTAGAGAAAAATATCGTGATATCGCTGAAATAGTCAGGTATGTTAGGTTGGGGATGTCACATGAATACTTCCCAATCCTGCATTCATTATCAAACTCGAGGAGGAAAAGTTTATTGCAAGAAGATGAGTAACTTTTGTCTAGTCCACATGACCCTTTACTCTGGCAAACTATTTGTCTTCGATGGTAGACATTACGATAAATCAAAAGAGAACTTTTGTATATGAGATGAAGATGGCGAGAGAGTGTTCTTTGTTGACACAACTTGTCTTCCCCGTACTCCTCCCTTGATGAAGAAATATTATGATAATTTAGTTTTAGATACTAATAGTTCATGATATATAACCTTGACTGTTTATTTTTTCTAAACCAACAGTTCCAAGAGCAATAACTTTATCTCTGACCAAATGAGCTAATGGGCCTTTTGTTTATTCATTCACAAAGAATTATTTTACCCCAATGAAAATAAAATTTGCGGTCCAATATGTAGGGGTGGCACTTTACCCGATATCCAAAGCCGCATCCGAACCCGATCCGAAAAACTCGAACCGAAATCCGAACCGAAGTAGCAAAATATTTGAACGGGTATTGAATTATGAGAGATTGGATATCCGAACCCGAATGGGTAATATCCGAGCCCAAATGGATATCCGAAGATAACCGAACATATGTATAATTAACCTTATATTTCTAGTTTACATCTCTCATTTTATATAAAATATTTATATTGATACTACACATATTCTAAGTTCATATAATATACATACAATGACGGAGAAAATGATTCGCTACTTACTTAAAATGCATGTCAAACATTTTATTTAAAGAATTAACTAAAAGTTACATCTAAAATTTAAAAACAATAATCAAATTAATGTCTTTTTAGTTTCAAAATGTTATGTCCAAATCTATTAACCATTCAATCTATTAAAAATAAAAAATTAGTTAAGTGAAAGTTATATTTTTAAATACAAGAAATATGAGAAATGAAAGACTTAATATTTTTTTTTTCAAAATCTAAATATCCGAACCCGATCCGAAATAACCGAATCCGAACTAAAAATACCCGAACCCGACCCGAAGTTCAAAAATACCCGAACGGATTCTACACCTCTATACCGAAATACCCGAAAATCGGAAATACCCGATCCGAATCTGAACGGGTACCCGAACGCTCACTCCTACCAATATGTATAGTAATATTACATGTTGACATTAAATGAATGAAAATTACACTACAGTATAGTACTACAAGAGGAAATTATAAAATACAACTTTGAGGGAGAGAACGGAAGGAAGGAAGAAAGAATAAATGAAGAGGAGAGTTTTGTAAGTTTTGTTGGTATGATTTTGAGTTTATAGTCTATAGAAATTCACCACACACCAAACAAACTGACACATAATTATGCCTAATCGTTCGGATGTTAATATTTTACCGTCGGTTTAAACTGTATTTAAGACGTGTTCAAGACGAAGACGTCATCAAAATCTCCTACCACTTCACCAAAACCACCTAACTCAAGTTTCATCTTCCAACTAGTGCATGCATCCCTGCCATATATAAACTTGCTTTAAACCGTTTTAATACTGACAATATTTTAAATATAAACAAGTTGACGACAATTTAATAAATTTAAGTTTTTAGCAAATATGGTTGGCCTCAAAAAGAAAACGACGTACGTAAGTTCAACTTTGCTAAAACATAAATTTATTAAATTGTTGTCAACTTGTTTATATTTAAAATATTCAGTATTTTTATCAATAAAATATTTTCAGTATTAAACGATGTCGTTATTATTTTAAGGTTTTGGAGTTTCTTTTTCATTAAATCGGTATAATTCAAGATGACGCCAACGAGTGAATAAATATTTCCCTCCTACTTCTTGATCTTTCTTCATTTGGGGAAAGAAAACAAGATGAAGAGAAGAACAATTAGCAAACGTTATTCATAAACAAAAGATATAAATTATTGCCGAGGTTAAGAGTATTTCAAATATCGACCAGAAAATGAATTCATGTAACCTATTGCCTATTGGTGACCTACATATCTAACCAATTCATACGGTATTATTGTGGGCGGCTATAGTTACAAATTCATAACTATCTGTATACAGAAAGTTGGATTTACTATTGAACCATTTTGACCAGGATTTGTTACTTGTGTATCAGTGTTGCTGTCGTGTTATAACCGGCGATAAAAGAACAGAAATTCATTTATGAAATTATATAATTTCTCAGTTGAACAAAATGGTCATTTTGATGGCAAAGAAAAAATGAACAAAAGACAAAACAACGAGGCTTCTTGAATTTTCTTTTCAAGAATCAGTTTTAATGAACATTGTTGCAACTCTTGCAAAGATACAAAAAAGAGAGATCTATCGTTTAAAACGTAAACATCATATATACGTGGATATATACGTGGATATATTACATTTTATAGTAATCTACTATTGTTTTCTCAAAAAAAAAAGTATTATCTTATTATATACAGTTTAGTTCTTTAAAATTGCTAATTAACATAATCACAATATATGTCATAAATTTTGTAAGATTGTGACATGTGTTAAAAATAAGATAGAGTTCGCTTTTATTTAGGATTTAAAAGATATTTAGAAAAAGAAAATTATTATTACAAAATATTTTTTTATGGTTCTTTTGAAGATTTCAAAAAAAGTATTACTATTACATAGTCTTTACAGTTATATATTGTTAAAATTATTGAATAGTAGTTTTTTAAAAAAATCTTAAACAAAAAAATAATTGTAAAAAGTGATTTGAAAGTAACTTTTCTTTAAAAAGGTATTATAATAAATAAGAAATTATTTAATAGAAATCATAAAACTAACTATAAAATAAGTATTATTCTTTTTTTCGGGAAATTGCCACAAATACCACATTCATAGTACCACCTTTAATATTTATACTAATCATTTTTACTCTCACTTTTAATGAAGAAAAAACACTTATACCCCTACGGTTAAATAATATAGACTTAGGGTTTAGAGGTGAGGGGTGGGGTAGGTCTTTAGAATGTGAAATTTAGGATTCTAATAAATATATAAATAAAGACTTAAAAATATAAAAAAATATTTAAAAAATAGTTTCAAACATAATTTTCAATTTTCAAAAAAAAATTTTAAAAAAAAATTAAAAACAAATTCGAAAAAAATAAAAAAAAATTTATAGAAAAGCTCAAATTTGAAAAAATATAATTCGAAAACATAAAAAAGAATTCTTTTTTATTTCTTTTTTTTATTTTTTTATTTAAATAATGATTTATTATATATATAAATAGCAAGGGTATAAGAGTCTTTTGCCACTTAATGAAGAATATAAAATATGAAAATTGATACCATGAAAATGGTAAACATAAAATTTCCCTTTTTAATGCCTAAACGAAAGAAAATGGTAAAAGTACTCCTATTATTTTATTGTAAATAATTAACTTTCTTTTTTAATAGATGATTGTATCTTGAGAAATTATAAACCAAAAATAGCTACAAATATTTCACTTTTATATTAATTAGGTTTAAACTTCCTAATATTATTTTCACAAAACAAAATATTTGCAAGAAAAATATCACTTGTGTATTTTCTTTTAATTTCTTGATACAACTTATCTTTTTATTATCCTTATTACATCTTGTGATGCTAACATATTTTTTTTAATTATGATGTTGTTGTCGTACATGATTATGTGTGAATATCATGAATATGTGTTTATGTATATAAGACAAAATATATAATAAATTAAACAGAAATTTTTATTAAAATAAATCAGTTGTATAAATATCTTTAAAAACGAATTATAGTATCGTACAAATATAAGAAATTATTTAATAAAAATATTAAAGAAAAATTAAATAAGTAAGTTTCATTTTTTGAAAGTCTAAATAAAATAAAATTGTAAAAGTAATATTATTTTAATTATAAATAACTAACTTTCCTTTTTAATAGATAATGTTTTGTTTAAAAAGATATAAACTAAAAATAACTTCAAATATTTCACCCGATATGATTGTGATATGTGCCAATAAAAAAATTACATTTTTAATGTGTCAATAAAAACCTGCCACTGGAATTTTGTTTTTCCAAAATCCTAAATAATAGAGAATTGTAAAATAGTTTTTTTTTTTAATCTTAACCAAATATTTTTTAAAAATCCTGACAAAAGAGAAATGTAAAATTTTACTTAATAGTAATTTTCACTTTTGAAATTTAATGAAAAACATGATACTAAAAATGATTTAATTGACAAATAAAAATTGTTAAAATATTAGTAATATTGAAAAAACTGAATTATGAAAATAGCAACTTTTAAAATTAGTTAATATTAACTCGAACTAATTATTTGATAGTAATTTTATTTTCTAAATCCTAGACAAAATAAAATTTTAAAAGATTATGTAATATTAATATCCTTTTCTAAAATTCAAAAAACCTGTAAAAGAATATTTGATAGTTTTTTTTTATTTTAAATAATCATAAACAAAAGATATTTGAATCATATTTTTTAAGTCTTAACCAAAATAAAATTGTAAAAAGTTATTTGGTAATGTATTTTAAGAGAGAATTTGATGATGAATATAATACTAAAAATTAATTAATTAACAAAATAAGTGTAAAAATACTATTGATAAAAATTGTAAAAATAATAATTTAAAATTACTTAATAGTAACTTGAAACAATTATTTGATAATAATTTTTTTTCTGAAATTCTAAATAAAAGATAATGGTAAAAGGTTATATGATAGTAATTTTCATTTTCTAAAAACCTAAACACAAAATGTAAAAGAGTATTTGATTTTTTAAAAAAAATCTTAGCACTTTAAAAAAAAAAATTATTTAATAGTAATTTAAAAAACAAAATTGATGACAAGTATGATGTTAAAACTATTTAATTAACAAAAATCAGAAATTAAGATGTTGTCATGATTGGTATTTATATGTCTTGGTCATACAAAAATCAAACACATGTTTGATATATATTTTCATTGTTGGGGATAAGAAATAGATTATTATTATTGTCACGGTAAGTGATCTTTATACGCGTTTTTCAAAAACAAATCAAGCTTCATCGTCATCTTATTACCTTTTTGTTTTTTTTTATGTAATATTTTCTGCTTCAATTTTTAATTAAAATGTTATTATGGAAATAAATCATTAAGAAATAATGAATTAAGAAAATTATGAAACATCGATAAGTTTAGTGAAATATTAAATTAGTACATTAAAAGGTTTATAATGTTGTCATTGACTCGACTGGTCTTATTTAACTTTCAATTTTTCTTTTTCGTTCCAATTCTTACTTTGGGTTGGGTTCGGTTTTAATTTATAGGTACGAGTATTTTTTCTACCCCTAAGTATAAAATTAATAACAATTCACATATGCACAATGATTATATAATAAAAATATTCATTTGTAATTTTTGTGTAAATACGAGTTTTTAATTATAAAATAAGTCTCACAAAACATATGCAAAAACAATCCGAAAAGTACAATAAAATTATTTGTTATTTTTATTTTCTTTAATAAGTTAAAACATAAAAAAAACTCGTTGCAACGCACAGACTCGTATCTAGTTGTTCAAATAAACTTTCATCTCATTATCTTTGGGTTATAGGAAAACCCAACAACCATCTCATAAAATTAGTTGTATCTCACTTGACCAACTTCTCAAAACCCTTGTGGCACAAGAAAACTAAAACCCTACAATGCTATCTTTTCTCAAATTTATATATCTCTTTCAAGTCCCACCCAATTTCTCCCACTCCTTACCTCTCACTAACATTTTAACATTTTCTGAAAAAAAAAAGTTTAGCAAAAGGGTCTCTAGAGAACAGGAGAAGTATGAAACTCCTCCTTGTGATATGTATCGTCCATGCCATCTTTATTCCCTGCTTCTCTTTTGATGTATCAGGAATGGATCTTCCTTTAACCCTAGATTATTACAAGTCTACTTGCCCGACGGTATTTGATGTCATCAGAAAAGAAATGGAATGCATAGTGAAGGAAGATCCAAGAAATGCAGCCATAATTATTCGTTTACACTTCCACGACTGCTTTGTCCAAGTAAGTACATAACACACCTTAATTGAGACATAAGAAAGCTTCCAGCCTCTTGCTATCCTCATTCATTCAATCTAATTGGGACACAAGAGTTTTGTTAGACTATTGATGAAACAAAGACAAGAGTCTAGCTGAAAGTTTAACTAAAAGCGGTTGATTTATTTTAGGGATAGTAGTTACTTAAGGGTTCATCTTGTATTGCAGGGATGCGATGGATCTGTGTTACTAGACGAAACAGAGTCATTGAAGGGAGAGAAGAAAGCTTCTCCCAACATAAACTCACTGAAAGGATACAAAATCATAGACAGGATCAAGAACATAATCGAATCCGAATGTCCTGGAGTTGTTTCGTGCGCCGATCTTCTCACAATTTCTGCTAGAGATGCTACAATCCTGGTACATATTAGTCACTAGTCATGGGTGGTTATAACAACCAACATGTATATTTTATATATGAGTTAAGAAATTGAAACAACATGTTTACTTTTGGCTTGATTAAAGGTTGGTGGGCCTTACTGGGACGTTCCTGTGGGGAGAAAAGATTCAAAGACAGCAAGCTACGCGCTTGCCACAACGAATCTTCCAACTCCTGACGAGGGTTTAATCAGCATCATCGCTAAATTCTACTATCAGGGTCTCTCTGTTGAAGACATGGTCGCTCTTATCGGTAAGATCACTTCTCTAAACTAAACTAAACCGGGAAGTGATTTCAGTATTGTGATAGACCGGAATATGATATTATTGAACCAAAAAAAGAAAAAATATATTATCAACCGATATAAACTCATAAAATTTGGCCAACTCTTTTATTTTATTTTTATTTTATAATTTGAAAAACTCTATGTAAGTAGGAGCTCACACGATAGGGATGGCACAATGTCGGAACTTCCGGTCGCGGATCTATGGAGATTTTAGGGTAACGACAGCACTAAACCCCGTATCAGCGACGTATCTGGCGAGACTCCAAGAGATTTGTCCCGAGAGCAGCGGAGAAGGTGATAGAAACGTGACGGCCATGGACAATGTGACGCCGAATCTCTTTGACAACTCCATCTACCACACGCTCTTGAGAGGAGAAGGGTTGCTGAGTTCTGACCAGGCGATGTACACGAGCATGTTCGGTATACAGACACGGCGGATAGTGAGCAAGTACGCGGAAAATCCGGTGGCTTTCTTCGAGCAATTCTCCAAGTCGATGGTAAAGATGGGGAACATTTTGAACTCCAAGAGCTTGGTCGATGGAGAAGTTCGAAGAAACTGCAGATTCGTTAATACATGAAAACATCCATTTAACAAAACTATTTTCTCTGTGTTAAAAAACCGCAAGGCCGTGTTAAACAGTAATTGGTACGGTTTGAACAAGAATACGGTTTGAACAAGAAAACTAATTGGTACGGTTTGAACAAGAAAACGTAGCAGTAACAACGGTATTTTACGAGGAAATTATTTCCTCGTAAATTTACATAAGCTTTACAACGCAATTACGACGCGACATGACTTCGTCGTAAACTCGATGGTAATTTACGACGAAATGTATTCGTCGTAAAGTTAATGTAAGTTTACGACGAAAGTACGTGGAATGCAAAATAGTTGTAAACGTTACATCGACATTACAACGAATCATGTTACCGTTACATAAAGGTGAAAACGTGTATTGAAAGTGCTTTAACTTACCTAAGTTCGTTGTAAACGCGTTGTAAATTTTCCATGTAAAATCCATGTAAAACTTACCATATTTCTCTATATATATGTCATTTCCCACAACTCTCTTCCTCACAACACACAACTCTCTTCCTCACAACACACAACTCTCTTCTTCTCGAACCACCAATTACTATTTCGAAGATAACGATAACGAACATGAGTCATTCGTCTGTCTGCCAATTCAGTAGAGCGATAAGGAGAAAATGGAGGGAAGTGAAGTTGGTTTATACTTGAGTGAAACCTCCGACCATCGTCAAAGGTTCCTCTCAAGTACAAACCAGCTGCACTTCCGTCCACTTTCTCCTTGTCGTTCCACTGAATTGGCAGACAGACGAACGACACAGGTTCCTTATCGTTGTTTTAGAAATAGTAATTGGTGGGGTAACAACGCAATTACGACGAAACCAAATTTCGTCGTAAACGCCATGTAATATTACGACGTAAGTACGTCGAAAATGAAATTTTACATCGATATTACAACGAATCATGTTACCGTTATATTTAGGTGAAAAACTTATCGAGTTTCGTTGTAAAGTCGTTGTAAAAAAACTATGTAAAATCCATGTAAACTTTCCCTTGTAAAATCGTTGTTATATTTCAACTACCCAACTCGAAAATTTCTCTATATATATGTCATTTCCCACAACTCTCTTCCTCACAACACACAACTCTCTTCCTCACAAGACACAAACGGAAAAAAAAAAAAATTTAAAAAAAATAGTAGAAAAAATGGTCGGTGGCGGTAGTATTTACGAGTTACGAAGTTGGATGTATTTGCACAAAGATTCCGACGGGAGAGTGACGAATGCATTTCTGAACGGGCTAGAGACATTCATGCACCAGGCGGGCTGTACACCGATCACGCAGGAAAGCGGTAAGATGTTCTGCCCCTGTTCAAAATGCAAAAATTCGAAATTTGCACGTAGTGAAACTGTATGGAATCATTTAGTAAACAGAGGATTTACACCACAGTATTACATTTGGTATCAACATGGAGAGGGTTATGGGGGAAATGAAGCTAGTAGTAGTAATGCTAATTTTGAGGATGCTCATCATAATGAAGAACCGAATCATGTGCATAATGAATATAATTATCATCAAGAGGAGCAGATGGTAGATCATGATAGGGTTCAAGATATGATTAGTGATGCATTTTTAGAAACAACTACAACAATAGCAGATGGAACTGGAAATGTAGAAGAACCTAATTTGGATGCAAAAAGATTTTATGAAATGCTAGATGCTGCAAATCAACCAATCTACACTGGTTGTAGAGAAGGTCTCTCTAAATTGTCTCTAGCAGCTAGGATGATGAATATTAAAACGGATCATAATTTACCTGAGAATTGCATGGATGCATGGGCGGAGTTGTTTAAAGAGTATTTGCCAGAAGACAACGTGTCTGCTGAATCTTATTATGAGATTCAGAAATTGGTTTATAGTCTTGGGTTACCCTCGGAGATGATTGATGTTTGCATCGACAACTGCATGATCTACTGGAAGGAAGATGACAAGTTAGAAGAGTGTCGATTCTGCAAAAAACCACGATTCAAACCGCAAGGCCGTGGGAGGAATAGGGTACCGTACCAAAGGATGTGGTACCTACCAATTACAGACAGATTGAAAAGATTATATCAATCTGAGAGGACTGCTGCGTCGATGAGGTGGCATGCCGAACATGTCCAGAGAGATGGTGAGGTTGCACATCCATCAGACGCAAGAGCGTGGAAACATTTCAACAAGGTACACGGAGATTTTGCTACAAATATTCGGAATGTCTATCTTGGGTTATGCACCGATGGATTTAGTCCATTTGGAATGTCTGGTAGACAATATTCTTTGTGGTCAGTCATTCTTACGCCGTATAATTTACCGCCGGATATGTGCATGGAACAAGAATTTCTATTTTTGACCATATTAATCCCAGGGCCGAAGCATCCAAAACGGTCTCTTGATGTTTTTCTTCAACCGTTGATAGAAGAGCTAAAGCAATTGTGGTCAGAAGGGGTGAGGACGTACGATTGTTCCTTGAAAACCAATTTTACGATGCGAGCAGTTCTGATGTGGACGATAAGTGATTTCCCTGCTTATGGGATGTTGTCTGGCTGGACAACACATGGAAGATTATCTTGTCCGTATTGTCTTGGATCCACGGATGCTTTTCAACTGAAGAATGGTAGGAAGAGTTGTTGGTTTGATTGTCATCGTCGGTTTCTTCCACTTGCCCATCCGTACAGAAGAAACAAGACATTGTTTCGACACAAAAAAATTGTCAGAGACAGTCCTCCTCCATATCTCACCGGCCAGCAGATCGAAGCGGACATTGATTATTACGGAGCTCAGGAAACAGTTAAGGTTGGAGGAAATTGGCATGTTCCTGGAAATATGCCTGATGGGTATGGTGTATCTCACAATTGGCATAAGAAGAGTATATTTTGGGAGCTACCGTATTGGAAGGATCTTCTCTTACGCCACAATCTGGATGTCATGCATATCGAGAAGAACTGGTTCACAGGTAATATATCTCATACTATTATATTAATTAAGTAAGTGTTTAAGAATATATATATGTTTTTTGCAGGTTGATTATGACGATCCTTATTATCCCGTATGGTTTCATGAATTGGTTCAAGGTCCAGTTGCAAAGGTCACCACATCACCTATGTATTTCACACGAGGATTTACCTTTCACACATACGAGTATGGGAGACATCGGGCAACGAGTAACTACGGAATATGTGTGAAAGGTGAAACAGACTTTTACGGGATATTGCAGGAGATTATTGAAGTGGAATTTCCGGGGTTATTGAAGCTAAAATGCGTCCTCTTCAAATGTGAATGGTTCGATCCTGTTGTGAACCGAGGGATTCGGTATAACAAATTTGGTGTTGTGGATGTCAATTTTGGGAGAAGATACAACAAATTTGAGCCTTTCATTTTAGCTTCACAAGCCGAGCAAGTTAGCTTCCTTCCTTATCCTCGGCTTCGAACTTCCGGGATAAACTGGGTAACTGCTATCAAAGTTACACCTCGTGGACGCATTGTCGTTGGAGAAGAACCGCCCTTGCAAGAAGAAGACGCTATCACTGAAGTTGAGGTACCAGAACAACCAACTGATGAAATCCTTTTGATCGACCCGCAAAACTTTCAATATGAAGATATTCCCGAAGATGCGACAGATGAAGCACGTGAAGACGAGTTCGAGAGAAGCGACGATGATGATTGTAATGATAGTGATGAGAACGAAAACGATTTAGAGTGATGTAATATATGTATCAAATGTTGGATTTCTCTATTGTAATATTTTCTAAAAGAAAGAGTAAGAAGTAGTATGATATAAGATATGATGTTAGATGATATGTCACTTTGGGGTTTAGGGATTTCATTCTCGGTGTTTAGGGTTAAGCGTCGTAATTTCGTCGTAAATGAAAAAACGCGGGCCTGGTAATTTCGTCGTAACTCGAAAAACACGGGCCTGGTAATTTCGTCGTAAATTAAAAAACACGGGCCTGGTAAATTCGTCGTAAATGGAAAAACGCGGGCCTGGTAATTTCGTCGTAAATTTACGTCGATTTTACGACGAATCCTAATCTATATAAGGGGACGCCGAGAGCGAGGCTGCCTCGCTCATTCCTCCCAAATTCCTTTGCTCTCTCTAAGGTAAACTCTCTCTTCTCTCTCTCTTTTTTTTTTTTTTAAATTAGTTTAGGTGATTAGTTAGGTAACGGAATTAGTTTAGGTGATTAGTTAGGTAATTAGTTTAGGTGATTAGTTAGGTAACGGAATAATATTTTTATTATGTCGTAACTGATAAAATTTATTTTAATTTTTTTTAGATGGCTCCTAGAAGAAAATCCAGAGCACCTAGTTATAGAGATTTGTTTGGCGACGATGGTTCCGGTACATCTTCTTCCGGTCCATCGTCTTCTGGTCCATCATCCTCCACCGCAGTTCCAGACTCTCAGCCTTCTCAGAGAGTTGCTTGGAGTCCTCCTCCACCGCAGATGCCTCCACCGCAAATGCCTCCACCGCATATGCCTCCACCTCCTCCTCCAGCGGCTGCACCTGAGCCTGTCCCAGAAGGTGCAGTTCATCCGGATTTGCGTGTGCCTTCATATGCCCCATTCGCGAGATATACGGTAGAGGATTTGCTTGCCCAGCCCGGACGAGAGGGTTTGGATGTTCTAGACCCCGATAGACCCCGAGGAACTTATTGGTAAGTTATTAATTTTTATTACATAAAAATTTAAAATATTTTTATTTTCTAACGGTTAAATTGTTTTCCTTTCAGGTTTGGGGCTAATAACCGTGTTGGCCGGAGCGTTTCGAAAACGATTAAGGGTTACTACGACGGGGCATATCCGAACTGGAGCAAGACTCCAAATCACGTTAAGATCACGTGGTTTAAAATGTTTGCGGTAAGATTTTTAAATTTAATTAAATTTTAACTTTTAAATATGTATATATTTTTTAAATATTATTATTAATTGTAATTTTTTCAAATTTTTTGTGTTTCAGCAAAAGTGGCATTGGTCTTTGGGAATCACCGAGATGGTGAAGGCGGAATTCGTTGCAAAAGCAAAGATCCGCCTCTGCAACACAGTCTCCGATTGGAAGGACAAGTGGGAGCTCGACGGGTATGAGGGAAAGCCCACTGAGCTCACGACGGATGTGTGGGATGGCCTCATCGCCTATTGGAAGCACCCGTCTTCGATCAAAAAGGCCAATTCGTGCTCGGCTTCTCGAAGAACGAAGGATAAAGATGGTAATTTGCCCATGCTTCATAGAACCGGCCAAAAACCACATGCAGGCATCCGTCTAGACGTTGTAAGTTTTGTTTTTAAATATTTATTTTAAAATATTCAATTAATATAACTTTTAATATTTTTTTTTTGTAGTTGGAGAAGACGGGAGTCTTACCATCTCTGTCTGACCTATTCAAGATGACTCACGCCACATCCGACGGAGTTTTTGTGGATCCTGCATCAGAGAAACTCGCTCAAGCAGTGGCTACTCGGATTGAAGAACGGGAGACGCAACTAACTCAGGAGTCTCCCGATGGATTACCCGTCACATTGTCCACCGAAGAAGCCGACCGAATCTTCGAAGAGGTAGTACAACTAAAATTTTTTTTTTCATTATTTTTAATAACTATATTAATATATGTTTTAATTTTATAGCTGGCTCCTAGAAAGAAGGGCCGAATAGTCGGTATAGGCTCCGTTAACCAAGTTGCAAGGGCAACTTCGTCATACACTTCGAGACGGGATGAAGAGACTTCTCAGATGAAAGCTCGAATGGATAGCCAGCAGGTTCGTTTAGACTCTCTTGAGGATTTGCTAGACGTGATGGCCGTGGGAAACCCGGTTATGCAGAGAATGTTGAGTCAGAGACGAGCCGCTCTTGGGTTGCCAGTACGAGATCCCCAAGAGTCCGATCCAACCCGTCAACAGCCGAGCAACCCCACCGACTACTTCGATGATATGTAGTTTTTTTAATATTTTCGGTTTGTATTATGAATTTAAATATTATGACTTTTAAATGCTTTTTTATAAATGTTTTTTATTTTCATATTTCGTTTTAAAATTAAAATTATTTAAAATTCAGAATTTTAAATAAATTCAAATTTATATATATATATATTTGAGGTTAAAAATAATATTCAAAATATATTATAAAACGAAACGTCGATGTAGGCTCGACGTAAACATTTACAACTGATTACCGTCGAAAATAATTACGAGTCTTTTACATCGAAGATTTTACGTGGTCTTTACATCGAAATGTTACGTGGAGTTTACATCGAAATATTTACGAGGGTGTTACAACGAAAATGTTTACGTGTGCTTTACATCGAATCCATTACGTGGAGTTTACCACGAAATTTTACGTGTCGTTTACGACGAATCTCTGCCCTGCGCTTTACGAGGAATATATTTCGTCGTAAACTTAACAAGTCATTTACGACGAAATGTCGGTTACGACGGGCGTTTTACGACGAAACGTGTTTCGCGGTTCATTCGTCGTAACACCCCGTTTACGACGAAGTTACAACGTATATTGCCCTCGTAAAAAATATGTTTTCTTGTAGTGGACAGCTTTAGGGAGAGCGCCACATATAGTTTTACTGCAACAACTGCAACATCACAACAATACTCTCCAGATAATGTTCAAAAGAAAAAAGAATAAAAACAATACTCTCCAGAGAAAGAGATCTGTGAACAGACATTGAGTACATGGATGGATATAAGCGCTCTAAATAAAAGAGGAGAACATTAAAAAAATTGAGAATGATGAAGATTTGCCTTTCCTTTCAGATGTTGAAGCTATGGTTTATAAACTCTAAAAAAATCTGTGAAAATTATTCTGTTCTTGGTTGAATTTTACTAAAAATGTGTTTATTTCTTTTAAACAATCAAATTCTTGACATGGACCTTAAATCCGTTGGTCAAGACCGGTACGAGTTGGAAGGTAACTTAGAAGAAAGCAGGTGCGTGCTGCCCTTTCAAGTATATCATAATCTATAATTCAACCAAGAAAAGACAATAACTTTGTTAGTTGTATGTATTTTTTAATTACATACTGAATTTTGATCCGCATTTTCAAAGCCTAAATTTTTTATTTATTTAGAATTGTATTAAAATTTTAGATCTTGAATTTTTTTGTTGCCCACAACATATATTTATTTAAGTTTAAATTTAAAGTCTAGAAACTGTTTTTTTTTTATATAAATGTTATACTCCAATTGTATTATAACCGCAAAGTTAAAATCTTTGATCATAAATTTGTGAGTAAAAGCTGAAATTTTGTTTAACGGTGATAAATATTTAGCTTTTAGTTTTAGGCTTGTAAAGAGTAAATTTCTATAGAAATAATAAAAATATTTTATTTATAGTTCTCTAAGGTTCTAATTAAAAGTGAATCACAGTCAAAACCTTTCTGACGCGATTTCCAATGCATTCTGTGTGGCGAGTTCCTGGATGTGTTTCCGGCAAGAATACGACGGCGGCAGCAGCTGACGAACCACCAGATCCTCCCCTTGTTCCTCCAGACCCTCCTAACCCTTCATCCCCACTCTCCCCTCAACACTTTCCAACCTTATCTGAAGCAAAAACTACCCCCAAATCCTCAACAAAATACAGATTTGGCTCTACTTCTAGATCTGTAATTGCCCCATCTTCAGAGTTCAAAGGAGCTCAACCCTCTTCAACTGGAGCTTCAAAAGCTCGCACTATTGTTCCTCCTTCTACTGAGGCAACAACCAAAGCCCCCCCGGTCACTGTAGTTTCAGCCCCACCAACTGATTTGACTGTATCCTCTGATGAACAAAACCATGGCCAAGCTCTAAAAATAACCCCCCCAAAAGATTCTTCTCCACTCCAAACAAACAAATCCCTTTCCTTTCCCCCAAAACTAAACCCTATCCCCTCTATTCAGAATCAAACCCGGAAAGACCCCACAAAAACCCTACCTGTAGGAGCCCCTAAACCTCTAACTGGTCAATCTGCATCTTTTCAAACCCAACCTCCTCCACCAACCTTGGTCGAGCGTATCAGACTATCTGAGGACAAAACTCTGAAACGGCTTGCTCCAGTCACCTTTGCTCCTTCGGGGAGGCCTAGAGTCCTCATCCCTGATTCAGTTTTCAAAAAAGGAGCTGAGTTACATAAGGATTTTATCATTTGCTACTTTAATGGTAGAGCTCCTCCATTCAATCAGATTCAAAGCGTTTTCAACCATATGTGGGGTAAAGGAAAGCGTTTGGAAATTCATAACAATCCGCTCAACCATTCAGCAATTGTTAGAATACAGAGTGAGTACCTGCGACAGAAGATTTTGGAGAAAAACATTTGGTATGTGGGAGACTCAATGTTTCACACTGCTCAGTGGTCTTCAGTTCACTCAAAAACCACTCCACAGCTAAAGGCGATAAAGATATGGGCTCACCTTACGGGAGTTCCACTTGATCTACGACATGATGAAGGTCTGAGCTTAGTGGCAGGTTTGGTCGGTGAGCCTAAGGAAACGGATGACTTTACTAAGAACCTAGTAAGCCTTACACTGTCCCATGTAAAGGTTGAAGTCGACTTAACCCAACCGTTACCTTCAGTTGTTGAATTTGAAAGAGAAGATGGAGAAGTAGTTGAAGTATCAGTTCATTACCCATGGGTTCCTCCAACTTGTTCGCACTGCCATGAGCTTGGCCATATAGTCAAAAACTGTCTTCTCTACCTCCCTCCTCAAGAGGACTCTGATGCTGCAAAGAAAAAGAAAATGGCAAATCAGGAAAGCGTAAAGCAAAACAAGAAGTTCAGACCAGTTACTCAGTCTAAGGTTGTACCTCAACAGCCTAAGGCTAAGTTAACTAGTGTGCCTGAGCCTTCCTTTTCTACCAGCTCAGAAAAAGAAACAAATGATGAAGTTCCTCCACCACTGCCCCCTCATCCCTTAACCAACCCCCCAACTATCTACCACCCTACCATTAATACCTCCCTCACTCCAATTAAAGCCACCCAACAACCACTCTTAAACCCATTTCCTAACCCACTAAATGCCACCTCTCTCAACCCTTTCCTTACACCACAACAGAACCCAAGGCCTTCCCTAAAAAGATCTCGATCATCACCTACCCTCTCTCCACCCCTATCCTCCAATCCAAACCCTTTTGTCCAATTCACAGCTCTTTTAAACACTTCCCAACAAAACCCTTCTGATCAAAACCCTCCCCCATCTTCTCTCACTATCGTCCAAACAAATAAAAACCCATGTACTCCCATATCTCCTTCACCTTCCTCTCCCACCCTGACGCTCTCTAACTCTTTTGTTGCTAGTGGTTTCTCCAATCTTGTGGAGGATCCTCCCCACCTTTTTTAATGAGTGTTAAACTCTTTTTTTGGAATGTCCGTGGACTAAATCTCCCGGATAAGCATAGACCTTTTGTCTCTTGGCTTAATACTAACAAGCCACTTTTTGGTGCTATTCTTGAAACACATATCAAACAACCTTCTTTGAGCCCTATTATTTCTACCCTTTGCCCCAACTGGAACTTCACCTCTAATCATGCTTCAGACCCTGATGGTCGTATCATCCTAATCTGGAGAAGCACTCTCACTGTCCAACTAATCTCTCAGAGCAGGCAATGTATTACATGCCACATCTCCTTTCCTAACCAAAGACCAGTCTACTACTCAGCGGTATATGCATCAAACCTTAGCTCGGAGAGGGTTGACTTATGGACAGAACTCATTCACCTCAACTCAACTCTTAACTTGGAGAACAACTGCTGGATCGTAGGGGGAGATCTAAACCAAATTCTTCACCCAATGGAGCACTCTGATCCTGATGTGGTTGTTCCTGACTATCTCATGTACCAACTCCGTGACTGTTTCACTCAGATGGGGCTCTTTGATCTTCGATACATTGGTCCCTCCCATACTTGGACGAACTCTCAACCCTCTGGCCCTATCTCAAAGAAACTTGATAGACTGATGGTTAACAATACTTGTGTAGCCTATTTTCCTCATGCCCTAGCTTCCTACCTACCGCCCCTATTCTCCGACCACACCCCCTGTGTCCTAGACCTAGCCTTTAACCTACCCTCAGCTGGAACCAAGCCTTACAAATTCCAAAACTACCTCACAAAGCACCCTGGTTTTGCTCAACTGCTGCATGACTCTTGGATTCAAACTGGAAACACATGTCAAACTCTAGCTCAGCTGTGTTGGAAGCTAAAACTAATCAAGAGTGATCTGAAAATTTTAAATAAAGAAAACTATTCTCAAATTCAGCAGAGAGTGAGTGAGACTAACGGTTTGTTGCAACTTGCGCAGGTACAAGCTTTGCAGAACCCGAGCCCTACAACATTCCAAGAAGAAAGAGACCTGCACCAAAAGTGGAACTTTTTGCGAGAAATTGAGGAGATGTTCTTCAGGCAGAAGTCGAGAATAAACTGGTTAAGAGAGGGAGATTTAAACACCACTTACTTCTACAGGATTTGTCAGACAAGGGCTTCCTATAATGCTATAAGAGCATTTCTCACTGATGCGGGCAGATGGATAACAGACCCCCAAGAAATGAGTACTCATGCTATAAGCCACTTTCAAGCAGTCCTTGGTCATCAATCGCCTACTCTCTTCACACCTCCACATTGGTTCCATGACCTTTCTTCATACTCGTTCCCCTCACACCTGAGCCAAATCATGATAACAATTCCGTCTAGTGAGGAGATCAGGTCGATGTTCTTTAAGCTGAATCCTAATAAAGCCCCCGGCCCGGATGGACTAACCTCAGCGTTCTTCAAGTCATCGTGGGAGATCATAGGAGTGGAGGTTATAGCTGCTGTAAAAAACTTCTTCGCCACCAACTTTCTCCCAGCTACAGCAAACGCAACGATACTCTCCTTGGTGCCAAAATTCCCTGGAGCATCAAAGATAAGTGATTTTAGACTCATCTCCTGCCTCAATACAGTGTATAAAGTCGTGTCTAGACTACTTGTCAAGAGACTCAAGCCTCTACTGCCCACGCTTATCTTGCCAAGCCAAACGGCTTTTGTGAATGGTCGACTGTTGGTTGAGAACACAACTCTAGCTGGTGAACTTGTAAATGGATATCATAAAAACAAGGGAGCTAAAAAGATCACCATAAAAGTAGACATAGCTAAGGCTTTCGATACACTCTCTTGGGACTTCTTGTTCTCATGCCTTGAAGGACTTCAATTCCCAGCAAAGTTCATCAGACAGCTCAAGGCTTGTGTATGTACATCAAGCTTCATGGTTGGTTACAATGGATCGGTGCATGGATTTTTTAAAGGAAAAAGAGGCCTCCGGCAGGGTGATTCACTCTCCCCTTACCTATTCGTTATCGCGATGAACTGTCTCTCTCATATGCTGAACGATGCTGCGCGCCAGAATAGATTCAGATACCACACCAACTGCTCTCCCACAAAACTCACTCATCTATCGTTTGCTGACGATCTTCTCATCTTCATAGACGGCTCCATCAACTCTGTGCAGCAAGTCCTGCAAGTGTTAAAAGAGTTTGAAAAAAGGTCTGTTTTGGCGGTGAGTATGCAAAAGACTAGCTTCTATGCTTCAGGAATGACTGTGGAGGAAACAGACCTCATTCAAGCCTCCACTGGGATGAGTCTTGGCTCTCTTCCTGTTCGTTATCTGGGTGTCCCATTGAATTCCAAGAAGCTGTCTCTTGTCAACTGTGAGCCATTGATCCATCAAATCAAAACTCGGTTCTCCTCTTGGTCGGTAAAGTCACTCTCTTTCTCTGGGAGGTTACTTCTTATAAAAACTGTCATTGCAGGAATAACAACTTTCTGGTGCTCGGCATTTGTCCTTCCGAAGGCATGTATCAACCGCATCAATTCTTTGTGTAGTATATTCCTGTGGAAAGGAAACATAGAAGGTCACCATTCAGCTCGCGTCTCTTGGGAAACTGTGGTCTTGACAAAAAGACAAGGAGGTCTTGGAGTCAAGGACTTACTTACTTGGAATAGAGCGTGCACCTTGCGTCTCTTATGGCTCCTCTTCTTTCGACCAGAGTCCGTATGGGTGCAGTGGTTCAAAGAGGTGATACTCAAAGGCTCTGTGCATAACTACTGGTCAACGTCACCGAAGCAATCTTACTCGTGGCTGGTAAATAAGTTGTTGAAGCTTAAGACAGTGGTCTTTCCCTTGATCAAGCTACGGCTAGAGAATGGAGAAACAGCAAGATTCTGGACTGATAATTGGACTCCTTTTGGAGATCTCCACACTTTCTTATCGGGGTATAATTCGAGACTGGGGATTCACCAGCAAGCCACAGTCTCATCATTATACTCTGAGGGATCATGGCAACTCCCGCCTGCAAGATCAGAGGCTCAACTTCAACTGTATGCGTATCTAACGACAGTGCAGTTGACAGAGAATCAAGACTACTATGAATGGGAAGTCAATGCTCAGGTACTAAAACGCTATAAAACAGGAGTTCTGTACGATTACCTCACTGAACCGAAACCAGATGTGGCTTGGCATAAGGCGATATGGATCTCTAGAGCTATTCCTCGTCACAGCTTCCATGCCTGGCTTGTAATTCAGAACAGACTACCGACAAGAGACAGACTGATCAGCTGGGGGCTCCAAACTGTGGATCGTTGTCTTCTCTGCAATTTGAATCCAGAATCTAGGGATCATCTTTTCCTTTCTTGCAATTACAGTACTGACTTGTGGAATATTATAGCTACGAGACTGCAGATAAGGTTTGTCACGACGTGGCAAGACACACTGGATCAGATGCTGTCGCTTCCATCACCAGTTTATCAGAGAAACCTCACTCTTCAAGCTTGGCAATCGACTCTTTACTGGCTATGGGCGGAGCGTAATGCACGTCTTCATTCAAACACCTTCAGGTCAGTGGACCAGCTCTTCAAATTGATAGACAGGCAGCTTAGGAATAAGCTCCAAAGCTTTAGAGAAGAAAACCCAGCTCGATCGTCGTTCATGATGCAGAGCTGGTTACGTTTCTCGTGATCACCGTCTCCTTCCTTCTCTCCCCACACATACCAACTCTTCCCCGTCACTACCTCATGGGCTTCTATGGGTTTATCACACTAAGGAAATTGGGCCAACTTGTTTGTTATGTGTTTTAAGATTAAGCAGAAACTAGAGCTTAAGAGCTTTTGTAAAACTTTTTATTTTTAATTTAAATTAAGCAAGCAGTTTACAAAAAAAAAAAAAAAAGTTCTAATTAACCTGTGTTAATAAACGGGATCATAATTTAAAACAAAATTTTGTGCCAAAATGCGAGAATTTATTTCATGAAAATTCATTATTGAAAGAGATAAATTAGAACTGATTTTATATATTTAATAGATTATGTTATTAGATAATTTTTTAAACTGTGCCAAAATGCAAGATCATAATATTTTTTTAAAAGTCATTTCAACATGTACCAAAACATGATATCAGAATATTTTTATTTAAGCGTTTGATAAAATAGTAAATATTTTTATTTCATCAAATATACAAAATATAGAATATTTGAATCTCGTCAAGATAAAAAAAATTGTATATTTTTCTCTAAAACAATCGTTAGTTTTAGCCTTTCTAGCGATTGACTTAAACCTCTTCAGCTTTTTTCAAGGACGAAAATCTAAATCATTTTCTTAGTAATTAAAAGCCACAATAATCTGAAATTTCAATATATCTATGTTTCCCATGCTCTTGTTTGCGTGTTTCTGAACAAGATTAGAATAATAATTTTGGTCTTATACATATATATACTAATAGCTATATGAACTTCATGTCGATAGTTAGTATCTGTATTTAGATGACTCGAAACCACTGGTTCAACTGATTTTAAACCACTTTCATTGGTAAGTTAATTCAATTTCCTATGTTGTGCCAAAATATGAGATTCATACGTGATTGTGAAGGCCTTCAATGAGTAAATTTCTTAAACGTAGCTTCTATATTCTGCATATAAACTCCCTCAGCCTATTTTATATCTTCTTTTGCTTGTGTATCTCTTGTTTGTCCTCCATTCCAAGTCCCTAATCTTTCATAACTCCAAGAATACCTAAAATGACTAAAATTTATCCTAATTCATGAAATGCAATCTAAGACTAACATATATAACAATGCAATTGAAAATGCACATATACAATCTCATTCTCTACAAAAGTTTCGGAAAAATCCACTTTCCAAGAAAATCTATTTCGAAGAAATACTTACGCGGAAAAAAAGAGGTTTCGCATATGCTCCAACCCTTACGCCAAGACATCATGGACCTTCTTGTAGACATTCAATTAAAGGATCACCCTAAAGAAGGTCAGAGTTTATTTACTTCAATTATGTATATCTCTATGCTAACACTTTGGGACCGGATTGATCTATAAACATTTGTGGAGACTGCCTTTGTTGTTGATTAATCAAACGTTGAAATTCAGAAGAAAAGTACAATAAAATCGTAGGTTAAGAATAACTAGTATAAGACAAGAAGAGGTTGAAATACATATATAACAGTAACATGGTTGAAGAAAAAAAAAACACTCTTCTCCTCTTTTGCTAATTTGGCAAGAATAACCACAAGATTCATTGACAAACAAAAAAAAACACAAGATTCACATCCTACTACAACTTGACAAATATTAAATTAAAAATGAAAAAGGAAATGTCACAAAGCATTGATTATAGCGTGTTTTTTGGAACACCGTAGCGCAAACATATCAACATCCCGAGATCTCTTTCCACCGCACGCGTCTACAACGTTGCTCGGCTTCGCGCTTGTCACGTTGAAGATGTCAACTCCGAAAAGCCTAACCACAACCTGAACAGGGTTTTTGCTCGGACCAGACCGGATTTTCCAATCAATATAAAGCTGCCGGTCTGAACCGGTCGATCTCTCGAAAGTAACGACATCACCGGCTCGGAGATTCTTCTCCTTAACGAACCGACTCCATCCCTTGGTCAACACGTAACTTTGACTACTGTTCCAGTATGAGTAACGGAACCGCCACACCTTACCCGTCACGTCTTCGAAGTTGATCAGAACGCCTTTAGTCACCGACAGTGACGGTAACGGAAAATATTTCTCCGCGTGCTGTTTAGGTATCACGAGGCGGTTTAGCTTACCAACGTCGCTAGGCGTGACAACCTTCTCGAAAAGCACTTCACGTGTTCTCGAAACGGTGTGGCTTTGAGTCGTATTCGTATTCGTATTCGCTCCGCTGCGTTTATTGCTCTGCGCAAGCTCGTCAGCGTAAGTGTGTTTCCTCAACATGTCGACGATCTCGGCCTTGGAGTGAGCTTCAAGGAAACATAACTCGCCGTTGTCGTCCTCTGAGGCGAGGAAGGTTTTGAAGTTGACAACGGCGTCACGGCCACGGAATTTACGGGCGGCTATGTCGTAGGAGTGAGCAGCTTCCTCTTCATCGCAGAAAGTGCCCAGCCAAACTCGCTGGTGCTTCACGTAAATCTGAGCTCCCCATCTTCCGTTGGGCTGAGGAACCACGCCTTTGTACTTTGACGACGATAGCTTCCGTGAATCAATATCTACGCCATTCTTTGAATCCAACACGACGTTGCTTCCACCGCTTCTCATCCGGTTGAGGCGTAACGGTGGAAGCGGAGGAGCAGAGAACTTTGTGGCGGTTGCGGTTGCGGTTGCGGTTGCGGGTGAAAAAGATTCTGAAGTGGAAGAGCTCTCGTCTATGCAACTGAATACCATTTTCTTTGTTTCAGTTTCTTGAAGATTCTGACCAAAAGGAGAAACAAATTTGGTGAGATGGATTTTGTAGGTGACGTTGTTGCTTTTTATTTAGAGGCATAATGCATGTACATGTTATCATTTGTATCTGATATAGTATTATACTATTTATTTATGTTAAATTTGATTGGTTTAAACAAAAGGTTGAGATATTAAATAAACATAAAGTAGAAAATTGCGAAAGGTGGGGTCAACGCTTAAAAGAATGGCAAACCAACTATGAAGGAAGTTTCCATGAAGGGCAGACGACAAATATGTAGTACTACTACGGCTTTTCTATGTTTCGTACATTTGTTATGTACATTTTTAAGAACCACAATTCAATGACCTAAGTACACTTTTACAACATTACCACGTATCTTCATTAAGTAAGATTTTACGTCATGTTATTTAGCTGGATTTGTAATATATATAACCAGGCTTGATTGAAATCATTTATATTCTTGCATGACATTTCATGGAAAAGGATCACATCATGACTATATATGGCTGAATACATTCACATAATTGACATATTTAATGCTTACAACTCCAAATCACATCAAAATATTTTGTTAAAATAAAGAGAGCAGTTCTAGGTATCACTAAATTATGTTAGAAAAGAATATGTAGTTATTTAGAAATCGCACAGCTACATATTTTTAGCGGATTAAGAAATTCTGCATTTTCTATATTCGACTCGTTATTGAACTGAAAACGAGAACATACTGATAAAGTATTTGTTGGAAACTTTTTTTTTGGTAAAAATTCGTTGGAAACTTTTAAATACATAATATCTCTGACAAAAAAAAGATAAAACTAGTGATTATAAAATGGGCTTATTTGCCATATAAACAAATAAAAAAGAACAATTAGATTTGTAGAGAGAGCGTAGAGAGAGATAGGAAGAGAAAGTAAGAGAGAGGTTGTTGTTTTGGGTAGTTAGTGAATTTGTGTTTTTTGTTGGGTTATTGGAGTAAATTTCCCTTATAAGATTCTAGATGCTTAGAAAAAGTCAGACTCAACAACGATATCTTATTCAACAACCCAAATATGTTGAATTATGTATTTTTGTTACATTGACATAGAAGAGTCAGTGACTGACAAAAAATAACAAAAAGTCAGAATATGGAATAAATTTTTTTTTTTTAATATTTAAATTAAAGATTTAAGTCAAGAGTTTTGGCGAGAAGAAAAAAAAAAGAGAGACACGAACAGGGGTGGACCCAGGTGTGTTGAGTGTGTGGCACATGCCACATACTAAATAATATATATCTCTTGTGACATTGAAAAACTTATATTATTGTGTAGCTCCTATGGCTCAAAGATTTTGTTGTGCCCCACTTTTTTTTTTTTTTTTTTTTTTGTCATCAACTTTACAGACTCATATAGACTCTGTGAACCAAACTGGGAGATCTTGATCCATGTGAACTACAAAAGACGTTTCCTTCCTAACGCTACGGGCTAAGCTATCCGCCTTCTTGTTATGCGTTCTTGGTACATAGATAATCTCTGCGTGGGAAAAACTCTCTTTCAAGCTGTTTATATCCTCCAAATAACTTGCAAATGCTGGCCATTCCTCTGGTGTTGAAACCATCTTCACCAATTGAGAACAATCCGTTGCAAACGTAACCTGAAATTGTCGTAAGTTTTTCATACATTCCATTGCCCATAACAAGGCTTCCATTTCTGCATGAAGGGGAGAAAGTGACGCCCGAACATTCCTTGCACCCATCAAACCCGCAAATCCCTCTAGAGTACTATACCATCCTTGGCCAGAAAAAATATCATTTTCTTTCCAGGAACCATCCGTAAAACACCATCTTCCTGGGATTGACGGAAGAATCATTGCCCCTACCGGTTGGATCCTCTTGTTATCATTCAAAATTTGAGCCTCAGCCCAAAGTTTTGATTCCGCTTCAGCCAGTTTAAGGGTATCCAACGGATCCACATCCATATTACTAAAAACTTTATTATTTCTTCCCTTCCATATATACCATAGTATCCATGCAAACTGATGATCCTCCATCTGTGGAACAACTCTCCAAAAAAGATGATCCATGTTCACAAAGAGAGAACTTGTTGGAAACAATGTTGGACATGTTGGAATCTTTGAAAGAGCCCATGTCTGAAGTGCAGGAGGGCATTCAAAAAACACATGGTTGATCGATTCCTCCTCCGCACCACATCTTGCACAAACAATGTCGCCGGGTATCCCTCGCTTATGCAGATTTTTCTTGACTGCTATACAACCTGTCACCAATTGCCATAGAAAATGTTTAATCTTTGGTGGACACCGTATTTTCCAGCAATATGCTTTCAAAATATTCACTGTGGGTCCAAACACTACTGGTGGTTTTGCCTTATCTGGATATATCCTTTCAATCTGATATCCAGATTTAACCGTGTATTTTCCATTATTTGTGAAATGCCATCCATCCTTGTCTGCTATCAGAGTTCTACTCAATGGTATACTCTCTATTAATTTCACATCCTGTGGATCCACCAAAGCCTGAATCGCCTGCGAATTCCATCGTCGCAAATGAGGATCAATAAGCGACTCCACTGTAAGGTCTGGGTAAAGATTGTGTTGATTTTTATTGGCTGGTCTCGGGCGAGTGGTTGGGAGCCAAGGATCATTCCATACTGATATAGAAGATCCTGTTCCCACCCTTTTGATTAGTCCTTTGCTTACCAGAGATCTAGCAGAAACAATACTCCGCCAACCATATGACGGAGAGTATGAACGAATCGGTTCCAGGGGTGAAGCATTCCTGTAGTACCGACCTTTAAAAACTCGAGAAAATAAAGTATTTGGCTTTTCTATCAGCCGCCATAATTGTTTACCAAGCATCGCAGTGTTAAAGTCAGTGATATCTTTAAAACCTAAACCTCCATCTTCCTTACTTACACATACTTTGTCCCATGATTTCCAATGCATCCCTCTTGTACTACCGCATGGGCTCCACCAAAACTGTGCTACCGCACTCGTCAATTTTTTTGCAGTAGCCTTGGGTAAACGATAACACGACATCACATGAATTGGCAAAGCCGTAATCACGGATTTGATAATCACCTCTTTTCCTCCTTTCGTAAAGAACTTAAAAGTCCAACCATTGACCCTATTATTTAACCGTTCTTGAACAAAGACAAAAACTTGTATCTTAGAACCCCCAAGACTCTCCGGTAATCCTAAATATGTTCCCATTCCTCCCAGATTTTGTATGCCCAAAATATCTCTTAGCTCCTGTCTGACAGATTCTTCAATTTTGTGTCCAAATTGAATTGAAGACTTATCAAAGTTTATTAGTTGACCCGAAGCTTTCTCATATTCCTTTAAGATCTTTAGAATAGTATGACACTCTTCCTTTTTAGCTTTACAAAAGAAGAGACTATCATCCGCAAAAAGCAGATGAGATATTGAAGGGCATGCCCTGGCCACCTTTATTCCTGTTAATTGTTTCTCCCTCTCCGCCTTCTTAATATTTGATATCAATGCCTCGGTACACAGAATAAATAAATAGGGAGATAACGGATCTCCTTGACGTAAGCCCCTCTGTGGTATAATAAGTCCTCTAGGTTGGCCATTTAAAAGAACCCGATATTGAACTGATGATATACATTCCAACATTAGTTTAATCCAATGAGCATGGAACCCCATTTTTTGTAATAATGCCTTAATAAAGTCCCATTCAACCCGATCATAAGCCTTACTCATATCCGTTTTGACTGCCATATACTTTCCTTTACACGCCTCATTAGTCCGTAATCCATGAAACATTTCCTGTGCTATAAGGATATTATCAGAGATCAGTCTCCCTGCCACAAATGCCGATTGCGTTTCTGAAACTAGGGAAGGTAGCAATACCTTCAACCGTTGACACAAAACTTTCGAAATAATCTTGTACCCTACATTACATAAACTGATAGGTCGCAACTCCGTCATCCTTGTAGGTCTCTCTGTCTTTGGAATCATGCAAATATTAGTAATATTTAACTTTGTATCCATTTCTCCAGACACCAAAAAATCATTCACCATCTCCACCAAATCTACTTTAATAATATGCCATGAATGTTGAAAGAACAGAGCTGTCATACCATCCGGTCCTGGAGCCTTCTCTGGATGCATCATAAACAGAGCCTCTCTGACCTCATCCTCTGTCGCTATCCTCAATAATCGTTGATTCATCTGTGGAGTTATGCCCGGTGTTACCTCTGAGAGAAAATCATCAAACTCCGATGGAGAAGTTGTAGTAAATAATTCTTCAAAATAATCAACCGCAACTTTCTCTACTCCAGTATTCGCTGTAATCCAATTTCCCTCAACATCATATAGCCCTACGATCCTATTACGGACCCTTCGTTGCTTAGTTAAAGCGTGATAGAATTTTGTATTGAGGTCTCCAGATGAATACCACATATTTCTACTTTTCTGATGCCAGTACTCCTCTTCGTCCTTGTATGCCTCTTGCAACTTCCTAGACACCTCCATAATATCCTCCTGAGATCTAGTATCATCTGTTTGTGCCCCACTCTCTGTGTGTTCGAGTCCACCAAACGTCCATTTTTTAATTTCTTTCTACACTTTTAATCACATTTCCATTTACCATTTATTTTGCTACCTAAAATTATGTTTGTTTACAATTGTTTTCTTTTCTTTCCTTTCTCTTATATTACTTTCTCCAAAATAAAAAATATATAATGTAATTAATTTTTTTTCAGTACTTAGATTAAAATAAGAAAAACTAAAATGAATTACCTTAGATGAATTACCTTTTTTCAGTACTTAGATTAAAATAAGAAAAACTAAAATGAATTACCTTTTTGTAATAAAAATATAATGTTCTATATATAATTTTATAATATTACTTAAAATGGAAATTTAAAAAATTTACAAAAAAATTTTATCTTTCAATTGATCTATTTTCTGAAATTTATAAAATGTATACTTTTAGTGACTAATGTAACTTTAAAAAATATATATAATATAATGAAAGAAATTATATTTAATATTTTAATAAATATACATATAGATATATAAATTGTGCCACATGTTAAATTATTTTCTAGGTCCGCCCCTGGACACGAATGAAAAACCAACGGGGTTACATACCACGGTAAGTCAGACGACTCGGACCTACCAAGGAGATCAAGTGGGATGGGGTTCACATGACATCTGGACCTTTCTCCTCTCTTTATTCTTTTAGTTCATTCCCCTTTGAACCAATTCTTGAACTAAAAATAAATTACTCGAACCGATATAACCTAAAGCATGCATAGTTGCAAGGAGTATGATATTATTTGATGATGCTGTCTCACACAATAATCCGCACATAACTAATATGCTTTCATTTAGTTACTTTTGTTTTCACTGTTTAACTTACCGCTCATTTTCTCCGCAACATTGAAAAATATATGAGTTAATTACACTGTTTAATTTACAATTCTTTCTCTTTTTCACAAAAGTAAATATTTGTTAAAGAAAAAATCTCACAAAATTAGATTTTAATATTTCCTATGCAGAAATTGTAAACTACAAAAAAGTTTATTGAGTTTATTGAATTACAATGGTTAAAAATTATTGAAAATTAATACCTGCAAAATGATGTAGTTATAATAATATTTTAACGTTTTTTAAATGTGTGAAAACTTTAGAAAATCTATTTTTTAAGGCATTGAAGTAGATAATTACCTTTACACATCTTAATATCTCGAATATGATACAGAGAAAGAAAGAGACTAATTGTTAGATATGGCGTGATGTTCCCTCTTGGTTGGAGAGACTTTTGTTAGCTGATAGTTTGAGCTTATCCAACCAAATATCTCTGAAACCCTGTTAACATTGTAGATTTTTTGTATTTTTATTAGTTCACCAGTCATAATCACTCATAACGTCCTATTAGTTACAGAATGAACAATGTTTTTTGTTGAAAATTTAAGTGATCCGTTTTAGTCATATCTATGAACCGAGAAACTGTTCTCACTAATAAAAGTTTACGTTTACGATACTATCCAAACTTATTGTAGTACTTAGTCCAACTCATGTGGGTTTGATTTATATCTGTTAATTAATGAATTTGAATCCATATCTCTAAGCTTCAATATTATATATTTCGGTTTTCTTTTAAAAAACTATTCGGTTATATACCCGTCACAATCTATTATATCTATACATGGGCAAAAGCAATATTGGATTAGGGGTCACATGCTCCCCCTATGAATTTGATAAATTAATTACTTCAGTGTATATTTCCTTAAGATAAGCATTATATTTGGTTTAAATTAGTTTTCACACTGCAAAATATATTAGGTGGTGTTATTCAATCATGTATTTTAATAGAGTTTAAATCTAAATACAATCCACTGTTATTCAAATGATGATTCTAAATTCTATTTTAAAATCTAGTGTTATTCAGTGAATGATTTAAATCCAGCTTTTAAAATCTAGTGTTATTCTCAAGGATTTTAAAATTCTTTGTATTTTAAATTGATTTCAAATCATCTCTTATGAATTCTTATGAACAAATAAATGAATTCAAAATCTGAAGTCTACTGCAGAGATTTTAGAATCCATCAACTTAAAACTTTAAAATTTGATAGATTATAAAACATTAATAACTGATTTGAAATCAGTGATTGAATAACACCCCCTTAGTGTTTTGTACAAGCTAAAAGAATATACAAAAAAAAAACATTAAACATTGAAAAAGATTCTTACAAAAGTCGTTAGAAATTAGGGAACAACAATAATTGAACAAATAAAGCCTTTTCAAAAAGAAAAAAAAAATTGAACAAATAAATTTAATTATTTGCAGAATAAGAAAAAGTCTATGCACGTAGGAAAACATCGTCCGGGGTATGGCATCTTAGAACGGTAGCGTTTTGCAACAATTTGAAGATGAAATGCAAATTGGAAGAAGACTCGCGATTAAAGAAACGAAGAAAGGCCAGCTCTCCATCAGTGTCACTGGCTAAGCATGGACCCAAACCTCATCTCATCCTAAGTTTACTGATTCTACTTTCATCTCAACCGTTGATTTTGGATTCTTATCTTCCAACGTTGAGATCTACAGTTTTGGTGGGAGATGTATTTATCAGCATTTTCCATTTATATCTTCGGGGACATTCAGATTTGACTAATTAATTCAATTCAAATCTGGTGGAATAATGAACATCGTGTCCTAGCTTAGGCCATAAGAACTCACTTAATTAAATATTTAGGCCATGATCAGAACCAACTTAATTGTATTTAATAGATAAATTTTGGGCCTCCCACAGAATTAGTTGGATAGAAAGTGAAAGAACGAGATATTAATTTGCGTGTGGTTTATACATATACATCAGAAGACAGAAACACAATTATTTGACTGTTAAACTACAAAAGAGGCTTTTTCAGATTTATTCTCTCATAACATCTACAAATATAAAACATTATTTGCAAAGTGAGCACCGCGCCCGTGATGGAAATTCCACGGTTTAACTTACACTGAGTCTATCATAGCATAAACGAGTAGATGTAAGTCTTTACTCTATTAAGCTTAGGTCATGGAATACAATTGATAAGCTTCTTATATCTGCTAGTTGTTGTGTAGCCGTGTTGATGCGACATGTTAAACAATTATAACATGTAGAGAGTACACATGGGGACAGAAGTATAACTTCATCTTCTTCAATCTTATCCTTTGTTTTGATCAAATGAGTAACTGAGCTTTTTAATTCAGCGACGGTGATCTGTAAAATTAGAGAATAGGAATATTATTAGTATGTTGTGTTTTAATGACTTACAAAAAAAGTTGTAACACAAGACTTAGACTTATCTCAACTAGCAATAAAACTTTTCTAAATCTTATGATATATATCTAAATCACTAGGAGTTTTACCCCCACATGCGGGCATAATTATTTAATAAATATATTATTAATTTAAAGATCAAAAAATTAAATAAAACATTAAATTTATACTATTTTATGAATCTTTCTATTTCGTAATTTCTTAATTTTTATTGATTTAAAAACATTATTTTTGGATAACAACACTAATATCTTGTAAATATGTTGTTATCTTGAACAAATTTTTATTATATTAATTTATAAACAATGATATAATTAAATAAACAAATATATAATTGCTAATATAAAATGATGTTATTAAACCAAATTCTGAAAATTAGCATAACTTACAAAACCTCAAAATAAATCAAAAGCACAAGAATGTTAAACCAAACTCAGTTTTACATATTATATTAGTCAAAGTAAATAAAAATATTGATATATGTATAATTATATTGTGAAATATTTCCTATAATAATTGAATAAACACTCAAGCAGACCAACTATGTTGACAAACAAAACATTAATATGTAATGTATATTTGAGAAAAATTTAATTTAAACAAATTTTTTATTCTTTAAAACTCTTGAAAATTAAAAGTAAATAAAGTAAATTTTAAATTTTCATAAATATAAGGTACTTGTTGTTAAAAAACATATTTTGAAAATATTCTTTTTTTTTAAAGTTATTCTTACAACTGGATGATAACAATAAATATTTAGTAAAAACAAAAACAAAAAAAATATATTAAATTTTCAACTTAAATAACAAATACAAGTTATTCTTGCAACTGAATAATAAGAATAAAAATGAAAATATCACGAAAATCACGTTAACAAACAAATATAAATCAAATTTATTGTTATTGTTTATATGTTTCTTTTTAGTATTTTAATACTAAAATAAATTTAATAATTTTTAAAAATATGCTATGACATATTATGTTTACAAACAAATATAAATCAATTTTTTTTTTGTATAAAACTATTTATAATATTTTACTATAATGATAAATCTAATTATGATATGTGTATATATAATACTAATTATAAAAATAAATAAATAAGAAATAAAGATGTAGATAAACATAAAATAAATAAATAAGAATTATCTTCTTGTTACATATTAGATATTGAAACTTTAATTAGTTAAATTAAAATTAAAATTGTTTAATGACTAACTCTAAAATCATGGAAAACATGACAAATAAGCAAATTCACTTTTCAAATAATAGTATATAGATATAATCCTTGTTACAACGGAATTTGTATAATATTCTTCTCTTTGGGCTTCATCGATTTCACGGGCTTCACTTTACAATTGATTTTCAACGTTTAGTCCGCAAGATACACATCTTACTCTTAGATATATCTCCGATGTAATTTTTCATTTCTCATTTTTTAATTGATCTCGACGATTACATGTTCATGTTCACAATGAAAAGGGCTTCACGAGATTCTGTCAATACACAGCAGAATTTTACTGCCACAGAATGTCTCGTCTTTCAGAATGAAAAGGGCACGTCATATGTGTTTAGACTTCGATGTTAGCTTCTTCCCCTGTCTCCCTCCTATGCTTCTAGCTTAACGATGTGTCTTGAAGATCTTTGTTTTTTTTTTGCTTGATTGTAGATTAGGTTCACGATTAATTAGATAGGTGTGTCGAGCAATTTGCGCAATTCACGGTTCAGTACATTGGTTTGATACATCAATATGTAGTTTATGTGACAAAAATATGTGGCTATGATGTTACTTACATAACCATATTTAGTTGATATAAGGCAATCATATAACTGATCTAATCAGTGTTGGCGTATCATTATTACAAGATGCTTAATCAAAACACGACATAAGAAAGAATTATACGGTCGGCTGAAATCTCTACACATCGTATACAGGCACACGATGCGTAATCAATACACGACATATCGGACATGTCGTGCATTTCATGCAGCACGTGCTGAAACACACAAAAACGGCATGAACATTTTACAAGATGGTATTTCAAGAACATACAAATGGTTAAGAGATAAGTAAAATAAGCAAATCTAGCAGATCACAATTACAATCACGCCTGTTTTATCTCTACACTTTTATTATTAGTAAAGTACTATTTAAGACTAATGCATACATTAAAAGTATTGGTGGTATGTGCTAGTTTATGTCACAAACCCGGTTCAAACCGCATAATGCATGTTATCTTGCATAAAAAATAACAAAATATATCGACACAAAATCATGTTTGAACAAGTGATAGTTTTGATAAACAACTTTTTGGAATGACAATAACTGAAACATGACAAACATGATATTTTCTAAGAGCAAACAATGCGGTTTGTTTAAGCGAGGCAGAGAAAAAGAATAAGAAAGCAAACATAAGGAATGTTGGTTTACCTGCAGAGGACATGATGTCTACATGGGAATAGAACCACGTTGACTGGATACTCAAAGCAAACTTTGCAAAGATTCTTCTCCTGCTGGGTGCTATCGGTTTGCTCACTCAATGCAGCTTTTAATCTACATACCTGGTGAGAGGAGTTTATTCCAGATCTTGCTTGGTTTCAGAATGTTTAAAATGACATGACTTAGAACAGAGCCGTCTTAAATTATCTTTAGGCCTTGTTTGAAAAATACTAACGATAAATTTAATCATCTAATAAAATAGTTCTAAAAGGTAATTGGTTTATCTATATATATTTGAGGTTTCTTTTGAAATTATAAACTATAAATTTAAGAGTATCTAAAAATTTACACCAAATTTTGTATTTATTTTTGAAAAATTCTTAATATTTAGATTTGGACCACCGCTCAACCACTAGCACATGCTATTAGACGGTGCTAACTTAGAATGTGCAGTTTACCTCTTCAACAAGATCAGACTTTGGCATTTTCTTCACAACCTCTGGTGATAATGTGTTGCATCTGAAAACATATATAGCAAAACGTAGTGTACACGTGAAAGGAACCATCTGTTATGATACCAAATGATGAGAGCTTTACCCTATAGCTTCTCCACTGTGGAGACTAACTTGTTCCTCCTTACTTTCTTTATTGTTGATAGACCACCAGCCAAGTAATCTGTTATTTATCAAATGAGAATGATTAGTTTTTTTTCTTCTTGTTGTCACCAGAGATTCCCATTGCTCAGTTTGTTTTACCTTTTACAATGTTGAAAGAATCTCAGGAATACATGAGCCAATGATCTCGCTAAATATCTTCCATAAGGACCACCAACATTATAAATCCACAAGACAGACTTCACCACCGAAGTATATGTAACAAAAAGCACCGTAGCTCCTTGTAGCAGAAAAAGAGGTACAAACAGAACTAAAATCGGAATGTTCTTGGGGGAAGCAGATGTTCCCTGGCAATTAGATAAAAGATAATTAGCTCAAACAGGTGCAAACAGATATGGACTTGTTTCTGTAAATACGTACCTTTAAGCTCATGAAAAGGATGATTTGAAAGGTAATGAATGGGATTTTCATTACATATCTACCAATATCAAGGATGTCGCATTCTCTGTTGCTGTCCTCATCCCCATATCTTACTCTCATTGAAGATGAGCTAGGTATGTGTGAATCACTATGGATTGACTGTTTCCTCCAGTTTGCGCAGAGAAACCCAAATAACTCTGCTATGCTGTATATTGAGAAGAAAGAAGATTGTTCATACTACTCGAAGAGGATAGTTCAGAAAGACTTTTAAGAAGAAAAATTTAGCTTACCCAAAGCTTATAGATAAGTCATAAGTCCCACAATTCAACTACATCACCTATACAAAGCTCGAGACATAACAGATTCAGACACAAAAAGAAAAACAGACTGAGACTAGGCAGTAATATCAAGATAGAAAGATGACAAACAAAACAATCTGTTTTTGCGAAATAGAGAAAATGTTATACAAAGTTATAGAGATTGCAACGTCAACAACACCTCCAGGGTATCGTTTGGAGGAGAGAAGATCATAAACTAATTAAATAGTGAAGTAAAATGTGCAATATACCACGTGATTTAACAAGAGTGAAGGTTATGGCAGCAATTAGGCCTGGGCATTCGGGTCGTCGGGTCGGATTCGGGTCGGGTTCTTTCGGGTCTGGGTCTTTCGGGTCTAAGAGTTTAGGACCCGATAGGGTAATTTCAAATTTTCGGTTCCGGGTCGGTTCGGGTCGTGCCGGGTCCGGGTCGGATCGGGTCTTAGATAGTTAGATTCATTCGGGTAATTAGAATTTATCGGTTCCGATTCGGTTCGGTTTCGTGTCGGGTTCGGTTCGGGTTCGATCTAAAAAAGACCTAAAAATACAAAAAAATATCTCAAAATATTTATATATCCGAAAATATTCAAAATTTTATTCAAAATTTGTGTTTTTATTATATTAAAATGTGTATATATACTAAACTATGCGAAATACAACAACAATTCGTTGTCTCCTAGTGGTTGACCTCCATATTCTCTAGACAAATAACCCGTCTTCGATTTCCCTTGGATGCATTTTATTTAATTTACATTATTAATTCGGGTACCCATCGGGTTTCGGGTTCGGGTCGGGTCGGGTCCAAGACCCGCGGGTCCTCTACAACAAGACCCGATAGGGTAATTTGATCGGATCGGTTCCTACCCGAACCGGGTTTTTCGGATCGGTTTCGGGTCAGGTCTTCGGGTCCGGATAAAATGTCCAGGCCTAGCAGCAATGAAGGAAACCATCCATATGGAAACCCATGTGTGCTACAAAATAAATAAACAATGTAAGAAGCAAATTAACAAAGGTTAAAAACTAATGAAACCAAATTTTGTAGACAGAATACGATTAAGTGATTATATTTGAATCTTTTTGAGCGCTGAAGTCTAAAATGCTCATAGAGAATAATCAACTTAAGAGAAGTGGTTCATCACCCATAGTTTCCTCATCTCTAGAGAATAACCAACTTACGAGAAGTGGTTCATCAATCATAAATTCCTCATCTCTAGGTAGGGGTGGGCGTTCGGGTACCCGTTCGGGTTCGGGTCGGGTATTTCGGATTTTCGGGTATTTCGGTATAGAGGTGTAGAACCCGTTCGGGTATTTCTGTAATTCGGATCGGGTTCGGGTATTTTTTGTTCGGATTCGGTTATTTCGGATCGGGTTCGGATATTTAGATTTTGAAAAAAAAAATTAAAATTTTCATTTCTCAAGTTTCTTGTATTTAAAAATATAATTTTCAGTTAACTACTTTTTTATTTTTAATAGATTGAATGGTTAATAGATTTAGACATAACATTTTAAAACTAAAAATGTATTAATTTAGTTATTTTTTTTTAAATTTTAGATGTAACTTTTTGTTAATTTTTGTAATAAAAAACTTGACATGCATTTTAAGTAAGTAGCAAATCATTTTTTCCGTAATTGTATGTATATCATATGAACTTAAAGTATGTGTAGTATCAATATAAATATTTTATATAAAATGAGAGATGTAAACTAGAAATATAAGGTTAATTATACATATGTTCGGTTATCTTCGGATATCCATTCGGGTTCGGGTATTATCCGTTCGGGTTCGGGTATCCAATCTCTTCTTATTCAATACCCGTTCGGGTATTTTGCTACTTCGATTCGGATTTCGGTTCGGGTTTTTTGGATCGGATTCGGATGCCACTTCGGATATCGGGTAAAGTTCCCACTCCTATCTCTAGGCATGCAAGTCAAGCACTTTCTGCAGGAAAAGTTGCATGTCAGTCATCACTAAAAGGGAAAAAAGTAAACAAAGCCAACAATGGTAAAAATGAAAACAATCTAGAAGTAAGATGGGTGAACAAAACCAAAACCTTAAAAATTCGATGTAATACCTGACGTTATATACCAAGATAGCTACCTCGAACGCAAGCAAGGGTAAGAAGACAAACTTTAAGTCAACATCTGCAACAGAGGGAAACAACCCATTCATATATACCCTTTGATTAAAGAGTATTTAGTAAAATGGTGGAAGAAAAGAATACCATAATTATCTTCAAGATATAGAAAGAGAAGGATCTCGAAAGCAACAAGCAGTGGCGTTGCCATGACATATTGAAAAGGAGTCCACTGCAACAAGACCAGAACTTAAACAGGTTACAAGCAGCTATGCCAAACAAAGAGTAAAAAGGGTAATAATCATACATTCTAATCATGAGGCATTGGTGGAGAAGGCAACGAGCATCTACCACGCGAAATCACAGCATGACACAGCCACCACAAGGGTGTAAATACAAACCTGCAAAAACAGAATCAAAGTCTTGATTTTTAATGATGGGTCAAAAAAAATTCACTAAGACTTAGTGAACAGAAGATAAGAACTGACCACCATGAGAAATCGTAATTAATGATATTATCGGTAGAATTTGTTTAATAACTATTTTTAATTAATATATTATAATACTTCTAAAAAAATAACAGTATATGTATATTGACAGAATTAATTAATATTTTTTATTAATTATCTTAAATATATCAAAACTATTTTTAAAATAATACTAAATTAATGACTTTTTCTAAAATCATGGAAAATATAACAAGTAAGCAAATTCACTTATCAAATAATAGTATAAATACATGAAATTATATAATCTCATTTAAAACATATCATCAAACTTTAAGTTGTCTAATAAAAAGGGTCGTAACAATATTAATTTTTGGATAAATAAATCAAAGATAACATTTTGTGAAAAGGAAATCGTAGTTTTAGGTAATTTTATTAATATAATTACATTAATTGCCTTTTTCATTTTTCACCCAATTTAATAATTTTATTAATTATATTAACTTAACAATACATCATATCATTAATTATATTATTATATAATAATAGTGCATGCTTTTATTTATTAGTTAATCAACATTAACTTTGTGTCAATTATAAAATCAAACATTTGGTTTAGCTTGTTTCACTAAATTTTTTATTTTTTTTTAGTTTCAATCAGTGAAAAATTACATAGCTAAAAACATAATGCAATTACATGTTTTTATAAATAAAATAATAATTTAAATCAAAATAATAAAAATGTATTACATTTGTTGTCACTTAAATTTTCACTTCATATAGTTATTTTACTAAATGAGAAAAATCTTTCTATTTCACTTAATTTAGCCAAAAACATAGAAATAATCTTTTTTTATTAGTTTATAAAATCAGTTAGGCATGAATATTTGCTATCTATTTAGGTACGGATTATTTTTTTCGGGTATCGTTTTTTTTAAATTAGACTCCTCTTGAATATTATAAATTTATGTATGATTTTTTATTGGGTTGTTCTGGGTGTGGATGAGTCCAGTTCTGATATATAGAAACCTAAAAATATCTAAATAACAAATGTATCTGAAACGGGTTCAGATATTTGTACAAAAAATAACCGTATTATCTGATTTGGTCCACGTTTTTTGAATACAATTAGTTATATTTATGATCTATCTATAATATAACAATAATTATGAAAAGTAAATATCAATGTATAAAAATGTATGAACCAACCGGATCAATCTCTAGTTTATCTTAATTAGTTAGAATTGTCTTATTTTTTTTAATAGTATACCTAACTGGCACAACGTCAAGCTAGATAGACTCTGAAAATTGTTGATTCCAAAAGGAATAGCCATTCAACGAAAAGGAATGGCCATTCAACGAAGACTCAACGACCGCTGAGAGTTCTTGGTAGTCGTTGATTCTGAAGAATACCGGAGACAAAGAAGAACTAAAAGTTCTAAGATTTTTCTTATTCAATACATCAATAGTTACAATTGACAGACTAGTTACAACTTAAATAAGAAATACTAACAACAAACCGTAATCTAACGGTTTGAAAGTTATTAACAAAGATCATAAAGCCCAAAACTAATCATAAGCCCAACAAGTAAATACAACTACACGGAATATAGGCCTGGACATTTTAACCTGGATCCGAAAACCCGAACCGGAACCGACCCAAAAATACCCGATCCAGACCCGGACCGAAAATTTATAAGTACCTTTTGGGTTTAATTTTTTTGTACCCGAATGGACCTGGAACCGAAAGGAACCGACCCGAATAGACCCGGACCCGAAAAGAACCGACCCGAATAGACCCGACCCGATTAGAACCGATTTGTACCCGACTTAAAAACATGTATATCTAAAACTATAATGTTTTTGTGTTCTATTTTATATATATTATTTTATGATTTAGTTGAAATATATTTTGTTAACAACATTTGTTATTATTTTGTAATATTGTTTAAGTAATATGAAGCTTTAAAATGTAAAACTAGATTTTAACCCGCGCTTGAAAGCGCGGATTTGGTTTTGATTTGCTTTTCATAATTATGAAATTTAGTGTTTGAATCATATAATCTTGAAGATTATTTCACTAATGAAATTTAGTGTTTGAATCATATAATCTTACACCCAAATCTTGTATAAAGCTTCTATAAGTGTCTTACATGTAACGTGTTTTGTAGTCGATGGTAGTATGTGAGGGAAATGAATATTTCGTTAAGGTAACAGTTATAATAGGTTGTGCTTTGATTTTGGTTCATGTAATGTATTTTGTTTGGGTAGGGTGGTTTAGGAATCGGTTTTAGTGGTTATGTATAAATAATAATGTATACAATTCGCATGGTTAGAGTAATAATGGGGGGTCTATAGAGTAAAAAAGATTGTCAATTATTGTTATAATATACAGGGTAAGTCCAAAAAAATTTAAAAGTAATAAGTCCAAACAACTTTCATAGGTAGATTTTTTCAAAATCCTTCCCTTTTAATAGTATTGATTTAGAGTTTAAAAATGTTTTATGTTAATTATTAATAGTTTCATTTAGGTTATTTTGTAAAATTTTAGATATATATGACAAATATTAACTAAATTTGTTAGAATTGGGTATGTCATGTCTTTTTTAGATCCTAAGTACCCGAATCCGACCCGGACCCGATATGGACCCGAAAAATTATGGATATTTTATGGGTATTTTAATTATAGACCCGAACCGACCCGGACCCGAGAAGAACCGACCCGAACCCGAACCGAAAATTTCTAAGTACCTATTGGATCTAAATATTTAGGACCCGAAAGACCCTGACCCGAAAGGAACCGGCCCGAACCCGACCCGAAGATCCGAACGCCCAGGCTTAACACGGAATGCATTAGAGACGTCAACCACGGTGAGCATCATAGAGACGAGATCGTGTAAAGATGCGCTGCATCAGTATCATTATTACAAGATGCTTAATCAAAACACGACATAAGAAAGTATAATACATTTTCATCATGGTCGTCTGAAATCTCTACGCATCGTATACAGGCATACGGAGCTTAATCAATTCACGACATATCGGGCATGTCTTGCATTTCTTGCAGCACGTGCTGAAACACACAAAAACGACATGAACATTTTACAAGATTGTATTACAAGAAAACACAAAATGGTCTACACTTATAATTAGCAAAATACAATTTAAGACTACTGGACACATTAAAAGTATCGGTGGTATGTGCTAGTTTGTGTCACAATGCATGTTTTTTGGCTGTAAAGACAAAATGTATTGACACAAAGTCATGTTTGAATTGCTAGTTTTGATAAACAACTTTTTGGAATGACAATAGCAAACAATGCGGTTTAAGGGAGGCAGAGAAAAAGAAGAAGGAAGCAAACAAAAGGAATACCTGCAGAGGACGTAATGTTTACATGGGAGTAGAACCACGTTGACCGGATTCTCAAAGCAAACTTTGCAAAGATTCTTCTCCTGCTGGCTGCTATCTGTTTGCTCACTCAATGCAGCTTTTGGTGAGAATGTGTTGTACCTGAAAACATATGGAGCAAAACATTGTGTATAAGTGAAAAAATGCTATTTTGTTTTGTTACCAAACGATTTCAGCTTTACCCGGTAGCTTCTCCACGGTTGAGCCTAACTTGTTCCTCCTTACTTCCTTCATTGATAGACCAATAGCTGTTATTTTACCAAATGCGAATGATTAGTTCTTCTCGTTGTCACCAGTGATTGCCATTGCTCAGTTTGTCGTACCTTTTACAATGTTGAAAGAAACTCAGGAATACACGAGCCGATGATCTCGCCAAATATCTTCCATAAGGACCACCAACATTATAAATCCACAAGACAGACTTCACCAACGAAGTATATGTAACAAAAAGCACCGTAGCTCCTTGTAGCAGAAAAAGAGGTACAAACAGAAGTACAACCGGAATTTTTTTCGGAGAAGCAGGTGTTCCCTGGCAATTAATTAGATAAAGGAGAATTAGCTCAAACACGTGCAAAAAGATATGATGGACTTGTTTCTGTAAAGTGGGTACCTCTAAGCTCAAGAAAATGATGACTTGAAAGGTAATAAATGGGATTTTCATTACATATCCACCGATATCTAGGAGACCGCATTCTATGTTGCTGTCCTCATCCCCATATCTTACTCCCATTGAAGATGAGTTAGGTATGTGTGAATCACTATGGATTGACTGTTTCCTCCACTTTGCGCAGAGAAACCCAAATAACTCTGCTATGCTGTAGATTGAGAAGATTGTTCAGACTACTAGAAGAGGATAGTTCAGAGAGACTTTAAGAAGAAAAAATTAGTTTACCCAAAGTTTATAGATAAGTCCCACAATTCCAACGCAGCTAGATCACCTGTACACAGCGCGAGATATAACGGATTCAGAAAAAAAAAAAAAAGAAACAGACTGAGACTTGGCAGTGATATTAACATAGAAAGATGGTAACAAAACAATCTTTCATCTATTAGTAAATGTGCAACATACCACGTGATTTAACAAGAGTGAAGGTTATGGCAGCAATGAAGGAAATCATCCATATGGAAACCCATGTGTACTACAAGAAGCAAATTAACAAAGGTTAAGGAACAAATGAAACCAAATTTTGAGACACTCAAAGAGAATAACCAACTTACGAGAAGTGGTTCATCACTCATAGTTTCCTCATTTCTAGGCATGCGTGTCAAACACTTTCTGCAGGAGAAGTTGCATGTCAGTCATCACTAAGGGCAAAAGTCTAAATTACAAAACCAAAACCTTAAAACATTGATGAAATACCTGAGATTAACAACCAAAATGGCTACCTCGAAAGCAAGCAAGGGTAAGAAGACAAACGTTAAGTCAACATCTGCAAGAGAGGGAAACAAACCATTCATATATACCCTTTGATTAAAGAGTATTAGTAAAATGGTGGGGAAAAAAACCATATTTATCTTCAAGATATAGAAAGAGAAGGATCTCAAAAGCAACAAGCAGTGGTGTTGCCATGACATATTGAAAAGGAGTCCACTGCAACAAGACCAGAAGTTTAACAGGTTACAAGCAGCTATGCCAAACAAAGAGTTAAAAAGGGTAATAATCATACATTCTCATCATGAGGCATTGGTGGAGAAGGCAACGAGCATCTACCACGCGAAATCACAGCAAGACACAGCCACCACAAGGGTGTAAATACAAACCTGCAAAAAAACAGAATCAAAGGAGAGTCCAAAAAGTCTTGATCCTTAAGGATGACTAAAGAAGATTCACTAAAGACTTAGTCAACAGAAGTCAAGTCATCAAAAGATAGAACTGACCACCATGAGTGAGAAAGGAGATGATCAAGCTTGAGAGCAATAAGAAGCGTGAAGGAGAAGATGAAACCATTGGCGGAGACCGCTTGAAACGACTTCCAAATTATTTTCCATCTCATTACTCTCCTCTGCACCAACATCACGAAACTGTGAATCAGTCAGAGAGACACTTGTTTGTTTACAGAGTTCGAATTCAAGATCTGGTTGTGGGAAAGTTGAGATTTTTTAGTGGAAATTTTCCCAATAGTACCATTTTACTTTTATGTTAATAATATTTAAGTCTTCTTAGTCAGAAACTTCTTTCCCAGGAAAAGCTTCTTTCCAAGAAAAACCTTCTTTCCCAATAATATTTTAACTCTTAACGTTATTCAACCGTCAATCAATATATAAAAACTTCATCATATCCGGTGGTATTCAAAGATAAACAAATATTTGAAGGAAAAAAAAAATTTGTAAAAGGATTTTCATGCTTTCATTTTTAGTCGAAAATAGTTCATACTAAATACACACCTCTATAAAGGTTATTTGGAAAAAATTCAAGATTATTGATTGGTGACATGTGGTAAACTTGATTAAGTTTGATTTGTGATTGTAACTCAAAAATGTTACCAATCATGCATTAAAATTATTTTTTTGATTTTAAGTTTGATTTAACATGTATTGTACTTGAGGTATCATTTTGACTTAGATCCTTTGTAAAATTGCTAAATCAAAACTTAAACCAACATCAACCAAATTTGCATGTGTTAGAAGTTGATTTACAAATTTAATTACTTTTCCTGTTTAAAAAATAAAAAAGAAAATAATGATTTTTGAAAACTTACGTTGCCAAGTTGAGTCCACCTAATTTTGAACTCGTCAAAGATTTTTATAATCTTTCTTGTTCCTATTTTTTTGAATTATTCAAAATTTTAACTAATTATTAAACAAAATCTTAAGCGTTAATATGATATAATAATTCAAAAAATACTAATTATAAAATTATATATATATGACCCTAAGTTAGTGTGGATCACACACTTTCAAAACCTAAAAAGCTTAAGGTATGTTTTCTTCTGTTTTCTTCTTTTGCTTGCAAAAGTTATTTTCATTTTTTACTTGCAAAAACTAATAAGCTTGACGTCTGTGTTCTATCTTCTTCTTCGTCTTTACTTCTAAAAGATATTTTTTTTTCTTGAAGAAACCAATAAGCTTATGTTCAGTTTTTCTGTCTTCTTCTTTATGTGAAAATCATATTTTCATTTTTTTTACTTGCATTAGCTTTATAGATCGTTTTAAATAATAGAGTACCTTTTTATGTTTATTAATTTTTTTTTTTGGATGAAGATGTCTAATAATGAAAATGTTGATGATGCTGGTGTTGGTGCTGATGACGGCGGTGGAACTACACGTCGTAAGGTAAACTTTATAATTGATATGTCAAAATTTTAACTTATATGAAGTTATAGTATTTTAATAATTTTAACATAACTATAGAAACAAAAACAAATTATATGGGAAGATGAGCATGTTGGGGTATTCTTGGAGCTTCTCGATATTGAGTTGGCTAAAATTAGATACAGACAAAAGTTACCGAAAGAGGTAGGGAGAGAGCGTATTTGTAAAGAGTTTTTGGAGAAAACTGGTATAAGCCTTTCTTGGGAGCCTTTCAAAAGCAAATACGATATATTGAAAAATATGTATGGATCGTATAAAAGGCTCAAGAATTTTACTGGAGTTTCAGCAGATGACAATACCGGTTTGATTGAGATGGATTCTGAATGGTGGGACGATCGCGAAAAGGTACATTAGTGTACATAGTTGATATTTAAAAATCAATTAACAAACCTTGTTACTGATATTTACGTTGTATTCGTTATCTTTTGTGTTGTGCAGGAGATTCAATATGCAAAAAAGATCCGTGAAAATGGGATTCCACACATGGAACTTATGAGACGGATATTTGGACGTCAAGGCAGTAAACCAGAAGCTATGTACTCAACTCATGTGCAAGATGCTGAACAAAATGAGCAACTGGATAAATCAGTTCCAGAAACCCAAGACAACGATGGAGACCATACAAATGATGTGCATCACCACTCACAAACCATTTCACTAGACTCTCCTCCAAGGTCACCTATTGGTCCATCAAAGTGGTCAAACAGAAAACAGGCACGTGTTGCTCCATACGAAAGCGGTCGAGGGAAAGACGTTGCACTCAGCCGCGAGAAGAACATCCCACGAAGAAGAAAGTCATTTGAAAAGGAGATAAATGAGCAGTTCAAAGAAATGATGGAATTACGTCGTTCTCAAGTTGCAGAAGCAAAAGAGCGCAGAGAAAAAAATGACGCTCAACCATTTAAAGAGGCATATGAAATCTTGAAATCAATTCAAGGTCTAACAAGGTGGACAGATTTTTGGTGGGCTTGCATCAAAGTACTAAAAGAAGATCCATTTGCCAGAGAAATGATTTTCTACAATGAGAGTGATCATGATAGGATTACCTTTTTGGAGGGTTATACAGGATATGATCTTCATTGAAATTTCTCCGGAGAACGTTTCAAGGCTTTGCAACATTGTCATGGTGATCCTTCAAGTGCCAACCCAGAGCAAAACATCATAAGACCAACCATGGAGAGTTACAAGGATTTTGCTGCCCCATCTCGTTCAGAACTAATGTCATTGTTTGAAGAAGTAGGATACAAACGTCGATATGGGAAAATGGGTGATAGGCGGGAATCGAGTGAGACAAGAATTAATCTTGATGATTAAATTTTTATTTATAGTTCCTTTTAATTAGAATAAAGTAGTGTTTCTTATTTTATTTTTTAGAGTTAATAAATTATCATTTTTAGTATTTTTATGATAGTTAACATTATTCTAAGTATTTTTCAAATCTTTTATATTGTTGCAGGTCATACGATTAAAAGAATTATATTCTCGAGGTTTAGAAAATCTTACAGACGAGGAGCTGCTCGAACTATATGATATGGAAGATGACGAGTATATAGATATGATTTTACAACCTATGTGGAGTACTACAAGCGTCATTTTTCCAAGCAACCAATGGTATTTGAACGGGGACTGGGTTGGCGAAATCTCGAGAATCAGATTCGTAATAATCCAAACCACTGCATGAACATGTTAATGATGCATCCAGAAGCCTTTCAAAACCTATGCACAACACTGGAGCAACGTTACAGTCTAAATAGTACCGATCATATCAGTGTTGTTGAGATGGTGGCAATATTTCTCGTTACATGCGCCCAAAATGATACGCAACGGTATGTTGGATTGTCTTTTGGTCGTTCCCAAGAGACTGTCTATCGAAAGTTTCATGAAGTATTGGATGCAGTGGAAAGTCTTGCATGTGAGTACTTAAATACTCCAACAATGGCATCGCTCCAGATTTATCCGCGTAAGTTACGAGAAAACTCAAACTATTGGCCATTTTTTAGTGGATTTATTGGGGCACTAGATGGAACACATGTCAGAGTTAAGGTTGGAGGTAGTGATGCAGTTGGGTACTGGGATAGGCATGGACAAACAAGTTTAAACATAATGGGCATATGTGATATAAACATGATCTTCACGTATGCATGGCTAGGTGCATCTGGGTCTACACATGATTCATTGGTGTTGCAATATGCAATAGATGGAGACCCTATATTCCCTAAACCTCCTATAGGTAAATACTATCTTGTTGATTCTGGATATGCTAATAAGCGAGGATTTCTAGCCCCATACAGAGGAAGCAGTAAAGAAAATATCAGATATCATCTCTCGGAATTTGATGATGGTCCTCCTAGAAACAAGAAGGAATTGTTCAATAAATGGCATGCATCACTTCGCTCAATCATCGAAAGAACTTTCGGAGTTTGGAAAAAGAAATGGAGAATTCTTGATAACTTGCCTCGCTATGACGTCAAGACCCAAAATAGAATTGTGCATGCAACAATGGTTCTTCACAATTTTATCAGGCTTCACAAAATTCCAGATGCTGATTTTGAAGATAGAAATAGCAGTGGTCAAGCACAACAAAGACGACGGATTGAAGAAGAAGAGCTTAGTAGACTTGAAGAAGAAGAAATAACAACTGATGGTCAATACATGAACAACATACGAGATGAGATTGCAAACATGATTTGGAATGAACATTTATAAAAAAAAACAAATTTTATTGGATTTTTTAATTTAAAGGTCATGTTATTATTATTGTTATTTTATTTTTATTTTTTATTTATATTAGAATAAATATTATTATTCGATTATAATATTTAGAAATAATATATGTTGAAAATTATTTTTCAAATTTAATACTTATTTAAAACATTTTTAAATATTTAATGGTTTATTTGTTTTTAATAAATATATCACTATTAATATGTTTATATATTCATTTATTTTATTAAGAAATTCATACTGCAACTTATACATCAAAAAAGTTACCAGTCAATAGTTTTTAAAAAATGATTACTCTTATTTTTACTGCGAACTTACCACATAAACTTACAGTTTATACCACATCATTTTTACTGCAAGTTACATCGAATTACAAATCATACTGCAACTCGGTTTTAATACTACATGTCACCAGTCGGAGCATAAAAGAGAAAACATTACAGAAAAAAACTTGCAGAACTATATCAGTTTACTTCATTCTCAACTCTTATCCCCATTCCGCCCCCAATCGATCTTTGAAACATTTCAAGTTCGTGAAAATGCAATTTTGTTTCGAGTTTTGATTACATCACATAAGTGTTAGTGTAAAATAAAACAGTTTTCTTTCTCATATGTATGTATATATAGAAGATAGATAGATACTCCCTCCTTTCCTAGATGTTCTAGGTAAAACACGTTTATTAAAAAAATTATTTTTTATCTAAAAAAAATTATTAAAACTATAAATTAAAACTATTCAACCAATTACAAAATAGAACTATTAAATTTAATTGATTACACAGATTTTTATAAAGTTAAAGCTATCTACAAATATGAAAACATCTTACATATTGTAACATAAAATTTCTTCTAAACATCTTATATTTTAGAACAGAGGGAGTAAATACTAATAATTATATATACATATATATATACTCTCTCCGCTTCACAATGATAATTTTTTTAATGTTTTTACACAAAACACATTAAATCACTATAATAAATATATCATTTTCTTCAATTTTCAATAACTTTTAACCAATTATAATTTAATAAAATCAATTAGTTTTTTGAAGTTTACAATTTTTCATAAAACACACAAAAAATGTATCTTTGTGAAATATTTTTTTCTTCACAAAACATTTTTTTGTGAAACGAAAGGAGTAGATAGATAATATACTAAATATATGTAATATAATATATTAATATCATGATTTATAAAATATATAAATAACAAATGTATTTGAAACGGATTTGGATATTTGTAATAAAAATAATCATATCATCGATTCGGTATACATTTTTTTAATACAATCAGTTATATTACGACTCATCTAAAATATATAACACTAATTATAAGAAAAACAAATATCAAATGTATAAAAATGTATAAACCAAAATCTTCGTGGATGCGCGGATCAATCTCTAGCTGGTGTTACAGATGTTTATTTGTGTATTTTATTGGGATTTGAATATTTTGTATACTTGTATGAGATTCGGTTTGGATAAAACTCAAAATCCAAAATACTGTAAAACAAGATCTAAGAGGATATTTATAATGGATTCAATTCGATTTAGATTCACTTTTTGGCGTCAGTTCAATTCAGATTTTGGACTCTCTCTTTGTCCACCCCTCGTGCATTAATTAAATATACATGAAGCAAATAATTCTTGGTTAGAGATTATTTGTTCTAGTAAAATTGTTGGCAGTTGACAAATACTAATGGTTTAATGGAAATCAAAGTTTTAAACAAACTTAACAGATAAATATGTATACTGACCGAAAAGGAGCTCTCTTTCTCTATAAAAACAAATCATTTCCTTTTTCTTAACAAAAAAAAACTTCAATCATCTCTTCCAATGTCTGACTCCGACTGCTCACATAGAGCCTGAGTCGGGTGTAACTTCTATTTTATCTCAGTGTTTCAATCAATATTGTTGCATGTCGATTTTTCAGCCGGAAACTGTAGATCGTGATATATTCATGTTCTGATCGGTTGGATTTTATCTTGTCTCGAGGTGTTTGCTTCTCTAAGTCTGCATGTTCAGTTTCTTCCATGCTGACTCCTTGGCAATTTACACTATCTCAATTCTTATTTCGTTTTGGTTCTCAAGATTGATTTTGGTAGGTGGGAAGTGATTTGCTCCATGTCTTTTACCCAGCTCCGACTGCTCACATAGAGCCTGAGTCGGGTGTAACTTCTATTTTATCTCACTGTTTCAATCAATATTGTTGCATGTCGATTTTTCAGCCGGAAACTGTAGATCGTGATATATTCATGTTCTGATCGGTTGGATTTTATCTTGTTTCGAGGTGTTTGCTTCTCTAAGTCTGCATGTTCAGTTTCTTCCATGCTGACTCCTTGGCAATTTACACTATCTCAATTCTTATTTCGTTTTGGTTCTTAAGATTGATTTTGGTAGGTGGGAAGTGATTTGCTCCATGTCTTTTACCCAGCTTCATTCGTGTCAATTTATGTCACTAGATTCAATTTGGCCGGTTCCAATTAACGCTTATGGAACTACATGTTATGTTGCTCTGGGATTTGAAGCTTGGTTCTACTCAGCCTGCACTATTCACTATGGGAAGTTTCTGATTCGAGTTATCTTTTTTAATAGTAGTTTGGAGTTTAGGAATAATGTTTCTTAGGAGCTTTCTTCCTCGTCTTCATTCTATGTGCTTTATTTTCCTTTGTTTTTTTTGTTTTAAAATCGTTATGTTTTGGTTCGGGGGATTGTTTATCATTCGCTGATTTTGGACTCCTAGGGTTATTTTTAACTTGTCGGTTGTGGGTTTGATCTTGTGTGTTGATCTTCTGTTTGATTACAATGTATGCTCTTGTGTATTTCGATTTAATGTGAACTAGGATAAGACCCGCGCCTTGCGCGGGATTAAGTTATTATTTTTATTATATTTTGGAGAATGAAACAATAGTTTGGCTTCATTTGGATTACGGGTGTTCAATCCGAATATCGGGTTGATTTCAGTTCGGTTCGGTTTTTTTCGGTATTTGGTTAGTAAAATATAACTACTATTCTAAATCCATATTTACTTTGACTTTAGTCTTTCACATACTTTTGAAAGATTTCAACTGGACGACTAAATTGATCAGCCAATCTTATTGCTTTAAATCATTAGTGTTTATATATATATATTATTTAGTTTGAATATTTATTAAATAAAAATTCATATGCGTTATATTTTATGATCATTTGTAACTTATTATAACAAAAAAATAATCTATTGATCACAAAATTTTCAGAGTGGGAATATTCAAATTTCTAATAATATATAGACGTTTTCAAAAATTCAAATATAACATATAAGAAAAAATATAAATGTTTTTATTATATATTTAATGTGATTTTTTAATATCTTTCAATAATATAAAATTAAAAAAAAGAACTAAGATACCAAAATTGTTATCAAATATTTATTATTCATAATAATTAATTTTCATATATACGTTAATCATATTAGGTAATTTCGTAGCTTCTAATTAAAGAAAGTGCAAAAAAAATTTTGGTAGATTATTTATCAGTTCGATAGTTAGTTTAATAAAAAATATAATGTAAGTCAAGATGGACCAACCTATTTTTCCAAGAATAGTATATTTTATATAGTCATTTATTAAATGAGAATTTATAATCATACAGTTCTATGATCATTCATATCATTTTATAACTGAATATTTAAATCATCGATAACAAAATTTTCAATGTGAAATCTTTAATAAGTTTATAATTTATAAATGTTTTTGAAAATTCATTGAAAGTTTTAATATTAAAATATTTATGTAATCTTATGGTATATAGTATAATCTATATATATATATAAATATATATGTTTTATTATTAAATGATATTTTTTACTCATATGGTTTTAAAATAATGTGTAGCTTCTTATAATATTAAATAAAAGTTCATATTAATACAATTTTATGATCATTTGTAACTTATTATGACAAAAAAATAATCTATTGATCACAAAATTTTCAGAGTGGGGATCTTCAAATTTCTAATAATTTATAGACGTTTTGAAAAATTCAAAATATAACATATAAGAAAAATTATAAATGTTTTTATTATATATTTAATGTGATTTTTAAATATATTTTAATAATATAAAATTAAAAAAGAACTAAGATACAAAAATTGCTATCAAATATTTATTATTCATTATAATTAATTTTCACATATACGTTAATCATATTAGGTAATTTTGTAGCTTTTATTTAAGAAAAGTGCAAAACATTTTTTGGTACGTTATTTATCAATTCGATAGTTAGTTTAATAAAAAGTGTAATATAAGTTAAGATGGACCAACCTATTTTTCTAGGAATAGTATATTTTGTATAGTTAATTATTAAATAAGAATTTATAATCATACGGTTCTATGATCGTTCATATCGTTTTATAACAAAATATTTAAATCATCGATAACAAAATTTTCAATCTGAAATCTTTAATAAGTTTATAATTTATAAATGTTCTTGAAAATTCATTGAAAGTTTTAAAAAGTTTTAATATTAAAATATTTATGTAATCTTATGGTATATAGTGTTTAATATATATATATATATATATTTATTTTATTATTAAATGATATTTTTTACTCATATGGTTTTGAAATCATGTGTATCTTCTTATAATAAAAATGTTAAACCATTGATCATTAATTTTTAACATAATAATTTTAATAGTTTTAGTCATTTATTGTCGTTTTTAAAAATTCAAAATATAACATATACGAAAAAATCTAAATTTTATTTTTATAGCTAATTTGATTGTTTAATTTATTTTAATAATATAAAATTAAACAAAAAATGATGGAGGAGATATACATTGTTGTCAAATCTTTATTATTAAACTCATTAATTGTCATATATATATTAGTCATTTATGGTAATTCCGTAGGTTTTATTTAAGGAAAGAAAATATCATATCATATCATTATATCATATAGTTTGACCAACTTATATATCTAACAACATATAAAAATCGAATGTGGACCTACTTATTTTTCAATTGAATGTAATTGACTACCTAATTGAGTGCCACCTATGCATTGGGGTCTCTTTTAATTAATACAAAATTGAGGTTACATCTTTTCAAATGTTTCTCAATTAATATATAAGGGATATAATCTTTCAGTAAAAAAAGCAGATAAATATATATACTAGAGAAATTTTCTAGGATTGATTTTTTAAGTTTATTTTCAGAAAAATAGTCATCGAAAAGGAAAATAACCAAAATAAGTTTTATTAAAGGGTAAATGCATTCATACCCTAGAGTTACCTAATTTATACTTAGGATTTAAAGTTAAGGGGTGAGGTTTTGAGAGTGAGGTTTCAAATTAAAAAAAACATAAAAAATAAATATTAAAAACTTCAAAATAAAAATAAACTATTTTGCTCATTTTATTTTTTGAGAACTATTTTTATGACAAAAACTTAAAAAGACTATTTAAAAGAATTACCCTATATATATTATGTATGTACTAGTCTACTTTAGGGGTGGACATTTTACCCGAACCGCTCTGACCCGAAATAAATATATATGAAATATATAACTGCCACACTGTATGTCGATTATTAAAAGTCCGCAAAAAAAAAAAAAAACATATTCCCCCTACATATAAAACCAAAATTGCATGTACTCTGCATCTACACACATGTGATATGTCAAATTGAGACATTATTATCTTCTGGTAAAGCCAGTGTTCTGACAATTCCAAAACAATATAATACATCTGAAATAATTCTTATATTGCATCTGACTGATATACCAAATACATATAATAGTTGTTATTGATTTAGTGTCATCTACGTGCCACGGTCCATATTTAAACTCATCAGTCATCACCCATATTTAAACCTGCATGATCATGCAAGTTGTTGGAAAACAAAATTTTACTTGGCTAATAAACATCAGAATTCTCTACCTAACCAATTATTATTAACATGGTGGTGGAGGACTATATGTATGAAACTGCAAATATGCATGTTACAAGATTCTCAAAGGAAAAAGGTAAATATAATTAGCTCTTGAAAAAACTTTGAGCTCATTATTTACATCCAACCATATATAAATCATGCAAATTTATTAATATTCACTATTTAAAATATTTTAAATGATAATAAGTTTATAATTATCTTTCAAAATACTAATATAATAACAGTAAACTTATAATAAAATAAAATTTGCATCCTAATAGCATTAATCTATATATTATTTTAGCTAACATGTTTCAATGAAAAGTATAATATATATATAGATTTTTTTTCAAAACCATAATTGTATAATAGGATTATGTAATCTAAGTATTTTTTTCTTATTATGTTATTTTATATATTCGATTCTGTATCTGGGATCCTAATTTTTTTTAAACTACTAATTAATGATTGACTGACAAATAAAATTATAGTGTATTTAATTGATTTAATATGTGATAGTTATATTTGTAAGGATATATTCAAAATATTAATAATATATGCTTTTGATGGCACAATAATAATAAGTACATGAATCTACTCTATTTATACTCCTAATTATTTTCTATAAAATTCATATTAAAACATTTGATATGGTTTCATATAAATAAGTAATTAGGTATAGGCTTATAAATACAAAACGCTTAGAGATCATAATTATTTAGTTCAGAAATTCATAAAATAACACTAAAGAGTATTTCTCTTCACTTAGTTTCTCTTTTTATCTAAATTTAATCTTCTTTTAGTAGATCTAACAAGATATATATAATACTAGAGTAGCATAAAATAGAAAATAGTGAAGCTATTTGTAAGATATTAAAATCTGTAAAATAAACAAATTATGTTTTGAAATATTTGAATTAAATCCTATTTTATAATTCACTATTTTTTTTGGACAACTAGAATTCACTATTTAAAATCTCAAAATACGAGGATTAGCAAATTGTTTGGAGATGTTATTACTCCAGAAACATATCAATTATATATATAGGGGTGTGTATAAGTATTTATTTTTAAAAATGATATATAATGTATTTTTGTTTCTCAGCCCTTAGGGAATCTTTACTAAATGATAAAAGCTACTTTGCAACGTTTGCCCATCACAAGAGAAAGAAAGAAATACAGAATATATTTTTTTTGTTGAAATGTAATTTTATTTATCAAGAAGAAAAAAAACAGTTACAAAGGAAAGAACCTTAGTAGTCATTTTGATCAGTTTTTGCCAGTAATGAAACAATAATAATCAGAATATGTGTGTTGTACTTATCATTTAGCATTATCAAACCATAACATAGTTATTATTATTTTTTAAAAAGATGTATGATTGGTGGTACATATAGGTGAGACGAAATATTTCCCCCATCAAAATATTTTTTCTTTAATTTGTACAACCGAATTATATTTTCATCGTCCAACGGGTTTGATGAAATTTTTCTCTTTTTGGATGTGTTGTCCCAGTTAACATTTATGCACTTATACTTAAAAGTCTTAGAATTTAGCATATGTATTATTATTGATGGGTTAGTCTAAAATCATGGAAGCTTGTTTGCAATAGTTGACTTAAAATCAAAATATAATTGAAATAGTTTCTACTAGAGTGATGGTAGAAAAAACCTATAAAAGGTAAAAATCAACTATGTTTTTTGTTATAGTTTTTTCTCTCTGTGATCATCTACAACGAAAAACATAGTTGATTTTGTTTTTAGATTAATATTTTTGTAGATATCAAATTTGAGTATAAATGATATGGCAAAGAATGGATGAATTATTTGGAAAAGTTGGTATGATATATTTTGATTCCAAATTATAACTGAGAATGTTTTCTGAAGAATGAATAATTAAAATGGAGAAAAATAAAACTAAAGATAAACACATTTTATTTAAATCAAAAAGAGTTAGAGATAACTCATAATATGATATAGATGTATAGATGGAGTGGATAGATAACTTTTTGTACAAAATTTTTAACTTGTCTAAATAAGTTGTTCAGATTTCTTTTTAGCAAATTATCATTAAGCTTTTTTTACAGTTATAATCATAATTTGTTTCTATATTACTTTTTATTTTTTTTATCTTTTCCATTATTAACATTTTAAAAAGCATAAACCGGAATTATTTTATGTGAGATGTGTAACATCAAGTTTGTCCTCAATTGAAAACTTAATTATACGAAGCAATAAAATGTTAAAAAAATTTCATGTGAGACAATATATGAATGACCTCCTAGGGTACAAGATTATAAAATGCTTAAAATGATGGTAACAGCTTTAAGAACTTTGAGAATAGGGTTCATATTTTACGATTTAAAGCTATAAAAATCAAAACTATTCATTATCAATGATGAAGGTAAACACTAATGTAAACAAAAAACATGTGCAAGCATTTAAAATTTATGAGTAGAAGCACCGTAGCCTATTGGTTAAGGTTTAAAGGTTTCTACACCCAGGTCTGGGGTTCAAATCCCAGATTATGCAATTTATTGCAGATTACAGGAAATCCAGGTTTCAAGTCCCGGAGAGAGCGGTTTATTAAACAATTATGCAGACTACACAGGAAATGCTTGCAAGGGATCTTCAACATGGTGCAAGTAAATCTGGCCAGACGTGGATCTTTATAGGACGGTTCAGGTGATGCAGTTAGGCGTAGGTCTTCATAAGGAAGGTAGTATTGTCGGTTGTCGAATCGTCTATGTAATATTTCCTATATCATAATTGTAAGATCATAATAAATCAGCGTTAAAACAAAAAAAAAAATTTATGAAATTTTCAAAAATTAAAGTTTAATATTTCCAAAGATTTATAGTTTGATTATAAACTTGTAATACTGAAAACATATTTATATTTTTTTCAACAGATATATTTATATTTTTATCATCTTGACTTTATAAACTAATTATAGTAATGATCAATCGAATTCAACGACCTACATGATGACAGTTTTTTCGAACAACAACTCTACGACATCTTTTTCGCGACATATTTATATTATTGGAGACAGTTCTTGCTATGACTAAAAAGTATTTGGTAAAGTTTCGAAAATGATATGAAAGTTTCCAATATTAATCTATGGTCTTTCCTAGGTTTACCCAAAAACGTGATTAACAAACAATATGCTTCCATTAGCTATCTAACGTTGCTAATACATATATAAGTTTCTGATAACTCATCCATCACCACCGCCTCTGCCTCCTCCAGAACAAGAAGCGTTCAGACGAGAGTTAGTCCCACCGCCACGCTCTCTCTTGTATCCAACGAAGAAACTCGAGTACACTGGCGAACATGATCCATTCCTCTCCGACAAAGCTTTTTGTAACCTAGCATCTCGTATTTGGGCTTGGACTTTTATTTTCTGCATGAGTTTTTTGTGGTCTTGTACCACGGGGTCTCTTACCCTACAAGCCTGTCTCGGATCCGTTACACCACGGCTCCCTCCAAAGACCTCCTCTGACATTTTCATCCATATTGTACTATTCAGAGTCAAATTCACCTATTTAATCGGCGAGGATAATAGCTTCAACCGCCTCATCACCATCTTGCTCACCGAACAATTTGATATCCAGAACACTTGAGATTCACCTAGTCTCCTGGGTCAACATCGTCAGTGTTAAAACACATCTCATTTGTTTAATGGGGTACGTACGTAGCCTTAATTGGCTTTTCAGCCCTCCTGCAAAACCTTTCAGTTGGGTATATATCAACGTCGATTTCGGCTATGTTCAGCTCCTTAAAAGACATAAATAAAGCTTATCTATGGATTTCTTTACTTTGAGTGCGCCTCTATCTTTAACATTTCTATCTTATGTTTTAGTGCACTGCTTTTCTTGTTCAATTTGCCGTCGAATATACCCCAGTTATTATTGTCTTACTGTCAAGTATAGCTCCAGTTGTGATCACTTAAGCCTTTAATATATTCAGTTACAAGAAAAAAGGGGAAAATTGTTTCTGTACATCATATATAGTTTTGTGTCACGAAATGTACATATGGGGCGAGCAGTAGTGGTCAAGCGAGTCAAAGGAAAAGCAATGAGAAAGTAGGCATTAAAAAAATAGAAGCCTATGGGTTTTGTAGGCTCAGTTTGTGTCTGTCTCTTCTAAGTCTTAAACCCTAACTCCCTACTTATATCTCTCTCTACCAATTACATCTTCCTCCTTTTCTTCCATACATGAAAGAATCAAACAAATCGTAAAATGTCAATGTTAAAATGACTACCAAATCTCGAAGTCTTAAACATTTCTTTTAACTACATCATGGTGGTCTAGTGGTTTCCACTAGAGGAGGAGTTGCCTTGTTGGTTTAGGCCAAGGATAGACTTCTCTCTAGGGCAAAATTATTAGTTCTACATATGGCTACGCGGATATGAATCAATTGCTTATGGCCCAATTGAATATCTATGAGAGAGTTCATCTGTGGACTGCACCTTCCAACCAGAGGTTATGTATGTATTTTTAATACATCCGGATTTAATTTTTTTATTTACAAAAAAAAAACATTTTCTTTGAGAGAAGTTTAAAAAAAAAAAACCATAAGAACTTAAAGACATACAATGACAAAGATGTCGTCGAGAATTTACCCAATCATGAATCATCCATTTTTAATAGTCACAACTACTTGTTATAACAAAAAAAAAAGTTTCTTAGCAAGACACTAAAATTAAAAAATAATAACAAAAATAAGTTAACCAGGCATGTTTCGCATTTTGTGCATGTTCTTGTTTATACCTTTTCCTCTACCATCTTATTTTCAATGTTCGGACTGATTTACTTAGTGCAGATTATATTGTACACATCAGTTTAGCATATTAAATTGGAAAATGGATCAAATAATATATGTAAATATACAGCCTAAGACAGGGGAAGCGAACTAAGCGAAGGATGCCACCAAGTTTTTTTATATTTACTTATTTTTTATATAAGTTTTAATTTTTTTGTAAAAATACTTCTTTCTAGGCTAGTGTGATTATCTTCTTATATTTTCACCAAAGAATCGTACGTGGTTTAAATATATTGATGGTATGTTTTTTTAAATTTAAAAGAAATATGATATTGAACAAACAGCAATTCTCAACATCACAAAAATGTTCTCCTTTGAACTCCAATAAGGCGAATTTCGAAAATCTTATTAATCAATGCATGTCTCCAAATATCTAAGCAAGAAAAACAAAAATATATACACTGTCCATCGTTTTATAAGATATAGCTAGATGCCAATATTATCTTCCATTAAAGCACATAATCGAGAATAAGAAAGAGATGGGGTTGCTTTCAAACAACAAAGCAACACCCACGTGAAGGGATAACCAAATAGGCCTTAGACTTGGTCCCTTTCGTTTTCTCCTCCCACTTTTCTTCACGTAGCTATCACAACTTTTTCATCACCGTTAATCACTATCACTCCCACAACCTTCTCCTTAACCTTATTCCATCCACACCACACTTATTAAGCCTTTAATGTTCAAAATTTCAATAGAAGAACTTCTTTACTTTTTGCTTTAATAAAAGTGTTTGTAGTATGAGTAGCTACCCAAATAAGATATGTAAGACTAACAAGAGAAGCACGCAATTTCGACTTCAAATTGTAAAAGTCAGGAAATTAAATTCGTAGTGAGCATTCAATTAACGTTGCAACTTATTTCAACTCTTATGCAAAGATTGACCAACCGAATCAAGTCTTGACTTTGTAAGAGAGAAAAAAATAAAATTGATTGTCTAAGTGCCCGAACTAAGCTATTAAGCCTATTTCTTTTGAAGCTTTTAACGTGAACTAACAATTAGGTAATAAATAATTTGAGATATAGTCTAAGGGGTTATTTAAAACGATATGATTATTAGTTGCAGAGAAATAATTTATTAGGGTGAGATTCATTTTTTCTTAAACATTTACCAAAAGTATTCATTTTTACAATCGGTTTTTGTCCTTCTTCCTCAACCAATCGACCTTTATAGCACAAGCACACACCCACTAATGAACCAACTGGCTTGATTGAAGCAGGGGGAAAAACTGTGTATAGGTTACCTCTCTCTCTCTCTCTCTCTCTCTCTCTTCAATCTAATGTTTCCTTCAATAGACACCAATGGCTATGACCTCTTTGATCCCTTCAATCTCCATGAAGCAACCATGCTTCCTTCTTTCACTACTCATATCCTAAGCCCTAGTTCTCACCATCATTACCCTTTTCCTTCTTTTCCTTCCTCTTCAGATTTTCTTGATGAATCTGTCTTGATAAGCCAATTCTTGTTACAACAGCAAGCTGATGTTGATTCTCCGAGAAAATTACGTAGGGAGCTTGAGCAAGAAAAAAAGAATGAGGAGTGGGTTGATGGAACCACCTCAGAAAAGGTTTCACCAAGAAGAACTGGAAAGAAAAGGGACAGGCATAGTAAGATCTGCACCGCTCAAGGTCCTAGAGACAGGAGGATGAGACTGTCTCTCCAGATTGCTCGCAAATTCTTTGATCTTCAAGACATGTTGGGTTTCGATAAGGCGAGCAAGACCATTGAATGGCTTATCTCCAAATCAAAGGCCTCCATCAAACAAGTGAAAGAAAGTGCAGCGGCATCAGGAAACCATGAACATCTTCAGGTTAGTGACAATGTAAATGACGAGACACAGAAAGTCTCAAAGGGAAGAACAAAGAGGGTGGACGACTCTTGTAAGAAGAAACAGTCGAGAGAGAAAGCTAGAGAACGAGCAAGAGAGAGAACAATGACGAAGATGAAGATGAGATTATCAGGACTGATTGACACCTCGAAAACATTTGCAGATCCTAATCAAGAGTCAAGAAAGACTAAGATAATCGGTGGTGCACAAGAAAGAGAAAACCTAGAACAAGAAAGGAGTATTATAGAGAAGTTTCTTGGACTAACCAGTGAATCTAGCTCCTCTACCATCTTTGGAGACTCCGAGGAATCTTACACAAGTCTTGGCTCAATTAGAGAAACAGTTTCAACAACAGGTAAGAATATTTTGTTAAATAAAAGCCCTAACTATTGTAGTCATAATGTTTTGCTTTTGGTCAACAACTTCATAAAGATAAAATATCTAGTGTTGGTAATCTAGGAATGGTGATACCAAGGGAACATAACACAACTTCAACAGCATCAGTAGATGAGGAGAGAAACCCTATTTCAACTTTTTCTCTATACGATTATCTCTGCTACTGATGATCATGATGCTCCGTTCTTATAAGGTATTTGGAGTTTCTATATGCATCCACATAAGAGCCTCATGAGCCAAATCTTTCGCATATATATAATTATAAATGTAGACGTGTGTGTATGTGTGTGTGTGTGGGTTTTGACTGCTAATTTGGCTGAGGCTTTGGACTGCTTGATTGATGGAGAAACTTATATTCAATATTTGTGGTTTTAAATAATTAACTATTTAGCAAGTTTCTACTCCGGCCTTGATATCAATTTATTGTTGTTTTGCCTTCTGTAGTTGGTTACCTTTCTAAATGTCAGTATAGGAAATTTAAAAAGTTATGTCACAAACGCACCGTTAAACACACAGCATATGTAACATATAAATTATGATGATATATGGTGGCTTACATACTGATTCAGTGTTTGATTGGTATGCACAATCGTTAGTCTTTAGATAAAGAAACTTTTATTAACCACATTTCTGGATGTGTAAAGCAACAATTAGATGTTAGGTGGTATTTAGATATATACCATCAGTGGCGGACCCAGGAAAATATTTAACCTGGGTCATAATTTATATGGGCCTAGGACAAGAAAAATTTTACTTAAAATTAAAGAGAAAAAATAGGATGTAGGACGCACCTCGAACTCGGATAAGGGGTGTCAGAGGATAAACAACGTTACCATTTGAGTTGCTGTCTACTATTGAACACAGCGTAAAAATCAAAGTTTTATATTTAACCTGTGTCAGTTGACACCCCTTTCGACAACGTGGGTCCGCCTCTGTATACCATGCATCTTTGGTGAATCTTGCATGTATATTCATCGAGAAATATTACCTGTTTCTCTATATATTTTTTCTAATTTGTTATTGTTCTATGACTGAATTGAGAAGGTGCTTTCCTATAAACTCAAACAATTCTTATTGTAAATTGCCATCGCCATCAATCCTGTCGACTGTTCCTCAACAATTGTCGTGATTTATTTTCATAAACATTATGTCAAGGCACTGGAAGCAGTTATATAAACTAGCCAGTCACCCATTAATTATTTGAATTGGATTGGGCGATATAAATGAGTAATGTTTTTAGACGGTTTAGCCGTTAGACAATTGTTTTTCAATTTTTGTTGGCCTATTAAGAAAATATTTTTCTTATAAACTCAAAGAACTTAAAAAGGAAAATAAACTTTTAGCCACTCCAAAATAAACTTTTAGCCACTCCAACTTCCATCATGTCATTTTCTCCAAACTCTCAAACATTGTGTTTTGACCTTCTTGAGTTGGGTGCAGTGGTATCAACGGATCTACAGTAGGTTCTTTCTTATAAAAGAATACACCTTAATTAAGTAATTTTGTTTGTGATTATTTCCTTTTTATAAATTTTGATTTGATTTGTGTAGTTCTGGAATATAACTTGTACTATTTACAATATTAATTACTTCTATTATATTTATACTACTATAAAATGAAGTTGTTCCATTATGTAGATATTATATAATATTTCCTGTATACTTAAAATTGCTGATACACATGTTAAATGCATATTTAAATGTTTTATTTTCTGAAAACATTGTATTAGCATCGGTTGTAAGTAAAATGTAGATTAAGTATGCAGAAACTTTATAAATACAGTAAAACTTCCATGAACTAATAATTGATCTTTTAAAAGAAAATTATTCATAAAGATATTAAATAATTGAAATATTATAATCTATAAAAATATTTTTCCATACTTATAAAAATAAAGTTATATTAAAAACTAATTGCATCTTTTAATAAAAGTAAATACATAAACTTAAAATTATTGTAAACACTATCTATCTTAAAAACTTAAAGTAAAGTCTTTCCGTCTCTCTGTTAAAGACTTTCTACAGGAAGGTATGTTGTCCACCGAAGATGAAACATTTTCTATGGCAACTGGTATTATGATGTATAGCGGTAAAGAAAAATTTAAAAGCAAGAGGAATGCAAAGAGACACAATTTGTGCACGCTGTGGAGCATCTGAGGAGTCCATCAATCATGTGTTTTTTTAGTGTTCACCGGCGGTTCAGGTTTGCGCACTGTCAAGAATTCCGTCGAATCCAAATATTTTCCCCACACAATCACTGTTTGCAAACATGGATCATCTATTTTGGAAGGTTTTCCAGTGATGGAAGATCATCAATTTGCGTAGATCTTATGGTATATATGGAAAGGACGAAATAATAAAGTTTTCAGCAATTTGGATATTGATCCGAGGGATACTCTCAAATTGGTAGAAACGAAGTTTGTACTTTAGATTGAGGCACAAAGTTCTCTTACACAGGGAATAGATCAAACTCGCCCACAAGTAACAGCGATAGTTCCGACTATCTCAGGTATATGGTGTTTTACGGATGGATCATGGAAAGATCAGGATAAATTTTCAGGACAAGGGTGGTATAACACAATAGAAGGATTTGATGGTTTAGTGGGAGCAAAGAATACACGTGCGAGCCAATCTCCACTTCATTCGGAGATGGAATCTCTCATTTGGGCAATGGAATGCATGAGGAATCTACAACCGTTTTCTTTTACATTTGTAACGGATTATTCTGAGTTGATGAAGATGGTTTCGGAACCAGAAGAATGACTAGATTTTGCAAATTATTTGGAAGACATCAATGTCCTGAAGAGAAGTTTTAATAGCTCAGAACTCATTCATATACCACAGACGCAGAATTAAAAAGCGAACAGTCTAACACGCAGTGCAAAAAGACAACCGTTTTTTATTGCTGACAGAAAAGATCTTCAAAACAGATATTAATAAACATACTAGATTTTAACCCGCACGTTCGTGCGGATATTTTTTTCATTTTATAATGCATTAGATATTATTACAAATATTTTAAATATAAATTTTTATTTTAGTATTATATATTATGTAACTCTATAATATTATTGTTTATATTTTTTTATTCAGCATTATTCATATGTAGTGATTTTTAATATATTTTACTTTGCTATTAATGTTTATTTCTTACTTATATATTTTTGAGTTAGATACAATAAAATAACAATATGAAATAATCAAATAGAAAACCTCCTTCAATATTATTTTTGAGTTTAATATATATTATTTTAGTATTTTACAGAATTTAAGTAAAAACAAATTGTTTAAATATTATAGCCCTATTGTTTTTTTTGGAACACATAGCCCTATTATTTTAGTAAATTTTATACATAGTAGCATCTATCATATTATTTTACTAAATTTTATTTATATAAGATATTTTTTGGATGCTATGATATTAAGTTTTTTTTTAATTATATTTTCAAAATATTCGATTGCTTTAATTTTTACAACATATATAGTTTGTTTTTTTCCGTGGTGCATTTCAAAAAGTTATTCTTTATTATCTGTGATTTAATATTTTGTAAAATTTGAAATATTATCATTTCGAGTTTGAATATTTATTTTCAAAATTTATATTTTGTCAAGTAAACTTTGAAAAATTACAGTACTATATTTGAGTTTGGAAGATTACATTTTGAATTTGTTTTTGTTACTACATTAATACACTAATTTATAATAAAAAATATTTAAATTTTTGGTGATATTTTCTAAATTTTCTCAATAGATTTTGTTATAATTAAGAAAAAGTTACAATTAAAATTTGATTTGAACTACTAAAATTTCATAGTTTTCTAATAACATTCTAATAACATATTTTAAAATAATATATGAATTAAAAGTTATTATATAATATTATATCTTTGTATATAAACTTTTCAAAAAAATATTGTCGAGAGTTTCAAAGTAAATAAAAGATAATATATAGTTGTAGATATAAAAGTTTAACATATCTTAATAAATTTATTTTTTGTATAAAAATATTGTATAGTTTACGAATTTTAACTAATTTTAATGATGATTGATAATTTATTTAAATGAAACAATAAAAAATTGTTAATTTGCCTATTTAATATAATTTTATAATTTTTAAATCTTATAAAACTTCTATTTTTATATAATACAGAATCTAATTATATAATTTATTAAAAATAGTATATAATTTTTATTTCTTTTTTATAAAAAAAATTTAGTTAACATTGATTTATAACAATATTATATTATTAATTACGAAATTAATTAATATGTTATTTTATAAAAATATTTAAATTTTAAAGAAGATTTTGTTAGATTTTACTCAACAGATTTTGTTATAATTAAAAAATAAAATTCAAATTTATAGTTGGTTTATTATTAATGTAAATAATCAAATATGTCATATTAACTATTTCTTTAGGTGGTCCTACTATGACTTACTAATGGTAGATAAAAATAGAACCCTAAATTAATAGATTAGATTTGTATATCCGTATAAATTGAGGCATCATAAGTTAAACATGTGATATGTATAAAAAATGATGCCTACAGTCTGTGACGATGATTAAAGCTTGATCCGTGTACAAACATGGTTATTTGTTTTAATAAAATAAATATATGATTTTTTTTCACAGGACAAAAATATAAAGGAAATTGCCAAAAATATCACATTTGTAATATTACTTTTCATATTTTACACTAATCATTTTTACCATCACCTTTAAAAACAGAAAAAAGACATTTATAACTCTAAGGTTAACTAATCTTGACTGACTTAGGGTTGAGAGTTGAATGGTAAGGTAAGATTTTTAGAATTCTAATAAATATATAAATAGATACTTGCAAAAAAAATTAAAAATCGTTTCAAAAAGAAAATTTGAAAAAAAATCGAAAAAGAAAATTTGAAAAAAAAGTAATAAAAAGTTCAAATTTGAAAAAGTATAATTCGAAAACAAGTAAAAAAGTTTAAATTTTTTTTTTATTTATTTAAATAACTATTTATTATATATATATAGAACAAGCGTATATGATTTTTTTGCTTCTTAATGAAAAATGTATTTTAGAAAATGTTTTTTAGTGGTAGTAAACATGAATAATGGTACCAACAAAATGATAAACATGAAAATTTCCCGAAATATAATTGTTTCACAAACATGAGTCCGTATGGATATGGGGGAAATTACATGTTTACCACTTTCATGGTACCATTTTTCATTTTTACCACCACTAAGGAGACATTTTCAAAAACACATTTTTCATTAAGTGGTAAAAGACTTTTATGCCCTTGTTATTTATATATATAATAAATTATTATTTAAATAAAAATAAATAAATAAATAAATAAGTAAAAAAATAAAAAAAATTTAAAAAAAGTAATTTAAAAAAAAGTTTAAAAAAATCGAAAATAAATAATTTAAAAAAAAAACATTTTTATGTTTTCGAATTATACTTTTTCAAATTCAAACTTTTTTATAAAAAAATTTGTTTGAAATTATTTATTTTCGAATTTGTTTTTTTTTTCAAATTTCTTTTTGAAAACGAAAATTATGTTTGAAACTATTTTTTGAAAAATTTTATATATATTTTTAAGTATTTATTTATATATTTATTATAATCATAAATTTCACATTCTAAAAACCCTACCCCACCCTTTAACTATAAACTTTAAGTATATATTAGTTAACCCTAAGGGTATAATTGTTTTTTACCCTTCATTAAAAGTAAGGGTAAAAATGGTTAGTGTAAACATGAAAAGTGGTACTACGAATGTGCTATTTGTGGTAATTTTCAATAAATATGTTCGATTTGTAATGTATAACATTTATGATAGATATCTTGTTTTAATTGTCTGTTAATTGTTTGGTTGTTCATATATGGTTGGATATTAAACCAATCAAAATAATATGTTATATAACATATTCGTGAGTTAATACTTTTTAATTACATTAATTATGTTTGATGTATTGATTTATAAGCTAAATTACAAATTAGTATGTTTATATATTAATAACTATATCTTCTCAAAATAAAATATCTTATGTCAAATAAATTTATTTTTGTTTCAGTAAAGATATATCTCTAAAAATTTTATATGCCAAATAAATTTCATTTTTATGTTAATTTTTGGGAAAATATTTAATAGAAATTTATTTATTGTATTCTTATAATTCAATATATTAATCAGCAAATTGTTTCACATGTATTTGAAAATAACTTTATATATTTTAATAAAATATTATAGCTTATATTTTATGTGAAATTAAATAATAATATATATAAATATATAACATTTAAAGTTTGTATGTCACATCATAAATAAATATTTTTAATTTTATTATAAAAATTGGTTAGAAAATAACTCAGCTAGAGAATAATCCGGTTAGATAATGATTCGGCTAGAGAATAATTCGATTAGATAATAATCTAACAAAAAAATAGTTTGTAGTTAATTAATTTATAGCTATTAATTCACTTAAACAAGTTATAGTTACTAGGATGAATGAAAAATTATTTTTAAAAAATATTTCAGTTTTAATAGAATAGATGTTAAAATGATACCAATACATTTGAAAGCAGTATATATCTATACTATTAAAGCAGGATCCTATTGTCATAATTACTTTAGGGACATGTTTTCTTCACTAACATTGCATGTTTCATTAAGGGCAATTAAGTAATATTAATAACAAATCTATATTGGGTCATTATTTTTGGATCCAGCCCAAATCAAATCTCTCTTGGGCCATTTGGGCCTATTAAAAAATCAGATTCAATTCTCACTTTTTTTCCTTTGGGCCATTAAGTCCAAGTTCAAATAATTTTTTTTCAATTATTCTTAATTATTATTTTTTTCTTTTCTTAATATAATTTAAGCATTCATAAAAATAATTGAATTTTTTTATTGAAAAGTATAAATCTTTATTAAAAGTATATAATTTTTTAATTAAAATATTAACTCCATAATAAAATTAATTTATCAGAGTTATACCAACTTAATTCATTAAAAAAATAAAGTTTAATTTTTTTAACATAAATAGTCGTTTAAATGAAATACGATAAATAAAGATAAAAATTTTAAGTCTTCTATAAAATAAAGCACAAATATATGAAAATGTGACATTTACTAAATATTTGTCAATTGAAAAAAAAAAACAAAAAAAAACCCTCGCTTTGAAAGCGCGGGTCAAAATCTAGTATGAGATTAATTATCACGTCTAGTACTCATTACGAGTTATTATATCAAATCCAAAACGGCCAAATTATAGCATAGTTTGTTGTTATCTAAAAATCACATTTTCAATCATAAAAGTTAAAAATTAAAAATAAATGATATATAATTAATTAGTAATCAATCATATATGTTTTTGTGTATATATATATTGATGTAAAATTTGTCATATACAAATATTTAGATGTTCAGTTTAAAATTTTTGGGAAGATAAACAATAATATATAATGATACTTTAAATTTATAATGTATGCAGTAATAATTATTTGTAAAACAATTATGTCCACAGACGAAACATCCAGTATTAACATATACTATATTGTTATTTAAAAGTAAAATAAAAACAGTTTTCTTAATATTTTGTTTTATGATCTTTGGATAAAATGTACATGTTCGCTTTTTTGTTTTCTTTAAAGTTTTATGCATATTGATGGTTAAATTTTTTTTTGAAAAATAGAGACGAAGATGCACTTTTTTACTTTATTTCAAAGCATAGAATGTTTGATATGTGTTTATGTTATCATAATCTTATAGTTTATTACATTAATGTTTATATTATATGTAATACTAAATATCTGTAAAATAATTATGTTTATATATACGGGTAAAACACCTACTTTGGTCATATTAACATATACTGTATTACTCTGGAACAGCGTGGTTCAATGGTAAGGATTGGCTCTTTCCTCGACCTAGATCGCGAGTTCGAACTCTACTGGATAGAATTATTTCATGATGTTTCTGGACACCACACGGATATGAGACCATGCTTTCGAACTCATTTGCATACTCAGATAGAGGGTTTATCTGTAGATTGTACCTCTCATTTGGGATTAATCAGGATCTTTTCATATGTCCGAAATATCCGAGATTAAACAAACAAAAACATATAATATATTATTATTTATATAATTTACGCATTTTATATTGATTAGTTATTAACTTATTATTAAGTAAAATATGTCAAATCAAAATAAATTATTTTAAACCAGTGGAAGCCAACCCGAACGAGAAATGACTAAATAGGATTTCGGTTTTTATAACAAATGATAAATGTGGTTCTGCCAAAGCCTTTACGCTTTATTAGTGCAGTTCTAACTTCTAAAAACATCTTGTTCTAACAGCATTTTGCGTATTTCATTCCTATTTGTTAAAATTTATTGTAACATCTAACAACTGAATAAAAAGCATGACATGATGACTTCGTACACATACAATTTTGCATACATATTCCATCCTTTCTATTCAGGTAATTTATTTATTTATCTTACACTATAGAAATTTAAATATTCACGAAGACAACACAGAAGTGGCACTTTTCTCAGATCTAGCTACGAGAAAAAGATAGAGAAAACTAACCTGTAAATATTGTTATTTCCTTCTTGCTTTGGCTTTCTCTCAGGACCACCAAAGCTTTGATCATTGGTATATCTATAACTATACAGCCCGTATATTATGTAGAGTGTTTCATATAAAGCAGAGTAGGAAAGTTACTAAGATCTGATAAGAATGGAGCCTTCAAAACTACAGAGCAAAATAAAGAAACACAAAGGTTCGTTAAAGGCCAGAGCCTCATTCTCTGATCTAAAGGCCTTCAAAATATATGGAGCAGATGAGAGGAAATAAAGACAGACATAAAACTTGTAGACACCGACCGTTTCATCCGGTGTATGAGTGTTTATCAAGGATGAAACTATGATTTGATCATTTCTGATTTTGTAATAAATAAAAGAGAGTAGATCGGTTTTGCAGCCCCAAAGCTAGGTCCAATCAGATTTTGGATCACTCATTGACTCATTGTTATTTTTCTTAAATATAATATATGGATCATGATACATAACTTACCTTATTACATGTGAATCCCTGATAGTGCAGCGGTTTGTTTAACAGGAGAATTATCCAGCAACTTGTGTTCAACGCTCCAAACAAGCATTTTTATGTATTTTTGTATTTATTTAATGAGGGGTAAAAGAGTAATTAACTCTTCCATTTTTCCCTCAGTTCATTTCGCCTGCAACTTTAGCCGCCACGATTTTTTCAACCTAATTATTTGTTTAATTGGATGATTTGTCTCGCTTTTACTTAGTTTTCATGATATTAGCAACAAAACATGACATATTTAAGATTCAAATGTCGATTTTGAAGTAAATTTTACCAAAAAAAATTTTCTCCGATTTTATAGCTGAATAAGGTCAAAACGCCACGGTGCATCACCATTGAGCGTTTATATGCCGCATAATCGGTAACTCGGGCGAGTTTTAGAACAAGGCATGCGATACGTGGAAGAATAGAGTAGTACTATTGCCATTTTCACAAAATATCTATATGATTTAGTTCGAGCCAGACTACTCGGTCCAAAGAAGTTTTATTGTCAGGTTTTAGAACATTTCCACAAATAGATTCATTACTATTTTTGGGACCAAAATTGTAGTGAGGTGGTTTCATCTGCTTTTGTTGTCATGGGAGATTGGAACGCACCTTTATACGTGAGAATGATGGATTCATTTAAAAGAAGAAAAATAATAATAGACTTGATTTCATTACGATTAGTCTGATATTTGTTTTTTTTTCCTAAAAGATCAAAAAAAATTAGATTATTGGCATATTGAATGCTTGATAAAGTTAACAATAAGGTTTAGTTTCAATTGGTGGGCATTGTTAAAGTTTTTGGGAGAACACATTTTGGTTTTGTCTCCAATTTCTCTTTCATAATAATAGGCAATAAAGCAGTAACTGTTGTTTATTTATTTATTTCGTTCTACTGATATTAAGAATAGAAAATGGGATATGGATGTCGAGAAGTATATCTTTTGGCAAGGTGTAGCTTGCTTCTAGATCTTCATAGAGACATAGACTTTCACTGCAGCTCGTACGGAGCTTTACCAGTTTAGTGCCCCAAAACTCTCACCTCACAAACATATTTATATAAAATGTATAAAAACATATTTGTATAAATATCAATATGTATTTTAGTCTCTTATTACGCTTTTACATTAAGTTTCACATTTATACTTGTCAATTTTCTTAATTATAGCTATTAGCTCTAGTATTTCGCTCAGATATTTATCCATCAAAGTTTTAGGCTTAATATACCGGTATTAGTAAACCTATTTTACTAAATCTCAATTTTAACACGAACTTTCTTTTGGTTTTCCATCAGTTGGATTTTTCGTAATTATATTATGATATACATTTATTTTCTGCTTTAAGCTTTTCGTTTATCAGCTAATTGTTTCAACCTCAAGATTGTCTTTTTAATTAATCAGTTGAGATGTTGTGCTAGCTATTTTGTGTTTGAATCAGATATATTCATATATCAACATTCTGAATGCCGAAAAAGTTTACATAATCGAGAGAGAAACAAAGTGGTCAATAGAATCACTAAAGACTCATTATTTCTAAATCATATATATATATTGCCCTAGATTAGGTGAAATATGTACTAGAGGTTAATAAACTATGCCATTATAACACGTGACTAGTCTGGATCACTTCTGTGGCGCCAGGATATCTCTGTATAATTCAAAAAAAAAAAAAAAAAAAAAAAAAAACTATACCATTATAACGTTTGGGATGCTCGTTAAGTTGAATATGAGCCCAGAAAAGAAAATAAAAATGTTTTCACCAAGTGGCATATGTCACTTCGGCCTTGTAGTGGAATTAGAGGTTAGCCCTCCTTGATCTTGGGGGTTTAAATGTCGACCATATAGGCTCAGGTATAAGAACAAGTGAACCTTTTGAGAAGAGAACAAAATGGTATAGTTAGGTGAGTTTGGTGACATGACGCATGACTAATAATGAATTTAAAGTAGAACCGTCGCGTAAATGTTTATTGTTCTCAAGATTCAAGAATGAGTTTTTTGTCACATTTTTGTAATGTGATCTGATTGTCTAAGATGTGTCTCCGGTGCGGGTATTACATAACATTAAGGACAAATAACAAATTGGTAAAGTGAACCATACGGAGTTATATATATAAAAGCCCTTTATCAAAAAAAAAAAAAAAAACCATACGGAGCATGCATTGCTAATGATACATTATTTTTCTTTTAAACTCTATAATTAAAATCATTTCAGTGGCATTCTATATCTTTTTTTAACAGGGCAACTATATCTTACTCTATACATATAAAATTCAATAAGGTATTCAAATTTTAAGTCATTGTTATAATAAAAGCAAATATTCTTGCGAGTTTAAGTTTCAAAATGTATTCATTTGCAATGTATTGTTATATGTTTTTCCTAATCTTCTTTTTTGAATTTCCAGTTTTTTTTTATTTAACCATTTGTAATGTGTGACTATAATTTCGTGGCATTTGACCATTTATATTTCTTATTTATTGTTTGCACTTGATATTTTAAAATTTTACTAGAGCTTTGACTCGCACATCGCGCATGCATTTCTTTCCACTTTATTATATATATTTTTTGTTGTTTCTAAATGGTATGATATATTTTTAAAAATTTTAATATATATTTCTATGTTATCATGATTGTTCATAAAGATTTTTTTTTTACATTGACTCATTGTATTTTTTATTTTTAACTATCAAATGAATCACTTACATTGATGTCATATACGCAAATCCCTAAATAGTAAAATGACTGGAGTTACATTTATATAATAATATTTTACTAGTGATATATATATAGGCTATATTATATTTTATTTACTATATTATATAAAAAATTGGGTTGTTTTTACTTTTCATTTACCAATGCTTAGGTTCCTATATATATACACGTGATATGAAACCTTAGGCTATAGTAAATATTTAAACTAACTTTGTAAGGTAGATCACATATAATGAATTCAAAAAGTATACTTTCTATAGATTTATGATCACATTTTCGGAATAGAGAAGCCATATAACAACCTTTGCAAGGCAGATCACGATTATTAAATTCAAATAAAATATTTCATATAGATTTATTGTCATATATTTCGAATAGAGAAGATATATATTTTATTCCGGTTATATAGAAATACCAAGGATGTCAATCGATAAGGAAATAATTTAATCTCATATATTAATGGAAGATGATTTCATTTATAGAAAATAATTTATTACTCACTCTGTTCTTTAATATTACATATTTTAGGAAAAAATATTTGTTTTAAAAATATCTATTTTTTACATTTTCAAGACATGTTTTATTAACTCATTGCAAATTTCAAAAAAATTAATTGCACTTACTAAATTTTTATTGGCATAAAATTATGGAACAAAGATAAACACAAAAAATTATGCAAATTTAATGTGTTTTATTAAAATGTGTGAAAAAACTAGAATATGTAACATTAAGAAACAGAGGGTAGTTAGCTAATTTATTAGAAGTATTTTCTACCCTAATTAAGAGAAAATCGCTGGTTTTTAGCCACAAGTGTTTGAGATTTGTAGTTAATAGGTAATATTCTATACGATTTTTGTGTTCTAATATGATTTTATTGTTATGTTAAAATTTGCTTTAGTTTGTATAGTTTATGTAGTTTTTTTTTAATAAAAGTAAATTTAATAATGAATTACACTTCTATAAAAGTACAATTAGAACATATAGACGGGTCCTATGGGCTATGGCATAATCTCCAAGCTATTTATTTATGTTAATGCAGGTTAAACTTATATTAGTTCGCAGTAAGTTGGGACATTATCACTTAAAATATAACTTTTTAAAAAACTATATACTTGCCTAGATTTTCTTGAATTATTGTTGTTGCTGTGTTTTTAGGTAATTATCTATTTAGAAAAATGCATTATATGCATGAAAAGACAAATAACATTAATGATAAGTTTTTTAATTATGTCAGTAGCATAAGGTCGTAAATAAGTTGTAAATCTAAAAGTGATTTTTTATTTGTATTTATATTTTAATAGATTAGATAGATACCACACACTTTTCCCCAATATAAGAAAAGATTTTGATGATCCTTTTTTTACTAGTGCAATCATAGTTCGAGCACTAAAGTGCAAGAAAAATATAAACAGTTAAAAGGCTGGTTTGGAAATGCACATTACCACCAGTTCCCCCAATCCACTCAAGAGCCTCTTTCGTGCATTGGAAGACCTTTAATCAAATTTACAATTTCGTCATGTTTTTTCTTCTTCACCATGACAGATTCACAATCCAAGTCAAATCAGAAAATTTAAGTAAATGTCTGAAATGAATTTACCTTTAAGACGTTCATAATCGAAATTACAACGGAAACCTTTGGAATCGATCACACCCTAAACTCTATTATGAATCTTTAATCTCATATATAGCCACCATGACAAATGTCTAACCAGACAGCCACCATAATGTATTGTATAGATCGTTTTTAAAACCAGGGATTTAGTGTAGTAGATTTTAATACTAATTAATGATATATGCGCGACAAGAAAATTTTGCTAACGGATTGAATATATGAAATATTTAAAGTCAACCGTTTAATACAGAAACAAATTTATTATCGGAAAAATATTAAAAAAGTCATATATGGAACGTGGTTTCATAAAAAGTCCACGACGCAATATCTTAATTTTCAAGAGCACATGTATAGTCAGGGGGTAATTAGTCTGTTTCCACGTCGACTATAATTAAACCTATAAATACAATATGAATGATTGCAATCCTCTCCTGGAAATACAATACCATCGATTACACAACTTTGTAATCAAAGATTTCATTGTTCCAAAGATTTTTCATAATTGCTAAGTTGTAATCATGCCTCTTTTTCATTCCTTGAATTCTAAGAAACCTCGATGCATTAGTTTTATTTTCTTTACGCGGTTTAATTCTCCAGTCATGGTTTTCCTTTTGTATATCAATAATTGATCGATGTAGATTATGTTTATCTACGTACTAGTTTCGTGAATATTCATTCTCATGATAATAATTTTAAGTTTATAATTGACTTTATATGTTTTGTTGTTTATTTTCAAATACTTTTTTCCAAAATTGTTTGCACAAATCATTCACATTGTCGTGTTTAAATTAGACTGGTGACACAAAAACAACAAATCACAAGATTCTATAATTAATTCATGTACTTATAAAACTTGAACATATAAACACAAGCACACATTACCTTTAAAACTATTGACATTGTTAAAAATAAAATATTATTCGATTTTATACAAAAAGCATAAAATCACCAAAAACCATAATTATAGTGATATTTTCTAATAATTCATAAATTTTAGTTTATATTACTAGAAGCCAATTTATTAAAATATAAAAATATATTTTTAGTACTTTAGTTTTTAAATAGTTTCTAAACAATAACTATACATTGCGGCTTCTAGGAAAATAACATTCAGAGTTTATAAGCTATTACCAAAACTAATCTATTTCTCTATCGGTTCGGTTTTATTGGATTGAAGTAAAAGACAGCAAACAAAAATCCGTACATAGGATTATCAAACTTTCTTCTACAAGAAGAGAATTAAACACGGACTACCTCCAAAGCGAAAAGGATCGATCACTTGATTATGCCCCACTTTTATGAAAATAGAGCACACACATGACAAAGTATTCTGCGTTGAAAAGACAAAATCCCACTCCGTTAGACATCTCTTAAACTTTACACTTTGTCAACTATATAATATACATGAATATATATATAGATGAGCTCTTACCATATTGTCTTCCAAACCGTCCAGCAAAACTTTCTTTTGTTTTGTTTTCAGATACATACACAAACATTAAAACTTATCTTTGGCATTTTCTTATTGATTAATATTTCTTTTGGCAGGTTATAAAAACGAAAAGAAAAAAGCCTTCTTATGCCAAAATTTCCTCCATCATCTTCTACTTCCTCTCATCTTCCATGGCGTTGAAATTCTCTCAGATAATCTTTATTGTTATTTGGCTCTCTCTCTTCTTCCTCCTCCTCCTCCACCACTTGTACTTCTTCAACCTCCACCGTCTCTACTCTCTAAATGTGGTGGAGCCGTCGGTTTCGAAGCACCACGATCATCGTCTCTACACCATTAGTAGATTAGTCAGCAGAAAAGCTCTCTCCCACACATTTGACTTCACACCTTTCCAGCACCGGAAAAACAACCACCATCATCCTCGTTCCGGGGAGGCACACGGCGGCGATGAGATCGATCCTCGTTACGGAGTGGAGAAACGCCGTGTTCCCTCCGGACCTAATCCGTTGCACCATTAATTGATGAATGACGATGACACGTGCTTGGTTTGAGTGGTAACATATAAGCCAAAGATACACCTTTACCTACCTTTTTTTGTCCGAAAGGGGAAACTTAAAGATTAGAGTATTTCATTTTCTTAGATACGAATACGTTTTACGAGTTGGGTTTGATACGTTTTTCTTCTTTAAATCATAGTAAACAAAGGGTATTTTAGTTTAGCTTCTTTTTTTGTTTTTTGTTTTTTGATAAATCCTATGGCGACTGATTTGGTACGCCTCGGGAGGAACGCACTTAGTGCTACAGAGTGGACTGTCAGACCCGAGTTTGATCTACCATGTAAACAATTTGGGCCGAAATTCAAGCTCCGACTGACCAAATGATGATAATTTAGTTTTCAGAAGGAATCGAACATATGAATGATGTGGATATACATCAAACCCCAAAAAATTGCTATTATACTACAACCAATTGGTTTTTAGTTTTTGTTTTGATGATTATATATGTAAATATATTTAGTTACTCAAGAAATTGTCATCTTGATTATTGTGATTTGTTTTGTTACTTTAGAATATCTCCAAGTTCACTTCATTTTTGCTTTAAAATGAAATTTTGAATAAAAAAGGTTTTAATTTTACTTTATTTTTTTGTTTTATAATGAAGAAAAAAATGGAATTATTTAATTAAGTAATGAATTTATTTTTAATTCATTATTCTATTTTCACTTTAAAGTGAAGAAGGTTTAAGAAGGGTTGAAATAAAATGCATCCCATTATAGAATTATTATTGAAAATATGTTATAAACTGAAGATGCTAGCTCTTTATTATGTTAACTGTCATGTATAATGATTACTACTTAAAATTAAAATAAACAAAATGGTCGTATCACTAATGATGGATTTTCAAATAATTTAACTTTGGGGTAGCCAACCAGTAGCTGCGACGGCACGTCAAAAATTCACAACTCAAAAGAAATTCTAGATGCGTTATTATACCGCATATAAAATAATTAATCTCATATGTATTAATTCTTAAGATGTTTTTATAGCCACGTGTTATCACTAAGATGATTTTTAGAATTCTTGAAAAATGAGCTAGTCCACATAAATATATATTATATTTTTTATTAAACTAATTATCAAATTGATTAATAGTGTACCAAATTTTTCGTTTATTTCATTAAATAAAAGATACGAAATTATCTAATATGATTAACATATATATGAAAATTAATGATTATGAATAATACATATTCAATTTTGTATCCTCTCTCTTTTTTGTTTATTTTTATATTATTAAAAAAATTAAACAATCACATTAAGCATATAATAAAAAATAGTTTTTTTCTTCTATGTTATATTTTTGAATTTTTTAAAATGACTATAAATTACTAAAAATGGTAAAAGTCTCATATTGAAAATTTTGTGATTAATGGTTTAATTTGTTTTTGCTCAAGCACGATACAAATAATGATAAATAGTATGGATATAAATCAAATTAAATACTATATATAAATATTTTAATTTCAAAATTTTCAGTAAAAATATTGAGATCTTAATATTTAATTTTGAAATTTGTATTAAAAAATCTTACATTGAAAGTTTTGTGATTAACGGTTTAAAATTTTGTTGCAGCAAATATACAAATGTTAATAAAATCATATGAATAGAAAGTGTCAATAATAAATATGTATATTAAAATATATTTTATATATCTATGTAAATATCACTAAAGTTTAATTACATACCAAATAAAGTAAATAAAATGATTGTTTTAATTTATTTACCAAAACATGATTGTAAATTAACAAAAGATATTGGTTTTGATTTATGTTCTTACTCTTATGTATATAATTTTATGTATATATATTATTTTTTAAGTAGGTAGTTTTTAAAATTTTATTTGATTTTGACATTCCCAGAAATACAATTCTTCAAATCGATGTGATTTTTAAATATTGGAAGCAATATATATATATATATATATATATATATATATATATATATATATATATATATATATATATTATTTCATTCAGATTAAATAATTTAGTCATTATTTTTATTATTATAAAGTATTTGATGAAATACCATGACAAGATTCCAATCACCTCCTTTTGAGTTTGTTCGAAGAATGAGAGATTTGTTCATTCGTCTAATATTTGTTTCTCCCTAATACCCTATATAGCTATTATAATTGTAAAAAGAGAGATTTGAACTATTTATTATAAGTTTTCTGGTTTATCATTTAATAAATATATAGTTTACATATACTAGAATGGTAAAGTATTATCTATATTTTTATCGATATACTCTTAAGTAACTAAACTTCAAAAGCGTAGGATAATTATAAAATAAGTAATTTGTTTTGTTATGATTTTTAGACCGAATTAGTGAATTTATACTAGACAGACATTTATATTTCGAGTATGCACTTATATTCTATAACAGCTTGATATATTAGATTTGAACGCTGGTGATTTTCTTTAAAAATTTGATGCTTATCTGGAGCGGAACAAATTTTTACAGATTTCCATCGAGAGAAAAAACACAATTCTATAAAGGTAAAAAATGAAATCACTTGTGGAGAGACAAGTAAACAAAACGAGAGCAGAAAACCTAATCCCCTTTCATCATTTTACAATCGATGTTGCCTATCTGGTTTTGGTAATTAGTGTCAGCCACAAAACTTAATTTCTTTTTGTGTATATGAAGTCTTTAAAAGAAATGAGTTGTAATATGTTAACTGTTCAACAACGATATATAATACATTTAAGAGACAAACATTTGTATTCGCCATTTTACAATCGATAAGGATTATAGTATTGCAAAATATTAAAACCATTTAATGAACAAACATTAATATAAAAAATTCACCCCGCGCATGCGTGCATGCTATCATGCTATCATCTAGTGGTATAATATTAACTAAAACTTAATGGTATAATTAAAACATATGTTAAGCAAGTACTAATGTTTGTTTCACACGATCGAAAACTGTCGACAACAAGTTTTTTTCTGTTATAATTTTCGTTGTTTTATCTGGCAAAACTTGTTTATAATAAGGTTGATAATCTATTTGGCTAAAAGAAATATCGTATATTATCAAATGCGGATCAAACTACGATTGTATGCTAAATTTATCTGAAAAAAAATTCAAAACTTATTTTTTCTCGAAATAAAACTTCACAAATTATTTGCAAAATAAAGATAAACCGAGTAAACCTAATCAAAAACGAACAAAACCATAATACAACTAAACCCATATCAAAAACTAACCCAACCACCTGTCTTCTTCTTCAAACCCTTTATTTTCCAGATTTTTACCGACAATTTTCTTTTCATGATCGTTTACAAAAGCATCACAAGATAAAACTAAACAAACTTAGATTCTTCTCCCTTTTGAAAGATTATGATACAACACAAAGAGAGATTAAGGAATACATTAGTTTAAAATTTTATGGAACGAAAATTTTAACGAAAAAGTGAAACCAGAAAAGATTTACATGGGGAAAAAAGAAGAAGTGTGGGGTCATTATTGTAGGGTATGGTTAAAACAATTTAGACTGGTTTGATTTAATTGTAATGAAGTTTAATTTTAGTTTAATATTATATTTAAATAGTTAATGGTTAACAGATATATAATAAACCAAATCTATTCTGATTTATGTGTTTTGAAATTTAGAAGCATGAGTATGTGTGTTTCGAAGTTGTGAAATTTTAATTTGGAGCAAAATAAATTTCTAACTTTTTAGGGCATTTTGCATAATTGCACTCTCTGTGTACGCATTTATGCAAAATTAGCTATGTACCAAAAATCACTATTATACACTTCACATGCTCCAAATTTGCCTTGCTCTAATTCAGCTCTGATCCAACACGTGATCCACAACAGTGCTTTTAAGGCAGATTGTTAATTTTATCATTTCTTTTGGTTTTTAAGTCGATTGACTCAACTTTTTAAAGATAAATTTAGCATGGGATTTTAATTTGGATTGCATCTGATGCTATACGATATTTTTATGAGGAAATAGATTGTCGATCCTTTTATAATACATGCCGGTTTATTATGAGAATCAACAGTTTCTTATTTCTTAAAAACAATATACATGTAGTAAACGGTTTCATTAAATGATAAAATATGCATATAAGAGTAAAATGAGTTTGTTAATAAGCTATCTGAAGAAACTTACCCGGACGTCTGAAGAAAAAAATATGTATTTGTTAAGCTATCTCGTGAAAGAGTAGGTTTAAACTTTAGAATAAAGATAATAAGACATTTCATTTGGTGGACTGGACATGACTTTGCCGCGTATAAATGTTTTGATGTATTTTCGATAGAAATAAGGAACATTTCATTTTACATAAAGCCTCACTTTCGGTTGTACCTAAAAGAAAATCTCAGGATGTGCCAACTTTTTCCTATTTGGTTTCTCTCAACATCAACTATTTTGTTCAATTTAAATATATATTTTGCATTAAGTGTAGTTGAAGATGGACCAAGATTCCAGTGCAAATGGTAAACGACTGACTTTATAATCTTGAGTAAACAATATCGTCTTCTAGAAAATTAAAACCATCGATTTATTCTGCTTCTCCATTAACTTGTTGCCCTTTATTTTAGTCTAGCGTTGTGTGCCCGTCATTTTTTTCTTTCTGGGACCTATTTTCAAAGATTAGGTTTGTGTGGCGTTGTTGATTAGTTATCTGTTTAATATGAATTTATAAAAAGACAAAATAAAATATGAGTCAGTAACACAAACATTTTTTTTTTTATCATTCAAAACACTTGATCGAATATATCCTCTTACTTTATTTTCTTGCTAAAATATAAACTTAATTTGTTGTGAATATATGCCCAAAAAAAAAAAAAATTTGTTCAGAATATTATCGCATTCCCCTTCAACTAGCGGAGCTTCTATTAATATAAAACCTTAGTGATCTTCCAAATATATCAGAACATACACGTTAACTAAAAATACATTAAAAATATAGTAATACAATATGAGAAGCATAACATTTTTAAAATAAATGTTATATCAAAAATGTTTTACAACGACTGCAACTTTGGTTGTAGAAGCAAGCTGTCTTCCCAACCCATTCTTATAACGCTGTATTCCCATCATTTGGAGTGTGGAAATTTGATTCCTTGCGAGTTTATTAATATGGCCTTGCAGCATAGTTGGTGATCGAGGAGTCTGTCCGTGACGTCCCCCATATTTCTCCTTGCCAGATGGAGTAAACATATCTTTGTCAGTTGATCAAAATATTTCTACGGGCGGGATATATTTTACTTGTGATCTAAATAATTATTTTTTGTATAATTTTGTGGTTTGTATTTTGGGTTTGCATTTGCAAGAGATGTGTATTGTATTTTAAAAAAAAATCGGTGGGTTTTGAAGCGAGTACATCTGGTTGGACCTTATGAAAATTGGAATGTAAAGTTCTTATAGTGATTTGATGTATTACCCTAGATATGTTAAAACCGTTGGGTTCCACCTTTTTTGTAAGGTGTTATTAACTTGGTTCGTGAATCGTGTTGGAGGCTTCTTGTACTGGAAAATAAGGTTGTTGTATGTATCTGTAAATTGTTTTGGTTCGGGTGGTGTGAGTATTTACTTGATAGTTAAGAAATCTTCGAGTTTTTAACTTCTGATACCATATTTGTGAGATTTTTACTAACAATCTTACATATGTTTGTAGTTGTGGTTAATTTGTAGGGATGTTTATTCTGGATTTCGGGTTTTAGGTATTTTGATTATAAAAAGTAGTAACCATAATAAAACCATATCTACTTTGTTTTGATTAGGTTTACATATTGCCGATATTCGGTCTATCAGTTTAATATAAGAAAAACGATAAGCATATTTTCTTTTGTAATATTTTATGTATTAGATATCAGTTTTACTAAAACATAAAGATATTCTTATATTCTAACTTTTAAGTAGAACATGTTTTCTGTTTTCTTCTACTATTAAAATAATTAGTAAACATATAAAACTAATATCAAAAATAAAGCTCATGAATTAAAATTAATAATTTCATAATATTATTAAATAGATAAATATTAGCACAAATTTTTGTCAAGAAAAAAAAAATTTACTTAATTTGATAAAAGTGAAAAAAAAAATTTCAAACTTAAAATAAAATATAAAATTGCGTAAATCAACATTCTAAATATGAAGAATTGAAGATCATATCAAAAAAAAATATTATTAATTATATTATATAATTTACATGTTGTTATACTACTATATTTAATAAATTGGTTTATGCAGTTAGAGTCGGTTTGATCGGTTTATATCCTAAATCATATTCATATACAGTTGTTGCTTAAAAATAACATTCATTCGTTTTATTTGATATTACCAAATATAACCACTTTATGTATTTCGGTTTGATCCCATTTTAATTGGTTCGGTTTTACCGTATTGAATATCCTTATAATAGGTGTACTATTTAATAAGGTATTTGTGAAGAGACTCGTAAGTTAAAATTTTAAAAGCAAAGCATGCAATTTGTGGTAGAACAAAGTTATTATAGTAACGTAAAAACTTGAATGAGAGCTTGGTAAATCAAGTTTCATGAAGAAGAAGCAGGTTGCATGGACATGGCCGGATGAGAAAAAGAAATGGATGAATTTCTCGATCTACTTGTAGTGAAAACATTTGGTACGTATTTAACAGTTTCAAAACCTGTTCATTTTGTTTTCACCTTCGAGACACATTAATAAAACATGTTTTCTAATTCATCTATATAGAAATGTAATGCATATATGTTTATGCTGATTCAAAGAACTTATCAAAGACTACATCTAGCATCGACAAAGCATCAAATAACTTCTGCTGCTCTTGTAGAATGTGTAGCACGTCCTCTTGGCTCATTCTCAGTCGAGCCGCTTCTCTCTCTGCAGCCTGACACTCTGCGCTCTCTCGGGCTTCTTCTTCTTATTCTTCTACACGCTTCCTCTCTGCCTCACCAGCCTCCCACTCTTCCTGTTTCTGTATCTCTCTCCTTGTACGCAGCACTATTAATCACCTCTTTCTCCTTCAAAGCTTTATGCTTCTCCTTCTTCTTCTCCTTCTGCTTTCCAAACTCTGGTTTTGCTTCTCTTTTCCTCTCTACCTCAGGCTCCTTCCCAACCCTCTCATCCTCCTGAGCCGCAGCTTCATCACCCTCCCGAATCATGATCTGAACATTGAAAAAAATATGAAGAGGGCATCAACCCCTGGTCCTTTTTCAAAGGATGAAGAAGTTGCAGCTTAATATAGTTTTTGTTGGATACTACACTGAAGCATATTTGTGATTTTTTCTGTGATTCAAATCTATGCCTTATAAAACACAACTGATATAACTTTTCTATTGATTCATTAAGACCATACCTTTCCCATCTCCAGAAGTACAGCATGGCGATTTGTGATCTAAGAAATTTCTTCATCCTCCATCTCCATGACTGTGATCATGACTGAATTCGATGTGGTCATGGAAGAATTGATTTATTATATCGACTCTTTTTTTATTTATTTAACAATATAAATTTATATGTCTAAGACTTCAACATAGAGACCATTCAAAAGCTTCTATTTAATTTTACCTCAAGCCAAACTGAAGTTGTTTCAGTACCAGTGAATAGGTATTGCCCAACAAACATAGCTTCTCCTTTCTTCACTGCCTGAAAACATCAAACATGAAGAGTGGAAAACATCAACAAAGATAAGCAAACTCACTAAACCATTGATTAGACATATGATATCATCTCATTCTCATATTAAACGAACATTGGAAAGACCATTAAATAATAGGAAAGACTATAGGATAGGCTTCTTTTTGATCTTGATTAAGTGTCAAAGCCACAAGTCCATCCACTTTAAGACTAATAGCTTTCTCAGGATTGTTCAAAAATTAGCAGCACTAAGAGTGAGTTTGAATCCAATTTCTTAGCTGAATCACTAACTGGAATACAGTTTGTATGAATCTCAGTAAAGCTCTATGTGAAGACGTTTTCAGTGATTTACCTCCTGAAAATATCTGAAAGCTCTTGTTGATCGCAGTTGCTATCGTGTTTGTAGACATACTCGTGCAGCATTTTCTGTTGGAGTAAAAACCTGAGCAATGAAGATACCAAAAGGCTCAAGTATAATGTATGAATTATTGAACATGTATAAGTCGTGAAAACAACGTTTTTTAAGAGTGTAGGTAATATGGCTGCCTGAATGATTTGTATAAGAATCAGCCAGAAAACTGGTAAACTTTTTAAACAGGTTTGTTCATAAAACATGGATAATAGAAGACACATCTCTTATTGTAATGATGAATTTAAGGGATAGGGACTTATTTATATATATTCGAAGATTCCCACAAAAGGTCAAAGGAAGTAATGGAGATCGAGAGAGGAGTGGAGAGCTGATTTTAGTGAATACGTTGAAGATGACGCTAACAATTATGAAGTGGAAACAAATGTGTTGACAAAATCAATTTTGAGAAGACAGAGATATCAAAGAGTGTTAGACGATGACTATCTATATTACAGAGAAGTGTTAGCTGTTATTATTCTAAACATAAGTTTTTTTTAGATAATCACAAAATGGAAGATGGTGTTCTAGGGATGCATGATTACCTTTTTATAGGTGGATAAACAACGCCTAGAACATGGATAAGTATCCCTTGATTTGCGTTGATTGAGTTAAGGTGTTTATTAAAGACGATCAATCAAGACTCTCGTAACGTTTCAGCGGATATGAATTAAAGACGAAGCGACGTTATGGAAGCACCACAAAAAATCTTCACAATGATTCGTCTAACTGGATATGTTTGTATCACCAATGTTGGTTTAGCCGACAGATCGACGAAGAAGATAATACCCTAATCTTAGATAATGCCCTTGTCAATAGAACTGTTTTGTTATTGGGCTGGACACTTGACATTCTGTTAATCAAAAATAGCCCAGTAAACCCATCAAAAATAAGAAAAGAAAAAGCAAAACACGTTAAAGCCCACATCAATTATATCATTACTTAAATGAAACGGTGTGTTTCGGTTGAATGGACAGGTGTCGTCACTACAGAGCACGAATTTCTGATGTGGAATCCTATGTGGAGGCACCAGGAGAGATTAAACTCTATTTTATAATAATAGATAGATATATATATATCTTAGAAGAAATCAGACAAGTTTATCGTGACATTTGTCCAGAACAAGAGACCATCTGTCTGTGTAATGTGGACCAAGAAGAGAGGCCGTTAGCTTTTTTTTTTTTTTTTTTGAAACACAAACTTATATTAATGCATAGCAAGAGTTAGGGTGCTAGCCATAAAGGCTTCTTCCTCAACCAGACATTGTTTAGCTAACTTATCAGCAATATTGTTCTTTTCTCTTGATATCCAAACGAAGGAAATTTCATCAAAATAAATAGATAAATTGCAGACATCCGAAAAAATCCCATACAGCTCCGGTGGGATCTCCTTTGAGGTGAGGGCTTTGATCAGTTGGGAAGAGTCAGATTCGCATCGCAGCCGTTTGAGTCCCAGGTCCTTGCATCTCTCCAGTGCCTCTCTCATTGGCCGTTAGCATCTTCTATCTAAGTAAATCTTAACTGAAAAGGAATTTAATTAACTGGATCAAGCCTTAAACTAAAATTTAATGTTCGCGCTGATCAATGGTATATTTATATTACGTCTATTTTTTTTTAAAAATGGTCAAGGTTCATCTATTTAAAAATAAATACATACTATAGATTACGAGAGACGAGAGATAATAGTTAAAGTCACTTGTGGTTGTGGTACCGTATATCCTCCAAAGCTTGCATAAGAAACTGTCTATTCGAACCTGATGAAAATAGTTTATCAAGTCATTTACTCCTTTTTCTATAAGTTTCATATTTGAAGAGTCATTTATACACGCTCCTTTATCTAGTCTCCTTAGTTGACTTTGATGAGATAGTTAAGAGTTTATCTTTCCAGAGCTAGGTACATGCCGAGTTACCATATCTTTAAGCAGATAGATAATCTACTTGTGTATCTGACATGATTAACATAATAAAAATATTAAAATATATCTACACAGTTTTAAAATTTAAGTGTTCAATTCGGTAAAACGTACCAAAATAGATAAAATTGTTTAGATTTGGTAGTACTAAATAAACTGAATGGATGTTATTTTTAAGTAACCGCAATGTATGGATATGCTTCGGTATATAAACCGATCAAACCGACTAAACTGAAGATACCGATTAATTAAAAATATCTGTATACATATATAAAAATTATTTAATAAAATAAATAATATATAATTTTTTTTAATTATGTATATATTATTAATATGATCAAAAAAATATGCATAATTTATTTATTAATATGATATTCATAATTAAATCATCTAACTTAATAATTTACTATTTTGTTTTTAGTTAAAAAGGTTATTTATTGTTTTCATTTTCATCAAATTAAATCAAACATAATTTTTATTTTTATTGATAACTATTTGTGCTAACATCCCCTATATATTATTTGAGAAGCATTGCAACTTTTTTTTGTAGCCATGTGTCATCACTAGAATGATTCTTAGTATCCTTAGAGAAATAGGTTGGTCCATCTAAATATATAATAAACTTTTTATTAAACCATAATAAATACATTATTAATGTGCTTCATTATTTCCTTAAATAAGATTACGAAATTGCCTAATGTGGCTAAAGTATATATGACAATTAATGATTTTGAATAATAAAGATTTGATAAAAATAAGTGTGTATTATAATTATATTTGTTTAATTTTAAGCTATTAAAATAAATTAAACAATCATAGTAACCATATAATAAAAATTAAAAAAATTATATATATATATATATTATATTTTGAATTTTTAAAAACGAGTATAAATTACTAAATCTGTTAAAAGTTTCATATTCAAATTTTGTGATCTATGATTTAAAACTTTTGTTATGACATGATACAAATAATTAAAAAATAATATAAGTTGAAAGTCTCATTTAATAAGTATCAAAAATAAAAGATATATAAATATATGTATCATTTTAAATTAAACTATATGCCATATAAAAATACATAAATATCTTAATTTTGAAATTTACTTTGAACATTTTTTTGATAAAAATTTTGAAAAAATATTGACAACTTAATTTTTTTAAATATTATAAATTACTTAAATCATTAATCCCACAGTGAAAATTTTGTTATCACTAATTTAGACTTTTTACTATAACAGATACAAATGACAAAAAAATGAGCAAAAAACATCATCTAATAAATGTTAATATTAAAATATACCACATATATGTTACTATCATTTAAATTTAATTATATATCTTATCAAATAGAATTTTTTTTTGATTTATAAAATTTATTTATATGTTTGCACCAATTTAATTATATAAGTGGTAGATAATGACTTTTTAATTATTCAATATATATTTATTATTTTATAATATGTTATAAACATATAATATATAAAATAATTTATATATATAATGTTCATCCCGCGCAAAGCGCGGGTCTTAACCTAGTATAGTTATATAATAATACTGTGATATACCAAACCAAACCAAATTAATATTCTAATATAGTAGTTATTTTATAAACTAATATACAAAAAACCAAAAAACCGAACCAACCGGACTGAACATGCCTATTTCAAATGAACTTTCATATATATATTAGTCGGTAAAATTAATATGGGGGAAAGTAGTAATACATGGGCTTTGATTGGTAACTTTTCTGAATGGCGGAATGATTTATGAAATGCGATTCTGTAAGTATTTTACCAATCAACAAAATATTGCGGAATGAAAAAGTGATTTTTAGTAGATTATGGAGAAAATAAATTACAAAATCAACACTTTCATATTATTAAATTATATGCTAATACTATCTTAAAATTTAAAATACATAACAATAATTTTTTAAATGATAAATATTATGTTGTAAATAAAGTTATAATGTAATTTGTATATTATTAAATGTCAATCTATTATTAAAATGTATTGAAAGATAAACTAGATATTTATAGTAAGAACTAAAATATTTTTAAATAAAATTTAGTTATTAATTTTTACATTATATAATAATTAATTTAATTATTGATATTTGTTTTTTATTATAACAAATTGAATACAATATAAAATTGCTTGATTAGTTTAATATTATTCCGTAAATTTTAATTTTTTTTGTGGATTAATTAATTTTTCTGTAGCTTAAAACTATTTTTTCGTGATTTTGCAGAGCCAGCCAATGTATGTTAGATACCGAGCCGTAAAAGCAAAGTTGGGGCAGTTGAGATAGAAAAAGGAAACAAAAGCCCATATAGGCCCATGAAAAAATATCAACGAGAAATCGTCGTTTTGCTAAGGTGCAAGTGGAAGGAAGGAAGGCACCGAAAGAGTTCGAGTTGGATCCGAAGAGAAGAGAAGAGAAGTACTACTCTTCACTTAACTGCTTCCACGACGGCGCGTGAACCAACTCTCATCTATCACTTGTTGGGCTGTACGCTTCGCTTCGATTCGCGTGTAAATGTTCACCACTCCGTCGAAGTGCGAATTTTCAAATTCTTGATTTCACAGAAATGTTCACCCCCCAGAGGAATCAGTTCCCGGCGACCGACCGGAAGGGAAAGGCCGTAGCTTTCGCCGACGAAATCACCACCCCTTCTCCGCCAATGAGCCGATTCGGATCCCTCTCCGCGGTGGATGATTGGAGGAGGTTCAAAGAGGTGGGCTTGCTCGACGAGGCCTCCTTAGAAAGGAAAGACATTGATGCCCTTATCGAGAAGAACCTCAAGCTCGAAAAGGAGGTACCTTTTTATTTAGAAACTACTAATTAAGGAACGAACTTATGGTTATTATTGCTGATTAATGATGAATCTTTTTTTTGTTGTAAGCTGTTTGATTACCAACATAACATGGGGCTACTGCTTATTGAGAAGAAGAAGTGGACTTCGAGAAATGAAGAGCTTCAGCAAGCGTTTGATGAAGTTAATGAGATTCTTAAACGTGAAAGGACCTCTAGTTTGATTGCTTTGAGTGAGTCTGAGAAGAGAGAAGAGAATCTTAGGAGAGCTTTGATCTCCGAGAAGCAGTTTGTAGCTGAGGTATCTTTGTGTGTGTTTATGGCTTTTTCTTTGTGTTTTGATGTTTTATAAGATGTTTCTTGTTTTTTTTTTCAGCTTGAAAGGGATTTGAAGTACTTGCAACAAGAACATACTGAGGTGAAGTCTACTTCTGAGGCGAAGTTAGCTGAAGCAAACGCTTTGGTTATGGGTATTAAGGAGAAAGCTTTAGAGGTGGATAAGGAGAGGGCAGTTGCTGAAGAGAAGCTCTCTGTGATTAGTAGAAAGAGTTCTGAGTTGGAGAGGAAGCTTAAAGATGTGGAGACTCGCGAAAAGGTGCTCCAAAGGGAGCGTCTTTCTCTTGCTACGGAGTATGAAATATTGTATTTACTTGTTAGTTGGTGTTGGTAGTTTTGGCCTCATGCTATCTCTTTTGCTCATGTGTCTTAGACGAGAAGCGCATGAGGCAGTGTTCTACAAGCAGAGAGAAGACCTTCAGGAATGGGAGAAGAAGCTAACGGTAGAAGAAGATAGGCTGTCCGAAGTTAAAAGAAGCATTAACCATACAGAGGAAAGAAGTATTGAAAGTGAAAGAGCTATCAAGAAGAAAGAGAAGAGCCTCGAAGAGATGCAGCGAAAGATTGATACTGCTAAGTCAGAATTAAAAGAGAGAGAAGAATCTGTAAACAAGATGTTAAATGACCTTTCTATGAAGGAAAAAGTGAGTTTTCTCGTTGCAATTATTTTTCTCTTCCTCCATTTTGTCTATATATATCAACTGGTTGTTGTTTCAGGACTTTGAGGCCATGAAGACTAAGGTTGATATGAAGGAGAAGGAGCTCCATGAGATTGAGGAGAAGCTTGTTGTGAGGGAGCAGGTCAGCCTCTCAACTTGCCTGAAACTTTCTTCTATTTCTTAACTTTCCTGAAGCTTTCTTAGAGTAGTAGCTTGAGGAGAAGCTTATTGATGCTACTGAAATTAATAACTGACTGGAACAACTTACATGTTTTAAGTAAAATTAGAGTTTGTATACGGAGTTACAGGTTACATTGTTGCTACGTGCCAAAATGTATAGTATGATCCATAGAGAAGTGACACGTTGATTAAATTTTTGAACAGATGGAGATAGGGAAGCTCCTTGAAGATCAGAAGGGTGTTCTAGATTCCAGAATGCAGGAGTTTGAAACGGAGCTCGAACAGAGGAGGATATCCCTTGATGAAGAACTTGAGAAAAAGAGAGGTGAAATCGAGAAGCTGCAAGTTGAGATCGGCCTCAAGGAAGAGCAGTTAGGGAAGAGAGAGGCAGCTTTAGAAAAAATGGAAGAGAGAATGAAGGAGAAAGAGAAGGATCTTGAAGCAAGGCTGGAAGCTGTGAAGGAAAAAGAAGAAGCTCTAAAAACCGAAGAGAAAAAGCTGCATGTGGAAAACGAGCGATTGCTCGAAGATAAGGAAAGTCTGCGTAAACTCAAAGATGAGATTGAAGAGATCGGAGCCGAGACAACGAAGCAGGAGTCAAGGATTCGTGAAGAATGCGAAAGCCTCAGGATTACAAAAGAAGAGAGACTCGAGTTTATAAGGCAGCAGTCTGAACTAAAGCAGCAGATAGATAGGGTTAAGCAAGAGGGTGAGCTGCTCTTGAAGGAACGCGAAGAACTGAAACAAGACAAGGGAAGATTCGAGAAAGAGTGGGAAGCCTTGGATGAGAAGAAGGCTGATATAGCTAGAGAGCAAAAGGAAGTTGCTGAAGAAAAGGAGAAGTTAAGAAGTTTGCAAATATCAAGGGTGTTGGATGATGTCAAAATGAAGAAAGAATCACTTGAAGGCAAAGTGACGATCAATGAAAACATCAGTTGCGCAAAGAAGCTGGCTCTGAAAGAGATGGAAGAACTGGAATACGAGAAGCTTGCTCTAAAGAAGGAAAGAGACGAAATATCTGTGGAAAAGAAGCAGTTGAAGAAACTTCATGATGAGTTATATAAGGACGTGGCTGATGTAGATGCACTTAGAAACTCTTTGAAGGAGCAACGAGATGATCTGTATCGTTCAAAGGATCGCTTCGCAGTATTGCTGAAGAAAGTTGACCTCTGCAGTACCTGTAGAATACCATTCCACAAGTTTATAAACTCTGAACGAGTACCTGATGCTGAAGATGGCAATGATAGAAAGAGTACATCTTTTATTGGGAAACTCGCTTCGGCTATGGCTCCAGAATCTTCGCTACCTGATGATTCTGTGGATACAGCGGCAGGCAATGATCATGAACCATCTGCTAGTTTCTCAGAAAGTAAAGGTGCTGAAGTTTCGCTGCAATCAGAGATAAAGAGTGATAAACCTAGACGTGGTAGAGGTAGGGGTAAGTCTGTCAGAGGAAGATCGCAAGCAACTAGTGATTCAAAACCATCTGATGTGAAAGTTCCAAGGAAGCGACAACGAGAACAGGGTTCGAGAATCACAGAAAGTGAACAAGCGGATGGTGATAGCGATGAAGGTGTAGACAGCGTCACAACTGGTGGACGTAAGAAGAAAAGACAGACGGCTGTTCCCGTCTCGCTGGCACCTGCGCAAAGCCGATATCATCTCAGGAGACATAGAAAGTAAGCTCCCGCTTCTTTTCTAATTGGAAACTTGGTACTTATGAAACTTATATACGTGTGGAATATCGTTTTCAGTGTAGGAACAGAAGAGGATAAAGCACAAGAATCAGCAGGTGTCGTGGAGAAACAAGAGAATGTCAATGGTGATATCAGAACAGTGCCAAGTCCCAAGGATAATCTTACTCCACCGCAAGGTGAGAATAGGGAAAACGGAAAAGCTGAAACATTAGTGGAGGCTGTAACACAGAAGGAGATTGTTAAGGTATGATCTTCTGAAACATCAGACTAGATCATCTCCATTACTTTAGTTTTTTTTTCCAGCATGTGCAGATGTTCTTTCTTTCTGTCTGAAGGGGAACATGTGGGTATGTTAATTTTACTTGATTCTGAGAAATGGTTTTTATACAGGTTGAAGCAGAGGCTGAGTTCAAAGATAAAAGTACTGGAAAGAGACCAGTCCAAGAGGATCCACAGTTAGAAGCAGGAGGCAGCGGTGAAGGAAAAGATCATGGTGGTGAAGAGGATGATGGGACTTTCAGCATCATCCAAGAGGAGAACGAAGAAGAAGATGCAGAAACAGAACACCCAGGGGAGGCTTCCATAGGAAAGAAGATTTGGGTATTTTTCACAACCTAATCTCATTTTCTCACTCTCAAAGACAAAACGATCCCACAAGTTAGGAATTTTTCAGAGAGGAAAAAACATCTTGTTATGTGTTGTTGATTTTTAAACTTTACTTTCTTTTTCAAGCAAGTGAAACAAAAGGGAAGTGTGTACTCTTTGAAACTAAGGGCTTTGTTGGAAATGCAAGCATTTGATTCTAATATGCTTTCTCCATACGCCCTATCCCAAAGGTAATGCTGGTGTTCAAGAAAACCAGACGAGATTCAATGGTAAGAAAAAAAGTATCACTGCTGAAACGTTGTCCCATTGATATCGGATCTAAGCATTGACATAAAGCGTTGGAGGATTGAAGTCACTGCTAAAACTCGATGTTAGTAAAAATTACTTGGAATGAAAGTTAGCTGAAGTGCTACAGAGCCTACAGAGAGTCATTAAAGAATCTGACTCTTTTGGATCCTAGGAAAAACAGATTCTCTGATGGGTTGACCACCACAGATATTCAAGAAATGAGTTCCTTGGCTGAACTGGTTTTGGTGGGTTTTAATCTTTCCAACACAGAGATTCCTTGGTCAATCTTGGAGGTCAAGAAACTGAGGTTTTTGGGTTTGAGCAACAACAATCTCAGAGGCAAATTATTTCCTCAAATGAAAACCGAAATGCTCTATGTCAATGGAAATAATATCATCAGTGAGAGAGAAGAGGGTTCTCTAAGAAGTTCTATGATGTGTGGGAAGAAGGCTTGGTGTTTGGGGAAACCATGATCTGTGTTTCCTTGGAGATGAAATCAAGAACCCTCGTCAGTACATGTTCCTTTTGAAGTGAACCAGTGGAAGAGAATAAAGGTGGTGACTTTGGCTTAAGACAGATATCAAACCCCCGTTTTCAATCTAAGGGTTGGTGTGGCGAACAGTTATTACTTGGAACGTTACTAAGCTGTGTTTTCTTTTAAGTGTATTTTATCCAACTTTACAGCCAATATCTCTTGCTTTAATTCGTTTTTTTTTTCTATTTCTTTTACCAGCAGTTACAGTAATGCTTTCAAGTGTTACGCATACTGGATTAATGGGTACGTAACGTACCTATAAATAAAAGGAAGAAACTTTATATTTGGAGAATATCGTTTTTTTATGCAGCCACCACAAACGAGAAGACGACTAGTGAAATAAAAGTTGTCCAGACTTATGTATTTTAAATAAAAATTCTTTTGATATCATTTAGTTTTTAGCGGATTCTGTATAAAAAATTAAAAAGATGATATTTCATAAACGTTGTATGACTTTTTGTATTGGGATAACTACAAGTTATATGGAGATAAGATAACTCCTACTTCTAGATAGATAATGATGCTTAGTTTCCTAGTCCTTATCGTAATAGGAAACGTCTATGTATAAATACAGAGCTTGGGTTGTGATAATAGACAAGTTCATTTATTCTATTCAATACTAAACTATTTCATTTTGCGACATGTTTAAAAGTGGGAGGTATGTTTTGAACTTGATTTTATTTTGGCATTTTGTAAAATACAGAGAAAATATCAAGATGAGGAAATTAGGTGGATATACAAATCAAAAATAGAGTAAATGAATCAAATATGTGACTCATGAAGCCACTTGTCAAGTTGTAAAATGTGATTTATAGAGTCAACCCTCAAAACTATTTAAGTTCTCTTAATTTCTCAAAATACCTTCACACGCAAAAGATCTAGTTGGTAGGTATACATTGTTTTTACGTGTTTCTGCATGAATTTTCAGTATCTTTCACACTAGATATATATTCCATATATATCATGAATATATCTCTGTGTTCAAAAGCGCGTATAATTGATTAATTTGGTACATTCGTTTAATAGAACACAATCTTTTTCGTATCATGGTTATCCTACTAAATGTTTATTATTAGTTCCAATCCTTCTAAGATAAGATAGGTATACGTACCCGCTTTCATCCATCCAGTTCGTGTCTAAGTTGAAATCTTATACTTAATTACGTTGACAGGCGGCTCTTAGCAATTAGCATAATAACATAACACGATGAAACAACTAATTTTAAAATGTGTATAATGATCTTTCAATCCATAACTCTTTTCAACCTCATGTTTTTCATGCTTACCTTTTGGTAACTTAAGATTTAAGCTGCTCAATACGTTTTCTTTTGTGTCTGCATGATTATGATCAAGTGGTAGGTGAGATCAGAATGTCCTACAATATACTCTGCTCAAGATTCGAGCCTCCCATAAAACAAAGTGTGATAACCATTTACTTTTTGGCATTAGTCAGTGTGATGACCAATCTATTATATAGCACTAAGCATTTTCCAAAATAAGGCATATAAAGAAATATTTCTTTTCCTAAGAGTTTAGTTCTATTTCCAACTTGCTGACTGTCCTATATCTTATTTTCTACGGATATAACATAACCTTTTTTCAATTGTACACGAAAGTATTTTGTTTTCAAGAGAGCTCAAGTCAAGTATTAATATCATTAGCCCTGGATATCATGAGTTTACAAAACCGAAATCAAAAGATCTTATTCTACTATTCCAGATTCCTATTTCCTACACAACTTATAATGATTACTGTTGTAAGTTGAATATTACAACAACAAACAAACAAACAAAACAACAGTAACGATGTTCATTAAACCATTAATTATTCTTGTCAACGAAGTTGTACGTAATAAAGTATAAAATCTTGAAAAAACGACGGTCCTTTCAAACCAGATTCCCATTTTCTCAAGTATAAAATGGACTTATTTTTATTCCAATAATATATAAAATAAATAAAAGTCGACGGCAGCGACTAAAAAGCTTCAGAAACACACACAAAAGAAGAAAAACTCAACCTTTGAAAATTTCGATAATAAATTAATAAAGGAAAATTCAAAGTCTCATTAGCGTATGGTTCACTCCTCTCTTACCATTCCACTCTTTTCCCCATATTTTCATCACACTTATTTCCCATCAAATACACACACACATGTTTATATATAGACATACACTTCCACATTATACATTTCATTCATTACTTAGAAAAGCTAGTGAAATTCAAGAAAACAAAAAGAGAGGAAAACATTCATTACCAAATGGCTCCGTGTCGTACGATGGTTTTGCTCTGTCTTGTTCTGTTTCTGGCGGCGAGTACTACCTCTACAAGAATTGGAGTCACCACCATGGAGATGAAGAATAAGAAGAGCTTAGGGTTTAAACACAGCTATATTTTTGGTTACTTGCCCAAAGGAGTTTCCATTCCTCCTTCTGCTCCTTCTAATAGACATAACTCTCTTGTTGACTCCCTTCCTCATTGATTTCATTTTGTATGCTTCTATGTATTTTTTGTATGTTAATTTTGTAGATTAGAGACATACAGGATTAAACTCTTTGTATATACTTTCATACTATTGATTTTTTTTTTCAGATGTTTACTGGACTAGTCTATGTATTAAACTCATGATGGCCATATAAAGATCAAGAAATTCAATTAACTTGTGTAAGCCTTTGTTCTAATTTATATGCATCACCCATCAGCCGCTTAATCAAAACATGTTAGTATCAATATTTGCCATGTTCTTTAATTATGTCTAATAAGTTGATTATTGAAGTTTTCAACTTTCAGTCTTCAACTTTCAGTCTTCAATTATTGACCGAACAAATTGAAAAATATCTACAGATTGAAAAACAAATGATGGTTTAGTGACTTTAGTCTTTGAGAAGAGAAGTCAATCTACTAAAGTTTTCAAGATATACATAATAATTACATACCAAATACACTTTGTCTTGTACCATGTGTCTTTCTATTAAGAAGACATGCTTAATAAATGCACACCAATTATTACCATACCAAACTCACCAAGCATTGTCAAAAATTTGTCAAAGTAGTGGAATCAAACATAGATAAATAAAAACCACAACACATAGAACAAACAAGTGGTGCAATAAAAAAAAATAGTTCTGGAATCAAACATAGATAAATCAAATACACAAGACAGAGAACAAACATGTTGTCCAATAAAAGTTGTAGTAGTGAAATCAAACATAGATATATAAAATCTACAACACATAGAACAAACATGTTATGCAATACAATTAATCTTTAGTAGTCGAATCAGACAGATAAATAAAATCCACAACAAATAGAACAAACATGTTGTGCAATACAATCTTTAGTAGTTGAATCAAGCATAGTTAAATAAACACACATGTTTTGCAATACAATCTTTAGTAGCGGAATCAAAACATAATTAAATAAAGGGTTAATTTGTTAAATAGCCAATTTTGGAGGCAAAATAAAAAATATAGCTATGATTTTGACATTATTAAGTCACTAACAATTTTTTCCAAGTTTCATCCGGTTTTATCCTTTTTCATAACAAGTTGCAGGTGAAAGAAGAAATAAGTGATAACATTGATGGTGAAAAATATGTGGACCTAAAAAATCAAGACTATAATTGGTAAGAAAATCAACAATGCTCAACAATGGAGGATGGATGGTGGTGGTTACCGCAATGGCAGTGGACGGAAGATGTGGTGGTGATGGTTACAACGACGGTGTGAAAACTATGGTGGTACTGGTTGTGGAGAATGAAGCGGTCGTGGATACATGAAAAAGATGATCTTTTATGATAAGGATTACTGTGGTTGTGGTGGTGCTCGTGGTAATCACCGACATAATTTATGTGGTTGAAGAAAGAGACATTATAAATAGAATGGAACATATCAAATAGTCTAGTACATATTGTTTAAATTTTGAAATGTATATGATTGCAATGAAAGAAGCAATGTTTACCTCAACGTTAACTCAAACCTTCTATAAACTAAACCCAAAACACTAATCACTAAAACCTAAAAGGAAATATAAACCCTAACTCAAATATCAAAATATGCACATAGTACATAATATTAAGTAGTATCAAAATAGAATAGTAACAAACAAAATAACATAGTTCATATTGTTCAAATTTCAAAATGTCTATGATTACATGGAAAAAAGTAATGCTTATCCCAACGTCAACCCAAACCTCTCATAAACTAAACCTAAAACACTAATCATTAAACCCTAAAAGAAAATATAAACCCTAACCCAAATATCAATGGTATGGAACAAACTGAATGGTATGGAATAGCAAATAGAATAGTATGATGGATTTCGTGGCGGTGATCATGTTGGATGTGTGGTGAAGTGGGGGGTTATGGAGAAAACAGTTGGCTGTAGATTTCAAAAGCGGAGACGACATATCTAGCATAGATTTTGGATTTGGAGATGGTTGTGATAGCTATATAATTGGAAATGATCATATTATAATCCTACTATATAAAAGGGACTAAATTCAAGGCTTTTGGGAGTATCCACCTCAGCCAAAATATTCTCAACCAAAAAGAATTATAAATAAATATCATTTAGAAGATAATTAACTAACATGCGACTTTTGATATTTTTAAAAATTTTAAATTTGTAACTGCTAATTTATTAATAGAATCATATATCTATATTGAATTATGTTCTATTTTTAATCGTTAGACTTCAAGGGTAATAAATTATTAATTTATAATATATATAGTTTATAATTTTATATTGTAGTTATAAATAAAGAAAAAATATCCGGGGAAGGTGAAGAAGTTCATGTAAAATTATGTAAATAAAATGGTAAAATAGTGAGTATGATGAGGTGAATCTAAGAAAATTTGTTGTACAAATTATGGTGCTTTCTTCGTCCACTATAATGATTTAAAATAAAATATATGTTCACATAAATAAGTCAATATTTGTTGTTTTTTTTTGGTAAGATGTTAAACAACTTATTACAGTAAGGAAACAAAAACAACCAACAACAACTTAAGGTAAAAAATGCCTTAAGAAGGTCTTATACAAGAAAGATAAAAAGAAGTAGAGAAGAGGAGAAAGAAGAACTTGCCAGGTAAGAGAGGAGACGATCACACATCATACGGTCGAGAGAGGCAAGGATGACTGATGAAGGTGAGGAGACAGCTATGACCACACGAGCATTACGCTCTTTCCACAGCAGGTAGATGGCAGACTGAAAGTAGAGCTTGATGAGTGGAGTAGCATGTGCATCTGCGTTGACGCGAGGTTGATTGATCCAGGCTGCAACAGAGTGTAGATCAGCCGGAGGAGAAATCCAAACTTCAGCAGCAAAAGGCTCCTATATCAAGCGAGAGAAAGAGCACTCAAATAAGAGATGATAGTGAGTCTCTATTTCCAGATTACAAAGGACGCACGTTCCTGGGACATTTAATCCTCAACGCCTCAAGCGATTCTTGGTTGGCAGTCTTCTCCGCAAAGCCAACCATGATATAAACGCATTACGTTGAATATGTTCCTTGAACCAAACAGTCTTGTGCCAATATTTATAGTTGATAGTGTTTATATTCTTTTCTGACATTAGTATCCATATTTTTTAGTAAACTGATCCAAAGAGATTAGTTTGTGGAGCTAACCAAACGAGGATTATAGTGTTTACTTTGGAAAAAATAAAAGGTTGAATGATAGATGGCGTGCATGCTTTTTCACATGGAAATTTGCACATATATTAAAATTGTAACATTTGAATCATAGAGAAAATATAGTGTATATGACTGAAGTTGGTCCATTCCAAAACTAAATATGGCTAAAATTCTTCTTTGTCAAAATGCATAGATGTGAATCTTATATGAATAGAGTTTTCCATTGCTTATAGCAGTGTAATATACTCTGTGGGTAAAGGAGAAAAATGTTATATAAGTGAAAACAAAAATTATGATTTTTTTTCTTGTGTCTACAGGCTCCTCGCAATTTGAAGAAGAAAGAACATATTGTGTGAAAATCTTTGACTCGGTCAAATTTTATCCAATTTTTTATAAAAGTGTTGTTATCTGATTCATGTAATTTTTCAGTGTTGATTTAAAAGCCCAAAAAACCATCTATACTGACTTTTTGATATTTTTTTCTGTGATTTAAATTTAAAAAAAAAGATAAAACTTTCGATAAGTTATGTAAACTCAGAACAAGTATTTAGCTTTAGAAAGCATTTACATGTTTCAAACTTATAATATATACATATATAATGTTTAAAATTATGCATATAAAACCTGTGTAAAATGTGTCTGAATATCTTTCTCTTCTTTAATGTATTAATCGTACTATATATAACATTATTTTAAAATTTCAAAAAATTTATGCCACATACAAAAAATCATCAATAAAAAATATAATTCTCCATCTACAACAAGAAAAATAAAAATTATAAACATATAAATTTAAATTAAAAAAAACTAACATTGGAAAAATAAGAAGTTAATGTAAAAGAAAAAACCGACAAATAATATCATAAATAAAATAAATTTATAAGACACAATCCGCGCGAAGCGCGGAAATAATCTCTAGTGGTGATAAAAGATAAGTGGAGTTGATAATTGAAGAAGAAGGAAAATATTTCTAGGGGCAATATAATATATATTATAAAAATAATGGAGGTACTTTATTTTTTAGTTAGTTACTTAATTATTGTTTTTTTTGTGGCTATACATCCCTATTTCCCTTAAATAAAATCCATTACACAGAAGAAAAAAAAACATGTTATGCAATAGTCTTTAATTCTTTTGGACCAAATGCCCATCTTGCAGAACTTAATCAGAAAAAGGATTGAAACCGCTGTTGACCATTTTCTCAAGCGGCCAAAACAAAGGCGTCGGGAGATTGAACCAGTCGTACCAGTCCCACCCTTCACACTTCTCAGGCTCCATATTCTCCGGGTCCTGATTCGGATCCACAAGCGTCGCACGCATGAACACAGTGACGTAGTGAGATGGCTTCGGAGCTTCCTTGAAGACGTTGTTTGTGACAGTCAAGAGCTTCATCTTCTCTATCTCAAGCCCCGTTTCTTCCATCACTTCTCTCGCTGCGCATCCTTCGAAGCTCTCTCCTGCTCTACAACGAAACAAAGATTAGCTGCGATCTTGCAGAAACGCGACGAGAGAGAGAGAGAGAAAGATGGACCGAATTCGAGGTGACCGCCGGGGAGAGCGAAGGTGGAGTTGCCGATTGATGAGCGGCGCTTCCCTAACAACACCGAGTTTCCTTTGACGACGAAAACCACCACGGCGACTCTCGGCGTCGCTTCTCCTACTGTCTCCATTTTTTTCGGTCTTAGTGGAAACGCTCCTTGTCGCGATTTGCGTTTTAATAATGGCGTTTTGATTTTATTGAGTGAAAACATTCAGGTGAAACGAGGTCGTATGAGGTTTTCAATCAGTTTATGGGCCCAAATGTGTAGTTATGATTGGCTTACACAAGTATCACTGCTTTCTCTTTTGCATGTGACGCCGAAATAGAGCCCAACAAATATTTTCTTACTTTTTTCTGAAACTCTACTGCTCTTGTAAGCCGCCCCTTTTTCAAAAAAAAAAAAAAAAAATTCTGTATTATTCTCTCTTTTTTTCCTCTTAACAAACTCACAATCATTCAAAAAAAAAAAATTATCTTTTAATGTAATATATGTTTCGATCTTTTGATCGATTTTGGTTTCCGTTTGTCGGATTATATTTTTGTTGGGAAAATTGTTTTTTGGGAAATCTGTTTTTTTAGAGCAAAAAAAAGGCAACTATGTCCCTTTAGACTAATATGTACTACTTTATGTTCTATTAGACTAATTTTTTCGAAAATGACAGTAATGCCCTTAAAATTGTAATTTTTTTTAAAAGATAAATAATGAGTTCGACAAGCGGGATCGAACGATCCAGCTTTACAAGTTACAGTGGATCGATCGATCCAGATCATTATTCAGAACAAAAAAACGCGAAATATATACTGATCGACCTGGTCCATTTCACTCGATCGGCGAAGGTCGATTCCTTACAGATCGACCGATCTGTAAGGATAGATCGATCGATCCCGTGCCCAGGAAAGAATCCCAAATCGATTTTTTTGGTTTTGTATGATTATATCCGGGTTGATTCCCACTTGATTTGAACCGACCAAGCATGATTTCAACTCTTTAAGCTCGATTTCTCTGGGACGAAACCCTTAATTTCCCATTCACGAACAAAGGGGGAGAAAATCAAATTCTCACCCAAAGATCATTAACCCTAACTCACTCAATTCTCTGATTTGGACGATTATTTGGCCTAACTCATACGATTTCGTGAGCTTTTTACGAATCTATCACTCTTTAGTTCGTTCTGCAAAGGTATGAAACTCTATCTCTACTTCTTTTTAGAGTTGGAAAATAGAAAGGTAAAAGGTAAATTTTTTGAGTTAGTTAAGATATTTAGGTTTCAATCATGTGTTAAGGTGATGATTAGAGAAGATTTTGTACACAATCATGGCTTAAATCATATTTTTGGGATAGATTTAGGAATTTTAGGTTTTTGTTATTAATAGATATATGTTGTATTGTTTTCAATTTTCAGGTATGGAGTTGGAGTTGCCTAATCGTTTATACGGTGAGGGATTGGAACCTCAGGTTAAGAAGATTAATAACAGCTGTCGACTAAAACTTCTCGAGTTGCTAAAAGAAAAAATGGAACCAGAATTCGAGGAAGTTATGAAAGATCCCATTTTTTCACAGATTATGGTTATCCAGAAGAATGATCTGAAGTTTTCGGCGAGGTTGGTACACTCTTTCTTGTGTAAGGAGTTGATGACAAGCAAGAGACATGAGAAGTGGTTCACTTTCGCTAGGAGACCTCTGCGTTTTGGATTGCAAGAGTATCATGCTGTCACTGGTCTGAAAGTGAAGCGAGAGAATAACAGTGGGTTAGTGACATGGAAAGACGATGATGATTTTTGGAGCAAGCAGATAAAGACAAATGGAAAAATAAATTTGCAGATCATAAAAAAGAAGCATTTGGAAGAGAGCAATACCTGGACTTGGGTTGATAGGGTGAGACTGATATATCTTTGCGTTATTATGGGTGTAGTGATGGGGAAGGATGAGAAGGTGAATATCCCGCATCTGTACATGAAGTTGGCGATGGATTTGGAGAAGCTTCGGAATTACCCATGGGGTCTGTATTCGTTTGATTTCCTTCTGAAGCAAATTGATAAAACAAGGCATAAATTAGAGCAGAAATATGGGTATCTGATGGAAGGATTCTTGTTTGGTTTCCAAATTTGGATAATGGAAGTTGTTCCTGCTTTAGGAGAGATTTGTGGCATAAAAGTCAGTAAAAATTTTACAGGTCCACTGTGTGGTAATTGGAGAGGATGTGCAAAATGTTCTTATGAAGATATCATTGGCGTTGAGAACTTATTCCCAGAAAACGTATGCATACTTTTTTTCAAATTAAAATATTTATTGTCTTGTTCACTTTACTAATGATTTGATTGTTTGTAGGGGATTGTGCATTCATTCATGGAATCCCACATAGATGGAGTGGTCCTTTTGGCAACTGATTTTGTACAGAAGGATGAGAAGAAAGATGAAAGAGTAGATCGCATTTTAGATATGATCAATAGTAAACATGATTGGAATAATCATGTTTGGGGAGTAAAAGAAGCTACGAATTCTGAATTTGAGGAATCTGGCGAAGAGAAAGGAGAGGATCAAACAGTTGATACTGAGAGAGGTGAAAATAGTCATGTTGCAGGGAATGTTGATGGCACAGCTGATGTTTCGGGAAGAAACAAGAGAAAGCATGCAGACCGAGGAGCAGAGTCAAGGAAGAAGAATGTTTTGTGCCACCTAGCTGCTTCATCAAAAGGAAATATTGACACAGATATGAAAAATTTCTTGGAGGATCTGGTACAAGCTTCTTTTACTGCTTTTGGGGAGAAATTCTGTCAGCAGTTCTCGGACAGGTTGGGTAAGATTGAGACTGAGGTTACACAACTCAGGACAGCTTCAGAGAGAACTGAGCAATTTGAGACCGTTGTAACCGACAGATTGGGGAAAATTGAGGCTGAGGTTACACAGCTCAGGACAAGTTTAGTGGTGACTGAATTGGTGGGAAAGAGTGATCAAGCAAGCGGTCCTAGCTTGACCAAAATCAACAGTGGTCCTAACACCAGCAAAAAAGGCACTGCTCCATCAAAGAAAAAGGTAACTACTAAGAGAAAGAGTTAAAAGTTGTTGAAAGCTTGGAACTAGGCGATGGAATGTAGGTCTTTGAAGCTAGGTTTTTAGAACTTGGAATGAGGCGGTAATATGTATTTGAAACTTGTCGTTTATGTAATGACTATATTTAATGTAATATGTATTTGGAAGTTTGTATGTTTATTATGGATTTCGAACTTGGCGTTTATGTCTATTCTCTATTTTGAACATGAAATTTGTATGTGTAATTTGTAATTGTACGTGTTTGTCAACAGGCTGTAAAAAACCAAGAGTTAAAGATTGCTGATTCGTGTGTCAATTTACCTCGTGCAAAAGTTACTCAATCATCAGCTAGTGATCTTCGTATGGGTACACAAGAGTTTTTGGAAAGTTGCATGAAGAACCTTCCATTAGACACATTTGTGAAAGGTTTGAATTCTTCTCAAGCTAAAGTCGAAGATTCATTGGATTGGTTGGAACTTCCAAAATCATTGAAGAAGCCAACAGATTCATTGGAACTTCAAAAATCATTGAAGAAGCCAGCAGTCCGATTAGATGACCGAGATATAGAGATAGACGGCGAAAATTTCCCTGATCGCTGCTTGGTGTTTGTGCATCCTACAGATTTTAAGAAGATGCAGGACTGGCAAGATACACGAACGTATGTTATTCCTTTGTATATATCATTCGGTTGATTTTCTTAATAATTGACATCTCTACCATTGTATTTTGTTTACAGAGCTATACAGATTGGTCCTTCTATGTTAGACGGTGATCTAGCCGGACGTATTATGTCTGCCAGCAGTTGGCTTAAAAACTACGTAAGCATTCGACCGGTTATTTCTATAAAATGTTACCTATTATATTAATGTATACATTACAGATTTGTCTTTGTTTTTGTAGGAAATTGATGCTATAATGTATGTTTTTCGGGAAAGAACAACATTGAAACGATGGAACGTAGACCGTGTTGCTTTCATGACATGCGTCTTCAGCGACCTCATTGCTAAGGATTACCAGAATTTCTGTAAGGGTATTAAGAAATACACTATGGATCCATTACTACTGCAATACGGTAAAGGTGAACTGCCTTCCCATGGAAGAACACGGATGTTGTGGAATGTCGATGTGGATTGGATGTACGTTCCTGTCTGGGTCAATTGCAACCATTGGATTGCTTTATGCATCAGTTTTGTGACTCGGAATATCCAGGTGTTTTACTGCGGGGGTAAAAAAAAAATCAAGGAAGTGGAAGCTTTCGCGCAGCTTATTCCTCGGATTGTCAAGGCCGTGCAGTCATTGACAATACAGAAGCATCTCCACATCACTCCGTACAATGTTTCCTATGTACCTATGAGTGGTCTTAACCGACTTCAATGTCATTGTGGTGTGTACACTATAAAACACATCGAATGCCACGTGCTTGGGTTGGACATATCTATGGTGAGTGATGAGAACATCTGGGGAGCTCGGATAAAGATTATGTGGGATCTATGGGAAGCAGCTAATGATCTAGAACTGATTGAGAGAATGTCAAAGTATGAACCTATTAAGTGTAATAAGCCTGCCGAGTATGTTGAGATTGATGATTTATGATTTATTGTTGGTTATGCTTTTTTAAACTTATTTTGTAATGATTTTAGGAGTTTGTGTTATAATGGTTTTTTTCTATATACAGTACTTGAGTTTACAAAATGAAAGACAACATTATCAATTGAACAACCATAAAGTTCACTAAAGTCAAAAAACAATTGCGAATCCGGTAAACCTAAGTAGATCGATCGATCTACAGATGCTGGTCGATCCAGAAAGCTCGATCTATATAGATCGATCGTTCTGCATAGGACTAGATCGATCCCGACAGTCGAGCCTGAGCATTATGCAGAACAAACAAAAAACGCGCAGCATCTTTTGATCGACCTGTTCCAGTACGCTCGTTCGGCAAAGCTCGATCGCTTTCAGATCGATCGATATGTCTTTCGGATCGATCGATCCCGCACCCTGATAAGTCTATTTTATGGTTTTTATCGGTTAAATCCGGTTTAATACCCACTTAAATTGAACCAGAATAACACGATTTTACTCATAAAATCGTGATAGTGAGATCAAAACCTCACTTTTATCTTCTTCCTCAATTTTTCTTGAGAGAATGGAATCAAAACCCCCTTCATAAATCCTATCTCTCTCGATTTAACTCCGATTTGGACGATTCTTGAGCCTAACCCACACGATTTCGTGAGCTAATTCCGAATCTACCACTCTTTCGGTCGATCTGTGAAGGTATGAAACTCTATCTCCACTTTTATAGTTCGAAATTTAAATAGCAAAAAGTGAAATTTTAGTGTTATTAAGTCGTTTTGGCTTAAATCGTGTGTTAGGGTGATGATTAGTGACGATTTTCCATATAGCTCTTGCCTTAATTCGTAGTTTTAAGTTTGATTTAAGAAATTAGGGTTACTTATTTTAAAAAAAAATCCGAAAATTTGGAATTAATAGAGTGAGATTACTGATGCTGTAATGTTAGTTGTTGAGTTGCATAGGTGTTGAATCATTGTCCATGTCAATTTACTCAGTTTTACCTTTGAGAACTCATTTGTTAAGGTTTGTGTGCAGAAAATGGTGAAAAAAGGAATACCGAAAAAGACCAAGGAAACAGCTGCTTCGACCTCAGCGCAGCCCGAAAGTGATGAGCCTCGGGAAGCAGCCCCTTGGCCTCGTGACCCATTGACTCCATTCTCTAAACTCCCTACAATTCATAACCGACAAATCTCAAGTAAGAAGGAGCTGAGAGAACTTGCATCCTACGCACACCGCGATTACTATGCTGGTTGGAGTGATTACCACTGCATTCTCTACAATGGTTTGCAGCGGATGAGATTTAAACCAACAAAGTTCATCTGCGATTACACTACAAAGGAGTTGGGAATTGTGCGGGATGTCAAAAAGATGTGGAAAAACATGGGACTTGGGACTCTTGGCTACAATCCACAACCCTTATATCCAGACTTGGTTATACAGTTTCTCTCTTCAGTTGAGTTGCACTACAAGTCCGAGGTAAACAAAGTTGCTAGCGAAGGTAAACTTACATTCCTATGTAGAGGACTGCTTTATGAGATGTCTATACACGAGCTGTGTATACTATTCGGATTTGAGACCCGACATGAGGCATGCTCTTTGCCCAAGTTCCCTTGTGCTTACTTGTTGTGGAGCCAGATTGCAGACAGTTCTTATGTATCTCGGGAAGCTAAACTTGCAATGCTCAGAAACCCGGTCTTGCGAGTGGTAGCAAAATATCTGGGTCATCTTCTACTAGGAAAATCAGAAGCAGGATCAGTTACTGAAGATGAAGCGCAGCTTATTCACTACGGGCTGCCATTAGCTCTCAGGCCGACGTATGGTGTTGCAGATGAACCTCCAGCAGAGCTTTCGGTAAACATGGGAGCATTGTTTGCTCAGATGTTGTTTGAAAGGAAGTTTAGGGGTCTTCGTCCTCTTGACAGGAAGCCTTTGGATGAGTCTATTGGCAGTCTACTTACTCGGATCTTCATGCACCATGATATTGATCTTTCGGATACTCCTTGTGTGGATACGGTTGACAGATTTGATGCCCAGTTCTTCCTAAACACCAAGATCCTTCATTCTGGTAAAATTTACCGTTTTACCATGCCTGATGGGACAATCCTTCACTGCAAGCTTCCACAACCCGCTATCACATCTCTGACGTCTGTGGAGAACATGGAGTTCATGCCTCCTGCTGAAGTTCTTTACACGCCTCCTCCACCAGCTTCAAAACGTCGTCGTGGTTCTTCTTCTTCTGGTCCTGCGCAGACACAATGTGAGGATGACACCATCCCGGATATCTCAGTCGATCATACTCCAAACCCTTCTATGGAGTATTTGTTACCACCATATACTGGTCAGTTTGATTCTGGAGCACCACCATTAGATGGTACACAGCAGCAGCAGTTCGCATGGACTGCCGATACATTAGTCAAGCTCTCGACGATGATGCAGACTGTGTGGGGTGCACTCGCAAAGATTAGATGTCCACCTACTCCTTCTTGCTGCCGCGCTCCAAAGACTTCAGAGGCAGCTGATATGACTAGAGACGACGCAGGAAATGAACCATCTGATGAAGCAACCGATGAAGAGCGAGGTTCACGCCTCCATAGGAGCAGACGAGCACCAGGACAGAGTAGGAGCTGCAGTCCTGACGACCACCAATGATCAGTATCAGTTATATCTTTCCATTGTATTCCACCGGTTTTTTAAATTTTCTGCGCATTTCGAATTCGGATCTGGATTGTTTGCATGTTTTATTAGTCCAGTTTGGATTATAACTTTTATTAATTATATAACATATAGTAAGTTATCATTCTATTAAGTATAGCCATGTTGGAGAAGATAAATGGAGGTTTTTATCATATTATCTCTATTTTGCTGAGTTAAATTCGGTTCAAATAAGATGTATCAGAGTATGGGATCGATCGTTCCAAACGGGCAACCGATCGATCCAAATTGCCGATCGATCGATCCGTATTTTCGATCGATCGGTCGGGACGAGATCGAGCTTTGCCGATCGAGAGAACTATACCAGGTCAATCAAAAGATTGTCCGTGTTTTTGGTTGTTTTGCATATTGATCAGGATCGACCGTTCAATATACAGATCGATCGATCCACACTTAGTGGACATCACAGTTTGTTTAAGGGATTGATTGAATCAGATCTTCTAACCAAGTTAATACGGCATGAAAATTAAACAAAGTTCTCCCAAACTGAAACAAAGTTACTAATATTCAAGCAAATATAATCTGAAAAACTGAAACAAAGTTGTCAGAAACAGAAACAAAGTTACTAGAAATCAAGCAAAAGAAGTTTGGAAAACTTTCACTAAATTGTGAAGAACACAGCAAACAAATCCACTATATTGGCATCTTGCAAGTTGCTCTATTATGACCACCAAGACCACATCTACTGCACTTACGAGACTGACCCCCCTGTGATCCTTGTGATGATCGGATTTTGTCTTCAACAGTTTCATATCTGCGTTTTCTATTTCTTCCAAGAGATCTTCTTGTCTCAGGCGGTAGCACTTCAGAATTTTCCACAACTTGTGGGACAGACCAACCATCTTCAGGAACTGAAATGGGATTTATGCTTTCTTGATAAGCTTCTCTCCAAGCTCCCGTGGTATACAAAAAATCAGTCAATGTATATGGTTCTCTACCAACAAAGAAACCAGCTTTTATTGCGTGTCTACAAGGGATTTTCGAAAGGTCGTACTTCCCACAAGAACAAGTCCGTTTGTCCAAATCAACAAAGCAGTCAATTGTATCGCCTTTAACAAGCAGCTGGCTATCGGTTACAGGGTAAACTCCGAAAGTTTTCCCCTTTCCAATTCTCCTATCAATCTTTTCCTCCACATCTATGGTCAAACGGTGGGTGTGCTTTGAAATCAACTTCTTACGCTTAAAAAACCAACGTGTCAGCATTTCTCTAATACTGTCCAACAAAGGAATTACGGGAAACTCTCTCGGCGAACGCAACGCAGAATTTATCGACTCTGCAGGATTGTTTGTCCTAATGTCATACCTGTATCCATGAAATTGACATCTAGCCCACTTTTTGACATCTGCTTCCATAAGATACGTTCCAATTGCTGGACTGATATTGCAAACATGAGCAAACGTCTTCTTGAAATCAACCACTCTATAAGCCTTTGAAGCCTTAGAAATCAACCCAGCTAATCCCTTCCTCTTGAAATATGATATCACATTATTCAACAAATGATGAATACAAATACCATGTCTCGCTAGCGGATACACTTTCTCCACTGCCTTCGCTATTGACACTTGTCTATCCGAAATAAAAGCCAAACCATTATCATCAGCAACAACAACTTTTAATTCTCTCATAAACCATTCCCAAGACTGCTCATTCTCAGAGTCTACTATCCCAAATGTAATAGGATATAAATTTGAATTTCCATCTATAGCAGTTGCAACCAGTAGCACCCCTTTGAATTTACTCTTCAAGAATGTTCCATCGACAACAATGACACGCCTCATGACTGTGTTAAAGCCTCTGATCGATTGACCAAACGCTATAAACAGATATCGAAATCTACCATCGACGTCAGTCTTGTAAGAGGAATGTGTACCCGGATTGGCCTCTCGCAGCATGTGCAAATATTTTGGTATTTTCCCATAACTTTCCTCTGGAATACCTCTAACAGCGTTGACTGCATATTCACGGGAATCCCATGCTAAAGAATCAGAGATCTCACATCCATAATCATTACGCTTAATCTGAACAATATCTTTCGCTTTAGGCCTTTCCTTGATACCTTCATATTTATGCATTATCAGATTGCCTATCGTTTTCGCTGAAGCTGTCCTTCCGGCACTGGTTTTGTTTGAAGGTGCGCAGGAATGTACACCGACATACTTCTTAATAATAAAATATGTGGAGCCCTTCAAACACTCAGCTCGAGCACCCCAAAAGTCACACCTTATCAGCGCATCTAATACACCAAACTGATTTATTGGAGTTGGTAACTGTGTAGTTAAAGTTATGCTTCATTGCACATAACTCAAACTTCGCTTTCAAAACTGTTTTGTTGAGGAAAAGGTCTCCCGTCTTAACCAATTCGACCACCTGACTCTTTGCCAATTTTCTCTGTTTTCTTTTTCAGAATTGATCTTCTCAGCATCATCATCATCTCCTTCAACCTCGTCTTGCTTCATTTTTCCTTTCTTCTTCTCGTTATGCTTGTCAGCATCATAATCATCTCCATCAACTTCACTTTGCTTCATCTTCCCTTTCCTCTTCTCGTTATGCTTAGCCCCCTTAAAAATATTTGAAGCGGTCCCAATGTCACAAGGATTTCGCTTGTTCTCTTCACTAGTACTTGCATCAGTTGGCATCTTATTAAGATCAATGTCGATCTTATTTGGATTTCCTTGCTTTGCTTTATAGCTGACACACAATTGAGTTGACTGATGCTTCTTACAAAACCCTAGAAAATTTTGAACTTGCCTTGAGTTTCCAATGATCACTGGTGGACACTTTGATGAATTGATCAATCCAATAGGAAGGTAACTCAACTCCAAATCAGCATCTGTTTCTTCAAAACCAAAATCCTCTATAACAATTTTTTGTAACTCTTCCAGAGGAGACTTCAATTCCAAAGCAAGTAACCTTCCCCCTTTCTTTTTATCAACATTAAAACTCCAACCTGAAGATACAACCAATTCCCAAACACCACATGAAGCATAGACATGAATCATGGTAGAAATAATGTGAAAATTTTGTGAAAATTTTGTGAACAATCAATGGAATATAGAAGACGGCGAAGAAGGTTGCCAAGGTTTTTTTTGTCGTTTTTTTTTGTTCTTTTTCGTTTTTTTTTTTTTTAAATCGATTTTTAAAAAAAATATAAAAGTGAATATTCTCAAATATTTTGTTTCCATATTTTTAGGAACTGATTTCTTATCCGTAGAATACAACTAATATGTAGAAATCAATTTCTACAGTTTTTTAGAATTATAGTAATGTTTAGAATTTGATTTCTACATGTTTTAGATTTATAGTAAATCTGTAGAAGTCGGTTTCTACATGTTTTAGAATTAGATTAATGTGTAGATTTTGATTTCTAAGAATTTTAGAATGGTAGGTTAAGCGCGGAATGTGTATTCTACATATTTGTAGAATACTCCTATTTACGTAGATCACGTATTCTAAACATTGTAGATTCAATGAAAAAAGTAGATTTCGTTTTCTACTTCGTAGAATGTCATTTCTACTTTTTTTAGAACATAATCTGAAATTTATAATTTTAACTTTTTTATAACTGGAAAATATACCATTAAGTTCATATAGGTATTTTAACAAATGTTACTATTTTTCCAAATTTTTTTTGTTTGTAAAACTATTTATTAAAATTATTTTCATAAATATTAAAGGGTATTATAGGAAAATATGACACAAAATATAGATTAGTTAAAGGGACATAGTTACTATTTTTTTGCTCTAAAAAAATAGTTTTTCCTTGTTTTTTTAGAGCAAAAAAATGGTAACTATGTCCCTTTATACTAATCTATACTATTTTATGTCCCATTAGACTATTTTTTTTCAAATTGGCAGTAATGCCCTTAAAATTGTAATTTTTTATTCTTTTTTTGTTTTTTTTTATTTTTTTGTTCCTTTTTCGTTTTTTTATTTTTTTTAAAAAAAATCGATTTTTTTCAAAATATAAAAGTGAATATTCCCAAATATTTTGTTTCTATATTTTTAGGAACTGATTTCTTATCCGTAGAATACAACTAATATGTAGAAATCGGTTTTTACAGTTTTTTAGAATTATAGTAATGTTTAGATTTTGAGTTCTACATGTTTTAGATTTATAGTAAATCTGTAGAAGTCGGTTTCTACGTGTTTTAGATTTATATTAATGTGTAGATTTTGATTTCTAAAGATTTTAGAACGATAGGTTAAGCGCGGAATGTGTATTCTAAATATTTTTAGAATACTCCTATTTACGTAGATCACGTATTCTAAACATTGTAGATTCAATGAAAAATGTGGATTTCGTTTTCTACTTCGTAGAATGTCATTTCTATTTTATTTAGAACATAATATAAAATTTATAATTTTAAGTTTTTTATTACTGGAAAAGTATCACTAAGTTCATATAGGTATTTTATCAAAAGTTACTATTTTTCCAAAAAAATTTTGTTTGTAAAACTATTTATTAAATTTATTTTCAAAAATAATAAAGGGTGTTATAGGAAAATATGACACAAAATATAGATTAGTCTAAAGGGACATAGTTACCATTTTTTTGCTTTAAAAAAAACAGTTTTCCCTTTTTTGTTTTAGGCGAATCTTTTGTTGTAGTCTCATCCTCAATAAAAGCTGAGTGTATTGTTAGTCTTTTTCTTGATTGAGTTTGGATTAGGAAAACTTCTAATTATTGATCAGATCCTCCTCAAAGTAACTCTCTATGCTTTTACTCCAATATCATCTCTCTCGAGTTGAAAATAGTTATCTTAATCGACTAATAGCGCGCATGTTCAAATGTAAATTTTTAGTGGAGCCTGGATATTTTCGAGATATGATTTACAGGAAACATGGATGAACTTTGTAAGATCGTTGATGAGATTTGAAGATGAGTGAGGAAGGTGACCGTAGTGAGCTGCTCAGTTTGCATTAGAATATGGCGAGGAACCAAGCTTCATTTTGACAGACAACATAAATACATGAGGCATATGGCGGAGGAGTCAAAGGAGATGAAGTTTTCACAGTGATCAGAAGCTTTGTTCGTGCATGAAGAACACATATTGGGTCTTGCTTTATAAACCTGATGTTTATATCTGTAATGGTCCATTGGGCTTTTCCTTGATGGAAGTTCGCCGACAAAAGATATTTTTATTGTTTTTGTTTTCATTTTATAAAAGATAACTGCAATTGATTCATAATAAATATCATTTTTGACATATTTTCTATATAAAATATCACTGTAGAAATTCAATATAGTTTTATTTATTTTGTAGTTAATATTCACTGCAAAATCATTAATTTTCTATAATTTTATTTCACCAGTGGAAATCTCAGCTATAGCCACGAAATAACTACGAAAATTCGTGGAGAAGCCAAAAAATAATACAAAATACCACAAAATTAAAAATGTAGCAAATTTACAAAGCTAAGAAAATACTACAAAAAAACCATGATTTAGAGCCTGACTGGTTTAAAACGCAGCGGTTGTGGTTGTGGGTACGGAAGTTTGCGGATGCGAGTGGTTGCGGTTTATGGCATTATTAAGCGTTTTGTATGACTGGTATAATGTTTAAAAATTATTGCGTTTACAGATCATTTTGACTGGTTTATCCACCCACAGATACACCAATTAATTAATAAAATATATTTAAAAGAAAAAAATATTATTAAACTGATAAATTTAAAATCCAACGGCGAAATAATAATTAATAATTAAAAACATATATATAATCATATACTGGTGATTTAGAGAATTTAAACAATAAAACATAAATCATAAAACAACAAAACTGTTTAGGGTTGCATGATTTCAATGGATTGCAACAAATTAGGGTTAACGTGATTGTTAAATATATGTATATAACGTTGCCTAAAAAATAAAATAAAGTAGTTGTACGTGATTGTGATTAGTGATATATGAAATCCAAATCTAATTTTTTTTATCCAACCGCAACCGCCCGCAACCGCAAACACTTGCGGGAAGGAGCTTTTGATTTTGAACGGTACAAAGTGGTTCGAAGCGGTACAAAGCTAGCGGTTTTATGTGATTGTTTTGAAACGCCATAAACTGCTACCAACCGCAAAAACTGTTTTTACGGGTGATAACGGGGAAACCAGTCAACTCCTTAGTCACAAATTTGTTTGGTAGCTATTTATAAAACATTCACGGTTTTGCCTTGAATTTTTGGTAACTATTTGGAACCCTAAATCTTAAACGAACTTTTAAACCCCAAACTCTAAAGAAAAACCTTAATAATTTAATATTTTCATACTTTAACTTTAAATCTGAAAATGAAACTCAAAATTTAATCTTTTATTAATCTTACTGTAACGCTTAAACACAAAATTGAAATCTTCAATCAAGACTTATACCTTAAACCTTAAACTTAAAACATAAACCATGCATCCAAACTCTAAATAAAATTTAAATATAAATTTTTAAAAATTTAACCACAAATCTTAAACTTAGTTTTCAAAACTAATATTTTAACTTTAACCCAAAATCTTAAATCTAAACCCTAAATCTCATATTCCGACCTCATATTAAATCACAAAACTAAACATTACAATTAATCATTAAAAATAATTATAAACCATAAACTCTAAATTTTAAATTTCCAACTTTTGTAACCATAACATTAATTTCTTTAAATTTACACTTCATTTATAAGACTAAAATACATAAATAATTAAAAACATTGAATTTTAAATGTTAAGTAGTAAAATTGTCTCTCATTAGTCACTAGGATAACAAGGATCAACATTTTGCACCATTGATAGAGATCTAATGGATCTAAATTAGCTAATATTTCTTTATTTTATTATTTTATTAACTTTCTTTATACATGCATAAATTTGACTTTTACATAGAACACTTCTAGAGAATTCTGATATGAGTAGATTTCTAAAAAAATCTTTTTATTATCGTAAGAAGTTTGCATAGGTTAATTTTTCGATTGACCATGTTTAACCTTTTAAAAACAGTCTTTTGGAGAAGTATACTATGAGAAGACTTCCTAAGACTTCTGCTTACAAAACAAAGGGATCAACCAAAATCTCAAACAAAAAAATAGAGAAAACTTCTCGAGAAGTGATATGATTCTGGAGCTGACTAGGATCTTATCAAGAAGTCTCCTCATGGTAGATTTTTCTGAAAGTTTTCTCATAGTAGACTTTTCTAGAAGTCTTTTATGAAAAGTCAAATTTCTGCAAGATTTCGGTCAGTTACCAAACTAACCTCGCTTTTACAAAGACTTCTCAAGAAGTCAACTCAATTTTTTTTTATTAAAAATAAAAATTCGTAGACTTTTCTAGAAGTCTTCTATGAAACTTTTTTAAAAAATAGCTGAAAAACTAACATATCTGTTGATCAAAAGACGTATGAAGAATTTTTCTTATGTGAGATCTGAAAATTTTGAACATATATCCTATGACAGTTCGTATTTAGCTTTTCCAATCACCCAAAACTTCTTAATGAAAGGTATTGTCTCATTTCTGATCAAGAATCATCAAACTTGAGTAACTTTACTGTAAATGTAATCTTGAAATCCATAATTTTGAAACTTAAAGATGAAATAAGAGAGTATATTCAAGATAAATGATTTGTGTCTGTGAGAAATGAGATTAAGATGTATAAACGATTTCTAGTGCATTTAAAGCTTGATTTTTGTTGTTAACGGTGGTAGATGATAGTGAATACAATTGCATTTTCGTAAATAATTGATGAAGATGAGGATATGAGTAAAACTAACATATTTCGAAAATAGATAAGTAATAATATTTTTGTGAATAAGTTGGATTTTTACGGTGAATAGAGCGAAACAAAAATTACAAAAATCCTAGTTTTGTATTCTACCACAAAATTTAAGTCATTTTTGGAAAAAGCCCTTAACTCAAATAACAAAAAGTTAACTTAATCTAATCATAAATTAAGTAGAATTTTAAACCACAAATTTTTGGTTTTATAACATAAAACCTAAATTAATTAGTAACCAGATCAATCTAATCATATTCCATTTCATTAGGGTAGAATTCCGAAAACCAATTTTCATTTCATTTTGGTAGAATCTAGAAAACCAAAAGACAAAATCTGATCTTACTTACCCGAAGTTACAGCCTAATGTTGTTGTACATCAAGAAAGGGTTCCCAAAGCACAAAGGACAACATTACGTAACAAATTAAATTGAAAACTCTTAAAAGCCACAGCCAATGCTGACATGTTAAAAATAATCTTGCAAGTTCAGGTGTAAATAAAAATATATGTTTTGGTACCTCATATGATTTTTTTATAACATACAAGTTTTAAGTTTTTCATGTTAGTTTGATCCAGCTTTCAAGATATCATATCACTTGATAAATGGTAATATTTATGTAATTAGGATACTAAAGGTTTAAGGTATGTTATCCGTTTCCCCGTTTAACGATACACATTTGATTTCTTTGTATTCTTTATATTTTAACAGAATTCAGTTAGCAGTATCAAAATGGAGAAATAGTGAGCTAACACTGACGCACGAACAGATATTGTGAAGATGATACTTACTGCTCCAAATGATTGAATTCACTGTGCCTTTTCTCTCTTTTTGTCAAATTGCAGTTTTTGTTTGTTGTGCAATCACAACCCTATATTTTACATCTTTAATCTACATCTAAATTATATTTATTGGTGAAAAATCTGTAATGAATGCCAAACTTTTTTAGCTTTTACACGATTATGTATTGTCATATGTTTTGCCTTTAAAATAAGTCATTTGTTAAAATGATTTAAAACTTGAAAATATACGAGAAGCACTTTTACAATTAGCTTCCACTTACACGTCAAAATTACATAAATTATGGTTGTTTACTGCAGGTTATAACCAAACAAAAATAAAATTATGGTTATTCACTGCAGGTTAAAAACTATGATTTCACGAGACCAAAATTTATTAAATGATTTAGCATCAAATAATGGCTGGCGTCACTGGCCATGAAAACATATCCTTTCTCTGTTTTATAATAAGTGCCATTTAGACACATTTCATGCATATTAAAAAAACTAACAAAATATACTAATCTATTCTTATTTATTATACAACTATTTAAAAAACAAATAGTTTAACTAAATATCTATTGGTTATTTAAAAAAGTAAAAATGATTTAATGTGAAAACTTGCATTGGAAATATAGAATACCACTTATTTTGAAACAAAATATATAGCTAAAATGACATTTTGAAACCGAAGGAGTATTACATTTTTCACATATTTACCGAATAATTTTATCATCCTTCATTTTGAACAAATTTGTGACATAATTATTCAAATAAATTCATAGATTTATTAATAATTTGTGAAGAGAATGTGTAATATAAAATTTAAAATAAAATAAAATAGTATGCAATTTATATTACTATAAATACAGAATAGTAAAACTACATAATATTATCATATACACATTATTCAATCATATTCATATATCACATAATTATTCAAATAAAATAAATAGATTTATTAATAATTTGTGATGAGAATTTGTAATATGGATTGCAAATAAAATTAAACGGTGTGTAACTTTATATTTACTATAATTACAAATAATAGAATTATATAGTATTATCATATACACCAAAACATTAAGCAAAATAAAGTATACACCAAAACATTTTGATGTCTTATTAAATTAGATTTTGTTAAAAAGATCAACGTTTTTAAAGAACGGATTAGATTTTTTTTAAAAATATTGATGTATGTGATTGGGGGCGAATGCATTCACAGTATGTGGATAACATAATTTTTGATGTCACAAATATAAGAATGAAATTAATATGCAAAAAGATTTACAGCAGAATTATCCTCGGCATTATACTAAAAAGATAAGGCATAACCTTCTCCTAGTTTTTTTTTTTTTTGATAAAACCTTCTCCTAGTATTTCTAAATTAAATAAATTAAACAAGATACAATGCCAAAACTCAAAAAAGTATATATTCATATTCGTGATACTTTCGTTCGTTATAATATACAAAGGATGTATATATATTTTTAATGATGATTAACTGATTCTTTTGTCCTGTTACAGTGATTGATTCACATGTCGTTCTAATCAAGAACATTCAACAAAAGACACATGATCCTATTTACTTTCCTCCTAAATTGACGAAACAGTTTTTTTTTTCCTTTTTGAAAAAACGAAACAGGTTTTTTCATAGTACTAATTTGTTAACTAATAAGATTCTATTGACCAATAAAAAAACAAAGTAATACACGTTCGAAAAGCATGTCGAGGTTAGGATAAAATTGCAATAATTATAATATTTATGGAATTTTTTATTATAAATAGTATTTTGGTCCAAAGTGATTGTCAATAAAAATCCCCTAAACATTATTTACCAAATAATTTGTACATTTCTCATCATTACAATCACTTTTAGAAAAAAGTGACATGGTTTTGAAAAATGTGACATGGCATTAATCTAATTATGACATATAAAATTTTCTTTATAAACTTTTATATATATTTGGTAAGATTTTTTAATATGGTAATAATTAACTATTAACTTCTGTATCATCATTAATTCTAATTTTCTATATAATTATTTATTTTGACAAGACTAGTATATATTAAGCAAATTACTCATATATCACTATTAAATTAATATATATTACATTAATAAAAAATAATCGTAAATATAGTTAAGGATATAATTTTTTACATGAACTTATATATCATATTTTATAAATATACATTTTATCAAAATTAATTGTAAATGTGCATCAACAAATACAAAATTAAAGCAAAATTCGGTTCATTAAAGTAATTAACAAATTGAATTTTTTCAGTTTAACATATTTTAATTAAAAATAACAAAAATTTATTAGATTATATATATATTTTTAAACTAAGTGGTAAGAGATATATTTAGAATAAATAATAATTAAATATAATATAATATAACAAAAAAATTATTTTATAAAATAAAATTTTAACTTTATTAAAATTTAAATAAAATCAAATTGAAGTAGTTAAACCAAATCAAAAGAAATAAGACTACACAAAATTTAAATTATTAAAGTTAAAATATAAAAATAATTATGTTCAAATTTAAATTTTTTTTAAAAATAAAAAAAATTACATAAAATTATTGTTTTTGGGCATGGCGCAGAAAACTCATAGTTCAAAAGTATTAATACATAATTTTTACTAGGCACTTATTCAAAATCTTAACATATTTTCTGATTACATTATAAATACTCTCTGTTCTTTATATCTATTTTGAATAATTCGATAAGATATGTGTACATGCTGTGCATATTTAAAAAAAAATAACATTAAAAATAAAAAGTACCACAGCGATTTTTGGATCAATTTTAGTCGAGCCAAGTGTTGCTTTGTTAAAAGCCTAAATGAAATCATTCATGTGGATATACCTCCTTTTCTGAGTCATTTGAAACAGACGTAAAACTAATTAAGATTCCACGTTAAAATATTATACAATCATCAATAGAAAATTATAAGTTCTTTTTTTTTTGAGAGAGGCAAATTCTAAGTTATTAGGAGGGATGTTTCATACTTATTTTTTGCAAAATTTTGGAGGGATGTTCCATACTTCCATCAAGAAAATAATATCAAGCTTCATTGTTATTGATCCACGGCTTTTTTTTTATCCACAATTTTGCAATATTAGTTTGATAACCTTTTCAAGCTAAGACTATAATAAACATGCAACTATCATGTATATTTACTAAAGAAATATACAACCTTCTCATTTTATAATGATATATTGTCAATACTAATATATTGACTAATATTGTAAGATTTCTTTACCATGCAACTACAATTCTGTATTTACTGATACATAGTTGTATTTGAAATACTAATAATGTATGCATATATACATATACTATGTATTTACTAAACAAAATTGACAGGGGAACATATAAAGACTTTATATACAATACATGCATTAATAATGAATAGTATCTTGGAAATTGTCCAAACACATGGAATTTTTTTTTGAAAACAAAACCCATGGAATTGGTTCAAGTAGAAAGACATCCCAATCACAAAATACCTCCAAACCAACCTTTTTCTCTAGCGGGTTGGCAGAGGATATTCTCTTCTCAAAAATGATTCAAAGATAGTTGATTCGTAACAAACGGTTTGTAAGAATCCGAATCCAGATACAGGCAACGGAAGACTTCATTATAGTCTATCGCTGCCTAAATTGAAAGCATATGCTAAGACATATACTAATTAATTTATCCATCGTTGTTGCTCTTTTTGAGCTGTGTAAGTAAATTCTTGTAGTGTGTATTACTATTTAATATATAACGTAGAATTGCACGTTGGCAAAAGTTATAGAAAACAAAAAAGTCTTGGACATACACGTACTTTCCTGAGAGGTGGCTAGCTAAGTAAGTATATATTCTATAGTATATGTAGAGATTTTTGTTATTGTTAACTGCGGTGTGGATTCGTAACATTCGAAGCCTAAATGTGCTTATGAGCTCGCTAATTTAAATTATTATAGCATTGACTTTTGATGTAATCATTCGTCAGCAATTCCAAATAGTTTTAACATATATGATATATATTAAAATATATTTAAATTTTTATAAAAATAGTTACATTTATATATCTCTATATACATGTTTTTTCTATATACATGTTTTTTATTTTGATGGTTATAATAAATTATATAATATCGCTCATGTTTTCCTATTGCACGAGTGGTTAACATCTCATCCAAAAATACAATGTTCTGATCTGAAATTTACTTGTAAAATGCGTCAGAGGCAGATAGAAATTATTCGAAGATCGAGAGAAGCGCATTTACAAGTAAACTAAGACCAGAACATTGTTTTCTTCTAGTTTCAAAGGAGAAATTATCCTTTTTCTCTATTTTTTCTACTTTTTCTAGTGTTGAAAAACTACTTGTGAGTTTCCAAAAAAAAAAAAGAAGAAAAACTACTTGTGAAATTATTAATAATACTGCTCTAACAGAGTAATGATGATGTTTTTAGATGCCAGAATACATTAGATCTAAGAAGTCAAACGATTTCATCTTTTAACGAATAGTAGAAATCACCGATGTATAAAGAAAATAAACAGTAAATAAGGAGAGAAATCAGACTCACTCTGGTACTAAGCAGCTACCAGAACCAGCAAGCGAAGAAGACAATGGCCTTGATTGGTAATTTTGGTGAATGGTTTAGTGACATTGTAAACGTTATTCCACAAATATTTTGCCAATCAATAAAAATTGTGAAATGAAAAAAAAGTAAAACGTAAATTTATATTTTTGCTGAAAAAAATACAAAAAGATTTTCTTATATATAAAAGTGAGTTTTAGTAGATTATCTACAAAATTAACATTTTAATATTATTAAATTATATGATAATATCATTCTAAAATTTTAAATAAACAGCAATAATTTATAGTGATAAATATTTATATTGTAAATAAAATTATACTATAATTTGCTTTATAATAATCTAAGTTGACAATCTATTATTTAAAACATATTGAAAAATAAACTAAATATTTAAAATAAGAAGTACATTATTATTAATAAATTTTAGTTATTTGATATTTTGTAATAATTAGTTTAATTATTAATAATTATTTTTATTATAATAAAGTAAATATCATATATATATAAATTATTTAAACAGTCTATTATTCCACAATTCCAAAATATTAAATTTTCTCCAATTTCATTATTTTTGTCATGTACCTAAATTATTCTATGACTCTGTGGTTAAGCAATGTTTATCAATTGGAATCAATGAAGTTTGCTGAATAAAAAGAGAATGGGGAGGAAATAAGAGAAAGAGAGAAATGTATGTTTTGCTATCTCTTGTTTTTTTTTCCGTCAATAGTTAATTTTATTACTTTATGGGCCAAACCCAGTATTACAAAAAAGGTCTAAGGCCCACCAAACGAAATCCTAGAGAAAAACTAAAAACGGCGCCTCCGTTCGCTCACAGCGTCCCCCCGCTTCCAGCCATCACCGGTGATCAACCCAACGATCCACCGGAAAACACCGTCACTCACTGGCTTCCCAACCTCTTCGCCGCAAACGCTTCCAACCGAGAGTTCTCAATAGTAGAGAGAGTCAATCGGTAACCCGAGATCTCATCCGCCTCCTTTCGTCACTGGAACTGGGAAGAAAGCTTCGCCGACACAACCAACCCTTCAACATCGGATAGCTTCGATCGTCTTCCGACGAGAACTCCTCCGACTAGACCAAACCGAAACCGCAAAAACCAAAGATAAAAACAAACCCTAACAAACCTAGGGGACTAAACGTCGGCGGTGCAAGGCAAAGACCGCCTTCACCCCCCGGAAACTGAAGCCGGCGAAAGTGGAGCTAACGAAGCCTCCGCCTCCCGGAAACTAGACCGGCGGCGATGGATCTATGAAAGCCTCCACCTCCCGGGAAACCCTAATCTGACAAACCGACATCACCCCACCTCACCCTGTCGCGTCGTTACTCAAGCCACCGCGCCACCGCGTGTGTCTGTTCACTCCCCGAGTTGACAACTCCGGATGGGAACTAGACAGAGCTCCGACAAAACAAACAGAGAGAGGAGGTAAAGAAGAAGTCGGGGAACGTTTCTAACCAAAAGAAAATGGGCTCCGGCGACGGCACGGACGCTCACGCGCCGGCCGTACGCCGGACCCAAAACCAGATCTGCTTTTCTCTCTCTCTTTTCTCTCCAACCCAACCCCTTTTTCAATATTAGAATCTGGACCTTGTTGCTATCTCTTGTTCTCTAATTCTCTTTTAATATTTTTTATTATTTTAATTACTAGATGCACGGATCACTTAATATGTACATTAGGCCTAATGTGCATATCTAACTACTCTTTTAATTTATATAGTTACATATATGTTTCTGTCTTCCTCGGAAAAAAGATGGGGTCTACGGCACTAGATTGTTCAATGTTAAGACAAAACGGATCATTTACTCCAATATTTTGGAGAAAATAACTTTGTAGCATGAAGCAATTGAAAATAAATAATCTATTACTATTACAAATGATTTATTGAAGATAACATATAAAAGTGAGTAATTATTCAAATATAATTTTTATTGATAAGGATAGTTTTAATGAAAAACTAAAGTTGATTTGTGCATCCGCGGAGATAGTCGTTTTTATCTTTTCAGTTTCCTATTTAAAAACATTTATCTTATATAAATAGTAATATATACTTTTAAAATTTATATGTATTAAATAACTGTTTAATATATTTTTAAACAAAATCATTTTATTATTTATAATAAATAATTTTATTTTTTGATCCGTCAACCGCTATACCTATATTTTCAAAATATAACATGTGTGTTTGTGCATTGATTAAATATAATTTATTGTTTAACTAAATTATAAGAAGCCTTTTTAAATAAGTAATATATAATTTGTTGTATTATATTTTAGAAAAATGTATTAATTAAACTATAAAAGAAAAGAATACTAAAATGTAAATAAATTTATTACTTTATTGGCATATGTTTGTAAATAATTTGAAAAAACTAAGGGGTAATTTGTTTTTGTACTTCTATTTTAATAGTATAGACGTGGTTAATTATATATAAACTTAATGTAGAGGATTGAAAGAAACAATTTACAATAGTCCGTAAAAAAATATTGCAAAGAGGAGAATTTACATCAAACTATTGAATCTAGCAGTTCTAGTATATTTTGTGAAAACATAATAGAAAGTGGGTGTTAAATAAAATATGTGAGACACAAATAAATGCCTTCTGATTCAGACCATCATTATCCTCCTGTCTCTTTGGTCTTAAAATTTAATTATCATATTAAATCATTTATCATTTGCTTTATTAGCCTACAGATTATTTCTTTTGGTGTTAAATTATTTTGTTCCTTATTTTCTCAAGGAAATGTTTATTTTTATCTTACTTTTAGCTATCGATTCATTTCCCAGCCCGTCATGTTCGGGAAAAAAGGACCGACTTTTGTAGACAGTGTTTATAAAATTGGACTAGCTGGTCACCAGAAGGCTATGGGATCACTGGATTAGCCCATTAATCTAATTTATTAAAATTATAAATAAAATAATTGATAAATAGTAGTTTAGTGATTTCCTTTAGAGGAGAATTTGCTTGTAAATCCAAAGTCGAGAAATCAAAATTTCTCAAACGTTAAATATAAACAAGTTAAAATGGTATTGTCTTTTTAATCTAACAGAAAATCCAGTAAGTGTGGGATAATCGACAGCTATATTTACCCTTTTAAGTTGACAAAAAAAAAATATTTACCCTTTTAAGGTCAGTGATGTGTTAAAAAATCCAGACCACCCCAAACTATATAAAAAACTTGTATGTTTTGTGGAAGTAAAATGTTAAGTTTTGTATCCAATTTTTATTTTGAAAATATTACTAAAGGTGGCTAAATATCTATAAATTTTTGTTTGATTCATTATCCATTTTCATTTGAACCGAAAATTCAGATTTTCGTAACTCTACAAAGCAAAGAAAATACTACTATGCAATATTAATAAAAATGATCAAATCATAAATACTAATATTTTATGAACAAATATCCAGTATGATTCGTTAGATGCATAGATGCATATATTTACATAATTATATATGCTATAATCATTATATTTTATGTTAGTTTTACAGTATTTTTACTTATTAAATTAATTATTTAGTTACTAGAGTTTAAAAAGTAAATAACTTTTTTTCTGTAATAAAATATTATTATTTTATATTATCTTTTGATTTTTTATTTTATTTATACAGATCGAATCAAATATCTAGTTAAAAACCGGATATCGGAACACCGAATATTCAGGTAGCTACGCAGCGAATCAGATCAAACAATTGATTATTCAAATGAAATGGATTGGATCACAAATACCTCCATAAACTTGGATATTTGATTCTTGTCCACCCTAATAATTACAATAACTAGCAGAGATGGTGAAGAAATATAAACATCAAACTTGCAATGCACAAGAACAAGAAAATATAACTGGAAGATATTACCCCGATCAAAAATTAGGTTGCTAACGAAACGATGAAGGACCTAAAACACATGATACAACATAATAGTCGAGCCTTTTGCAACAAATAAGCCGAAAGATAAGGCACCCTCAAACTCCATAAGCATGGTGCCCACAGCTTTCAAGAATTCTAACTGCTTCATACTGGTTAAGAATCCAAGCACAGACCCACAAAGTAACCGGGAATAGAAGAAACCAGCAGTGTGAGGAAAAATCTATAATCAAGGATGCCGTCATTTGGGAGAAGAAGCTCAAGGTTACAACCTCAAACTCTATCAAATGTGACCCTATACACCCATTTAACCGAAAGATCCATGTAGAGAAGACCAGAAGCAAAAAAAAATCCTCTAGAGAAACCAAATACCAAGCTACATATAAGGCTGATGTCTAACTAACGCACACAAACTACACAACATAAACCATAACTTCACTGATACACTAAGATTGATGGAGCTTTTATTGGGAGGAGATCCAGACCGCCAGCACAGTCATTGAACCTGGAGGAAAAAGACACAAACGACAAACACCATGGCCGAACACACAAACACAGCAGAAGCAAACCTTATCGAAAATTGTGTCACCGTAGACAACAACAAGCAGCGTCAGCGACTAAACCTCCACAGCCTCCATGCGCCACCACCAAAGGGACCCAGTGCAGAGAAGTGAAATCAGAGATCCAACAAGAAACTACTGATCACATGCCCAACGAAAAACTCACCTTACCCCCAGCCAAACCACACCGGAAGCAGAGACAGTCCTAGAAGAGACTCTTTGTTGCCTTTCGTGCCATCACACTCAGAGAGGACCACCACATGCTCGGAAGACAACTGAGATACCGATTAAAGTAGAAGGCGAATCTAAAGAGAGAGATGTTGTCCTCTAGTACCGCCAATCCACCGATAAGGCTGTCAAATCTGACGAGGAGAATACCGTAAATAATTTGTAGAAAACCCATATACCACGAGACGAAGAGACAGAGATCTGAGATGAAGAGAGACCACATCCTCTGATGATAACGAGAGGACAGTGGCTGCCGGAAGAAACAAAGACGATGCACTGAAACACTCTAAGAAAAAATGAAAGTTGGGAAAAAAGAAAAAAAAAAGAAAAATATGTAGAATTAAAAGATATATAAAAATACTATTTCGAAAACACAACTTGTATCATGTTAAACAAATTCATTAGATATGGACACAAGCTGGATATTTGAATTTTCTCCTTTTTTCGCCACTTGACTTGCCTCGTATATGACAATGTTTCAAACAATAAGATATAAATTTCAAACGATAAGATATAAATGAACTTTTTTAGTTTAACAAACACAAGAACACGTCCAAATAAATCGTGTAGTTAATTTTTTTGTAAGAGTTCGTATTTGACTTACTTGCAAGTTTCAATTTAAAAGACTTGCTACTTGTCTCGACTGTATATTGTTGGCTTTAGCAAATAACGGGTAAGAGACGAGTGTCAACTGTCAAGTATTTAGTCCAACCCAAAAACTCATATCTTAATATAATCATGGACTATTCTAAAACAAAGGTATTTTAAAATCTAATACTAACATTATAATTTAACAGTTTCAACCACTCTAAATTGTAAAACTAAAAAGCACAGTAAATCCATAAAATTATATTCAGATTGAATATTAATTTTAGCTAATAAATTGCTAAAACTAGTCAACTACGAAACAAATTTAACTATATACCTTCGAATAAAACTTAATTTAATGAAACTATAGCGTACAACTAAATTTCAAAATTTATCAAACAGATAAATTAATCATGGTATCAAATAAAGGGAAAGAGGAAAACACGTTATTGTTGTTGAATTTCAGACATTCAAACAAAAGTAAATAACTGAAGATTTGATTCGCCGCATAGGGGTGATATCGTGAATTTATGCAAGGTTTTCGGATCTAAAAAATAAAACATCTCGTTTTAAATATATAATAACACTTCCAATGTATTTTGTTAATTTATTAAAAAATATTAAAAAAAACTCTAAAAAAACAGAAATGAGTTTTGCTCCAATATATTTTTCTAAAATATCAATTTTCATATATATAATAAAAAATATATAAATACTATTTCTTTATTTATAAATAGAGGGAGAAAAAAACAATCTCTACTTTAGAAAAAAATAGAGATGAATTAGAATCATTTTGTCTTTAAATGCTATTATAAAGATAAAATAGAAGTGAGTTAGAGATGCTATAACAAGTCCAAATTCTCATGTTGATTGCGGTTTTATTTGTTTGACCAGCCGATTCTGATTTTTAAAAAAATTAAGAAAAATAGTTTCCGAAAAATCAAATTTTTTATTATGGTTCAGGAATTCTATAATTTAAATTAAAAATTGTTAAATAATACTCCATATTCCTAAAAGATGTATGATGTGTGTTTACACATATTACTAAAACAGAATAAATTTTGATAATAAATCTATTATTTTTTGTATTTACCAATTTCTCATATTTCTAAACCAATAATATTTTAAAAGTTTTTTTTTAAGTTTACAGTTCACGATTATTAATTAATAAAAATTGTATTGAAAACTTAAATATACAATCTTAAAAAAGTTTGAGACATTTATCTTTTAGGAACCGATAAAATAATAGATTTGTAATAGTATAATAGGTTTTAGGGAATTTGATATAACTAGGGTAAATAAGTTTTGTGGGTGTCTGTAGTGTGACTTTGAGTTTTAGTTTGTACGTTAAATTTAGATTTATCTTTCAATGATATATGGACTTTCTGTGATTGGAAGGACGCCTATATATATATATTTAGAAAACATTGAAGGAAAATACAATGAAGGCAAGATTCCGAAAACATAGGGTATATATATATATATATATATATATATATATATATATATATATATATTTACAACAAAAGGCTATACGAAATTAGGCAGATTCCGAGAACTGCATGTCAGTTTATCAGCCAGTTTGTTTTGTGCTTTTGAGATATGTTGGATAGTAAAAGTCTAAAACAATTCTTTACATTGCAAAAGTTCCTCCATATGTGTAGTAAACGTCGATCATTCTAAATATATCAGGCAGAAGGTACAAGGCATCAGTAGTGAAATATAATTCATTATCCGAAAATCTTTTTAGCAGACAATAGTTTGAAATATATATTTCTTATCCGCAAAATATTTACCATTTTTATTAATTACTAGTACAGAGAATAGAATATGTATTGTGCACATTATGACCACTTTCAATGCCATCCATTCGAATGGTTGCTCAAAAACGTACTTAGAAACCGCGTGCATAAAGCTTTATGGCATCCTGTGCGTTGTAGTAATGTCTTGCCTAAAATATATAAAATAATGAACAACAAGAAAATACAAGACAAATATTAAAATCATACTACGAAAATGGCATCTAAAACTCAAATTTTTGTTCCTCAGTGAACATATTTGAATTCGCATAATATTTGTTTATTACTAGAATGCGAAACTAGGCCTATGCGAAACTATATTCTTTGATATCAAACAAAATATGGAAAGTTTCTGTGGTTATGCAAAATATAGTCAGTTAACTATGTGTTAAAGCTTAACATTTTACCAAAAAAAAAAACTATGTGTTAAAGCATATATATATATTTTGTTTTTGTTTGCAATAGAACGTTGAACGCTTTTAAAATATTACAAATTGAAGTTTATTATAAAATTTGATGAACCTGCTATAGATTGCATTTTTTTTTTTTTGCACACTTCGGTTTCTTGAATTACATTTCAAATTAATGCTAGGACATTGCCGCCACTTAAGAATTTGCAATATGCAAAAAGAACACTGTAAACATTATTTCTACATGCATATGCATTGTAATTTTGTATTTCTGGAAGTGGATTATAAAGAACATCAATCCATGTTCTGATTGGCAAAAACTTACATTACTTTACTGCTATAGCATGGTTTTGACATCCGCAATTGTAATATGTAACAATGAAAATCAAAATTTGATTGGTTGTTGGTGTTCTTCTTTTTACGATTCTTTAAGATTGATATGTTTTCAAAATCTCATTACCATTCGAAAAAAACATGGTGGAAATCGAGCTGGTCCTATCTGAGTTCACCTTTTGTGTCTCTCGGCTCCTAACTTATTTTTGGTCCATTACAAACTACTTACTATTTCAGGTTATCCAATGAACAATACCCAAATTACCCTTAACCGTTCATCTAGTTCGTTACAAGCTTCACTCATAGTCATAGATGAAACATTTGTAGTTGTGGACAGTGATACAAGAAGCTCCGGCGACCAGAAAAGTATTGGTGAATATATTCCGGCGAGAACATAGGTCCCCACGTGACACTAGATTTACCTCCCTAAAAGCACAAGTTGAAGAAGCATAGGATAAAAAAATTAGAACATGTGATTTGGTTTTAGGAAGGATATTTGAGAATGTGCTTTGTGAGGCATCATCAGTAGGAGCAAGCAAGCCTAGTCAAATATATTCCTCTCTTTCTCTGCCTTTTCTTTTGTCCACTATAAAACAAACCTCATCGTCCTCTCTTGCCCTACACTCAACAAAACAAACACACTCTCTTCTTCTCAAATTTAAGACTTAAGAGAGAAAAGATATGGTGAAGTTCACTAAGCAGTTTGAGGGGCAGCTTGTGCCTGAATGGAAAGACGCCTTTGTCGATTACTCTCAGCTCAAGAAAGACCTCAAGAAAATCCATTTGCTAACCAATGGAGTTGAGAACAAACACACAGAAACTTCTCTCATCAAAACGATCAAGTCTTCTTTAGGAAACATTTCCCTTTTCGGTAACAAGGAACGGGAACACTCTAGAGCCATCAAAGTACTAAAACTAATATCTCTATCCTTTGTGATTTACCTAACAACTATTCATTGTTTTGTATTAATGATTTTGATTTTTTTAATAGGTTCATAGAAAGCTTGCTTCTTCAGGAAGTAACAGTGACGTGTATGAGACGGAACTTCTGGAGAAGGTTGCTGATGATACCCATGCTGCGAAAGAGTTCTTCACGTGTCTGGACACACAGCTTAACAAAGTGAATCAGTTCTACAAGACCAAGGAGAAAGAGTTCTTGGAGAGAGGAGAGTGCTTGAAGAAGCAAATGGAGATACTCATTGAGCTAAAAGATGCTTTTAAACAAAAGCAAGCCAATGGAGAGTCTAGTCAAGAATCAAAAGAAGATGACTCCATATCATGCACCATCCTATGTGGTAATAATAAGATATCACACAAACATATAAAATATTGAATGTTATATGTTTGCATGGATTTCAAGAATTGGTTTACTTAGTTTGCTCTATTTCTTGATGCAGAGGAAGACTCTATCAGGAGCAGATCAGAGCAAACAGAGCTTCAAGAATCTTGCTTAGAGGATTTGGAAAACAATGGGACAGAAGCATTGGAGTCTTCTAGATCAGAAGAACAAATCAAAATCAACAACGAGAACTCGAAGTTGAGGACGGTTTCTGGTCGAGTTTTCAGCTGCCAGGGGAAGAATCTCACGATAAAGATTCCACTGACAAACCCTTCTCGTACATTCTCAGCTATAAGTTACATGATCAAAGAAGATTTGATAAACCAATCATCGTCGAAGAAAAGTGGTCCAGATGGAGTAAACAAGCTAAGAATCAGCAAGAAAAAACTAAGTCACGCCGAGAAGATGATCAAAGGTGCTTTAACAGAACTCTACAAAGGGTTGAATTATCTCAAAACTTACAGAAACTTGAACATGTTAGCCTTCATGAACATTCTCAAAAAATTCGATAAGGTAAGCTTTAAAATAGAGCATTTTTTTCAACCATATTTTGTTTCCATTTTTAATTACAAGACCATACTATGATGTTTCAGGTTACTGGAAAACAAATCCTTCCAATATATCTCAAAGTGGTTGAAAGTTCTTACTTCAACAGTTCAGACAAGGTAAATGGAAACTCTACTTTAGATTCTTGTTTTTCATGTCTGTGCAAGCGGAAAATCGACACCTATACTCTTGTCTTATCACTTTTATCTAAAAGTGATTGTAATCTTGGGACATGACAGGTAATAAATCTATCAGACGAAGTTGAAGAGTGGTTCATCAAGCACTTCGCAGGAGAAAATCGCAGAAAGGCAATGAAATATCTGAAACCGCACCACCGTAAAGAGTCTCACTCTGTCACCTTCTTCATTGGTGAGACCTTTTTATCTTTAACATTTTACCTGTAGATTTTGTGACATTTTTATTTGTCAGACCAACCAAAAATAAAAAGTATTTGGACCCTATCACAAAACACATTAGGATTCCACAAATGTAAGTTATAGTTTTGTGGGTGGACAACTAAGAGCGTCACATTCTGTTAAATTTTTTCTGTTGCATAACATTATCTTGTCTGCTGAAGAATCTTTGTAATCAAACTTTCTTGTTTGAGATTATATGGGTCTGGTTTAATCTTGTACTTAAATCATAATCTCTATTCAGGTCTATTCACTGGTTGCTTTGTTGCTCTTCTTGCTGGCTACATCATTGTGGCTCATTTGACTGGAATGTATAGAAAATACCCTGAGAACACTTTCTACATGGAAACTGCATATCCTGTACTAAGGCGAGTGATCTAATTAAAATCTTGATGATTATGGTAATCTTCATATATATGAGAAATTAACAAATAGACGTTAATGCAAATTTAATATTTTTGTGTGTTTGCAGCATGTTTGGGCTCTTGTTTCTACATTTATTCTTATATGGTTGCAACATATTTATGTGGCGAAAAGCAAGGATAAACTATAGTTTCATATTCGAACTTGAGTCCGAAAATGAGCTCAAGTTCAGAGATGTGTTCTTGATATGTACCGCTTCAATGTCTGTGATAACCGGTGTCATGTTTGCTCATCTCTCGCTTCTCGCAAAAGGTTACTCCTTTGGACAAGTTCAAGTGATCCCTGGACTTTTATTACTGGTAATTAACAAACACTAATCACTCCTCATCATGTGTTTTGCATTTTTTTGTAAAGTTGTAATCTAAATATGTTTGGTTATATATTTTCGAGGTTTTGCAGGTCTTCTTCTTAATACTTATTTGTCCCATAAACATTTTCTACAAATCAAGTCGTTACCGGCTTATATCAGTCATCAGAAACATTGTCTTCTCACCTCTTTACAAAGTCTTGATGCTCGATTTCTTCATGGCTGATCAACTTTGCAGCCAGGTAATAACATGAGCTAAGAACCTGATCTCTTACATAAACCCTGAATCAAAATCTGATCTTTGAAAATGGGTTAACTCACAGGTACCGATGCTAAGGAACCTTGAATACATAGCCTGCTACTATATGACAGGTAGCTACGCAACACAGGACTATGGATATTGTATGAGAGTCAAGTACTACAGAGATCTCGCCTATGCAGTTTCCTTCCTCCCATACTACTGGAGAGCAATGCAGGTAAAAATTGAACTATTGCTTCTTCCCCAAGTTTATCTTTCTTCTCTCCCAAGTTAGGGTATCCCCTTTATAAAATACTGAAAAAGTCTCTGCCACAGTGTGCAAGGAGGTGGTTTGATGAAGGCGAAACGAGCCACCTAGTGAACCTAGGGAAGTACGTGTCAGCGATGTTAGCTGCTGGAACCAAAGTGGCTTATGAGAAAGAGAGGAGCATTGGTTGGCTCTGCCTTGTGGTGGCTATGTCAAGCATAGCCACAATTTACCAATTGTATTGGGACTTTGTAAAAGATTGGGGTTTACTTCAACGCAATTCCAACAACCGTTGGCTTAGGAACCAACTCATGCTTCGCCAAAAATATATTTACTACTTCTCCATGGTACAAATCCAAAATCTTTTATCACCCAAATAACATATGAATCTAGTGAAAATGTTTTTAATTATCCTCTCTGATTTTTCTGTTTTTAGGTTCTAAATCTTGTTCTGAGGTTGGCATGGCTACAAACAGTTTTGCACTCAAGTTTTGAGCATGTGGATTACAGAGTTACAGGATTATTCTTGGCTGCTCTTGAAGTTATTAGGAGAGGACATTGGAACTTTTACAGGTAAAATTAATCTCTATTTTCAAGTTTTTCTTTTTGGTATCAGATTAAAGATTAAATGTACTGTGATGCTTATGTGGGAGAAATAACAAAACCATTGTTGCAGATTGGAGAATGAGCACCTAAATAACGCAGGGAAGTTCCGAGCTGTGAAGACAGTACCACTTCCTTTCAGAGAAGTTGATGAAGAAGACTGACCTGATGGAATAGGTTATCATTAATATTATTAGCTTTGTCAGAGATTTGGAAGAACACGAGAAGAAAAAGGAACAGAAGGATCTGTTATTTTCTTGATCAACCATGTATTTGTGATCTGATCAGGAATCTTTTGAATTACTGTTATTATTATTCTTGTCCGAAAATTGATGTAACTATGAAGAATCTTATTTCTCCCTTCTTTCCTCATGGTTCTTCATAAAAAAAAAAGGAGAAATACGAAAGAGTTTGTCTTATTTTCTTGAGAATTGCCAGTTAAATTATTTTGTAACTTCAAGGTTGTAGTGTTAATATTTAAGATAGCCAATGCAAATCTAAATTGGCGAGACAAATATGTGCTGAAAATTAGAACATACCTTTTAAAAACTAATATTACTTTAATTTCATGTTTCTAACTGTAAGGACATAAAAGTATGGGAAATTGGAGTCTTTATACATAAGAAAAGGAAAAATTAACTCCATACCCATAACATCACTTTGGCTACTATATGTTATATATTGTTGTGTAAAGTGCCAAAAATAACCTTTTCTGCGCGTGTAAACATCAACGAGTATTATTATCTTGCAAATTGAAAAATTGTTTCTACTTTACAAACTCTTGCATACAGCGAAGAAGGGAGATTTGAAGAGTGTGCGTGCTTTCGGTCGTGCGGTATAAGTAGGATATTGAGAGTTAGGGTTTCAGTGGTTTTTTTCAATTTTACGGCGGCACAATTGAGTTTCCAAACCCAACAAATCAAGGTAAGTTTGATTTGATTTCATAGCATTTGGGTATATAGTCTAAGTTTCAAGCTGATCTCGTCTTGTATCTGTGGGTGATTATATATATCAGGTGTCTGGTTTGTTGGGTTGGAGATAGTGAAAACAGACGATGGATTGAATTGGGGAAGATGAACAGTAACGTTGTGCAATGTACTCTATTCTATTTTATAATTACAGTATAGTATGTTACAATTCTTCTCCTCCTCTTCGGTAAAGTGTATCTCCTTTGCCTTATGATTCTTCTCCTTCACTACTCCATCAGCTTTGTTGTCTTATCCTTCAGTATTGTCGCTAATATATAGCTTTCACCTTATTTATATATTGAGTGGTAATGTGTATTTGCGTTTTGAAATTTCATGCTTTATAAATGGTATTATTTTGCTATTGTGTTGAATGAATGTTCTAAGTTAATGGAGATTCACATACATGTTTGTATTGACAGTTTATATAGCTTTCATACAATCTTTGAATAAACATTACATTATAGTATACTAATCTATTCATCAAAATAGTATAGTTTCCTCTTATGTCGCTTTCACTCTTACACTCCCTCCTACTCTTTCTCTCCTCCCCTCCCTCCCCCGATCTCTCTTTGTCTTTCTCTCCATTCCTCCTTCCTTTCCTCCATACTTCTATCTTTCCTCCTTCCTGCTCCTCCCCTTCTGTTCCTCACCTATCCATTTTCCTCCTTTTCCCAATCATCAATATAGTAACTATCATCAATTGCCATACTATTCTAAATGAAATATAGTATATTTTAGACCTTCAAGGTTAGGGTTTAGGTAGCTCCGTTATGGGCGATGGTTTGGTTTTACAATTTGGATTTAGGGTTTAGGTTAAGGGTTTACGATTTGGGTTTAGTGTTTAGAGTTTCGGTTTAGGGGGTTTTGGATTTAAGGTTTGGGTTTAGGGTCTACGGTTTGGGTTTAGACCTTCAAGGTTAGGGTTTAGGTAGCTTCGTTATGGACGATGGTTTGGTTTTACAATTTGGGTTTAGAATTTGGATTTAGGGGGTTTAGGGTTTAAGTAGCTCCGTTTGAGTCTATGGTTTGGGTTAAGAATTTGTGTTTATGGTTTGGGTTTATGGTTTACAGTTTTGGTTTAGGGTTTAGGTAGTTCCATTATGGTTTATGGTTTGAGTTAAGAAGTTGGGTTTAGGGTTTGGGTTTAAGGTTTAAGGGTTATCTTTTAAGACTATATTACATTTTATATAGTATAGTATAGCATGTGCATTGGAATCATTTGCACGCACACGCGCTTCGGAGGTTATTACGGACAATTTTAGGTGAACTTGTCACATCGATGGGTTTTTACTGTAGAATGGCTATATTCTTCATTTTAGTGCTCCTTATGAGTATTCAGCAAATTGTCCCTAAAAGTATATGTGATATCTATGTTATTATAATATTAAAATATTTTGTTAATTAGGTTATACAAAAGTAAACTAAGATTTTGTTGACAAAAAAAAACACTAAGGTTTTAAAAAATAAATAAAAACTATGATTTTGCCAATCAACAATTACAAAACAGTGTGTTATATTGATTTGGTCGGGCAGAAAGATTAAAACTTACTAGAGATTGACCCGCACGCCCGTGCGGGTGTTAATTTTTACGGTTTTATAAATTATTTGTTATTTTATCATTAGTGTTATATATTTAAGATGTGTCGTCGTATAACTAATTGTATTCAAAATATTTGGATTGAATCGGGTAATAAGATTATTTTTGGTACAAATATACACTCTTTTCAGATACATTGGTTAATTAAATATTTTTATATTTCTACACATCAAAATCAAAATCATTCAGACCCGAGAGGATCCAACTCAAGCATCATACATAAATTTATAATATCCAAGTGGCGCCTAATTTAAAAATCCAAAAAAATTAATCCCGAAAGAAACAACTTGTACCTCAATGAGTATCCGAATGTCCATACTTAACTGATTTTGCAAATAGATTAAAAAGAAAACTCTTTCTATATATTTGGCAAAAATAAGAAAAATAGAAAGAATTTTTTATTTAATAAAATAGTTATATGAAGTGAAATATTAAGTGATAATAAATGTAATACTTTATAATTATTTTGATTTAAATTATTATCTTGTTCATATAAACTATGCCTTTGAATTATGTGTTTTGCTATGTAATTTTTCACCAATTGGAACTAAGACAAAAAAAAATTTTAGTAAAACATATTAAACCAAACTATTAACCATATGCAAAACTCGGTTATCTTACATTTTTATTTTTTTTATAATTGCACAAAGTTAATATTGATTAACTAATAAATAAAAATCTACATTATTACTTTTACGGTAAATATAATTAATGATGTGATATATTGTTAAAGTAATATAATTAATGAAATTACTAAAATAAAACTATACTTATATTTTTATACATTAATATTTGTTTTTCATAATTAGTGTTTTATATTTTAGATATGTCGTAATATAACTAATTGTATTCAAAAGATCCAGATCGAATCAGATAATATGGTTATTTTTGGTACAAATATCCAAATCCGTTTCAAATACATTGGTTATTTAGATATTTTAGGGTCATATACATCAGAACCAAACTCATCCAGACTCAAAAGGATTCAACTCAAAACCTACACATAAATTTATAATATTCAAGGAGTGAGTAATTTTAAAACAAAATAAAACGATACCCGAAAGGAACGACTCGTACCTAAGTGGATATTTAGTGTTCATGCCTAACTGATTTTATAAACTAATATAAATGATATTTTTTATGTGTTTTGCTAAATTAAGTGAAACTGAAAGAGTTTTTTTATTTAGTAAGCAATTATATTGAGTGAAAAATTAAGTGACAATGAATGTAATTCATTTTTATTATTTTGATTTAAGTTATGATTTTATTCACTAAACATGTTTTTGAATTATGTTTTTGGCTACGTAATTTTTCACTGATTGAAAAAAAAATGTTATAGTAAAACAAATTAAAACAAACGCTTAACCTTATGCAAAACTCAGTTATTTTACTTTTTTTGATTTTATAATTGACACAAAACTAATATTGATTAACTACTAAATAAAATCTACACTATTATTATTATGGTAATATAATTAATGATGTGAAATATTGTTAAGACAATATAATTAATATGAGTGAAATATGGAAATACAATTAATGTAGTACTGCTATCTTCGTTTCCAAACAATTTTCAGTTATAGTACTATTCATGTTTCCAAACATTACTAAAGTGTACTTCAGTTTTAATAATATAGATGTGTAGCTGAGGTGGGGAGATCTGAGACGTTGAAAGTTGAAACGGAGAAAATCAACGGCGACCGTTCCTCCGTCCTAGACCTAACCACTATCTTACCTTCGATAGAGACAACACGAAAACATGGCGACTACGGTGGCCGGTTTATCTCCGGTTATCGCTCCAATTTATTCTCCGATAACTAACCGGAAGCCAATCAGCTTCTACAAGCCGCATCTTCTCTCGTACAAACAAAGCCCTATATCGTCTCTACACAGGTCCTAAGCTTAACTCTCTCTCTCTCTCTTCTCCATCACGTTTCCTTTCGTGGGTCTCATCTCAACTTCTCTTTCCTTCACGAAAATCTCCTAAAGAGTCATCCTTTTATTGTTTCTCCAGCTCGAGAACTGCTCGTGTGATTGAATTTACACGCAAGCAAAGGAACCGGTCGTGTTCTGTTTGTTGGTCTCTCACTGATGAAGAAGAACCAAAGGGTTCCTCAGAGGTAGTTCAATGAAGTTGGGTCTCAATGGTGTTTGTGTCTCTTGTCTGAGACTTTGGTATTGTTGTTTGTTATGGTAGGGACAGGTTGCTTCTGTAGATATTAAACTACCAAGAAGAAGTTTGCTTGTGGAGTTCAGTTGCAACTCATGCGGAGAAAGAACAAAGCGGCTTATCAATCAGCTGGCTTATGAACGTGGCCTTGTCTTTGTCCAGGTAAGACTTTGCTCCTGTTTTCTTGAATGTTTGGTTAGAATGTCCAAGAGTTGAGGAGAGACAAAACAAAAGAGAGTCATTTGGTTTGATTGTCTTCCTTTGGCAGTGTGGTGGATGTCTTCAGCATCATCAACTGGTTGACAATCTTGGTCTCATTGTTGAGTACGACTTCCGTCAAAAAACCTCCAAGGATTTGGGATTAGATCAAGTTTGATAAAGCTTGATTCAATTTTGTTTAGGGATGTTAAAATGGGTGAAATAACCCAGCCCAGCCCAGCCCAACCCACAAAAAACCCGACCTAGTTTATGCCCAGCCCGCGAAAACCCATAAACATCTATACTATTAAAGCAGAATCCCTAATAGGATTCTGCCCCTGCCTTTTAAAGTTAATTACAATGATATGCCACTGCATTTTTTTCAATAATGAATTAATAAAACAAATAAATAAAGGACTATATTCCAAAGGAAAAATCTAACGTATTCTCCACTTAACATATTTTTCAGAACCATCCATACAGCTCGTGGGACCAAAATCAAACGTATTCTCCACTTAACATATTTTTCAAAACCAACCAGTGTGTTAATGTGTTATTGAGTTTGATCCTCATACTACATAAGTAATTCAAAGTTTCATACACACTTCTCAACATCAATGTTAGGTTCATACACACTTCTCTTTCGTATTAAGGCATTAAGAATGTGTCTACGTTTTCATATCATACATCAAAACTGCATATTGTAATGCATATAGTCATTTCCGAATATCATTCTTACAGATGTGTACTATACGTGTTATCCAACATTCTATATATTTGAATAATTTTTTCAAAAAGCAACAGAATTACACTTCGGTTTACAAATTCATAACAAAAGAATCTCATTTTTTTAGAAATAGTGAACGCCCATCTTCATCTATATTTTTACGTAAAGTTTCTCATCTAAATTCATATTTTTTAGATATTTTTGAGAGTGGTCAATTCATGAGTTTCAAACTTGAGAAAAAAATAAAAGATACACAATTTGTATGATACAATATAGGGAGACACAATATATTGTATAATATAGATATTAACTTCGAAAATAATCTCTATCAATTTCTCTTAAAACAGCATCGAAAAGTAGAAAAATATATAATACATGTTTCCAAAATAATCTCACCGAATTTGCTCATCATTAAAATAGGATCCGCAAATATTTGAATCAATAACGACACTATCTATATTTTGATTCAGAATATCTATCAAGTTTATATTTTAGAATATGCTGCACGTGATTCCTTAAATACTATTAACCTAAACACCTAAATCGTTTTCCTATTGTTATTATAAATATGACTGCGTCAAACGCAGTCGAACGCTTTCTAGCACAAACCATTACACTCCAGAATCAAAACCCTATGGCTCCTACTATGTCACCATAACTTCATGCATTCATCGTCTGAGACTTTGCAAGGATTCTTGCATTTAGATATCTGAATAAAGATATGGATATATCTATACCTTTGTTTTTCTCTAACTTTGTGTGAACAGCGACTGCATGGGTTGTGATAACTGCTTTCTGTTGGGAATAAAGTGTTTATTTCTCAAAAATATATGAAAATAAATTTCCAACTTTTATATCATTTTAAATATCTATTAATATTTTTAACTTAAAAAATCAGCAAAACTATAATTGTATTAGATAATCAAATATTAAACCACATACTTTTATAATTATAAATATTTTGTCATTTTAAAATAATATTTTTTAAAATAATATTTTTTTAAAAATTCCGCGCTTTTAAAGCGCGGGTCAAAATCTAGTTATGGTTAAATTAAAACCCATAAAATAATCCAGTAGGGTATAGGTTAACCCATGGGTACCCAAACTATTTTATTTGTTGTAAAGAGTTTATGTAAAATATTTATATCTTTTTGCCTACATAATCAAATTATACATTTTATATACTAATAAAAAGATAATTTAAATATCTATGCACTAAAAGGGTCTTCTTTCAACTCTTAAAAAATGTAAATTTTTCACAATTTTATATAAAACAAGAGAGATTCTCTTTGGGACATTTCGACGAACACATTCAATAATATCCAAATTTTTCATCAACAACACTAATTTTCTTTCACTATCAAAAGAAGCTAGAGAAGAGAGTTAGAGAGGAAACCTGATAATGGGTTTGCTGCAGAGACAAGCGAACAATCAGAATCAAAACCTGATGATGTTTCTTCCCTGAGACAAGAGAACAATCAAAATCAAAATCAAAACAAGAGAGATAGAGAGAACGTGAGAGAGAGAGAGAAAACGTGAGAGAGATAGAGAGAACGTGAGAGAGAGAGAGATAACCTGAGAGAGATGAAGAGGACGCAGCTTAATTGAGATTTGAGAGAGACAGACTTCGTTTTCCAGATTTGAGAGAGAAGACATAACAAACGACGACGTATATTTTTTTTTAAGTCTGTGGGTACCCAATTACCCTATTGGATTTACCCAAATTAATATATTCTCTAAAATTAATAACCCATACTAAACCCATCTATCTATTTCAGGGTAAAAACCCAGCCCAATACTTATGGGTTTGAGTAAAACCATGGGTACAAACCCACCGTAACATCCCTAATTTTGTTCTTTTTCTATCAGATCAAGTTTGATAATGTGTTGGTGTATACATGGGGAAAATGTAGCTTTGCAAGTATGTCCACACATCCGTGATAGAAAAGAGAGCTACAAATTTTAGGCTGTCATGGCCAGCAGAAAGATAGTTCCCAACCACATTCCCTACTTTCATTCCAAATGATTGAATGTGAAGCCATTTTGTTCAGATGGAAGGTGCAGGAAAAAATTGGTAACAGCATTGTGTATAAAAAAAATGCTTTTAGGGCATTGTCCCAATAATTAACAGCTTTTTAATAAACTGGTATCAAGGCATAACATAACCCACTTCTAAAAAAATGATTATATAACCCAAAACTAAAACATGTGTTTCAATAGAAAGTGTGCATTAACATTACAATCACTGGGATTACAATGAACCAACCTGGTCTTCAGATTTTAACAAAGAAACAGTGGACATAATAAATATACAATTCTGAACAGATCAGATGCAAAAGTTGTACCGTGGTTTGGCTGCGTCAAAGATACATGAACACTTGGAGGCAAGCTTCTACAGACAGAAGAAGGGTAAGATTTGATGCATCTTGTTAAGGAGTTTCGACGGATGATGATGATGGTGATGATCGGTAGGAGCCGGTGGATCTGAGTCCTTGTCTTTCTTCTTTCTCCTCAGCTGGAAAAACTGTTGCATTGTCTGAGCACATTCTGATTCCAGAACTCCTCGCCGGATTGTCATCTTTGGATGGAACGGGTGAACTGGAGGCGGTGGCTTTTCCGAAACTTCTGATCCATTTCCTTCGCCTCCAGGGAACAGCCTGAAACGTAATCATGTTCAACGATTTTGACTCTGCAATGTTCCGTAACAACATTTCTCAGTTCCAGAAGTTACCTGATCCAGCTGCCATCTGCTCCGAGAAGCTTATTGGGAGCACCCCACACAAGAGTGTTGACCCTTGCTTGAAGTATGGCTCCCGCACACATTGGACATGGTTCTAGTGTTACATAAAGTGTTGTATCCTGTTGGAAGATTAGGCAAGTCAAAGATACACGTATCAAAACCCTGCTAGTAATCGTTGAGATCGCTTTTATTTTAACTTGCTAAAACTTGAACTCTTATGCTCATATACTATTCCTGCTATTGCAATGTAACAAATGTGTATATTTCACCACACCCATGAGGGAGGTGTTTAAGAGAGCGAGAAAGAAAAGTTTACCGCAAGCCTCCATGAACGAAGTGCTTTGGAACCCTCTCGAATGCAAATCATTTCTGCATGGGCGGTTGAATCCCGAAGATCCTCCACCCTGAAACCCAATACTATAGTTTGATGGATCCAGAAAAAGAGTATAGAATGAAAATAGGGTTCAGAGAAAACTAAACGTACAGGTTATAACCCCGAGCTATAATCTTCCCGTCATGCACAAGCACAGCCCCAACAGGTACTTCCCACATATCAGCAGCTTTCTTAGCTTCTACTAACGCTTCCTTCATGAATATTTCATCAACTGTTCGCCTATCAGCTTCTACTCTGTATGCTTCTTCCCATTCTTCAAAACTGTCCCTCACAACCTGTTTCTTCCTCTGAAGTTTCCTTTGTGTCAATGGGGAGCCTGTCGATGTGGAACCTGTTTCTTCCTGGGATTTTGCGCTTAGAGGCTGTTGTTGTTCCACCTGCCCTCTTAAGCTACTACTGCCAGATACCATGCTGGGAAGGGATTTTGAAGGTCCCTTTACAACAGGAGACCTTAGGCTGCGAGCTGGAAATATCAACGGCTTTTCTTCTGCATCCATTTCAGGAACACGAGCCCGGTAGCGTCTTCCTTCTCCCACCGGCACGTTTTGATCGGGAGGTACCTCGGGGGGACTAGATTCTGATGGATCCTTGATAGCAGGAGATCTTATCAGATTTCGACTTGGCAGTCTCATTGGCACCTCTGTCGAAGCTGTTTCAGAAAGCCGAAACTCAAATTCTCTACCTTCATCAACCTCATCCACGCCAACAATTTGATTATCAGATGTGGAAGGCATGCGATAAGATGCAGAGCCACCTTCCAATATTGTGGATGGTGGTGATGAGACTACACCTTCATGCCTCCCAGATTGCTGCTTCCGCTCCGTAGCATCAGAAGATTCAAATTGGCTCCTTGACGAAGTTTGACTAACTTCTGACTGACCTGGGAGAGCAGCTTCTTGTGGCGAAACTCTTTCCGCTTTTGTGTTATCCTCACTGCTTCCGTCATGCTCACGTCCAGAAAACCATGTTGCACTGCTAACTGACTCGTTGGGTGAACTCTTTCCAGTGGGCTTTGCACTCGAGGTCGGGCTTCCAGCTCGTGAGCCCCACCTTAGCCGAGCAATATCGGCGATGACGCTCCACAAGGACCTACCATTTCTTTTGACGATAGCGTTTCCCTCTGCTGCATTGCCTTCTGTGGGTACTGGTTGGGGAGTAGCCTGAGCAGAATCTGTAACCCACATTTCATCTGAAGGTCCCTTTGCTCCTGAACCACCAGATGAACGCCTCGAGTCCCGCCTCTTCAACTGATTACTTTCAGCTCTTCGCTCCTCAGTCTCTGAAGTTGATACTTCATGCTTGGCCTTCTTCAGAAACTCCCCAATAAATTTCTCTGATGACTGTTCCAACCGTTGGGCAGAACCTAGAGCATCTTCCTGTGTTCTAAATCCCATCAGTTCTCCAGCAGACTGACTATTAACAATAGCTCCTGCTCCTCCTGGATGTTCAAAGGCTGTTGGATAACCAGTTTCTGATGTTCCCTGAGAACTTTCTTGAATGAAAGCTCCACCACTTCCATAACTTTTTCCTGAGCCTCTGCTTACTAGCTGAGAAGTAGGAGGAATCAGTGTTGTTTCAGATCCTCGCATCTCCTCTGAAACCAAATCTACCAGCTGCATTCTGTTTCCAGATACCAAAGTCAAAGATGACTGTGAACTGGAGGGCTCTTCAGACAGCTTTCCTTGAGAACTTTGCAACTCCAAGGCCTTTTGACCTTCTTTAGTCGAGTTAGCACCGCTTTTTCCTGCTTTGCTGTCCATTTGCACAGTTGTAGTACTTTCTTGACCAATTAGCCTCTTCTCAGATTTTCTCTCAATTTCTGTATACCTTACTACATCACTAGTATGAAATACAGACACTGAAGTTCTATCAGATTGCATCGTTTGCGAGGGATTCTGTTCAATATGATAATCTTGATGTCTCTCTTCTGATTGCAATCCAGAAACCACGCCAGCATTTACTTCTTGGTTTCTAATCTGGTCTTCTCTTTGCGAGACATAAGTATTTTTGATGTTTGTGTTATAGATTTCTGAACTTCCAGAGAAGCGCTCAGTACTCGTCCTCATACCCGCTTGCATAGATATCCTTTCCTCCACCGGAGGTTGCCGATTATTTATCGGTTTTGGAACATTTTGGCGCATATGTATACCTTCCTCCTGGCTACTGCTATATTTGGTTCTCCTGCGCATTTCAGACACTCTTTCCTCACTGCTATAACGAGCACCAAATCTTTCCTTCACTTGCTGCTGAGAATTCCCAATATTTTCTCTTTCCGAATCATTAACAATAGAGTGGACTCTCTCGTCCTCCCTTTCACCAAAGATCTTTTGATTTTGGGAATTCGTCTCCACATCGTTAACATGGATCTCATGAATTTCCAAATCTTCTTCATAATTTCCCGTCGACTCAGACACTCTGTTACCAGTTTGACTAATCTGCTTTCTTCTTCTTCTCTGGTTCGTAGTCACTGCCTGGTTTGAATTTTCCCCTTCCTCAAATACCTGCTTGCCATAGCTCGAACTCTCGTCCCTCTTCCTCCTCGAATGCACCTGAGAGACTTCCTTTCTAGATTTCATTCCTTTGGCTGACTGTTCAACAAACCTCTTCTCTGAATTTCTCAAGTTCTCGCGACGAAACTCCACATCCTCCTCTTCTTCATCCTCAGCTTCACTCTCGAAATCCCCAGAAGAAGCAAGAGAATAATACGATGAACAACTCGAACTCTTTGTCCTTGTTGGTCGAACTTCTCTTTCTTCCTTCCTCCTAAAATTTTCCCCACCACCAGTAACCAACTTAGAACCACGCCGAGTCTCACTCTCCAGCTGAGACTTTTTCTTCCTCCCACCACAATGCTCACACTCATACTTCTCCTCTAACTTCACATTCTCTCTAACCCCATTTCGCCTATACTCCTGCCTACCAAATCCCTGAGGTCTCTCCACTCCCTCCCTCTTAACTCTACCAAAAGCTTCAACCTTTATCACTTCCCTCTTCTCTTCAACTCTACTACAGTTTCTACCCTCACCTACCAGTTCCTCACTCAAAAACGAAATCATAGCCTCTACATCATCTTCACAACACTCATTCGATTCATCCGAAACCCTAACCCTAAACCTTCGATTTCTTCTTGTGACGCCACAAGAAGGATAAACCTCAGAATCACAACAATGCACATCAAGACGAGTCCTATTCACACCAATCATCAACCTCCTCGGCCACTGAATAAGCGTGGATTGTCTGAGGCCATAGAGCACGAATCCAGGGTTTATCGACACCTTAGGCTTCACAAAGGAGGGTGCTGAGTACGAGCAGCAGCAACAGCGCGAGAGAGAAGCAGCGCAGCAGCATTTCGGAGACGGTTTGGCGAATCGGTGAGATTCAGATCTCTCGGGGAGCAAAGAGGAGTAACCATGGTGATTCCTCGGCCACAGAACTGAGTTTGTGTATGTGTTGAACATTATTGGCGGAAGAGAATAAGAAGAAGAAGAAGATGATGAGGTAGCTCGTTAAGCAGAGGAGGAGACCATTGTTGTGATCTCGATGATGAGATTTTACATGGGAAAGTGGTGGATTTGATCTGCAGAGGAAGACGACAATTAGCGAGTCATTATTAAAAAAAAAAACCAGCTCTGTACAACTCAGTTGGTAAATTCTGAATCTGACCGAGTCGAAATTGAGTATACATTGGGCTTTTTTATTAGGCCTTTTTAATATATTGGGCCGGAAAAAGATATGGAACCGGTTAAGTCAAAAATCGAACTTCTGGTGTAATTTGTAAATATATTTTGTTTTTGTTATTCAACCCTTTGCAAAATCTAACATTTATACAAATTACTAGAAACTAACACTTCTTGGTATTTGTATATCAAGAATTGTTAATAATGTGTTAGGGTCTTTAACTTGTACATCAACATCTATGAACATGGACATCAACATCTATGAACTTGTCCATGAAGGACTTGTTTGTAAGATTATATATATATAATGTAATAATTTTGTTGAGTAAGTAATAGTCTAATAGACTAAAACTTTAGTGTTTAGTTAAAAATCGATCAATATTACCAATGTTGGGTGTTAGTTTTTTATGGTCAAATTTTTGATAGACCAAAACATATTATGGTCAGCATTGCCTGATTAAGAAAAGGGGACGTATCGAACATCAGATTATGTCAGAGAATTGCGTAGTGGAACAGCCGAAGATTATAGATCAGAGTTCCAGTACAGAGATAGCCAGTTGTTGCATCAAAGTCTTTTATCTTTGTTGCTCTTTCAAGATTGTCAATAGTCCTCAAAGTTATACTGTCATTCTTAGAGAAATAAGAGTGTATATGGAAATTACATACGCTTTGGTTCAGTCATGTTAAGTTGTTAACCCAATAGGACATCTTGTGAAATGCCAATGATCAACGACAATGAATTATCATTGCTTTCAGCTATTTGGTACTGTGATATCAAAACTAGTTTTAGTTAACTAAGTGATGTTTAACCTGAGAATTTTCGAGAATGGGGAAAAAAACTGTGATTAGAGCTGGGAATTTAACTCTTTACCCGCGGGTCTCGCCTGATCCGCAGCAAGACGTGTGCGGATCGGCCAATATAAAAAATTTAACATGCAGTGCGGGTGCAGTTGAGTCGGTTTTAAACGAGGTTAGTGCGGGTCTAAGTTTGAATCGCGGGTACTCGCCAAACCTTAGAACTCAGGTTTTTGGTTATTGGATACTCTCACTACTATCAGGAAAGAACGTGAGGGTTATTTACGCACTCAAATATCCCATCATGGACGGGAGAGAAACATACCATGTCTTTTTTTTTCAATTCCAAATTTTGGTTGCAAATTCTAGAAAGGATATGGTATAAACACACACACTTAGATTGTGAAAAAAGAAAATCACGAAGAAAGACATGGTTGAATTCGAATGATATGTTTGATAACCGCATTTATAAACCCATATAGATCCCATTGGTCCCCTATGCTTGCTTGCAAATCTCATTCTTGTGTAAAATCTCAATAGAGAGTTCGACTTCTTAGCTTAATCCTAACACCCTAAAAGAAATTGTTCTCACTTCTCACCAAACATGAGCGACAGAACTACAGATTCACTAACATAGAAGTTGAGAGTTTCATACTATGATTCAAAGTCACAAAAGAGGATACACAAGATAGAAGCCGTGAGCAAAAGCACCGGCGAGGACAAGACCGAAGAGACGTCCCTGAGAACTGGCTGATGCCTCAAAGACAGCCGAATAAGAGGAAGAGCAGGGGCGTATATGAGAACATAAGAACGGAAAATAGGCCCAAGAGAAACAAAAACAAAAGAGAAAACAAAAACGGTGGGAAAATTCTCTTTTCAAAAAGTCAACCCAAGAACTTGTGGACTTTTTAAACATTGGATTTGTAAGAAAAAACGTATATTATAATATTGATTTGATTTAAGATTTACTAGTATTAACTATTAAGTATTAACTAAGATCCAGAGCAGGACCATGTTAGGATTATTTAAACAAAGACTTTTACAAACTGCCATGCAAATGATAGATTTGATTATTCTGTGAACTGTAAATGGTTGGTTCGGTCAATGAATAAATGATTCATGGCCTGCCACGTTTTACGTGCCTTCTTTTATCAAGCGTTACCATATTAATAAAGCGCATCTAATTGTCACACCAAATACATCCTCATCACACACGTGATTCTCATTCATCTTAGATCTTTGATTAACCTTTTCCAGAAGACCAGAACTGTTTTTGGGACGTGCAGGTGCCCCGTGGTAATAATAATTAACCTTCCGATTATATTCTGATCCTTCTCAAGGGAAAGTTTCTAATTGTGTTCTTTGATGATATATGTTTGTTTGTCTATAATCGCCTTCATACAAATTCAAAAATACAAGTGAATGGATAAAAGCCTGAACGCTAATTAACAGTGAAACTTGAAAATTATTTCATGTATTATTCTAAATTCTTATATAGTATATGCAATCACCAAAATCTGTCAAAACTTGAACACAAAAAAAAACAAAGCAACAAGGGAATATCCAAAAGATAGAAAACAAAGACAATTTACTTACCTCGTGTACATACTAATGAAAGAACACTCTTTGGTTACACATCTTACATTCACTTGCTTCAAACCTACAAAATCAAACCCACACTATGAAACAGGAGAAGAAGTTGTCGTGTTCGTAGAGGAAGATGCCGCCTGAGAGTTGCACTGGCCGCTACTTCTCTCCACCGAACGTTTAGGAGATTGCGGTGGTAGTGATTGTGGTGGTGGTTGGAGCGTCACTGGAGCATATGCACCACCACCATTATTGGCTACATCTGACGGTGGAGGAACGTCTTGTGGTGAAGGCACCCATATCCCTCCGACCACCACAAACTGCGGTTGTTGGGAGTTTCCGTTACCCTGCGCCGTCACCGTAGTCGCTGGCCTTCTTGTGTGAAGTCTATATTTCTGAATATTCCACAAAATAGTATTTGAAAGGTTAATTACCAAAAAAAAAAAGATTTCAAAAATATTCAAATTAAATCTAGAGAGAAGATTAATAGTAAACCTGTAAATGGCTTTTAACTTCGTCGTTGGTTAATCCATCGACTTTCATATGATCCCTGATCTGTTTTGGTGTAGCAACTGCAAAATTACCCCAAATAAAACAAAATATTACTTTATTAATCTAATCAATAATCATCAACTACCCAATCAGAAAAGAGATAATCATCAGTCATGAAATTAAATATTTTACCATGTGATCCTCCCAGCTGCTGAAGCGCGTGAAGGAACCGCCGGTGTAACTCCGGCGACCAACACCGCCTCTGCTTTCTACGCGTTTGCGACTGCGATTGTTGCTGAAGTACATGTTCCTCTCCCTCTCTACCCACACCGCAGGTTTCCGTGGTGGAGCTAGTGGTCGTCGCCGGCGCGGAAGCAACCACTTTCACCGCCGGAGCTAAAGCCACCGCTCTCACCGCCGCCGGCTGAAGATCAGTCTCGCGTTTTTTCTCCCTTTGAAACGGCTGAAACCCACCGCAGTTGTTGTAGTTGTTTGGTTTCACCTCAACCACTTTCGCCTTCTTACCTACTACACGCTCCGGATTAGACACTTCGTTTGTATCCGGCGACGGGTTCCATAACTGAACAGATCTGAGCCAATCTGATTTCTTCTTATCAACGTTGTTCCCGATCTCTTCAGGTGTTGGAGATTCGTGTTCGCCGTTTTCCTCTATCTTCTTGGTCGGAATAAACTCCTCTAAGACCGGACCACCAGAAACACTAGTGGTCTGCTCTGAACACTGCTCTGAGGTTGTCGATGTACTCGACAGCTCCTTCCGACACGCCTCTATCGCTACAAAAAAAAATCCAAACCATTTGAATTAATATGGAGGCAGAGTTGAGATAAAAAAAAATATGTGTTTTTGTTTTGTTTGTGTTAACTACCTTGCGTGACGAGCTCTAAACATAAAGGAAGCTCTCGTTGAAAGACTTGAATCTTCTTTTGTTCTTCTTTAAGAGCTTCAACGTATTCATGACATCTCTGCATTTTCTGGGCGTAATCATTCTCCATTTTCTGAACTTACTATAATGGTAAGGAAGTAAATGGTTTTAGATCTATAGAGGAGTGGGTGCAGTTTGGTGTAGAAAGAATATTGGATCTAAATGGAATCGGAGAGGAATAAACGTCGAGAGAAAATTCTCGAGAGATGGAGAGAGAGAGAGAGAGAGTTTTTAGGACATGAATGTAGGAAAATGGTTCGAGGTCGGGGCGTCGCGTACCTAAAACGAATCTCTGAGAGTTTTAATTGTATTTGGAACCTTTTCTAAAAGGGTAGAAATGTAAAATTGAGGAGGTGTGGGGTTCGGTGTTGTGTGAATATTCGAGGGATCAGATTCGGGTTTGGTCGCATCTGGATTGAGCTGGAAAAGCTGACGTCACTATTCTCAATCTTTAAAGCTGTTTTCGTTTTAAGATAAGAACGAAGACTCGACATTACATATATCTTTGTCTCTCCAAACTTAACTCATCATTTACAGCATTTGCTAAATTAAGACTCATACTAGAGCTTGATCCGCGCATCCGCGCAGGTGTTAGTTTTTTTATAAATGAATATTTATTTCTATAAGTGATAATATATATTTTAAAATTTACCCATTCAATTTTTTTTAATATGACATTTCTAAACACAATAATTTTATAGTTTATATTGAGTAGTTTTATTTTATCACATAAACCCTTAACTATATCATCCATTTATTTAGAATATGACCTGTAAAGTCACACAAATGTATTTTTATTTTTTATGGATCAAAATTTTATGATTATATTGTTGTATAAACTGTTTTTATGGATCAAAATTTTATGATTATGTATAATAAAATTGTTGTATACTATTTATTATGTATATGTGGAATTAGTAAAATAATTACCATATAATGTATGTAATTACGAAATGTATATATAGAATTAAATATTTTCAAACACACATATGTATAATAAAAAAGGAAAGGACAAAGAATATTAAAAGTTAAGTTTATTAACTATTGTTGCCATGATCTTTTAGTTAGAATATGATTTTGGAAATACATTAATTGAAGAGAAAAGACAAAAATCCTAAAGAATAGGTTAATTAATAATTTCAGTGGCATGCCATTATAAATATAGTGGAAAACTAAGGGATAATCTAATTTTGTACTCCTCTTTTAATAGATTAGATTTAGAAATTGATATAACACATAGATTCTTGCTGGATATTTAATCTAGTAAAATAACTTAAAAATAGTTAAAAGATAAAGAAACGGTTTCTTTAATAAAAATCTACAAGTTTTTTTTGAGAAAATGTTCAACCACATGTATGAAACCAAAATTTATTTGTTTGTGAATTTGTATTTGTCATTCTAACAAGTAACAAATAATCCTCAAGGAAAAATTATCTACCTAATCAATAATAATTGTTAACTGCAGTGTAAATAGTCCAGATTCCTCATGATAATCTAACCAGCTATTTACGTTATTTGTTTAGATATTTTAGTAAGCAAAAGTTGAAATAGAGAATGAGTTAATTTGGTGAAAGGAATATTCTTTGAGAAGTTATGGAGGAAAACAAGAATCACGAGAAAACAAAGAAATTTTTAAAAAGAAAGAATCTTAAGAGTAAAGAAGCGTGAGACTCACAGTCTTGCCCCCACGCCGCGTAGGATTTTGATTGAAAGTCTCTTTTTATTTATTTCCGACCTTTGATTCTTCCCAAGAGCCATTTTTCAGTTACCAATGTTCACGCGCTTCTATCGTGCGTGCCCACGTGACAAATTCTTATTCAATTTTGATTGCAACCAGATTTGCTTTTGTCATTACTAGCTTATTTTGTTGTTGTGCGTTTGGTTTTGTTGTTATCGTTTTAGATTTTTTTTTTTTCCATTTATGCTTCGTTCATATAGACGATTCGGTTCCTTAATATGTTTCATTTAGAAAAGGTTAAATAGTTTTGTGGTGAAAGTGAAACTGTTGTATAAACTCATACAGTTATAATATAAGTGAAAATATTCTACAGAAACTATTTTGTAGTACTTGCTAGATGAGTCGAGTCAAGAATATGGACCAATACTCATTGAAAAAGGCTAGTAGTCATTGATTTCCATCTGTAAATGTGGGTCTACTCCTAGTGACAATTATGAAACCAGCAGTAGCCAGATATGAAATTTAGAACATAATTTAATCAGGCTGATTAGGCAAAAATCAGATTCATTTCTCAACATGTTATTTTTTTGGTCGTTTCAACGTGTGTTCTTTTATCCAACAAATGAATCTGTTTTATTAAATAACATGTAAATTTACACTTAGAGCAGCACTTGTTTGAAGATGATTAGTTGATTACAAGATCTTTAGCACTAGCACATTCTGGCGTTCTCTTCACAAGATCTCCTTCATAACCAGTCATCACAATCAAACAAGGAAACCAAACTGACGTTATCACCATGGTCATGAAGCAAATCTTCGTTTATGATAATTGTTTTGTGGATATAGAAGAATCAGTAAATTCAAGGAAGAGATGTGCAAGAATGTACATACAAATCAGAAATTGGCTACTTTTTGGTCTATAATCAAATGCTATAAGTTACCAAAAGCGATTATAGTGTTTTATATTGATGTCAGTTTTAACCCATCCAATATGTGATCAGATCTCCAATATTCAAAATTACAATCTTCAAAAAAGGAGAAATTACTACCTTACATGATTAAGGTTCGTGCATTGGATTTAGACGCTTGTACATTTGACACAAATCTTTGTTGTGTGGATGCATAAAATCTAATAGACTGATTTATATTTATTTTTGAAATATATATTGCATCAACTGTTTGACGATTTTATAGTTTCAGCTAGCCAAGAAGAACTGCAGCAAAAAAAAAAAGATTCGTGAAGAAGTAAGGCGATAGCATTTAATCTCAAGAATCAAACAACGAATCAATGAAGATATAGTAGTGATCATATGAAGAAGGTTAGAGAAAATTAAGTCAATTGCATAATTGAAACGAGGAACCAACAAATGATTCCGGTAGCCGTTCCTAAAGCTACTAAACCGGAAAAAATACCACAGGAAATAATAATTTGTTCAGTGAACCGGACGGTCAGGCAAAAACAGTTTAAGGATGAAAACAGCAAAACGCCAAAGCAGTTAATCCCTAATCACTCAGACCTCGGCGATTAGTGATTACTAATCATAGCGTACTAGCTTAAGATCTACGCAATTGTTATATATAAAAATACTTACGGGGATAAATGTTATATATAAAAATAATTTTTATCTATTATTATTTATTTGTAATTATTTACGTATTATGTATATAATTAAATTAGAGTAAACGCATAAATCAAAACAATACATCTTGTTTATTCATGATATTTTTTAGTAAATAAATCAAAACAATCATTTTGTTTATTTTATATAGTATATAACTAAATTTCAATGACATGGACATGTATATAGTATATTTTAATATAAATATTTATTATTGAGAATTCATATTCATGTGATAAAACACAAAATTTCTAATGTACGATTTTTTAATGAAAATTTCAAAATTAAAATATTAAGGTTTCAATACCTTTTCAATACAAACTTCGAAATTATCATATTTAAGTATTTTTCTAATATTATATAGTTTAATTTTAAACTATATTAATATATAATATGAATGTTTAGTAAATGAGACTTTATATTCATACGATTTATGATCATTTGTATCTTGTTATTACAAAAAAAAGTTAAACTATTGATCAGAAAATTTTAGCGTGAGACATTTAACGTTTTTAGTAATTTATAGTCGTTTTAAAAATTCAAAATATAACATATAAGATTTTTTTATTATATGGTTAATCTGGTTGTTTAATATATTTTAATAATATAAAATTAAACAAAAAAGAAGCTAAGATACAAAAATTATTATCAAAAATTTATTATTCATTATTAGTAATTGTCATATATACGTTAAACGTATTAGACAATTTCGTAACTTTTATTTAAGGAAAGTGCGAGAATATTATTTTGTACACTATTTATCAATTTAATAGTTAGTTTAATAAAAAAATATAATATAAATTAATATTTAATAACATATTTCTCTAAAAATTATGAATTTTATTTTTACGGTGATCACGTGACTACAAACACAATGTTGTAATGTTTCTCAATTAATATATAAGGATTAATAACTCTCAAAACGCAGCGTTTTGATTCAGAAACTCCATAACCACGAATTTCTCAAATGTTTTTCTTTTTTTTTTGTGATGAAAATTGTTCGGTCCTGATTATCTCTGTGTGTTGAGAAGTGAGAAGCAGCATAGACGAAGGAGGAGAAGACATGGAGAGTGCGATATGTGGGAGATTAGCTCTCGCACCAAGCTCTCTCTTCAATTCCAAATCAGGTTTTCTTCTTCTTCTTCTCTACCTCTAGTTCCTTACCAACGTCACTTTCCTCTTATCATTATCTGCTGAATAAAAGCTTAAAACTTTAATTAGTAATAAAGTCCGTATCTTTCTGTGTATAATTGCTCGCGCCAAGTTGAAATTACAGGTTTTCTTGGTCGAATTTGCGGGAAAAAGTAATCGTTTTTTTTCAGACAGTGTGAGACAAAATTTTCTTTTGCCTGTGGATGGACAAAGGGTTCAGTCTGATAAATTAGGTTGACAAAACACATGTTGTTGTGTTTTCGGATATGCAATTTCTAAAAGATTCAGACCCTTTTTAAAATGTTTTGGTGGCTTTTGTACTTGTGGTTTTTGTTTTTTCAGCTATTTGTTTGATTGACTAGTATGAATGTTATCGTCTCTATACTATATGTTATAAAGCCTTAAGGTATGAGTTTATTTTAGATAAATGTGGTTCCTTATTGCACTATCGGACTTCGATCTTAGTCAAATTGTGTTTCAATCATGGTTTCTTTGTTCTTTGTTCATGTCATTTAATTTCCATGGATGTATTTGTCTTGTGATAACAGCTGAGATCTCTCTTACTTGATGTGTACAGGGGACAAACATTCTGTCTCAAAAGGACCATGGGTGAACAATCGTGGAGTTCTCATGATTATGTCTGCAATGGGCAAAGGAGGCGGTGTGTTGGACAAACCAATTATAGAGAAAACCACTCCTGGTCGCGAATCCGAGTTTGATCTGAGGTATATGCTCACAAGATAGAGTTTAAGTCTATAACCCTGAACAGTTCCCAAAGACGCATGCTTATTAATGTTTCATTACATTGAGTCTGGTTCAGGAAATCAAAGAAGATGGCTCCACCGTACAGGGTGATACTACACAACGACAACTTCAACAAAAGGGAATACGTGGTCCAGGTGTTGATGAAGGTCATACCAGGCATGACTGTAGACAACGCAGTCAACATTATGCAAGAAGCCCACATCAATGGTTTGGCTGTTGTGATCGTCTGTGCTCAGGCCGACGCAGAGCAACACTGTATGCAGCTGCGCGGTAACGGCCTTCTCAGTTCCGTTGAACCTGACGGTGGAGGCTGCTGAATACTCTAGTTAAAATTCGTATAGATTTTTCCACCTCCCAGGACTCTCTATTTAGTTTAAAACAAAAATGTCCTTTTAATGTATATAAATATCAGAAATTTGGTACAAGACTGTTTACTATATGCAAGGAACCTTTCCTTTATAGATGCTTTATAAATATCAGCAGCTGCGGTGCACAATGTTTGTGCTCTGGCCAAGCAAAAGGGAAATGGCTATCAGTTTGATACAATCATTTTGTAACTTGCTCGACAGTGTAGAAATAAAGACACTCAACAAGTTCAAACAAAACAAACTTAAATTGTTAATTTAGTGTAGCAGGTTACTATTCTACCATCGGTTATGATTTTCCAAATAAGTATATAATCGATTTTTTCTTGATGAAGTGATTTATCAGGTTATGTTATATTGTTGTAAGGTGAGAAGAGAAATGTTGTTCAACAAGTAACCTTAGCATATATATATAGAACATAGCCAACTTCACTTGCTTGAGATGAACGCAGTCCAAAACAAATCTTTCTTCATAGAACTACTTGTTATATTAAGTCTTTCCAAGTGTATCAATTTGCCTAGAGATGAAGATGTAGTTTCAGTAGTACATTGAATGCCGTTGAGAGTGTCTCTAGCCTTGTCATACTGTGAATATCCATCACATTGTGGTATAATTTATCCATCTGCAACATCTCGGATGCTCGCTCTATCGGTAATAAATCGGCCTTGGTATTCTTTCTGCAGCCCAGTAATAGGAGTACAGTTTACCCAACATCATTTTGATAGCAAGGTAGAAGAAAACATGCTTGATTCGGTCCAATCTCCTTCTCTCCATATATCATCAATGACCGACCAAAGATTTTTGTGTTTCCAACACTCCAACGAGCTTTTCTTGAAGTTCCTCTTCTGTCATCTCTAACACCTTGTACTCTGGCTTGAGTTGTCGCGAGATCGTCTGCCAGACATTCTTCCTTGTAAACTGTTGTGAAACACATACCACCGTGAGTCTTGAAAATTGACTTTTTATTATCTCATGATTATAAACTTGTCTTGCAAGTGTGGTTTTACCAAGACCGCCCCATACCGGTTATAGAAACCACTTGACTGCTACTTTTCTCCACCAAAATGCCAACCAATATATCAACTATGTTCTTCCCGTTCATAACAGAATCTTTCTTCACTATCCCAACTGCAAACCCACTGAGATCATACTCTCCCCCTGCGTAAAAGTCTGGCATCTCCGCAGTCTTAAAAAGCCAAACAAAAACCAATCAAACCAAGACCAAGCATGCATAAGCTACATTGCCAAAAGCAAAAACATACCTCTCCTCCTAAGAGAGCACAGTCTGATTGCCCCCCTTTAATAACCTGGAAACAGTAGCATAGACACTCTTCATGAATATCAAGTCCTAAAAGTCAGAGATGAAGCAACCATACCTTCTCTGCAAGGTCTACATGGAGACGACTAGTAGCAAAGTAATCTAGGAAGAAGAGAGGCTTAGCACCGGAAGTAACTGTTACAGGAATAAAAGAGAGAAGATAAGAAGGACAGGTGTCGAATAATGAGAGGAGGAAGAGAAGAGCGGTTAGGATCGTCAACAGTATGGACGAGCCAACAGAAGAGTGACACGTGTTTTAATTCTATTGGTCGTCGTCATTTGTTCTGTTGCGAGTATAAACAGAGTAGTCATCGTTTTCGTTTAGATTCATTCAGAAAAGTTGTGATTGTAATCTCTCTAAACCTTGGATACAATTCTATAAGTCTTTTGCTCATCTTTGGGAAAGATCGTTCTCGATCGGGATCTTTTGCAAGTGAGTATCGATTTGGTGTTTCTTGTGAACGGCGAATCGAATCATAACGGTAAACTGAGTTTATCGTTATCAGTGGTATCAGAGCTAATCCTTCCTTGGATTTGGTACAGATACGAGTACGAAGATGACGGAAACAAGATCGCAAGCTTTAGCGAAGAGCACGACGGCGCGTGAGAGTGACGGTGCTACGGAAACACGCTTCGGTGCGATCGAACGGGCGTTGGAGATTCAGAACGAAAAAACATCGCAGATTGGCGAGAGTGTTCGTCAGATGACTGAGGCGATTAAGATGTTAACAAGCCAAAATCCACATCATGCGTCTGCAAGTGGTACGGCTCTTGATCGCGATGAGATTCATGTAGCGGCGGAGAACGAGATTCATCGACCTTACTATCACGGTCACCGTCGTAACCACAATGGTATGACGAGGATGGGAAAAATCGATTTTCCCCGATTCGATGGAAATAAGCTAAAGGAGTGGCTTCCGAAGGTGGAACAATTTTTCTTGATTGATGATACACCAGAGGAATCGAAAGTGAGCTTAGCTTCAATGCATTTTGATGGTGAAGCATCAGCTTGGCATCAAGCATTGGTGCAGGAGGATGAAGAAGCGTTGATATTAAGAAATTGGAGGGGTTATCGAAATAGGCTCAAAGAACGTTTTGAGGAAGTGCTTGATGATCCAATAGCTGAGCTTAAGGAATTAAAGGAGACTGAAGGTATCGCTGAGTATCATGCGAAGTTTGAACTCATTCGAGCTAGATTACGGATGTCAGAAGAATACTTGCTGAGTGCGTATTTAGCTGGTTTGAGGTTGGATACACAGATGCATGTGAGGATGTTTCATCCAACATCAACGCGGGAATGCTTGGTACTGGGGAGGCTTTATGAGAAGGCACATCCTCGAAGAGAAGGGAAGGGAACTTGGAATCAAGCTAAGCCAGGGTATAACCAACAAAAAGGGTTGCTTTCAGTTCGGAAAGAGGAGAGTGGTAACCAAAAAGAAGAAGTGGGTAAACCGAAAGAGATGAATGGTAAGCTGAAACCATTTCTGACTCAAGCCGAAATGAGTGAAAGAAGAGCCAAGGGATTGTGTTACTACTGTGATGAAAAGTTTACACCTGATCATTACCTGAAGCATAAGAAAACACAACTGTATGCAATGGAGTGTGAGGAGGAAGAAATCTTTCATGAGGCATTGGGTTATGAGAGTGAGGAAGAGAAGTGCTATACGGAGGAGCAGGCTCGTATTTCTATCAATGCCATATCTGGAATCTTGGATTATACTACAATGAAGGTTCGTGGTACTCATGGAAAGAAACCAATCTATGTGTTGATTGATTCGGGGTCTACTCACAACTTCATGGATATTAAGACGGCTAAAAAATTGGGTTGTCACATTAAAGAAGCGGGTAAGACAAGAGTTGCGGTGGCTGATGGTAATCGTATTGAAGTTACAGGAAAGATTGAGAATTTTCACTGGGAGTTTCAAGGTCAACTATTTGTTTCTGACTTCATGGTCATAGCCTTGGGTGGTCATGACGTAGTTCTTGGAGTACAATGGTTGGCAAAGTTGGGTCCTATTACTTGGGACTTTGAGAAACTGGAGATGCGATTTAAATGGAAGAATCAGAAAGTTATGTTGACAGGAATTCAACCTGGTTCAGTCAGAGAAGTGAAGTTTAAGCAGAAACAACTAACTCAGGATTCTGATATGCAGTTACACATGATCTATGCTTATGATGAATCTGAGTTGGAACCTTTGAGCTTAAATTTGTTTGGAGAAGCAACAGAGGAGGGCGAGAAGGATGAGAGAATCGAGGAATTGTTGGAAGAATTTGAGGATATTTTTCAAGAACCTCAGCAGTTACCTCCTTTCCGGAGGAATCATAACCATAAGATTGTATTGAAAGAGGGTGCAGAGCCGGTAAATCAACGTCCTTATCGATATGCGGTCCATCAGAAGAATGAGATTGATAAGATGGTAAAAGAATTGCTGCACGCAGGCACAGTTCAATTGAGTTCTAGTCCGTATGCATCACCAGTGGTATTAGTCAAGAAGAAAGATAATACTTGGAGGTTATGTGTAGATTACAGACAGTTGAATAACATGACTATCAAGGACAGTTTTCCTATTCCACTCATTGAGGATCTAATGGATGAGTTGGGTGGATCCGCAGTGTACTCAAAGATAGATCTGAGAGCAGGGTACCACCAGTTACGAATGGAGGAAAATGACGTGCACAAAACTGCTTTCAAGACTCACAGTGGCCACTATGAATACCTCGTTATGCCATTCGGCTTGACTAACGCACCTGCAACTTTCCAAGGTTGGATGAATGATGTTTTCAGAGACTGCTTGAGGACGTTTGTTCTCATCTTCTTTGATGATATACTGGTTTACAGTCCTTGTATCGATGATCACATAAAACATCTTCGCACAGTTTTCCAACTGATGAGAGCTAATAAGATGTTTGCTAAGCGTAGCAAGTGTGCGTTTGCGACATCTCGAGTGGAATATTTGGGCCATTTCATTCAAGCATCAGGAATTTCTACGGATCCAAATAAGGTCAAGGCTGTAGCGTAATGGCCAATACCGACTAGCTTGAAGAAGTTGAGAGCGTTTTTGGGATTGGTTGGTTATTACAGGCGCTTTGTGCGAGACTTTGGTATCATTGCTAGACCGTTGACAGCTCTGACAAAGAAAGATGCGTTTATGTGGACGGTAGAGGCTACAGGAGCATTGGAAACATTGAAAAAAGCGTTGTGTGATGCCCCAGTCTTAGCTCTTCCGCGCTTTGACAAACCATTTATCGTCGAGACAGATGCATGCAGTCACGGTATTGGCGCTGTTTTAATGCAGGAAGGACACCCAGTGGCATTCATAAGTCGTCACTTGAAAGGGAAGCAATTATCTCTGTCTATCTATGAAAAGGAGTTACTGGCTGTGGTCTTTGCTGTTCAGAAATGGAGACACTACCTCTTACCTAACCATTTCATCATCAAGACTGATCAACGCAGTTTAAAATATCTGTTGGAGCAGCGTTTGAATACTCCGATACAGCAACAATGGTTACCAAAACTTTTAGAGTTCGACTATGAGATACAATACAGACAAGGGAAAGATAACGTCGTGGCTGATGCCTTATCACGTGTTGATGGAGCTGACATTTTACACATGGCCATGACAGTGTTGGAGTGTGATTTGTTGAAACAGATACAAGAGGAGTATGAAAATGATGTGGCTTTACAGGAGATTATTACAGAGTTAAAGAAGAAACCGGGAAGTAAGAAGCATTTTTCTTGGTATCAGAATATATTGCGAAGGAAGAACAAGATTGTCGTTCCTAGCCAGCCTACACTTCGTGAATCGATCTTAAAATGGTTACACGGATCTAGTCAAGCTGGTCATTCAGGAAGGGATGTTACAGTTCAACGGGTGAAGAGCTTGTTTTACTGGAAAGGGATGGCTAAAGACATTCAAGCTTACATTCGTGCTTGTATTATTTGCCAGCAATGTAAGTATGATACTGCAGCTTCACCAGGATTGTTGCAGCCATTACCCATACCAGAGGGAGTTTGGATGGATATTTCAATGGATTTTATAGATGGGTTACCTCGTTCAGGAGGATTTTCTGTGATCTTGGTGGTGGTGGATCGTCTGAGTAAGGCTGCTCATTTCATTGCCTTGAAACACCCGTATTCCGCAGCTTCAGTGGCTCAGGCATTCTTGGATAACGTTTTCAAATTACATGGTATGCCTCGATCCATTGTCAGTGATAGGGATGCGGTCTTTGTCAGCACATTTTGGCAGGAGTTGTTTAAGCTACAGGGTTGTGCCTTGAACCTTTCTACCGCTTACCACCCTCAAAGTGATGGTCAAACTGAGGTTGTTAACCGCTGTCTAGAAACATATCTCAGATGCATGACGAGTGATAAACCTCAGTTATGGAGCCGCTGGTTGCCGCTAGCAGAGTACTGGTATAACACCAGCTTCCACTCTGCAACTCAGATCACTCCCTATGAGATTGTGTTTGGACAACCACCTCCAGTCCATCTTCCTTACTTACCAGGAGAAGCGAAGGTTGCGGTAGTAGCGAAGAGTTTACAGGAACGTGAGGACATGTTACTCATTTTGAAGTTTCATTTACTTCGTGCTCAGCACCGTATGAAACAAGTAGCTGACAGACATCGAAGTGAGAGGTCGTTTGAGCTGGGTGATTGGGTGTTCGTGAAGCTTCAGCCTTATAGGCAGCAGTCAGTAGTTCAACGTTCTTCACATAAAATTTCGCCGAAGTACTATGGTCCTTACAAGATCCTTGATAAGATAGGCGTTGTTGCTTATTGTTTGCAACTACCGTCTACTTCTCAGGTGCATCCGGTCTTCCATGTTTCACAGTTGAAGCGATTGGTGGGCTTGGCTAAGACAGCTAATCAACTACCGTCAGTGTTATACGATGTCACATTGAAAGAACCAGAGTTTTGCTTGGCTCGGAAGATGGTTCAGCGACAAGGTCAGGCAGCAACGATGGTATTGGTACAATGGAAGAATCAATCTGAAGAGGAGGCTACGTGGGAGTATCTTTTTGATATGAAGAGGAAGTTTCCAAGCTTTGAGTTCTAACCTTGTGGTCAAGGTTTTCGGAGGAGGGAAGGTTTGTTACAGGAATAAAAGAGAGAAGATAAGAAGGACAGGTGTCGAATAATGAGAGGAGGAAGAGAAGAGCGGTTAGGATCGTCAACAGTATGGACGAGCCAACAGAAGAGTGACACGTGTTTTAATTCTATTGGTCGTCGTCATTTGTTCTGTTGCGAGTATAAACAGAGTAGTCATCGTTTTCGTTTAGATTCATTCAGAAAAGTTGTGATTGTAATCTCTCTAAACCTTGGATACAATTCTATAAGTCTTTTGCTCATCTTTGGGAAAGATCGTTCTCGATCGGGATCTTTTGCAAGTGAGTATCGATTTGGTGTTTCTTGTGAACGGCGAATCGAATCATAACGGTAAACTGAGTTTATCGTTATCAGTAACATATCGTTCACACTCATAGCAACCTACAAAAGATGAACAAAAACAATTGAGTGTCTCCAACAAAAGGTCACACACACACAAGGCGGGTTAGTGATTGTGTTACCAAGTCGATTCCAATGGTGTGATGGATTCCAGTCTCAAAGGCCAACTTAAGCTTAGTCCCTGCTACAAGAAAAGAATCACCTGCTCCGACCCAAACAAAACCAAACCCAAATCATCAAAAACTAAAACTTGCATTCTCAAGGTGAAAGTTTGCAGCTTTTCTTATGTGTACCTAATGGGAATCTTTGCGATTAAGATCTTCTTTCATGTCTATCCTTTGAAACCTTTGTTCAGTTATGGATAGTTAAATACTTACAATTTTGGCATCAGATTTTGCATGACACTGTAGAGAAGAACTTTTGTTTTTAATAAAAATTTCTTTAGATTTTAAGTTTTAGATTTAGATTTAACATCCACGTTTACATATATAACAATATAAAAATACAGATTTTTTTTTTTTAATCAAATATTTTGATGACATAGTAGGTTAGAAGAATATATATTAATGAATGAAAAATGAAAAATATGTGGTTTAGTATAAAAAAATTAGTATATTGGTATTACTAATATTTTTAATTTAAATAATTACAAAAATATATCGGTTTCTCAGTTCGGTTCGAACCGAACCATTCAGATTGGAGAAATCTTCAACTGAACGGTTTGAAATAGACTTTGGTTCGGTTTAAATCGGTTTCGGTTCGGTTTTTTTGCCCACCCCTAGTAAATATGTATTGGACTTTAATAAAATTCATTTTCTTAAAAGACAAAAAGATCCAAATCGAAATTCATATTAATTCCTATAACCTACATCTTATGGAACACGAAAACAATTTAGTATTTACTATTGAGTGATCACACAAAAATATACACATATAAGAGCTATTACAAAATTATATTATGGAAAATTGGAAATACATAAAACTGTTACAAAATCAAGAACTTGCGTATACAAGTTAATGTGGAGCCCATCATCATAAATTCTTACAGTATTATTTGTCTGATTTTTCTTCTATATAAAGCATGTAATGCATTGTGATCAGATTGCCCCTTTCGAATAATAATAATAACTTCATCCTTTCTCGTTTTGGTATTCTACTCTCTTCTTTTAGTTTTCTATATACTATAATTATGATCTTCATGCAATAGATAAGAAAGACGTACGTATCATAAAATAAACAATATATAATATAATTATAACACGTTATCAGCACTATCACTCTATTATTATAATTCTTTCTTTTGATTATTATGTTTGGAGTGGGGCCTCCATTTTATTTGTTTATGATTACCGGAGTGCGGCCCTGCCGCCCCGCCTTTTATTGTTAATTTTACAATGGTTGCTTAAGGCACCATAATGGCCGGTATACCGCCTAAACATTTAATTTGTTATTTTATATTTGAGTCCATTATCATAATTTATTATTTTACAGATTTGATCACCTTAATATTTTTGCCTTTAAATTTGACGGATACTTTTATCACCGTAGATAACTAAATATATTTAAGTAGGCACATATATTTATATATATGTTTAAATTGATAAATTTTATAATTGCTCACTGATTGTTTATGATTAATTTTTTTTATCTTATGTTTTTCTTTTACCTCCAACGGTCATATATAAATTAAAAAAAAAAAAAATTACTTTCTAAACGGCTAGTTAACGGCTATGAACAGTGTTTTTATCTATAAATATACTCATTTCTCACTCATTTACTTCATCCAAAACATTTCATCTTCTCTCAAATATTTTCAAATCGCTCCATTAAGGTTTATCATTACAAAAAGGATGATTCGCATATTTTTGGTTGTATGTGCAATTCTAATTTTTGCTTCTATGTACGGTCTTTTTATTGGAGAATTTGCTCCTGGAGAATTTACGCTCAATGTCGGTTCACTTTTCTATGCGCTGTTTCTCCTTGTAATTGCGTGTATTATTAATATAAATGGTTCATTTTAAAATTATGAAATTCTAATATATTATTTGATTTTAGAAATCCAATGGCAAACATGTAGAAGCTCCAATTCCCCGCTCTAGACATCACCGGCACCAACTACATTTCATGGGTTACAAATGTCGAACTTCATCTTGAATCTCTTGGTCTATCCGAGACCGTTAAAGAGATTAATACTTCAACGCCTCAAGAAAAGGCTAAATCGGTGATCTTCCTTAGAAGACACCTTGATGAAAGTATTATTTATGACTATGCCAACATGAGAGATCCTAAAGAGCTATGGAAGTCTCTGAAAGATCGTTTTGATCATCAGAAAGACATAACACTTCCACTTGCTCGGGATGAATGGCAGAGTCTGAGATTTCAAGATTTCGACAAAGTGATGAATTACAACTCGGCTGTGTTAGGAATTGTAGCCAAATTGAGATATTGTGGTGAAACGATCACCGAATCTCAAATGCTTGAGAAGACATACACCACATTCCATAAGAGCCACATCACCCTACAACAACAGTACAGGTTGCGGGGATATACCAAATTTTCAGAATTAATTGTGGCGCTTCTCATAGCAGAAAAGAACAACGAGCTTCTGATCAAGAATCACATGACTCGTCCAACTGGTTCAAAACCGTTTCCTGAAGCAAACGCGTTAGATGCGAAGAAACCAGTCAAGGAAAATAAAGCCTATTGGGGTCGCGGTCGTGGTCGTCAAAACTACCGTGGACGTGGACGAAAGTACAATCCACAAGATAGGAAGTCATTCCAGTGGGTCCGCTCTGAGCAAACCCCTAAGGGAAAAGAACACCAAGGAAATACCTCCCAGAAGCGAGAAGAAGCTTGTTTCAGATGCGGTACTAAGGGACATTGGTCTCGTTTATGTCGTACCCCTGCACACCTTTGCGCTCTATACAAAGAGTCCGTCAAAGGAAAAGAAAAGGAAGTAAACTTTGCGGAACATTCTGAGGGTACAACGCACCTCGATGCGTCTGACTTTGTGAATGATTTCGAGGGGACCGCTATCACGGAAGCCTAAGTGCCCATCATGTGACTCTTGAAATTCCACAATTATACCATAAATAATTGTTGTTTGTGGAAGATTAATGTATAATTATTGTGTGCTTTTCACCTTCTTATGTATAATTATTATGTGTTTAATGTTTGCTAATGATGTATAATATTTTATGAATAATATTATCTTATGTTAATTCTTTTTGTTTGTCTCAGAAATGGACATTACAAATGAAACATCAACCAAGATCAATGCTAGAGATATTTGTATACCAGATAGTGGAACAACGCACACTATTCTGAAGCACATAAAATATTTTTCTGAACTAAAACCGACAAATATCACTGTTAATACAATATCAAGTCCTGCAGACTTGATCGAAGGGATTGGTAAAGCCCATTTCACGTTACCCAACGGGACAAAATTCTCGATAAATAATGCACTATTTTCTCCAAATTCTAAAAGGAATTTGTTGAGTTTTAAAGACATATATCTTCAAGGATTTGATACTCAGTCTGCAACTGAGGATGGAAAGAAGTATATGTATATTACTCTTGAGAAATCGGGAAAACAAAAGGTATTGGAAAAATTACCAAAACTCTCTTCTGGTCTACATCATACATATATAAGTGCCATTGAATCACATTTGGTGATTAAGGAAAATTCTAGTGATTTTACACTATGGCATGATCGTCTTGGTCATCCAGGCACTACAATGATGCGAAAAATCATCGAGAACTCACATGGTCATTCACTGAAACCCCAAGAAGTTTATCAAGGGAATAAAATGACATGTACTGCGTGTTCTCTTGGAAAGTTGATTATAAGACCATCGCCAACCAAAATAGATAAAGAGTTACCAAAGTTCCTTGAACGAATTCAAGGCGATATTTGTGGACCTATACATCCACCTTGTGGACCATTCTATTATTTTATGGTAATGATCGACGCGTCGAGTAGATGGTCACACGTTTGTCTATTGTCCTCTCGAAATATGGCATTTGCGAGATTTTTATCTCAGATAATCAAACTAAGAGCTCAGTTTCCTGATTATCCGATAAAGAGAGTTAGACTGGACAACGCTGGTGAATTTACCTCCCAAGCATTCAATGATTATTGTATGGTAACTGGAATTGATGTTGAACATCCTGTTGCTCATGTTCATACACAAAATGGTTTGGCCGAATCATTAATTAAACGTCTGCAACTGATTGCAAGACCATTGATTATGAAATCTAAACTCCCAACTTCTGTGTGGGGACATGCTATTTTGCATGCAGAAGCATTGATTCGAATAAGACCAAGTGCATATCACAAATACTCTCCAATACAGTTAGCCTTTGGACGAGAACCAAACATTTCTCATCTAAGAATTTTTGGTTGCGCTGTATATGAGCCGATTGCACCTCCCCAACGTACAAAGATGGGACCTCAAAGGAGGTTAGGGATATATGTTGGTTGTGACTCTCCATCAATTATACGATACCTAGAACCACAAACTGGTGACGTATTTACGGCACATTTTGCTGATTGCCACTTTGATGAAAAAGTATTCTCAGTTCTAGGGGGAGAAAATAAACAAGTAGGAAAGGATATCAAATGGTGTGTACCATCTTTACTACACCTTGATCCTCCTACAAAACAATCAGAATTAGAGGTCCGTCAGATTATGCATTTACAAAGCATCGCAAATCAACTACCCGATGCTTTTGCAGACACCAAATTGGTTACAAAATCCCATATACCGGCTGCAAATACTCCTGCTCGCTTAGAAATGCCACATGAACGTGGAGTAGAAGATAATACACGAGAGTCTAAAATACGCTTGAAGCGTGGTAGACCTATTGGTTCTAAGGATAAGAATCCTAGAAAAAGAAAGGAGTCAGAAAAACAAAATTCTTCCAATATAGCAGAAAAGTTGGAAGAGATTAACAGCGAGGTCAATGAGAATGTTGAACATCATGATTCTGAAGAAAATCATGAGATTTCTATTAACTACATTCATAATAGAAAAATATGGAATCGAAACAAAGTGAATGGTGTTGATGATCTTTTCTCATACTTTGTTTCGAAGGAAATAGATGAAGAGAATGATGACCCTGAACCAAAATCTATCTTGGAATGTCAAAAGAGACATGATTGGATAAAATGGAAAGATGCAATACAAGTTGAACTCGATTCACTTAACAAACGAGAGGTATTTGGTCCTATTATAATCACACCTGAAGCTGTGAGGCCAGTTGGTTACAAATGGGTTTTTGTTCGGAAACGAAATGAGAAAAGCGAGATTATGAGATATAAGGCTCGTCTTGTAGCTCAAGGCTTTTCTCAAAGACCTGGAATCGATTATGAAGAAACATATTCTCCTGTTATGGATGCAATCACATTTAGATTTTTGATGAGTCTTGCGGCTAATCAAAATCTAGAGATGCGTCTAATGGACGTTGTTACTGCATACTTATATGGATCTTTGGACACTGATTTTTATATGAGAATCCCTGAAGGATTTAAAATGCCAGAACCATTAAGTTCTAAACCTAAAGAGTTATGTGCAATAAAATTGCAAAGATCATTATACGGTTTAAAACAGTCTGGACGCATGTGGTATAATCGTCTCAGTGAACATCTAACTAAAGAAGGATATGTAAACAATCCTATATGCCCATGTGTTTTCATCAAGAAAACATCATCTGGATTTGTTATCATTGCCGTATATGTTGATGACCTAAATATTATTGGGACTAAAGTCGAAATACAAAAGGCATCTGATTATTTAAAAGGAGAATTTGAGATGAAAGATCTCGGACAAACAAAATATTGTCTTGGCCTACAAATTGAGCATTCTCAAAAGGGTATATTTGTACACCAGTCTACATATACGAAAAGAGTGTTGAAACGATTCAACATGGACAAATCGACTCCACTTAGTACTCCTATGGTCGTCAGATCACTTAATGTCGAAAATGATCCCTTTCGACCACACGAAGAAAATGAAGATATACTTGGTCCTGAAGTGCCATATTTAAGTGCAATAGGAGCACTTATGTATCTTGCTAATTGTACTCGGCCTGATATATCATTTGTTGTTAATCTTTTGGCAAGATTTAGTTCATCCCCTACGCAAAGACATTGGAATGGGATCAAACATGTCTTTCGCTATCTCCAAGGAACGATTGATTTAGGATTATTTTATCCTAATAATACTAACGGAGAAATGGTTGACTTTGCAGATGCAGGATATTTATTTGACCCCCATAAAGCTCGATCACAAACAGGGTACGTCTTCACGGTTGGAGGAACCGCTATATCATGGCGATCCCAGAAACAAACACTTGTAGCCACTTCTTCGAACCATGCTGAAATAATTGCTCTCCATGAAGCGAGCAGAGAATGTGTTTGGCTCAGATCAATAAGTAAACACATCCTATCAAGTAGTGGGATCAATATCGACTCAAAACCGACCATCATATATGAAGACAATGCATCATGTGTCGCTCAAACAAAGGAAGGATACATCAAAAGTGACTGAACCAAACATATTCCACCAAAGTTCTTCTCATATACCCAAGAACTCGAGAAGAATAAAGAAATTGAAGTTAGATATGTTCGATCCTGTGATAATGCTGCAGACCTCTTTACGAAGTCACTATCCACTACGACATTCAGAAAACATGTTTACAACATTGGAATGCGTCATCAACAAGACCTGTAACGATCGTCTATTCGAGGGGGAGCTTCTGAGTTGTACTCTTTTTGCCTTACTATGGGTTTTCCTACTGGGTTTTCCTATTAAGGTTTTTAATGAGGCAACATGATGCTGGTCTCCAAGGGGGAATGTTACAAAGTCAAGAACTTGCGTATACAAGTTAATGTGGAACCCATCATCATAAATTTTTACAGTATTATTTGTCTGATTTTTCTTCTATATAAAGCATGTAATGCATTGTGATCAGATTGCCCCTTTCGAATAATAATAATAACTTCATCTTTTTTCGTTTTGGTATTCTACTCTCTTCTTTTAGTTTTCTATATACTATAATTATGATCTTCATGCAATAGATAAGAAAAACATACGTATCATAAAATAAACAATATATAATATAATTATAACAAAAACTATATAGAAGGATCACATTGGTGGATGAAACCGTCGATGTGGCACAACATCTCAAGAGTCATCGTCTGGGCAAGCTGAGACTTTCCAAGAATCTGAAACGCATGACCAACGCCTTTGTACACCACGCGCTTGATCATTTCCTCATTATCAATCTCATCACACATCTCCATCTCTCTGTCCATCAGCACATCCATCTCCGCAACGCATACCAGAGTCCTCGTCTTGCTCTTCGCCGGTTTACAATACGGGTGCTCTCTGTTTGCACCACGTGGCAAAGCCAGCCTCCACCACGCGTCCGAGGCCGCAAGTGTCAGCACTGAGCTCTTCATATTATTCTCCACGCGCCTCTCGCTCTCCGTACGCGCCTCCCCGCCGAAGAAAGGCTGGATCAAGATCGTTCCTTCTATCTTCAATGGCTGTATAAGAGCGTCGACTGCTTGTAATCTCGCAGCGACATGGTTGGCGATGTTGCCTCCGGCGCTGTCTCCGGTCAAGAATATCTTGCCAAAGTCACACAGCTTGGACCACAAGTTATCGTTTCTTGTTTTCTTGAGCCAGAGAATGGCATTGACTCCATCTTCGTAAGCTGCGGGAAGAGGATTCTCAGGGGCTAAACGGTAATTCACAGACATTATTATGCACCGTGAGCTAGCGGACAATCTGGCCAAGAACTCGTGGTAACACGACCAAGAAGCCGAGCCGACGCAGAAACCTCCATCGTGGAAATAGACAAGCAAAGGAAGCTTAGAGCTAGACACCGACAAAGACTTGGTTACCGTCGGGACATATAGACGTGCCCATACGTTAGTTAACTCGTCGATGTGAACATCAGAGCAAGCCACAGCGAGGTCAAGGGGTAGTGACGGACCCACACATGGCACGAGTTGAAATCGTTCCACGTGACCGTCTTTGTAAACTCTTATTAGGCCATCCACTTCGTCTATGGCCGGTCCATGAATGTTGGTGTTAGTAGGGTTAATGGTCGTCACATGGGTTACTGTGGTTGCTCCCATTGTTTCAGATCGCAAGTATGAATTTGTGCAGTTTCGTGACAAAAATAAAGCTTTTAATAGATTTTTTTTTTCGACAAAAGCTTTTAATAGATTGTTTATAGAAAAAGAAAGAGAGAGCTTTTAATAGAGTTTGGAGATTTGATATGTTTGGAGTTTTCTTATATAGAAGCAGGATGTAATATGTATAATGGAGGGTGATTGAGACGGGTAAGGTTGAAATTAGTCCCAACTTTACTTTATTCATCAGAATACTATCAATAATTGAAACTAAATTAAATTTTGTGGGCTACTACTTCTACTACTCTCTTTGTTATTAAATATGGTAGCTAAAAAATGTGATTCCCTTTGTACATATACCGAAGTTAATGTCTAGGACCGGTGGTACCACGTGATTTTCTTGATATAATAATTTGACGGTCAACAACAAAAATTGATAATCTGAGGATTAGAGGTATAGTTTAATCTTCCTTTAGAATTAGTCGCACCAATGACCTATGCAAAAATAAAATTTATGTTAATTCTTATTTTAGTAGAATTGATGCATGAAGTAGTTCTGTAAATATTATTTTTTTTTTTCACTGGAATTTTATTAAAAAGAGTTAAAGCCCAACAGAGTCCAACCCAACATATTTACAAACAAAAGGCCAAAACATAGGCCACAGAACAACACAACACTATGGGCCAAAGCCCAGCAAGGAAACCGTCGAGGAAGAAGAGACACGCCGCTCACCACGTATCCGATCGCCCAGCGATCAATGAACACGCGTCAGAACGCGCACCACCTGCTTCCACCGGAACCAGAGAAGATCGCGTCGGAACTCCGCCGACGGCGAAGTCGAAGCAACGGAAACCGTTCAACCAGAGCGGCTAAACACGAAGCTCGAACCGAGGAGACAGCCTGGTGGATCTGCGAAACGAAGAAGATACAAAACCGCCTACAATCGATCGAACCCCTCTGACTATCTTGAAACTCAAACGGACATCTTTAAAGATACTAATAAGCTTGAAGATGCAACAACCCTAAAACGCTTGGGGAAAGAAACATCAGAGAAAAGATCGAGAGGCAGTGAGCAGAGGAAGACTGGAGACGCAGATCTATACGGAATCGGGATTAACCCGGAAGATAGCCGGTGAGATCGATGCTGGAGAAGCCACCGTCTCCCGGAGACAAAAGCCGGCGAAGCCTGCAAAAGGAAACACGGCTTCCCAGAGACAAGAGCCCGACAACGCGGGAGTCAGAATCCGGTCAACACCGGTGATAGCTTCGTCTCGATCTCATCTCTGTGAAAGATGAGAAAAGAGAGACAGAGAGGAGAGAGACCGAAAGCTTTTTGTTCTGTAAATATTATTTATATTTATGGTCACTGCTGAGTTTTGATAAAAAAAAAAATCGTCACTGCTGAGATAAGTGAAACGTGTGAATAGACTTAAAATGGCTGTTCTTATCCAATGGATGTGGGAGGGAAATATTCAACGTGACTATTTCTTTGTAAGCTAGTCGATGGACTATAGTGATAAAATATTATTCTCTTAATGTTTTCCATTCAAACATTTCTGATATGATCTTTATATGATAAGAATTTGAAAGATGAAAGTGTGGCACGTGGACATCAAACATTGTGGTGGTGGGCGATAGATAGTCTTACATTTTTCAACGGCATAGAGTCGGACGAAGTATGGGATTGGTTGAATAGTTTTGTCAAAATGCACTTACCAAAAAGATACCGCCCACTTTTGTCTTCATTGTTCATGCACCTATCTTTTTATTAATTTTATTATGTACAGACGTATGTAAGTCGTAAGGGAACATCTTTAATTAAGATGTTGGGTCTATCACTAATTTGTTAAAATTATTACGAAAAAGGTTTATTGAAGTATGGGTGGCGAAAGTTGATTGGTGATGTTTAAAATGTGTTAGCCAATCAAAGGGTGGGCAAGTAGGAGGGAGCTTAAGTGGGATATATATAATAAGAGGTTGAAAGTGTTGATAAAAGTGGGTCAAACCCATTTTCATGTTTGGTTTCGTGGCACGTATAAAGGTCTCACAACACATTATAGACTTTATTTCTGGTCTGCTGATGCTCTCTCTGTTTACTTACACCCACACTACACAATTTATCTCACCGAAGATGTAAACCATTTTTTTAACATACTGGAATGCTTAGTTGATAATGAAACTTAAATTATCATTCTATATAGTAGCAATCGAATTCTTTTAATGACGTTTCTTTTGAAGAGTTTCACCGAGACTACCGGTGTTATTAATTTATTTCCTTATCAGACTTCCATATTAATGGCTCCGAATGGTAACATCCATCCCGCACCGCACCGCAGTTAACAGTAACAAACATCTCTGCATATACCATATATCTATACATTTTTATAACTGTCAGAACCGCACCGCAGTCAAACCGCTTGTCCCGCACCGCTCAATCCGCTGTCAATCATCAGTTTATTTTAAATGTGTTTTAAATTTGTTCACCAAGATTAAAAAATTTTAAATTTATATATATTTCCAAAACTATCATTAACTATACACCTAATCATATTTAAACTAATATAAAAATAAATTAGAAAATATAGAGAATCATATAATAGATAAATTAATAAATTTTGCATTACAATTCTAAAACGAAATTTATTTTTGTAACAAAAATTTTACTTTCCAACGTCATCTAATATGAAATAAAAAGAATACCAATTTCAAAATATTCTTATATAAGTAAATAGGGATATTTAATTTTCAGTAATGCTATTTTCCAAAAACAGTAATTGAGATTCCAAGTTCTTGACGTTCATTTGATTGAAAATGACTATCTAATCTAACCACTACTAATTTGAGTTGAAGTTAGTTTTGAGGACAATATTAGAATGATTTTATTATTATTAAAATAATGAGTAAAAAGGAGAAAATAAAATGAGTTTTTAAATGAAAACTTGAAAAAGAATTTGAGAAATTATTGAAATACGTACGTAAACACTAAACAGTATCATTTGGATCATACATTTTTAGTTTTAGTTTAATTATACAATTCAACTATATTACATCTACTAATAATAGCAATCCCAATTAATTCCAAAGGTTATGTGCTTTTATAAGAATCTCAATTTTTGTTAAAAGTTGTGTTTGTTCATTAAGGTGTCTTTTGAGTAAAGGTGTCTTTTGATTAAATGTTGTATATTTTCAATCATGTAACTATTGAAAACAATTAATAATGAAAGGTTGTGTTTTTTCAAGCATGTAACTACTGAAAATAGTTTAGGAAAAATGTTTATATGTTTTGTCATCTAAAAATATTTTTTGAAATCTTAATTAATGTAAAAACTTAAAAGCCACCGTAAAGACATATTAGTTTTTTTAAAAATTTACTAGTACGTGTTATTAGTGTCTTTATATAATTAGACTGTTTTTTATAATGGTGTTTCTCTTCAAAATATAATAGAAAGACACCATTTTAAAAAACTTTAAAAAATAGATCCTTCTAACAATGTCATGCATAGTTGTGTCCCTTGCACAAACAATTGCATTGCTTCAGCAATTATATAAGTAAATAACTTCCCACGTTTTACTTTTCATCAGAATCTCTAACGGCCGTAACCTTGTTATTATAATATTAGTGATGCCTTTTGAGTCTTTGGTCACCTTACACGTAATAGATGTCCTACAATATGCAATTTAAAAAATAGAAAAGAAAAATTATATTGGCTCCTTTTGTCTTTTAAAAAGATTCCTTAGACAATCAAAAGAGAGATTCCTTAGAAACGAAAATGAGGACGCTACACTACTTTGATGACACGCACACGCAGAGAATGTAAATTAATCCGCTAGGGTATTTTATTCAACACATGATATGAGTGTCAATTATGAAAGAGTACATATTAATTCACACATCGACACAACTACATAAATTAAATAACATATTTTATAAATATGTATGTGACTAATCGTTAATACAGATAAATCAATCTAATTGTCGTACTATAAAAACAATACAATTAATTCAACCTAGCCAGTGGAGCTTGTAACGATGGAGGAACCACAGAGGCAGATGCAGCCACTCGTGCCTGTAGTTCCATGTTTCCATGCCCACCCAATGGAAAAGGAGCGTTTGTGTTGAAGTTGCCTATACTCTTGACAAAATCACGGCTCGCAGCAAAAATGGACGCAACAAATCACAACCTCTCCTTGTGATTTTATTGGGCTCTGGTCTCTGGATATTGTTCGGTAAAAATGACTATGCATGATAAAATTTGTAGATTTGTCGATGACTTAAAAATATTAGTTCCAACATTCTCACAAAAAGAAAAGAAAAAGAACAAAATAAAACTAAAGTAGTTATTCAATAATGTATTTTAATAGAGTTTAAATATAAGTACAATCAACCATTAGTCGAATGGTGATTCCAAATTCTATTTTAAAATCTAGTGTTATTGGATATGTTATTTATAAATCTAATTTAAAATCTGATGTTATTCAATGAATGATTTAAATCAAAATTTTAAAATCTAGTGTTATTCAACTTTAAAAGATTTAAAAGGTGTTTGTATTTAAAATTGATTTTAAATCATTTGTGGTGGATTCTCGTGAACAAATAATTGAAATCAAAATCTAAGATATATTGCAGAGATTTTAGAATTCATTAAAGAAAAACTATGTGGAGGTTATTGGTTCTGGTATTTTACTGGATTTAGAAAAAAAATTAGATTTGGAAATCTTTGATAAATGCACTGATTTTGAAATCAAATAAATGGACTCCATATAGGTTTAAGAATCAAGTAAGTAGATTATTGAAAATCAACCAAATGGATTTACAAGAGCTGTGACCAGCTTGTGAAGATGCATGCAGTTATTAACCAAAGAACACTTTTTCTATGGAAAAATATTTATTGGTAAGAGTTTAAGCAAGTTTCATACATAATTGTCAAGGAAGAGAACGGGAACGTCAATATTGAGTTAATAATGTTTGTAGTTGTGTTAGTGGCTGATCGATTGTTTGTTGAATACTCTTGTATTCCCATTTTGTTGAGTGTGATTTTTTCTTATGGGGCTTATGTTTGTTTCTTATTATGCAGTCCTTGCAACAGACGCTTGTGTGCTAGAAGTACTTTCCACTTCTAGCAAAACACACATTCGGACGGAGATGACTTTGACAAGGATAGTCAAATGCACATATAAACCGTGAAGTCCTTACTGATTGCTCTTTGAACATGTTTATTCTCCTTTCTGTACTTTACTTTATTTGAGAGGTTTGAATTTTGCAATGCAGAGAGTTGTTGATTGGCTCACTTTAAATTTCAATAAAGATGAAAGCATTGGTATTTTGAAAGAAAATCAAGCACTACAGAGGTTAACAAAGGCAACAGGAAAAACTAAACTTAAAAAAATGTGTCCAGATTTACTTGTAATGTAATTTTATGTACAACTTGTATGACAAGGTACCTGTTGATATGTGCTCAGACATATGACTCCACTCCCATTGAGAGTTCACTGAGCAGGATGCAAATTACAGCTTCAAGGATATTTGACAAAGTGACGAGGAAGTCATGGGGAAGTAAAATAGGAAATAACCTAGCTAATGTGTTTTGATGAGGTTGTAGTTGTAGGTGGTTTGGTTCATATGTCTGTTCTCGGGAACAAGAATATAATGTATTGTTTATATAATTTGAGAATATACAAGTCCAAGCAAAATAACAAGGTTCATCTTTGTATTTGTTTCTTTGTATTTTGATTTTAAAAGCACTTACAAATCCATTGAAATATAGTTTTAAATCAAATCCTTAAACAAATATTTGTTATTGAATAACACTTGATTTCAAAATCTATTCTAAAATCATATAACCAATAATACTATATTTAAATATAGATTTTAAAATCATAAAACCAGTAACACATGTTGGTTTATATATTTTGATTGATTTAGAAATTCATGTAGTATTTATAAATCCAAGTCAAATATGCATATTTTCAAATTCTCTCGGATTAGTATTTACAAATCTGGAGGTTTTTCCTCGGATTTGAGTCTTTGTATTTTTAACAAAGAAATCTATACAAATCCTTTCAAATCTATTATGAAATCAAATCTATTAGTAAATCCGTATGATTTAATAACATTTGATTTGAATTAGTATTTATGAATCATTAAACCAATAACACATTATTTCAATACAAATTTTAAAATCATAGAATCAATAACACTAGATTTAGTTTTGATTTTCAAATCCATTAAAATACACCAACCAATAACCCCCACTTGATTTGGATTGGATTTATAAATCAATTAAAATAGACAAACCAATAACACCCTCTATGTTTAAATTTTAAATTTTAATTATAAAACTTGACAATTGATTTTAAGTCATTGATTGAATAACAACCCCTAAGATTTACCAGAACCAATTTTGAATAGTCAATAATACCTAATTTTTTTCAAACATTTTCTTAGTTTAATCAGTGCCTTTCAAAAAATCATAATTACATTCAGCATTACTTTAAATTTTGTTTTTTCTTAATTAGAAAGTGTATGGGGCTCAAATAACTCCCCTAGGTTCGGAGTTATCCGTAAGTAATAACTCCCCTTGGGGGGGGGGGGGGGGGAGAGCTAAAAGCACTACCTGAGTCCTCTGATCATCTAGTGCTCCATTGTTGATTCACTCAAGACATATGGAAGCTTGATCTATAGTCGACTCCAGTCTCATTGTCAAAAGACTCTACTATAAAAGACAACTTCCAGTCATTCCAGAGATGGACAAATCTCCCTCCGTATGGCGTTTCATCGAACCTCATCTCCTGGATTTTTTTGGAATATATATGGGTTTCCCAAAATTAACTCATCTTTGAGAACAGAGATTCGACACCCACTAAAATAGTTGGATTCACTATTCTCTCAGCCAGAGAATGGGAGCAGGCCCAATCTCTGGTGCCTCATCACCTCCCAAAAACCATAGAGAACCTCCCCTATCAGGTACCGGAAGCAACTATCAATTGCTACACAGATGGCTCCTGGAGAGCAGATCAGAAACAGGCGAGACTTTGCTGGGTACTCATTGATGTCTCCGGGACGACAATCAACAAGGGCTAGAGGTTCCAGATTCATGTCTCCCCAGCTTCTATACAATTGTCTGCTATAATATTTATTGAATATAATGTGTAAGAATTATTCAATGTAGGAACTGGAAAATAAAATAACATATGTTTTTCTAGTTAATATCTTACATGCATTTATAGAATTATGGAAGACGATTTTTCAACAAGTTCAAAAATGTATTAGTTTATTGATTAAGCTTTTTATGACCAAGAATCTATGTGTAATCCAAGAACTTCTCAGAGTAAGCATTTTAACCATTCATTAGATCTGAATCAGTGATTTTTCATCGTGGTTTCTCAATAAAAATTAATACAAAATGATAAATAAGAGAAAGAAAGTGTTTTGGGGACTCTTTTCGTGTAGGTGTCTGGATTTATAAAGGTTTGAAAGCGGGTCTGAGTTTTCCAATCTAGGGACCCCTTTCGTGTTACGGAAGCGCGTGGAGGAGGAAGGAGGGCTCAACCACTACATCCAGTATGCAGGCTTCATGTTCTGTCTCTCTTTCGGTCTCATCAGTTCACGTCTTCTGTTCTTTGGTTTTTCGACTTCTCGTTTTCTGCTTTGGAGACAGGGGTGCTTCGGAGGGGTTCCTTAACCTCGTCCTCGTGTTAATTCATAGTCCCCGGCTTCTGAGTGTGTTGGTGCTAGTCTCGTTCACGCGCGGAGAGAAGATGTGATGCGACTTGGTTTTGTCTTCTATGGCCTTTCCAGTGCATCTCAGTCAATCTCCCTCCCTTCTGTCTTCTCCTCTTCTTGGTATTGTGTCCAGAGCTCTGTTGAAACAGTTCTGGTCTCGTATTCTCCGGAGGTTCTCTTGTTTTCCCATTTGTTTCCCATTGTAAGTGCTCGCTTGTGTTTGCTACCAGAACTGTACTGGTGCAGCTTTTGGATTCTCTCTTTGGTTCTTGGAGGAGGCAATGGGTGGAGTCGGGGGTCTTCTCAACTGGAATTCGAGTTTGATCTTCTATTCAGTAGCTCCCGTTGGCGGACTAACAATCCCAGCACCATACCCAACTCGTGTTTGGTCATGGTGTGTTGGTTCCCAAATCTTTTATGCAAGTCTGTGGGCTCTCTGGTAATAGGTGCAGCGCCTTTCTCGAATCCATCATTTTGCAATAAAGACGGATTGCTTTTACTAATAAAAAGCCAGTTCATCCCATTTTTATTTCATCGTTTGATGTATGTTCATGGGCTTGTAACATATTTCTATTAACTCTGAAACAAAATATCTGAAAAAAAAATAAAATAATAAAATAATGGGCCAAATCAATAAAACCCATATAGTTTCATATCAATGGTCAACCACTTTGGAGCTCTACTGCAACCATATCGTGTCCTTTATCCATTTGCATAAGGATCTCTCCACTGCTCTTGGAGGAACAATAAAAATGATGTCATCAATGGCACTCCACTCTTCACTCTCATCTGCTTCTCTCTGCTCTTCTTTCATCTCTCAACAGCCAAAACCCTCCATGACTGTTTCTTCTGCATCGTTCAATAACCAATCCACCATACCCATCTCTCTAAAAAGGAAAATCGTGACTCTTGTATCTCCAGAGACACTCACTGCTGAAAAAGTCACTGATGTTTCCGACACTCTACAACCAAAACAAGTAAATAACAACAACACTTTACTTCTTTGTTGTGTTTCAAACAAATTCACAAAACTTAGTTGTTGTCTTTAGGTGGTGAAACAACAAGAAGAGAAGGCAAGAGTAGTTCTCAATTTTGTGTGGATGGAGAAGAACATAGGATTAGGATTGGACCAGCATGTTCCTGGACATGGAACAGTCCCACTAAGTCCCTACTTCTTCTGGCCAAGAAAAGATGCATGGGAAGAGCTTAAGTCAACTGACATCATCAATCTCTGGCAACAAAGTGGCGGCAATCTAACTTCCCAATAATCTCTTTTAATTTTCTCATTTCTATGATATTTTGTTACTGAGAGTTATTTGTTACAAGCATATCTAAACATTATCCATCACATTCATACATTAAAGATTAAAAACTTTCCGACGGTTTATTGCAAAGAGGATGACAATAAAACTACTCAGCATTGAGTTGTTTCCTAGAAGAATGAAGCATCCTACGCTTGAAGGTGGACATTTTACAGAGAAGAGCTTCGCCGTATGATTTGGAGACTCTCCGGTCACCGGAATATGTACATGTCAGTGTCACTTTCTTCTCCAACACGCTCACCAATATTGAATATGTTTCTGCTTTTTGAAAGAAACAGAGAAAACAGAGGAACACTCTGTTAAGTGAAAGGAGCAAAACATGTTTCATCTGGAGAAGTAAACTATGTCTTACCTATCATCCTCGACATTATGTCAGCGATCTTCTCTTGGCAGTCACTGCATTTGATGTCTGCTGATAAAACAATCTCCTGAATCTGATAGAGGACAAATTCATTACTCGAAAAATAAAAAACACGAGTTGAATCATTCTAAGTTTTTAAAGAGTAACTACGAACAAGGGGCATGGACAATGAGGCGACAGAAGCTAGACTGCTTTCCCTTGTTATTGAAAGCTTGCTTCTTGGTGATGCTACAACCTCTTGCTCGACGATTTTAGACACAGAAGCCATAGCAGTGTTTCGTTGTACAAGAAAGATAAATAACACAAGAAACAAGAATCCAAGAGTGGGAAACGAAGATTGTCGCTATCTGAAAAGGATGAATCAGCAAATCTTGGTAAGTGAATGACAGAAGAAGCCCATCTTTTTCTTTTGCTTCACTCTATGGAGAAAATCAAGTTTAAAGACGCAAGAGACATGTCAACACACAAGACAAGACAGACATATACAAGTATGCTTTGAATCCTTGACTTAATCTACATATTACTAAGTGAGAGAAAGTCTTTGGTTTCCTCAGCATAGTTTGAAAAAGATGCTTCACTCACAAAAATGCAACCCCACCAAAATCATTCATACTAGGGGATTGATTTTGAGTTCTGACCAAGTCTCAATAAGCTTATTTAGCTCTCTATGTATAGCCAATCATAAATAGTACAAAAGGGATATTAGGTACAAAGTTAAAAAGGAGTTTAAGAAAAACTCACTCACCTTTTCATCAAAGCTAGTGGTTTATTACAAGCACTCTTACAGTCTTGCACATAGGACTAGGATTCATTACCCAAACCGAACCAGTAAAACCGAATTAAACCAAAAATTATTATTTTCGCTTCGGATACAGTTATGACTTCGGTTAAGTTCATCAAGATTTTTATAAAAAAAAGTGGGTCATTGCTTCAGTGGTAGTAGCTGCTTCGTTTTCAAAAAAAAAAAAAACCAAATTAATCGAACAAACAAATTTTTTGACATAATTACCCGAACTAACCAACATTATCAAATTTGACTGAAATTATTTAAGACTTCAACCAAATTAAATCAAAATCTAACTGAAACAAAAAAATTAGATTAAACTCAGCAAAATTTTCTAAAACCAAACTAACTGAATCTCAAACCAACCAAGCAATTTTTATTCGATAAATTCCGATAAGATTGGACTAACCAAAGTAACCCAGCCACTAAAACTGAAATACCCAAACAAACCGAACCCGCGTGCCTACTTGCACAGATAGTAAACTCTCAAAGAATTATAGCAAAACGAAATAAACGATGGCTTTCGCCTCTCATGTAATGGTCCCAATTTTCACAAGACATCAATTTTTACCAGCTAAACGCTTACTTGCAACCAAAGAGTATTTATTTCATATACTGGTCCCAATTGGATGCTGCGCAAAACAAAACCCTTATGGGGACATGGACAAGAACAGAATTAACTTACGTACCATTAATATAATCATGTGTCCTGCAAGGTCCGAGAAATCAAATCAAGTTCATAGACCAATGCTTTAAGTTCAAACTCCAAAGAAACGCCTGGAGTAGCCAATTATCCAGTCGCCATTAATATATGAGCCTCACATCAGCTAAGAACATCATCATCGTCGGTTGAAGAGTATCTCAACAATAAAGTAATAAATTAAATAAAAAAGTAAAAGAGAAGATGAGGGAGGATTCTGCTTTGAGAACCTTTAAACAAGATATGAGAAACTCTCAAGCAAAATGTCTTTATACCACTAGTTTGTTTTTTTTGTTTAAAATTTTAATCATAATGATAAATTATATTAGTATTATATATTAAAGATACTAAAGTGATAAATAAATCAATGCTGATGACAATGGAACTAGAGCTGACGTGGCAATAAGAAAGTCATCAAGATACTTGGAATAGAAGATGTGACGTCTGTTTGGAGAGCAGCACCGTTGGGGGCTGAGTCGGCTGACTGTGATTTTAGTGGACCGACAGAATTGGAGAATCTCTGGAACATGATTAAAACCATGGGATGCTTACCCCCTGCTGGCATCACGTCAGCTCACGTTGCACCCTTGATACTTTGGGAGATCTGGACAGCGCGAAATAAACTGATCTTCAACAACTTTGCAATTCAACCACTGGATGCGCTATCAAGAGCAATATCTGCTGCAAGAGAATGGCAAAATGGACAAGGTGAAAAACAAGAACACAAACAATGATGGGAGACGCACTTGCTCTGAGAAGGGCTCTTAAGGACTGCAGAGAGAAACAGGTTCCACATATCCACTGTGAATCTAACTCTACCTTGCTAATCAACAGCATAAAGCATGGAAACTCCATCCCGGAAATGTACAGAATCGTAGCGGATATTTTGATTATGGCGTCTGATTTTTCCTCTTGTTCCTTTGCTTGGATCCCTAGAGAAAACAATAGAAACGCAGATCTGCTTGCTAAGCAGATTCTTGTTGTTAATGAGGCATTGATGTCCTCCACCTAACACTTTTAACTGAATGAATGAAGTAGTGTTTCAAAAAAAAGATGTGACGTGTTTTGTTTAGTTATTTACTTGTTCAATAACAAACCTAGTCTTTGGGAATTAGTTCTGCATTTCTAGTGGGTTAGAGCATGATTAACCCGGGGTTTTTAGGATGGAGTACTTCCGCTAAGAACTCTACTCTAAGAACCCGGGTTAATCATGGTCTTACCCTTTTGTCAAGAGTTGTTAAACTCCACTTTCCATATTCCCTTTTGTAATGAGTCCATGACTCCAGTTACTTGTTGTTTCTTATTTAAGTCAATGAAAAACATAGAAATAGGTAGTCCAAACTACCAAACAAATCTCGTCAGCTTTTATGTTCTTGTTACAATTCTACTTGTATTTGGATCTGAAGAGGGACCTTGGCAGCAATCTAACACAAGTAAGAAAATAGTATATATTATGTAGACAGTGATGTTGAATTTTAAGGTGAAAAAGATAAGCTTTATTTGATGACACATAGGTTGCATGAAAAAGATGATCCCACCACACCAAAAAAGAATACAAATCACATCCCTAGCTAGGCTAAAAAGAAACGAAGATGATGGATCTTAAAAAATCCCTAAGCTAAAGAGAAACGAAGAAGATGATACATAGGTTGCATGAAAAGAAAGATCCCTCTCTTACAAAAAAGAAAAGAAAGAAAGATCCCAACTCAATGTTAATGACTAAAAGACTAAAATCTTAGAGAGCTTATAGTTATGCTGCTGTTACATACTCTCAGGCCCGGTTCAATGTTTCACAAGACCCTGTGCTTTATATTAAACGGGTTTGTAAAAAGTTTTGTTTAAGATAATGATAAAACCAAAATAGGTTAAGAAAATAGTGACATGTTAAGATTCGTAGTTTGAAAAATATCAATTTTTGTTTTACAAATTAACGTTAAATGTACATGTCCTGGTTGCTCCTTCCTTAGCAATGCTACATTTCTCTGCATACAGTAGAATTCTATAAATTAATATTCAGTAAATTAATAAACATTCTAAACTAATAAATTTTCCTGCTTTAAAGCAGAGCCGGTTTACTAGGGGAGCAAGCGGTACAACCGTTCCGGGTCCAAGCATGTGTCCCCCCATATAACAATAGTTAAGGGTTTCAATTTTTTTTATAAATCTATATTTTTATATATAAAAATTTATAAATAAAATTGAAAAATGCTCAAAATTATTTGATATGTATATAGTTTTATTTTGGTTACAAAATATTACTGATCAAATTTTAAAAATACTTTAAACATTATCTGAATATAAATTTTAGACGGTATTTCTTTTTGCGCTAGAGCTCCTAACAGTGTTAAGCCAGCTCTACATTCAAATTAGACTAGTTCAAAATATGAGATACATCGATAAGATAATAAGATAATATCTGTTTTTAGAAAATTCTATACAAACATATGGTTTCATTAAAATAATAAATTAACAATATGTATGTATATACATTGTATATAGTACAAACAAATAACATTATTATTTTTTTATATTCATAATAAAATTATCTTTACATTTTCTTAATAAGTCTATATATTCTGATGATATTTAGTAAAATTATATCTATAACTATATTCAAATTCTATGAAATATATTTTATATACACCAAATAATATAATAAAATCTATATGAAAATCACATTTCAAAATTTTAATTAATGTATATACGCTAAAACAGAACATTTTTCTTATTTTATAAAAAATATATTTAAAAATAGAAAAATAGAAAAATATAAAAAGAAATTTGTTGTAAATTAATAACTCTATAAAATAATAAAATAATAGTACCAACATTATTAATTTATAGATTTTTAATTGTATATTCACACCTGTGTATTTTTTGAATTAAAAATATTTAGAACATCTTGGACCCTAGATCTAGAAGAAATTTCAGAATTTGTTTTAAGCCAACTTAAAAGTAGTGCTCTTACATAGTTTATTTATAAATAAATATGAAGAATGAATGAAATGCTATTTAATTTCTTTAAAAAGCTCACTTTTTATAAACAATAGAATACAATCAACTGTTTATGAAAATAGTACATTTAAAACACTAGATATATAGCTTTCTTATATTTTTTTATACGAAACCATTCAAAACTTTCGTATATGCCAAATATTTCAATGATAGTCATTGAAAAAAAGTTTTAAATAACTTTTTGTTTTTTGATAATATTGTTTTCTCAAAAATGAAAGTATTTTAATAAGATTTCTAACTATCTTCTCGTATCGGAAATTATCACCAGTTATATATATAAATGCATACATTTGTTTACAAAAATTCAAGATTCTAAAACTTGCTACACGTATTGAAAGCTCTATGTCCACTGTTACCTGTATGTACCGAAACAAATTTCGATGTCATGACGAGCTAAATCTACATTCAAAAAAAAAAAGATTTTGCATCACAATAATCTAAAATCCAAAATCGCACTGAGCAGATGCCCATTAGATATATAATATGTACTTCAAAAGAGGAAAACATTACAATAGGCAGTTAAAGGCTACCCAACCGAAGAGCCAAATACAGAAGTTCCCACGAACTTGACATTCTCACAATCCAAGGATTTTAATTTACATTTTATCGACAAGATTGTTACTCAAAGCTAGGATCGTGCAGACAGCTACTAGAAATTCAATTATGTAACTCTGCAACTGTTCATCATTAAGTATTGTTCGAAGATGGCTCAGAATAGATCTAAACCTTGTCTACCCGACTACCACGTCCGAGATCTTGAGATGATACATCTTCAACCCAGTTCAAATCGGTTCAGGTGTTTGGGTTAGAATATTTTGGATTTTTTGGTTTTTCAATGTTATGTTAATTCAGTTTGGATTGGTTTCTTTATCCGTCTCAAACACTAATATGAAAAAAGTCACTCTTTCTGTTTTATTGAATTTATAAACAATATTATTGAATTTACACATACACAAGAGAATCATGCATCAACTAAACTCCTATTGGATAGCTCAAATTCATCTCTAAACGAACTATTGACTTCCTTACTATGATGCACTTGAACCGGTTTATACGTGTAAATCTTGGCACACCAGAGATAATACACGAGATTAACTACTTGTAACAAGGTGATTAACCAGTAAAAGTATTCAAGCTTTCCTCGGTTTAGATTGTTATCCGGTAACCAATTGCTTCCATCCGATTTGGCACTGAATTTATGAACCAAAGTCACAAGCAAAGTGCTCACATAGTTCCCGATCGAAATGGCCATCCAAAAAAGCGCCATGGCAGTACTCCTCATACTCTCCGGCGCTTGGTCATAAAAAAACTCCAAATGTCCGATCGACATGAAAGCCTCGGCAACTCCATGGAGACTGTACTGAGGAATCAGCCAAAGAAACGAGATAGGAACCATTGTGTGTGGTTTATCCAAAAGGCCATGCTCGATAGCAACATGCTTGCGCTTGATCTCAACAAATCCAGCGACAAGAGTTGCGATGATCGAGATTACGAATCCAACTCCCATACGATGGAGGAATGTGATTCCTCGCTCGAGACCGGTGAATTTTCTGGCTATTTTTACCAAGAAGCGGTCGTAGAAGATGATAGTGGAGAGCATTGCAACGGTTGTGAAGACGGACATTGAACCGGCCGGGATTTGGAATGATTTGGTTAAGTGTCGATTCGTGGTTTTGGCTTGTTGAAGAGAGAATGTTCCTTGTTGAGCATAGGCTGTGATTAGTAGGATCCCAGAAGCTCCAATTGGACCCATTCGGATCACAGATTTTAGCTCTTCGACTCGGTGGACTGTGTTTAGCTTCCATAGGTTTGGGATTTGACCCGATTTCAAATTGTCTTCGTCAGTCACTATTGCTGCTTTATCCAAGAAACTAAAAACAATCAACATAAGAGATAGCCATCAGTAAACAAATGCAAGCATAAACGACTAAAATACAAGTTTTAATTGTTCATAATGTATTAATAAACTATGTGAAATGAAATGATTTTAAAGATGTTATTCGTTTATGTATTTTAATTGATTTTGGTATTTATATAGGATTTACAAAACCAAATAAAATTTCTTAGTTTCAAATCTAACATATAGCATTTTAGTATATACGAATTTATAATTTTTCTTCGGAGTTGACTATTTGTATTTTTAATAAATAAATTATCTAAATACATTGTGAAATCAAATCCATTAGCTATGTATGATTAAACAACACATGGTTTAACTTATGATTTGTAAATCATAAAATCGATAACACATGATTTTAATATGTGTTTTAAAATCTTAAAACGAAGAGATCGTAAAATTGAATAACATATGGTTTAACTATGCTTTGTAAGTAAAAAAAATTAATAACACACGGATTTAACCTGTATTTAAAATCATAGAACGTATAATATCGATTAGTTTGATTTTTTAAATTCATCAAAATACACAACAAATCATTTATACTCAAACTAATGTTTTAGATCTTGAAAACTGAGCAAGGCAAAGGAAGTGACAAATGAGCAATTAATTACTAGTTAGCTAACTATAACTATTTCGAAATGTTTCTATTTCGAAAACTGAGCAATTATATTATTATCTAAATATTACTATTTTGAGATGCTTAGATTTTGATAACCGGGCAGATTATTACTAAGTATATAACCATTACACTATTTTTGAATTGGGTCCAATAAAAATCCATTTTTTTGCAGCATACTATATAATACATGCCAAAAACAATAAAAATGACAACTTTGATGTGTTTGTCGTGGCTTGAACTATACTCACGTCTTCTTGCTTTTGGAACTTTTATCTTCAATGAATCATCACCGATTACAAATTAAGATTTATTTTGTGTCTTTTTATTTTTAATTTTTGATTTGTCTTGTTTCACCCAGTGGACAAGTTGTTGTACGATTACTCAATGGTTTACGTTACTATATTGATTTACTCTTTAGGTCGTATCATTTTCTAGTTATAAATTTAGATTTTCCTACGAGTCCTCGTGACTATCTGGATATATAGTCATACGGACCTAATCTGAAATAAATAATTCGATACTAATAAAGTGTTAGTTGATACTAATATAGTATAAAATTTAGGATCGAAACAATCAGTAGTATATTTTAGAAGTATATTTTATGGCTACTCTCCTTTAAAGAAGTAGCTCTAGTTTTCTATATGTGAATTTCTAAATTATATATCATATTGGTGATATATAGAAATATAGAAACTGGAGAAAGAAAAGTCATCAATAAAAATATTACCTCATGTGTTTGGTGTGTGTGAGATTACCACCTAAGGAGATAGGAGCATCAATTTCATTGTTGGTATAGAGAAGTGTAGGATCAGAAACCATCCTCAGTTTCCTTTTGCGAAATGCTGAGACTGCGACTTGTATTAAACGGGTAAACGGACTACCGGATGGAATCAAATGACGGTAAAGCCGGAAACCGCCGACAAAAGCAATAACGGATAAGAACATAGCAACTGTCGGGATGCCTAAACCTAGACCCCACCCAACGTTATCTTGGATGTACACAAGAACCGTCACGGCCACTAAATTTGCTGCTCCCATGCAAAAATAGTACCTAATCATTCAAAAACATCGAGAAAATTATAATTATTTCGGTTTATAACTTATAATATCTACATAGTTAACTAGAAAGAAACTACTATATCCATTAAACACATGCTCATAACTCAAAAATACGACTTTTGGACATCTATATGATTACTTATTTTTTACTTAGAGACCTATAATTAAGAGATTTGTTTTAGTGGTTTGCTTAGGATCCATGCTCATCCTTTTTTTACATCATAGTAGTATTACAAAGTCATCTTAGCTAGGAATCTACGAAAGGAATCTAATAATTTTATTTTTATGTATAATATATCAAGAAAAGTATTTAATAAGTACCCGTTGAAGTAGTTCCAGGTTTTGGTGGTTTGCTTAGGATCCGACTCGTCGAACTGATCCGCACCGAAAGCAACAACACATGGTCGGATCCCACCCGACCCGAGAGCTCCAAGAAGAAGAGCTATGTGTTGGATAATTCCAAGCTTGTGGAAACTTAACATATTATTAGATGTTTAATATGTTAAGATAAACACAATAAGGAAACCTAGAAATAGGAAAAGGAAGTTTCTATTTAGGTTAGGTTTGTGTTTTCCATATCCCACATGTTAAAGGGAATTGTCTTTCATATAAATATAGGTCTAATGGAGAGGTGTTCTACATGATCTAAGTGAAACATATTGAGAGCTTTAGTTTTGAGTAGTTTCTAAAGCTAATAAGAAAAGTTGTTCTTATAACTCTTTGTGTTTCTAAGAGATCTGAATTGGTATCAGAGCCTCAGGTTGGAGACTCGATCTAAGCTTAAGTTGTAGCTTAAGATCCTGGTGCTTGTGAACAAGATATCGCGACGGCAAGATGGCTGACGTGACTAGGGCTCCACGCACGAAGGACTTTGGATCTACATCCATCCAATGTCCGATGTTGTCATCGACAAACTACACAGTTTGGTCGATGAGGATGAAGGTTCTACTACGTGTTCATGAAGTGTGGGACACAATCGAACCCGGTTCAGATGATCAAAAGAAGAACGATGTTGCAATAGCTCTTTTGTTTCAATCTGTTCCCGAAACATTGATTCTCCAGGTGGGAGAACAAACCGCATCAAAAGAGATCTGGAACGCCATCAAGTCACGACACCTAGGAGCTGATCGTGTAAGGGAGGCGAGACTTCAGACGTTGATGACAGAGTTTGATAGGTTGAAGATGGATGATGCAGATACGGTCGATGACTTCGCGGGGAAGATATCGGGCCTATCATCCAAAGCAACCTCATTGGGAGAAAACATAGAAGAATCCAAGATGGTCAAGAAGTTCTTGAAGGGTCTTCCAAGACACAAGTATATCCAGATCGTAGCATCACTTGAGCAAGTCCTAGATCTCAACTCGACGGGGTTTGAAGACATAGTAGGAAGGCTTAAGGCGTACGAGGAGCGTGTAGGAGAAGAAACTCAGAAAGAAGACCAAGGGAAGCTGATGTTTTCGAACAATGAAGAGCATAGTCAGAGGGGCTATGAGAATTCCCGTGGTAGAGGAAGAGGACGGAACGGTAGAGGCAGAGGTCGAGGTAGGTCACACAACCAAAACCGTGCGTCACACACCGAAGATAACAACTCGAAGAAGAATCGTTCAAAGCTGATATGTTGGAGATGTGACAAGCCTGGTCACTACGCAACTGTCTGTCCCGAAAAGACAGAGAAGAATCAAGAAACTAACTTAAACGAGACAGAAGAGGCTGATGCACTCTATGTACACGAGGTGGTGTTTTTGAATGAAGATAAGGTGATTCCGAAGAATCTTGATATCAACAAAGGCGATGCAAGTGTCTGGTATTTGGATAATGGAGCGAGCAATCACATGACAGGGAACAAGGAGTTCTTTTCGAGTTTGAATCTCAACACCAAAGGGAAGGTGAAGTTTGGTGATGGATCGTGTGTTGACATTGTAGGAAAGGGTGTGGTTACATTTGTGTGCAAGACTGGAGAGAAGAAGGCACTCAAGGACATATACTACATACCTGATCTGAAGCACAATATATTAAGTCTTGGGCAAGCAACAGAGAACGGATGTGAGGTTAACATGAAAGATGTCTACTTAACGCTCACAGATTCGCATGGAAGGTTGCTAGTTCGTGTGACAAGATCTCCAAACCGTCTCTACAAGACCCCTATGGAGATAAGCTACCCGGAATGTTTACATGTCAGGGACGAAGATGCTACATGGAGGTGGCATGCTCGACAAGGACATATATGCTATGGAGTGATGAACAACATGGTAAGGAAGGAGATGGTCGTAGGAATGCAGAGTGTAACACACGAAGAAGGCGTGTGTGACACATGTCTCGCAGAGAAGCAAACGAGACACTCATTCCCGAGTGTAACACACAAAGAAGGCGTGTGTGACACATGTCTCGCAGGGAAGCAAGCCAGAGACACATTCCTGACTAAGGCCATGATTTGTACATCAAAGCCAGTGAGATTATTGCTTGGAAATTTGTGTGGATGTATCACACCACCAACACCAGCAGATAATCGTGAGGCATTCTATCGGTTCAAAAGATCTCACACCGATAGAGGAGGAGAGGTTGCCTCAGCTATGTTCAATCTAGGTTGCACCGATAGAGGAGGAGAGGTTGCCTCAGATGTGCTCAATCTAGGATGCACCGATAGAGGAGGAGAGATTGCCTCAGATGAGTTCAACCTATCTTGTGAAGAAGATTGGGTTGAAGCTATGGAAGACGAGTTGGAGTCTATCACAAGAAACAAGATATGGGAGCTTGAAGATAGACCGACTGGTTCTGAGAAGAAAGGAGAAGATGATCGAGTTTGTGTGTTACACAAGACGTTGCATGTGTTACGCCAGGCACCCAGAGCATGGAGTGTAAAACTCGATCAGGTTCTCAAGGAGATGAGATTTGAGAAGTGCACGAAGGAACCATCAGTGTACTGCAAGACTCAAGGAGGAGACGTCTTGATCATAGCCATCTACGTTGATGATCTATTTGTGACAGGAACTTCGCTTAAGGTGATTAGGCAATTCAAGGAGGAGATGTCTAAGAAGTTCGAGATGTCAGATCTAGGTAAGCTAACGTACTACCTTGGCATAGAGGTGATTCAAGGAGCAGACGGAATCAGAATAAAGCAAGAGAGGTATGCTCAAGGAATCCTGTGTGACACAAAGATGGAAGTGTGTAACACGACTCACGTAGGAGTGTGCAACACGACTCACGGAGGAGTGTGTGACACAAAGGTGGAAGCGTGTGACACAACGCATGTACCAATGGAGTCAAGGTTCTCAAAGGATGAAGATGAACCAGAGATAAATCAGTTGGGTGTTGAGCAGAAGGCCGACATCCTTCCCAGAGCTCATGTACGCAAGATGGCGGATGTGACCAGAGTTATCATCGCAGTGAGCTTCAGCCACAAGACTCATCGCAACTTAAGTGAAGAGGTCATGAGAAGGTTATACAAGAACTGGGCCGATTCTAAGAAGAAGCGGTACGGAAGCAAGGAGAGCATCCGGTCTAACCTTGAGAAAGATGTGAATTCAATGGGTGGATTCGCACACCATGGTGTGGTGGAGGATGATTACTTGATGATTAAGTTCAAGCAAATGAGGAGCTTAATCGGAGTTCAAGAAATTGATCTCCCTAATTCAAGTTGGAATTAAGGGGGTGAATGTTGGATAATTCCAAGCTTGTGGAAACTTAACATATTATTAGATGTTTAATATGTTAAGATAAACACAATAAGGAAACCTAGAAATAGGAAAAGGAAGTTTCTATTTAGGTTAGGTTTGTGTTTTCCATATCCCACATGTTAAAGGGAATTGTCTTTCATATAAATATAGGTCTAATGGAGAGGTGTTCTATATGATCTAAGTGAAACATATTGAGAGCTTTAGTTTTGAGTAGTTTCTAAAGCTAATAAGAAAAGTTGTTCTTATAACTCTTTGTGTTTCTAAGAGATCTGACTATGTACAGTATACTCAACTGTGCTGTGTCTGCTACTACACAAACCTCTTCTCCTTTACACGGTGGTGGTCTTAGCGTTGGTATTATTGCTGATATCGTCAGTAGTGTCATGCCCTGTAATTTTTTTTTTCATTTTACCATATATCGTTAGAACAATTAAATTGATGTAATGTTTATTGTTTTGACCTGAGGTCATTGTAATAAAAAACAATGTCATATTTTTTTGTTATAACTTTTTTTTGTGTTATAATTTAATACGGCAAAACCCATTCCTACAAAAATTCAAGAATTTTTTTCTGAATTAACGTTATATATAAACGTACGATTTGGTAGATGATGGAAGCGAAAGTGATGGTCCAAAACCGGCCCGCGAAGGAGTCGGCGACAAAGGCACCGAGAAGAGGAGTGAGACTCGAAGTTCCGGCGAAGTTAGTGAGAGTGTTGGCTGCTTTGGTTAAGGGAAGGTGAAGCTGTGTTGTTAGATAACTTATCATGTTTGCGTGAAACCCAACCACCGCCAGTTTCTCACATATCTCGTTAGCTGATAATAACCATCAAATTATTAATTAGAGATGATCAGATTCATATTTTCACACAAAAAGCTCAAATCATACCGAAGATGAAGGGCATAGTAATTAATCCTCCCTTTGGTCGACTTGAACTCCCATGAAACTGTTTTTCTTCTTCACTGATCTTGTTCTTGCTCTTCTCCTCCATGTTCTTGAATGTTGCTTGTAATGAATAGTTAACTATGTTTATGTATTTTGTTTGTTGTAACTTGTAAGTGTTGAAATTAGTATTAACCAGGGGGGCTATATTTATAGGCTTTTTGGTTTACAAATTACTAGGTGCTTTAGTGGCTTATGCGTACGAGATCTATAAATGAATACGACAGTGACGTCTATAGATTCACAGCCACAAATTAAACCAGATTTGGTTTACTTGGACCGGAATATCAGCATTCTCTACTAGGATATCAGCATTGAGTAAATATCTAAGACGATTCATTTCTCAAAAAAAAAATATCTAAAAGGATTTCTCATAAATAAAGTTAAACAAAAAGGGTAAAAAGCAACAAAAAAATTGAGAAACGTCTTTTATTTAAAAAAATTAAACATATTGTTGAGAGATTCAATTAAATAAATCATTTTCTAATGAAGTATGTTGTTGAGTCTACCGATTCTTGATGGTCTTATTATCGTCGGGATTCTTGTCAATTTCATTGAACATTATTCTACTACATTTTAGTCCCTAGTTAAATTATTTGACTAAAACCTGAAAAACAATTCTTATGAACTAATGTTTGATTTTCATGACCTTATGAACTAGTGTAGTTTTAGGCTTTTAGCACCTTCTTATCTTTTTTGGCACAAATGTTTAGTTTTCAGTGGACAACATGGACTTGACTGAGTAGCTAGTGTCATCTATACACGTAATTTTCAAAGGTGGAACATGATGAAAAAAATAACTTCCATGATTTTCTTTTGAACTATGATGCATCATGCAAGCTCCTTTTTTTTTTAATCATGCAAGCTCTTGTTATTGAAAAGAAAAAGAAATTCTTGTTATTGATGTATATCTCGTTTAACCACATTTTCTCAAATTTATAGTTTGTATATAATAGAAAGATTTATATAATAAAGTGCCTTTATATGAAAATAACTCTATATAATAATGCCTTTCAAGTCAGGTTTGTGCGAATCATCATCGTTAACACAAAATCCCATATTTTGAGGTGCTTACATCACATCAACAATAAACTATTTGCGCTCCATTTCAACCAGTTGGACAAACTTTGTTGCGACATAAAACAGTTATTTGAACTTTTGTGATAACTTATTTACCCATTTAGGCTCCGAATGGAGAAAACAAATCAAACATTGCGGATCTAGTGTATAAAATGGATCGAGCGGAATAAAAGTAGATCAAGTGAATCTAGTGGTACAAGTGTGAATCAAACGGATCTAACGGTTCAAAACATATGTTTAAATGATAAAAGTGGATAAAAAAAATTCCAAAGTATTGTATTAATTTAAATTAATCTATAAAAATTATTTATTTTCATAATTACAAAGAGTTATTTTTAAAATACTTTATGAATGAAAAATTTAAAATTTTATTCAATTATAATCAAAAATTATTTAAACATATATAATGTATTTGGTTAAAAAATATGTATCTGATTTTGAATGATTTTAAAATAATTATCTAATTAAATAACTATAAATTTCTATTTAAAATATTATATTAAATCAATTTAAGCATATATATAATTATTTTGAGCTTTAAAATTACATCTATATATATATATATGTTTTTTGGATGATCTAAAAAATAATTATGATTCTTGGTAAAATAATACAATAGTTTTGGACTTTAATATCAACTAATGCATGAATTCAAAAATATTTTAAAGTTTTTCTAAAAAAATAACACATCTTTAAAAAATAATGTCAAATAATAATACATTGTACCTATTAACAAATTTTCAAATTTAATACAATATAATTCAATATATATATTTAGTATTATATGTAAAATAAATTTAAATGAAATATTAAAGCAAATTTTGATATTAAATTAAAGATACACATGATAAATATGATACCATTACAAAACCAAATGTTGTTTTTAATAAAATAAGATTTACAAGATAAAAAAAATATAATATTATGACCAATTTATGATAAATATGATACCATTACAAAACCAAATTTTTTTCTTTTTTTTTGCAGTTCTATTAGAGATAAAATAATTTCATATAGGGAATTCAATGGGACATTAACTAATATAAAGATTATGACCAATCTAGTAATCATCAATTGGTTTATGTTGAAAGTTCATCTAAGTTGACATTGTATCAGATTCAGATCCCAAATATGTTAAATTCCTAATTAAAATAACCTTTCCTAACCGGATATAAATATCGTAATTAACTCCCTCGACTGAGTATAACTATCTTAAATTTCCAAGATTTCTCGGCAATAAAAACTATTATCTCGAGATTTTAAGTTTATAGATTTCTAACTTAAAACCAATTGGCGATAAATGCAGTGGTCCAAGTCCCTTATATATTAGTAAGTCCTTTACATATTTTTAATATGAGATTTTTTCTCTAACAAGTTCCCTCGTAATATTTGCTAAGGAATATATGATGGATATGTTGTAAATATATTCGTCCATAAACTTACGATGAATTTGCAAAACAATTTACCACCATTCATCGCAAACCATCGCTTATATTTGCTAGGGATTTGCAATTTTTGTAAATCCATTGCAATATTGAGATGATCTTTCAATAATCTTTTTCGTAGATATGGAAGGAGTTTTCTACACAAGGGACTTTCATAGCAAACCTTCACATATTTGCGTTGGTTTGTTCTTTTCGAAATCTTAACTTGCAAATATCATATTTTCTTATAATTTATTTGATCACACCTTGTTTGTGGTAGTACATGGATAATTCATTTATAGGTTACATTTTTAGCTTTGGTTTTCTTCTTTTGACACCATCTTGTATCTGAATACTTGTTTGATGTCTCTATTAATAATATCGTTCTCTTTTGTCCATAACTTAACCAAGACGTCGCTAGTGAACCACATAAATTAATATGTATTTGTTTCTCTTTTTGCGTTTTTATGTTTTCACGTCCTTAATCATTGATAATAGATAAATTTTAATAGTTTCTATATAATTAGTTTGAGTGCTAGTCTCTGTTGTCGTATATTCGCATGCGTGAGAAATGGATCACAAGAGAGTAGGTAGAGTGATACATGAGTTGGGGACTCATATATCATCAGAATGCATATCACATGGCAATATGGCATTGTTTGGCCTAGTGTGGACTTCACTCTCCCTTTTTGCACAGCCAACCCCCATTCTCTAGTGCCAACGTGTGCGATCGGTAACTACAAAAGTAACTGAGAGTAATTAATATAGAGAAATTGAGAGTAACAGAGTAAAATAACATTAAAAAAGAAAAGAAAGATGTCACTTTCAGCGTAACACCAATTTTTCTTCACGTAGAAAGAGGAACAAAATAAACAGTTTTACTCTAATTAAACAGTAACTAGCGAAAAGATAGGTGGAAAGTTTTCAACCTGATTGGTACGATAATAGCTGGAGTGAGAGCAAATGTATTTTTTGCTGAAAATATAACGCCACTTGTGACATACATGTTATGATTGGTAAACTTTGGAGGAGTAATAGGGAGGGAATAAAAAAGAAGTGATTTTCGGTAAGAGTCATTTTTTGAGATTTTATTACACAGTAGAGCAGTTACAACTACCAAAGTAGTTTTATTATGGTTATTTATTTTGCTGCCCCTAACTAAGCTAAACGTGTAGTGGGTTTAATAGTTTTTTTTCTTTAGTTTAATGTTTTAAATAAAATCGGAAGAAAAAAAGTAGTAAGCGACGTTCAGAGCCACATCTTTTTATTTCTTTTTTCTAATCTCTTACACGTTTACCTAGGTAAAAATTTTGCTGAGAAAAGTTGAAAAAATCAAGCCGAGAGACTTAATCGATTTAACGACGGAGATGGTGGAGCTAGATGCGTAGTCTCAGATCTCAATCAACTAGCCACAATCCGATGCTCAAAATATCAATTGGAGAGTTATTCATTCATGGTCAAAGTCAAAAATTTATCTTTCTTCTCGAATGAATCAACTCCTCATTTATTTTTGTCTCCGCCATCATCTCAGCCTCACTTATTGCTGCCCTCCGACAATCTGAGTTTGATTACCAGCTCAAAGTGTATTAAACCTCTTTGTCTACTACTCTTTTTATTCTGTGGCTGGAGAACTTAGATACATAATCATCTTCGGCTCACTTGTCGTCGCCTCTGCCTCACTTGATTCTACTCTCCATCAAGTCTGATTACCGCTTTGAACTAAATAATACATGTATGTTCTATAAGATTATTCTTCTCCCGACATTGGTTGGTAAGGTGCTCTAAAATAATTGTTCGTAGACTTCAAAGTCCTTTTTATATTATTTTTTTATCAGAAAACATGTACGTTAAAAATCATTTCATGAAAACTATGAAGTGTCAATTTTCTTTGTTGAGATTTTATGAAATTTATACATATTCCGGGAAAATATGTTTTCTTGATCATTTTTTGTTGTTACAAAAAAAAAATCCAGGTTATTTCACAATTTTCTAATGTTTCAAATATTGTCATGAATTACATATTACTATTTAGTATTCAGTAATCTTATTGTTGCCGTCTAGCATCGTTTCGCCATGTTACCAAAAGGAAGAGTTAGTTGAACTATATTTCGGTAGTTTGTTTTTGGTATTCTTTAGACCATCTCCAATGGTTCACTTTATAATATGATAACTCTATAATAAAATTGAGTTATACTCCAATGATACTCTACTTTAGAATTGAAAATAGAGTGATGCAGAAAAAAAATAACTTACTCTATATATAGAGTAAACTCATTTTTACTCTATTATATATAGAATTTTAAAATTTAAATATTAAACTTAGATAAATATTTGAGAAATATCATTTTAAATCTAGAGTGAATAATTTATGAAATGTCACTTTTAGTTTATTACATGTGTAAAATGTAAAAACTTAAAATACATAAATTATTGATGTAATTATAATTTTCTATTAAATAAAATTTGTAAACAAAAATAAATTTTCCCTTAGAATATATGGATTCAAATCCACTTATCTTTTAAATCTAATAAATGAAACAATAGAAGCGTTATAGCACAATGGTAAGAAAAGCTAAATTATATTTTGCGACCAAGGTTTGATTCCTAGGGAGCCCGATTTTAAAAAAAATCATCAGTTACAAGTTTTGTCTAATATAATGGTTGACTAACGCGATATTAGTCAAGATAGATTTTATATAACACGATTCAGAGTTTATGTCTATAATTCAAATTAGTTTTTAGTTTAGATCGTATTCACTAGTAGAAAACTTCGAAATACACACGTTTTGGACACAGTAGTATCGTGACTTATTTTGTGTTAGTCACGACAAAGTCACATTTAGTCACGAAATAGGAAAACGTGACACTCTGTCTTTTTCATGGCAAAATAGACACGAATTGGTCACATATGTTTTCGTGACTAAACGTAGTCACGATTTGTCACAAACTATTCGTGACTAAACTGTCACGTTTTCAAAACCGTGTATAAACCGTGGCTTTTAGAGTCACGAAATGACACTAGCTAAACCGTGACCAAGACGATGTCTAATCAAATAATCGAAAACTTTAGTCCCACTCCATTTCGTGACTAAAGTGAGACTTTTCCAACAAAAAAATATCATAAACTTTACATCAAAGTCAGAAAACGGGACTGTTTTGGCTGGGAATATATTCGAATTTGGTTGGTCACAGTAGGCATCGTGACAAAAACATGTCATATCTAGTCACGGTTTCATTATTGTGACAATTTCCATGACTAAAACAACACAAAACAAACACTTTCGTGGAAATGAAGAGCACAATATCAAACAAAGAAAACCTCTCCTCTCTATATTTTTATGTGTTCTTGACAAATTAGTGAACGTGTTTTCTCAACTCTTTCTTTTGTATTTCATAATTTCAATGTCTCATTTCTTTCAATCAAGAGAGTGGATGGATCGACATTTAGATCCAATCCGAAATTGTGTTTCTGAAGAATTTATGGAGGGAATTGAAGTGTTTCTAGCTTTTGCTTGTAATCAAGAGTCTTACCAAGGAACAAACACTATGTTGTGTCCATGTGCACGATGCAAGAACCGGAAACAACGCGATGCAAAGACGGTTTCTAAACATCTTTTCCGAGTAGGATTTACGGGGAATTACTATGTTTGGTCAAGTCATGGAGAAAGCTGTTACAACGTTGGACAATCTTCGGGGACAAGTCATTTCTATGGAGAAGAAACACAAGAAGAAGCAGAAGGTACAAACTATCAAATTCCAAACGAAATGTACGTTAATAATCCATTTTCCAATATAAATATAAATTTGGAAGAAGAGGTTGAAGTAACCCCTACTTTGGAGTATGTGGTGGAAGCGGGTAATGAAGAAACATATCACGATAACGTTTTTAGAGCCTATGAAGATGCAAGCCAACCACTTTATGATGGATGTTCTGAAGGAATTTCTCAACTATACTTGGCTTCACGATTGATGAAAGCAAAAACCGATTACAATTTGCCGGAAGCTTGTATCGACGAGATATCAAAAACTTTCAAAGATGTTCTACCGAAGCCGAATAAAGCGCCATCATCTTATTACGAAACAAAGAAGCTGGCCCGATCACTTGGCCTCCCTGTTGTGAAGATTGATATTTGTGAGGATAACTGCATGTTGTTTTGGAAAGAAGATAAAGAGCTTTTGGCATGTCGGTTTTGTGGTAAAGACAGATACCACCCAAACAGAGGAAGAGGAAAAAATCGTCCTAAACAGAGGATGTTTTATATGCCGATTACGGAACGTCTGAAACGTCTATACCAAGTAGAGACAACTGCATCACATATGCGATGGCACGCAGAGCATAATTCTCCTGAAGGAGAAATGCATCACCCGTCAGATGGAGCGGCATGGAAGCATTTTAATGGGGTATATCCTCAATTCGCTGCTGAAAGTCGTAACATTTATTTAGGCTTATCGACAGATGGATTTAATCCAATCGGTATGAATGGTGAAGCACATTCGATCTGGCCCGTTATCGTAACTCCATATAACTTACCACCTGGTATGTGTATGAAAAGGGAATATTTATATCTGTCGATACTAGTTCCCGGGCCAAAACATCCGAAAAAAAGTCTAGATATTTATCTTCAGCCGCTGATTGAAGAATTACAAAGTTTGTGGAGTGAGGGGGTGGAAGCTTATGATATCTCAAAGAAAGAAAGATTCACAATGCGAGCGGCACTGATGTGGACAATAAGCGACTTTCCAGCATATGCAATGCTTTCTGGTTGGATGACGCACGGTAGATTAGCGTGTCCATATTGTTTAGATGATACAAAGGCGTTTTGGTTACAAAATGGAAGAAAGCATAGTTGGTTTGATTGTCACAGAATGTTTTTGCCTCAGAATCATCCTTACCGGCGAAATGTTAATGCGTTTCGGCGGGGACAAACAGTAACAGATGATCCACCCCTGTGGTTAACTGGAGAAGAAATTCTTCGTGAAAGAATAAACAACATTGAGGGGTTGTCCAAAACAGTTGATTGTGGAGGAAAAGGCCACGAGAAGGCTGCACAGACGATATCTGGCTATGGAAAGGATCATAATTGGGTGAAGAAGAGTATTTTTTGGGATTTGCCATATTGGGAGAACCTTCTTCTTCGACACAACATTGACTTCATGCATGTGGAGAAAAACTTTTTTGATAATCTCACCAACACTGTGTTGAATGTTCCTGGAAAGACGAAAGATAACATTAAATCGAGGATGGATCTCCCTAATATATGTAGAAGACAATCTCTACATTTAAACGAAGATGGAACTATGCCTGTGCCGATATTTAGGTTGTCAAATGAAGAAAAAAGGCAATTTCTCTCATGGCTGAAGAATGATATAAAATTTCCAGATGGATACGCTTCAAAATTTAGTCGGTGCATTGATGAAACAAATATGAAGCTATCAGGGTTGAAAAGTCACGATTGTCACGTTATTATGCAACGACTTTACCCATTTGCATTTCGTGAACTCCTTCCGAAACATGTTCATACCGCAATTTCAGGTTATTACTTAATTATAAGATTTGTTGAGCTATTTATTTATTATTTAATGTTTCTTACTTACTAATAACTGTATTTAAATTTGCAGAGATTGCACTTTTCTTTCGTGATATCTCAGCAAAGATATTGCGCACCGAAGATGTTGTTCTTTTGAAAGAAAATATAGGGGTGAAGCTTTGTAACTTAGAGAAGATATTTCCTCCATCATTCTTTGATGTTATGGAACATCTTCCTGTGCATCTACCAGATGAAGCTGCATTAGGTGGTCCTGTCCAATATAAATGGATGTATGTCTTCGAAAGATACATGTATCATTTGAAAAAGATGGTAAAAAACAAGGCAAATATTGCAGGGTCCATTGTTGCACAATCCTTGAATGAGGAGATGTCAACTGCATCTGCAACTTACTTTGGTCATCCAGAAGTAATAGAAGAAGCTTCCATTCGAGGGAAAATTCGATTTACTTATACTTATGAAGATGTGCCAAATTTGTTTTATCATGAAGGTCGGGTCAGTGGAAAAGCCACCACGAGATGGTTAACAGATGTTGACTTCACCGTCTTGCAAACATTTATGTTGCTCAATTGCGATGTGTTTGAACCTTATGAAAGGTAATATTTTGAATTTAGATTTATATCATCCTATTATATAATGAGGGTCTGAGTCATGTTTTTTGCACAGGATGTTTGACGAGTTTGTGATGGAAGCAAACCCAAATATTACTAGTAATGATCTACAGAAAGCGAAAGATCAACATTTTGCAAAATGGGTGAAAGACTTTGTAAGTTTTGCTTAATTAACTTGAGACTTTCGTAATTATTAAATTTTGTAAAATAAAAAAATAACAAAATTTTATAATTCATTATACCAACATTACAGATTACAAATGCCAGTGAAACATACGAGTTCCCTTTATGGATGTTGGATTTCATTCAAGGACCGCATCGTAATTACACATCGTGGCCGATATATTTCTCGCGAGGATATTGCTTCCACACACATAGCCATGGCCAAGATAAAAATACCCAACATTATGGCGTGTATGTCCGTGGAACCACAGAGACCGAGTATTATGGGCTGATAGAAGAAATCATGATGATCGAGTATGGTGGTGCTGTTGGCTTGAAAGCCATGATTTTCAAATACAAGTGGTTTGATACAGTAGTGGGTCGTGGAATGCGTAAGCATAAGTCAGGGATCATTGATGTGTCTCCCCGTGGCCAATATGAGAAATATGATCCTTTCATACTGTCTGGTAATTGTGATCAAGTATGTTTCATTCCTTATCCGCGTGTGCGTCGTACAAATGTGGCAGACTGGTGGGCATGCACAAAAGTTTTGCCTCGAGGGGTAAATGAAACATCTGAAGTTGCTTTAACAGCATTGCAAGATGATACACGTAACGATGTTGTTGCACCGAGTGAGATGATACGAATTGAATCATATGTCGTGAAAGATGATTCTGGTTATGATGTCTTACCCGTGGCTCCTCCTAACGATGAATATGTATCAGAAGACGAGTTAGAAGATTCTTGTGGCGACTCTGATTCGAACTCTGATTCTGATTAAGGTAATATGTAGTTGTGATATGTATTTGAGATTTGGAATATTATTAATAAAATAAAGTTTGATTATCGTACTTATTTGATTATTACAAATATGTATCTTGTTTAGGAGTTACAATTTAGGGATTATATTTTTAAAGGTTATAGTTGAAAGGTTGTTGTTTAGTGGTTGTAGTTTGAGGGTTAGGGTTTAGGGGTTATAGTTTATAAGGCAAGGGGGTTGTATTTTTTAGGCTCTGTTGTTTTATAGTTTGTTGAGAACAATTGATTTGTAGTTTTAGATTACGAATTTAGATTTCGTTAATGTAAAATGTTAAAGTTGGTTATTGTCTTATTGATAATGTTAAAATTTATTTAGGACATAGAGAATGTTTGCCAAATTTTTTACTCGAACTTTTGCCTCCGTATATTTTGCCTCCATTCCAATTTTTGGCTCCAATTTTTGGCTCCATTTATTTGTGTTTTGGCTCTTAATCTTTTGGCCCAAAACACTTAGTAAATAAAGGACGCTCTCCACCCTTCCAAAACACAACACTTAGACAAAAAAAAAAAAACTTTACTCTCTTGACTCTACTCCGACTATCGGACGACACTCGAAGTCACTGTCTCGAGCTCTCTCTGATCAGAACCAGCATGGCTCAAAGCGGACCATCGGATAATCGGCGTCGCCAACGCCCACCAGAGTTAAACCTTCCCGGTACGTTCTCCTTACTGTGTTTCGATTAGGGTTCCGAATCTTCTTCTGTTATTTGTTCGATTAGGGTTTAGAATCTCTTATTAGTTTTTTTATTAGGTTTCATTAACTGTGTTTCGATTTGGGGATTTTTTTGTATTAGGGTTTCGATTTGATGATTTATTTATTAGAGTTTCGATTTGGGTCTATTTAGATTGTTAATGGTCCCTTATCTGATGGTTGATGTGTTATGGTCTCCGATTTATCTTTATGTTTTATGTTTCCAGATATGCAACAAAGAAGAATACCAACCTCAGTTGCATCTGCAGGGTTTGTCATGCCTCCTACGAGTGGGTCTTCTGGTCATTCCATGCCACCAGGAGCTGTTGGGTCTTCAACTCGAGACCGTCCACCTGTTAACAACGACAACCATCTAACAGAACAAGCACTCTTACGCTCTGCAGCTAGAGAGCATCAGCCTCACCTACATCCAAAGAAAGTCAACGGTGCTTTGTGGTAAGTCTCTAATTTCTTTGCTTGTTATTTTTTTTGTATTACTTTACATATGCATATATTGTTCCTGATCATTTCCTCTGTTGTTGCTTTTGCATTCAGGTTTGGAGTGGACCCTAGTGTTCATAAATTCATCCGAACAACTTGGCAAGCTTACTACTGGGGGCCATGGCCTAGCTGGAAGTTTGTTCCAGAGGAGAGGAGAACAAGTTGGTGGCACACTTTCATTGTATGTATTGCTACTTTACTCTCCACTTCCATTTTAACGGTTCTACATTTAATGCCTTCTTTTTTTTTATGCAGCAAAACTATTACTGGGAAGAGAAGCACCATGATGAAGTGTACAACCGCTGGAAGATTCACACACAGCATACTGTATGTCAGAAAATCAGCAGGAAGAAGAGAGATAACGAGAAGCCAAAGTACATCAGTGAGGAGGACTGGTCTATCCTCCCAGCCAATTGGGCAACTCAAAAAGCTAAGGATAAGAGCACAAAGGCTGCTAAGTCACGCACTTCAGCTCCTCCTGGCAAGAAGATGTCTAAGCACTCTGCTGGACCAAATAACTTTGCTAAGCTTGAGTACGATATGGTAAAGATTCAACTCTTCCCTTCATATTTTCATTTATCTGTTCTAAATTCATACACACTTTGTTTTATTTTTTCTAGATGGTTGAGGGTGGATTGGACGAGCCACCATCTTTCATTGACCTTGTGTGCAAGACACACACTCGCAAGGATGGTTCATTCATTGATGAACGTGCTGAGGCTCTTGTCTTAGCGGTGGAGGAAGCTGTGGACTCTATGATACTCGATGAGGACTCTCCTAATGGTGCCAGCCCAACTGCTTCAACTGCTACAACTGCTCCTTCAAGGCGGTTCCTCCTTGATCAAGAATTTCTCAAGGTACCCCTTAAATTGTTATTTCTTATTTCATTACTTGAATGGTTTACAACTTGTTATACACAGAATTTAGAAAGTTCTTTGTTTGGTTCATCATGTCTTCTGCTTGTTTATGTTTTGTTGCTGGACTTTTATTTGTCTACTATGTCTCTGTCCATGTCATTTATAATCATTGTTTCCATTCTTTGTTCACCAGGCGTTTCTTTCGTTAATCATTTTTTCCATTTTTTCAGCTTGCTAAGACAAGCAAAGGGAGTGTATATGGGATTGGTAGTGTCCAGTTCAGAGACTATGAACCACCTCAGTCAGTCCCAGCATCTCTTAAACGCAGCTTAGACATGGACTTGCGCGTCTCTGGAATAGAGACAAATGCTGAACATGTGCAGACCGCTGTGGAACTTCTCAAGACTGATGTGACAACTCTCAAAGGAGATTTTTTAGCCTTCAAGACTGAGTTCCAGCAGGAGATGGCTGCAACAAGAAGCTCCCTTAATGTCATTCTACAGGCTCTTGGTGCTCTTGGTGCTGTTTCTCCTCAAGTGAACCAACCTGACAATGCCTCAACTCCTTAGGCTTCTTGCTTAAGCTGATCTCTTTTAGCTTTCATAACAACTATGTAACAAGGATGCTACGAGTTTTTTTTGTAACGTAACGATCCTTTTGTAACAACTATGTAACAAGGATGCCACCTAGTGTTTTGGTAATGTAAGATCCTTTTGTAACAACTTTAATTATCAAAAATCGGTTGTAGTGTTTTGTTAAACATTTTCCATTGTAATATATTTTAATTAGGTTTAAAATTATCATATTAAGTTTTTTTTTAACAAAAAAATGAATTTAGTCACGTTTATAAAATGATCAAATCGTGTCTAAGTAGTCACACAATAAACAAAGACATAGTCGTGACCAACCCTATCCACGTTAATGTCACACTTATAATCGTGACATAGTGTCACGGAAACGACACGAAGCCATCGTGACAAAATAGACACGAATGCATTCGTGTTATATCGTGACTGTGTTTGTCACGAAACCATACCGTGTCTAAACAGTGACTATTTTAGTCACGAACTGTCACCGTAAATTTTGGTCACGATCGTATAGACACGAAAATTTTTCGTGACTTTTCGTGTGTATTTCGTCTTATAGTCACGAAATAATAGCTGTAGCCACGAAATGTTCCGTGTGTATATCACAATTTTCTACTAGTGATTTAGCACTTATCTTTTGGTTGAGTCTCAAAATTTACAGCATAAATAATAAGGGTCGGAAAAGGCAGTTTCTCATTCTTTATCACATTTCAATAAAATGATGTAGTATACTGCAAGCTAAAGAGGGTTAATGATCGATACAAAAAGTCAAAACTACATCATCATAATTTAGTTGTTTCCACTGGATGAAGAGTCGTCATGTTGGTCAGGACGGGAACCATTCATCTCCAGTGTAAAATTACTAACTCATCATCTGGTTAGGTGGCATGGATTTCTAATTCCCACGTACAGCCATTGGGATTTTATGTCACCGGGGAATAGGTATCCCATATCCAAGAGATTAGTCGGTTGAGTCTCGATCCGTCGGACACCTTTGGATAATCAAAAAAAAAAAATTGATAGAAGAGTTAAAAGTAATAAGTGGCAAAGATCAGATAAGATATCGTGGAGATAGAGGTAGTAGAACGAGACTTTGGTTTTCACTCTTCAGTGTGCTTTTGTATTTGTGTTAATACGTAATAGCTGGTGCTCTTTGCATACACACACGTATGATCAGCTTTTGTTCCCATCTCCTTGAGCCTACGTTTCTCTTCTTTCTCCCTTTTTTGTTTGTTTGTTTTTGGTTTACTCGCAAAAAAAAAAAGGTTTTGGTTTACTCGCTAAAATGGGACGTATTCGGTTCTTTACAAAAAAATGAAACAAATTTGAATTTCTATATGTAATATGTATTGTTATTATCCATATCAAATCGATAAAGGATAGGATGTTGTGGATTCGAGTGAGATCCTATGAACTCTAATCGTTAAAGACAGATTAAGAAATCGAGACAAATTTGCACGTTTACAGGTTAACTTCACGCAATATGATAAAATTATAACTTCATCTCCACTGAAGATGTAAATATATTCATTGGTTTTACCTATACATGAAAATAACATTCAAATACAAAATATTTATGCGATCTGATGAATGATTGATTTATGTTTCTGCTGACCATTAGCTACTTCCCGATATTCGCACCAATGAGTCCATTTAAAAAAATTTATACACATCGAAAATTTTACACGTATGTTAAAAAATTGAGTGAGTTACCATTTAGGACACTTTATTCATTTTTTTGACAGTTTAAGACACTTGTTGCTGGAGGGATACTTTTTCTCTTACTTATGCTGATTTCAGACTAAATTGCCCCTGGTCGAAGTGAGACAAGAAACAAGTTGGTGTTAGTGAGGACCACTTATATTGTCTTGTTAGTGAGAACGTTTGTTTCTGGTCAGAAAACATAAAAAAGAACTTAGTTAGATATTATTATTTTATGTCATTACTTTTCATCTTCTTGTTTTATATTAGTTTTTTTAAAAGTTTTGATATATTAAAAAAATTTAATTGTTACAATAAATTTTAGATTTTTTTCCTCTATATTTTAAGATCCACTATCATATATATATTTTATATATTTAACATTTATACAAAATAAATATGTGGACATGGATGAAAAAGTGTGAAAGAATAAAATATGAAAGAGATGTAGATTCACAACGTTAAATGTTTAGTGCTTCGTAAATTTATCACAGACAGCCGAGTTAGCACCTATAATAAGCAAAAAAATGAGCTCATGATAAATACTAATGTCGTGGATATGGACGGAAAACTACGAACATTGACAAAAAAATTATATCTTTTAACATCCATTTTCAATTTTACATATATTAACATTTACACAAAATGTTTAGACATTGACATAATAAATATGTATGAAAAATGTGGACATGGCTAAGAAGACATATTTCTTAAAATGTGGACATGGACTAAATCTGTGGACAAAAATTCAAGGACAAAATCTGTATAGGGTAAAAGGTCATTTATTCCTTCAAAGCTAAACTGAATCCAATCAAGACGCAAGGTAATAGAGAGACTCGTTGACGGGAGAACCCTAAAACCAGACAATCTGACAGATCTCGGTGGAGGCTTCTCGGGAGTTCCCAAATAAACATGGAATTGGGTATCGTTTTGTGCTTTCGGTGAAATTAGTGTTGAACTGGGAAAGTGAATTTGAGTTGGGAGAGAAAACCAAAGAAAATTGGAGAAATTGCAGAGATGGGGATTGGAGAATCAAACAAGCGGCATGCCCTCTTCCTTCTCCGATCTTCTCCGATAATTGAAGGTATGGAAGCGTCGTGAGATTAAGGTTAGGAAAATGATAATTGATGGAAAAGAGAAAGTAGATCTGAGAATCATAGTGGGAGAGAAAAAAATAGATGGACTTAGAAATTTAGAAATTTTTATTATTTTATGACAAAATAGAGTAATTAGAAGAGGGTGTAGTTGAGTGGTAGGTAAGACATTGCACATGGACAATGTGTGCCTCCAGCCACAAGTGTTTTAATGTGTTATTCCAAAGACATAATGTGTCTTGGAGTGTAAGAAATTCTAAAAAATTTCATGCTGACATAAGTTTGTATGTATAGTATGCAAGATATATGTACAGAATTTGATTATTTAATGATGCAATCATTGTAGTTTCGAGTGACACTAAATTGCAACTTTACACATCATCCTTTGTTAAAAGAAACATTGAATCATTTATATAATAAAGCGCAAGTCGTTTGACGAATCAAATAATAACACGTACTATTATAACATTATATTTCCTATATATTAAAGGAAAATCACTTTTAAAACTTAGCTTAAAAGTTTATTAGCAAGGAATGAGACGTGGTGACATGGACGTTTTTATTTAATAAAACGCTTAGGTGTCACGCATAAAACTTTTCTCACCAAAACTGTGAATTTAATGCATTCACACAAAACATTCCTTTAAAAGAACTTCATACCATCCATACTTTTCTCGGCGAACACTTTTACGTGATAAACCTTTAACTTCAAGTTCAATTGGTTGATTTATCAATCTTCTCAATATAATCATAGCATCAATAAAGATTTATTATTCCTCTATATGTTTATGTACGGTAACCCATATAATCTATCTCCATTAAGTCGACAGATCCGTAAAGACCACCGAACAATGAAACTTTAGTAGGATGCCAAGTATTAATGAAAGAACCCTTTTCTCCATACCTGCTTTCATGCAGTTAGCAGATCACTCACGTTCTTGAGAACCGCCTCTCATTACTGAAAGAGGACGTTGATAATATATTTCTAGATAAATGTGTTTTACTCGGTTTTGTTACTGCTCGATGAGGTGATCTCTGTTTCGAGGAGACTGAATCACTGTAAATCGTCTCGGCTTAGTGTATTAGTCTTCTCGAGCAAGCAATATAAGAATGCGAGTGTCACCACCTTCGCCGCCATGAGAGCTCTGCATTTGACGACCTTAAAGATGAGAAAAAACTTCCAGGAACGAACCACAAGTTTCACGTGGTGGTCGCATCTGGAACAACCTTTACAATTTAGAGGGTCAAATAATCTTCAATTTCTTTATTATACAACTATGTTTTCTGAATTTAAAGGAACTATACTTTTTCACACAGTTATTATTTTGCTTATAATATGTTATTGATCCACTTTTTCGATTTTATTTGTTAAACCCCTAAGTCCATAACTACTCCAACGTGATAGGCGAAATATAAAAAAAAATTCCAAAGCTTCTTCTCAAACTTGCAAACACCATATATTGAATTTTAATATTAGTGAACCCATTATAAAAAGTTTCTAGCTTCGACTATGATAACTATCATACCTTTAGTTCTATCTAACTATCACTTAAAAATTTAAAATATATCTTATGTTATACATAATTATAATATATAATTTCAACATTAATATAGACATTTTATTCCGCGCAAAGTGTGGATTACTATCTAGTTTAAAATAATAAAACAAAGACAATAGAGCAAAAAGTAAACACCTTCTTAAGGCTTAACAACCAAATTACGTGTCAATTTACAATATAAGTAATTACTAAATCATAATACTCCAACAGTTCTTTCCCACATCTCGACTCCACGATCACCAGTTACCAGCAATCTCTATAAAACTACCTTTATTCCACCATTTATATTTGTGTTATTCTACGTTCGTGTAATAATTTATGTCCAACGCAGGAAAAGAACATTTTCTCTCTTACTCAAATCCACAAATATTCCAACGTCTCCATGCAAGGTTTCTATTTGGCATTGGTAGTAATATCATACCCACTTATTTTTTCTTGCTCAATTTCTCTGTATCTCACTCTTTTTTAACTACTTCCGCTACATCAAACCTCGCTCTCTCACATGTCAGGTTTCTCTTTGGGAAACTTATGGTTGTATCTCATTTTTATACGAGACAGAGGAGGCCATAGAATATCAAGGTACTATGTAAATATACACATCTGCATGACTGCATCCAACAGAAACAGAACCAGAGGCAGTGGTGCATGTGGTGGGGAGGGGGGTCAGTTGACCCACATGACTTCTACAAATAAATAATTTTGGCTGGAACATTTGGTTACGATCCTTTAGCTTGACCCCCATGACACTAGTTCAAACCTTTACTTTGACCCATCTTAAAATAATTTTAGTAATATTACATAATTATTTTAATAAATGACTCCTATGATGATGTGATGCAGCTTTCAAAATTTGTGGAAAGACACCCAAAAAGTCTAACATTCTACTTGGGAAAAAGAGTGTGTCAACAACTTTGATGAGGCAAATTGGATATTTACAAATCTTTTTGTCTATAACAGAGCATATTCGTCTAAAAAAGTAAGACTGGCATATACAAAATTGTATATATGAAAGAAAAATTGTAAATATGTGTTATTTTCATTGTTTTTAATTTTCAGTCTATCGAATCTAAGAACATTTTATCTTTAAAAAAGATTCAATTAAAAAAATACAAAAAAACTGTGACGTATCAAAAATATACGTAACTATAATTTATGTGTTCTTATATATATATATATATATATATATATATATATATATATTAACATATGTTTGAAAACTGCTTATATACATGCATCTGTTCTTTTGGAAGAAAATCATAATAAGTATTTTAACATTTTCAACTGTTTTTTTTATTGGGGCCACTTCTAATTTTGATGTGATGTGACTTAGCTATAGAAAATGTGACTAAAACGATTTCTATTTTGATAAAACAAAAATACAAATTGTAAGTTTTTAAGAAAAATGATAGATTAGATGCAAACAAATACTGATCCGGGATGATATACTAGTTTTAGTTAATTTGCAATTTGATTTAAAAAATCTATCAATAAATAATTTTTTTACATAATATTCCCAATCAACATTATGTTATATAATACTAAAAACACGGCATTTCATATTTTGTAAAATACATTGTCCGTTTGGTGGACAGTTGTTATAATAACCTTAATGGGCCACCATTTCATGCCTCTTTAATGCTATTTAACCACGAGGTGGTGGGCTAGTGGTCTTGAGGGAGTTACGACCTCAATACAGACCTGGTTTCAACACTACGTATGGCCACCTGGACTAGCGTTAAATTGCAAGAATACGTGGAGTGCCGTGGGCCTCGTGGGACTAGTCAGTTGATCTCGGTCACCGGATCTCTATGGTTATAAAAAAAAAAAATACATTGTCTGTTTTTTTTTTTTTTTTTTTTTTTTTGTAACATATACATTGTCTGTTTATTAATAGGTAATATATGTCAAAATCGGCAAAAAAAAAGGATTGTTTAATTAAGGAGGTCAAACTAGAAGTACACTGCAATATATTTTCGATCCAGAGCAGGCCAAATTTGATCCATATTCGTAGGGCTGGGATTTTTAAATAGTTCGGTAAGAAAAAAAATTGGTCTTCAATTTGGTTCGGCAATCGGTTAGTATAATTTTTTTAAAAAAATTCAAACAGTACCAGTTTAACAGAAATTCCTAACCAAACTAACCAAAATCTAAATCAAAATAACTGAACTAAACAAAATCCAAACCAAAATAACTCAAATAACAAAATGTTTTTAATTTTTTTAATTTAACCGAACTAACCGCATAACCAAAAATTTCGGTAAACTTTTTTGAAACCAAACTAACCAAAAACCTAACCGAATCGTACTTTTTTGGTGAGATTTCAACCGATCCGAACTAACCGAATTCCAAAGTAACCAGGTGGGGTATTGGATTTAGAAATTTGATAGAATTAGATGGAATTATAGTTTCCATTAAATTCCACTATTATTTAATTATTGATTTCATCAATTCTTTTAAATTCTTGTGTTATTGGATTAAGTATTTGTAATCATTATTTTATTTACTTTAAATTCTGTTGTTATTTAATATTTGATAGATTTTGTAGTAATGTTATTTGATAAGAATTTAATGGAATATATCCTACAGAAATGCAAAGAGCCAATTCTTTGATTCTATGGAGAGATTTCTTATACTCGTGGGAATATGCATTTCACGAACTCATGTCCTACCATTTTTCACTCTGTATTTCATGAATTCACGTAAAAACAAAAGAATTGAAATAACATAATGTTTAGTTTGTGATCAAATACACATTTCAATTCGATAAAATAGTTTTTAGTCTAATTTTTTTTTCTTTGAAAAAGGGCTTACTATTGAATGCATTGAAAACAAAGAGTTGGCCCAGCTATTAGCCGGCATATTGGGATGACGCCCTACATAAAGAAATTGCAAACAAACCCATAGTAATAAGTCCAGCTCAAGAGCTGCAATTTAAACCCTGAATACTCTCTGGAACAACTATGTTTCGATTCGAACATTGGAGATATTGAGGACATTTTTTCTAAGGGCATGATTATTGGAGGTCCTTGCTCTTGAGTCTTTAATACACATATATTTGTATGTATATATTATATATGCATATATAATTGCGGGCTAAGGACTTTACGGAAACCCAAACTGAAAATTTCTTAATTATATAACTTTCGGTTTGGTTTGGGTTTAGGTTTCCGTAAAGTCCTTAGCCCGCAATTATATACGCATATATAATATATACATACAAATTTATGTATATTAAGGATTCAAGAGTAAGGACCTCCAATAATCATGCCCTAAAGCCTTGTTTTGTACAACTGATGATAAAACAATAGCAATATGTTGTATAAACTGTTTGTTACAGAAACAATATGTTCTCATAAATATATTTAATAAAGTGATCGGTAAAGTAGTAAATGATTCATACATAAAATTATTGTATAAATTTAGTATATGATATATAATTTATTTGTTTTTAAATAATGTAGATATAGTTATATAATATATATATTAAGTTTATACTTTTATTTACAATAAATAAGTCATATTTAATTATATTTTAAATGTAAAATATTATTTGTATAAAAATTAAATATATTAAATTCTTTTTTCAATTTTAAAAATATATATTTAATTTTTGGATACCAATTTAATTTTATGATATTATTAAATAAAAATAATTATTTTTTCAAATATTTTATATATTATAAATGCAAATGCTTTGCTGAAAGCTTCATATGAAATCATTGGATAAAGAATATTTAGAGAGTATTTGTATCTTATAAATACTAATTTAAATGTTTTTTAAAATATTTGTTGATTGGATAATAAAAAACAAAATGTTTATGCTAATGGTCTACCAATAAAAAATTTAAATCGCACGGCAAAGAATCATGTGTACATAATTAACTCTCTTTTTTTTGAGAAATACTTTTTATTTTATTTTTTGAAACATTTTATTTTTTGAAAAATACATAAATAACATTTTGAAACGCCGTTAATACTATAAAATCTAAATTCTCGGTGATCTCTCCCAATCTCCCGTTGCTTCTTGGCTGACAAACCTCACTCTAAACCACTTTTGTTTTTATGGGATTCAGCTGTAGGCCGAGCATTGCTTCTCAATTTTTTTTTTTTTTTTTTGAGCAAAGCTTCTCAATTTTTTCAATACATCATTACAGTAGTCGGAAAGCAGCGCTCAAACTTAACATATTTCGCCCCAAAAAAAGCAGCGCCCAAAGAATTAATAGTGTTTTTTAATTGGTGAATTGTAGCCTTCCGGCAAAAAAGAGATAAAGAACTATCCATAATCTTATTATCCGCCTATCTTCTCTAGAAGTGGTTCGTAATACAATGGTAGACCCATATATTTAACCAGCAACTGTCTTGTACTAAATGGGAATCGATATGTGATGTACAGGCTACTATGATCATTGAGATCTGCTAGATAGATCATGTACTTCTTAACACTTATTTTGAGTTTTGATTCCTTGGCATAATCGTCGAACATTTTTACTATACTTTCTACAGAGTTTCTATGTCCATTAACACACAGATGAGATCATGTGCAAAACATAGCTGTTTCAAGTGAATGTTTTTACTTAACCGGTTGAAAACAATTTTCCGTTCTATCACCGCTTTATCTTCTTCTTTTTTAGATCGAACCGCTTTATCTACCAGTTTTAATAAAACATTCATATATATGGACGATGATGAGATAAATCGACAGTGAACAATCTTGCTGTAGTCCTCGTTTTCTTTACGAATAGCTTACAAGCTATATATATATGTGTATTTTTGTAGCAAAATATCTCTTATATATTAATTGAGAAACATTACAACTTTTTTTGTAGTCACGTGTTATCATTAGAATGATTTTTATAATTCTTAGAGAAATATGTTGATCCATCTAATTATATAATAAACTTTTTTATTAAACCAACCATAATTTCATTATTAATATTTTTTATTATTTTCTTAAATAGAAGTTACGGAATTGTCTAATATGGCTAAAGCATATATGAAATTAATAATTTTGAATAACAAAGATTTGATAAAATTAGTATATCTTGTATCATTTTCGTTTAGTTTTAAACTATAAAAAATAAATTAAACAACCACATTAACCATATAATAAAAATTTAGATTTTTCTGTATATGTTATATTTTAAATTTTTAGAAAACGACTAGAAATTACTAAAACTGTGAAAAATCTCACATTAAAATTTTATGATTCATGGTTTAAATTTTTTGGTATGACAAGATACAAACGACTACAAAGTCATATAAGTAAAAAGTCTAATTTAATTAATTATTAAGATTAAAAGATATACATATATATATATATCGTTTTAAATTAAACTATATACCATATAAAATACATAAATATTTTAATTTCAAAATTTACTTTGAACAATTACTTTTGATAAAAGATTTGAACAAACATGGACAACTTAGATTTTTTTTAAAGTATAAATTACTAAGACTGTTAATCCCACAATAAAAATTTTCTTATCAGAAATTTTAACTTTTGTTATAAAATATGCAAACGATCAAAAAACATATGAGTAGAAAGTATCATTTAATAGATGGGGAAGACTACAACCTTAGACAATTTTATTGAGAGCCAGCTATTCCAAAGTTAATATGGAAAATCTTGGCATCTGAAGTAACAAGGTGAATTTCAACGTTCAATTGATAACAGCTTTCGATTCTTGATGCACTTGGATCTGATCTATTGGAACATGTCGGGGTGATGTGTCCTACGAAACTAGTTTATGAATCAATTACTTTGGAATTTTGGATTATTTTGTACAATTCGGTTTGTTGTCGAATCCTAATTCCTGATTTTGGGTTAATTTAATAATAATGTATTAAAAAACTAAGCATATATACAAAAATAAACACAACAAATATAGCTCATTAACAGAAGCAAAATATATAACGGCTTTCTAGTTTATCGTTGACTAGGAGAATTATTTATGTATTACATATTATAGAACAAAAGCATATAAAAATAGTTTGTGATAGGAAAAAAAAAGGTCCAACCACGATAAATTTTTTTTTTAGGGTCGATTCAACACTGTTACGGATTCTAGGGCAAAAAAAAAATTATTCTCTAAAATTTATATGCAGATAATGTTTAAAATATTTTTAAAATTTAATCAGTAATATTTTGTATATTTTATAATGAAAATAAAACTATATATATATCAAATAATTTTAGATCTTTTTTAATTTTATTTATTATATTTATCTTTTTATATATAAAAATATAAATTTACAAAAAGTTGGATTTTTTAGTTATTATCATATGAGGGATACAGATTTAAGCCTGAGCAGTCGCACCGCTTGGCCCTCTTAGCGAGCCGGCTCTGCGTCTTCTTGATGAAGTGATCAAATTAAAGAACTGAGACAATACTGTTTTATCTCCTTTTTTGAAAAAAACGGCCGTGTTGTTCAAAAAAACGGCCGTAGCGGCAGAGAGGAAAGTCACGAGGGTGGAGGAAGAGATTGGCAACGCATGAATTTACACGTGATGAAGGCCCTAATGTACCACGCATTAAGGCCCACTTTCTTCACGCCGACGGGGCCCACCCATTCTTCTTTCTTCCTTAATTACAAATCCCTTTTCCGAATCTGTCAGACACAATAATCTCTGATTTTAACGGCCGTATAAATGAGAAAGAGAGAGGGTGATCACCACATACGTCCGAATAATAAATCTTTTTAACATGAAATATACATATATATGAGAACAAATACCATGAAAATAGTAGTTATAACACACTATAAAAAGATCAAACATCCAAAGGATATAAAGAAGACTGTCAATAAAACTCCGAACTTTCAAATTAAAACCAACGAACCTTAAACTTATGATTGAGCAAAAAAATCTCGATTTTTAAATGTTGGTTATTTTAACTCTCATTTTTTTTTCTTGACCAGACCATTTTAAGAACTCAAAAACTCAACTATTAAACCGTAAACGTCTCTTAACTCATTAAACAACGTCGTTTTAAATACTACTTAAAAATTCTTCTCTGACACCAATACCATTATTCTCAATCTCATTATCATTCTCATTAGATTTACTATTATCTTCATTATCACCTTCTTCACGTACTTGATTTTGTTGTTCAATCGTAGATTCCCTAACACTTTCCACTTAAGATCTCACAACGACGAATCCGAAGTAACCCTATCGTCTTAGCCATCCTTTGCATTATCAATAGCTCTGAGTTTTGGAGATTAGAAGATTGAGATATTAGAGAATTAAAAAAATTAGGTTTCATGAAATAGGAGATGATTTAAATGTTTTCGGAGATAAAACGACATTATTTCATTAATGTTTAATCAGTTTTTAAAACGATGTCGTTTAGCAAGTTAACAAATGTTTACGGGTTGACTTTCCAAGTTTCTAAAATAGGTCAATCAACAAAAAATGAGAGTTAAAATAACCAATATTTGAAAGTGAGAGTATTTTTAGTTCAAACATGTGTTCAAGGCTTTTTTGCCTTTAATTTGAAAGTTCAAGATTTTTATGGATGTTTTCTCGATAAAAAAAAAAGATTTATACATATTATGCTATGTACATGTAGTTTATACGAAATTTGAATGGCATATATATGTTACGTTGCAATTTTGTTACCTTGAGTATATTTCTTTTGTTTCAATTTAAATGTCACTTTATATATAAATATTAAGTAAATATTTAATTTTGTTTTTATAAGAATATTTTTATTTATACAACCAATTATATTTCAACCAATAGAAAATAAACTGCGAATTTTTGTCTTTGAGTGGCATGTCCTTCACGCGCGTCTTTCACCTTTCTCCTTTCTCTTTCATTTTCCTCGATTGAAAGGAGCTTCCCGGCTCCGTCGCCTTCGTCGTCCGATTAAGACTCCCTCCCCCCCTCTTCGGCACTCGCGCTTCATTGACATAAGGTTTTAAGTCTGGTTGTCGCTGAAGCTGTTAGATCTTTGTGAATCTCAAATCAGCTTCAGAGTTTTGGTGGTTCTTTAGACGACGGCTCGCTTTCTCTATTAGAGGACGGTGGAGAGGTAGCTGGACTCCACAAGTCAGTCTTTGGTGCTCCGGTGGTTCGCACCACAGTTGTAGAGGGTCTTTATCCGCGATGGATCTTGCTACGGAGATATAGGTTCTATTAGCTTGCTCTCCTTCAATGCAGATGACTCTCTTGACCGGCGGAATCGGGAGTTAGTGGCTTAGTGCATATAGATTTAGGTCTTGTGAAGGTCCGATGACGGAGCTTGTTGATGGAGTCTAGGGTTTGAGTCGTTTTAATTAGGAAGTTGGCCGGCCCACAAGGCTCCTTCGACGGTGGATATCGCTGAGATGGTTAACCATTGTCGGAACTGCAGACCGGAATCGTACACTCCGGTCTATGTGAAGCAGTGGAGACATCGGATAGGCTCTCTCCGCCTGTGTGTCGTCGGAGTATGAAGCTTACGTTTCGGTAGCTTTCTTTTCTTTGCTTAACCCCTCTCCTTCAATATATCATTCATGTTGTTTTGATTGCTTAATCTTTGTACTTAGATCTACATCGCTTTTACCATACACTTGATTTTTATAACTTTAAAGATCTCATTTTTATGGGTTGGATTTAATGATACATAATTATTAAATAAATAAACTGCATAATATAAATGGCATATAATATTAATAAATTTTACATTAAAATTTTAAAATAGAATTTATTTTATGACAAAAAAAAAATTTACAACGGAATTTAATATGAAACATATGGAATATTTATTAATTTATATATATTCAGTTAATATGTAGAAATATTTGGTGTTTGAATCACGTTTAGGTAGGAAATAAATTCGAGATTTTTTGGTTTATAATATTAATTATTATTTTTAATAATATGGTAGTCGTTTTATTAGTTTATAAAAGAAATTGAAATGGAAGCAACCGAAATCGAGATCTTGAATTTAGATTTGTCTTAGTTTTTATTGGAAAAAAAAAAGATTTGTCTTAGATCTTAGGGAAAATTGGAAAATGTGACATTTTCAATTTTTATTTGTTCCAATAGTACTTTGAAATTTTTGATTATTTTGGACACGTTTTTCCTTTTTGTGATGAAAAAAATAGTAAACCAAAAATGTTCAAATATATAAAATATGAAATCCATTAGAAACATAAATATGACTATTTATATGGTTGAAATTCTTTAAAAAAATAGTAGAATCATATTTTATTTTATTTTCTATCTAGAGATAAAATATTATTCTGACTATCTGCTTAGTCTACAAATCGGATACTAAGTATTATACATAGTTCTATTATGGGTATATAACGCAAACAAAACTTTCTTGTATATTATATCTTAGCTACAATTCGTTAGTTTATATTCCAGTAAGATGTCTTTAATCTAAATGAAGCTTTATTACAATTTATAACCAAGACTTTATAAATTATTTTTTCTTGTTTATGTGTCATAATATGTTATACCTTTTACTTTATGTTACGAAAAGTGTTATACACAATGTAGGATATATATTATAGACAAATCACGAAAATATTGAAACTTTTATATTTTGGTTAATATCTTTCTTAAATCTACACTAAATCTACCATAGTATATTTTCTTCCACAATTTTTCTTTCTACGATTTTCCACATCCCATTATCTTAAATCAGTTACAAAATATGAAGATTAATTAGAGTAATTGAAATATATAATGGTGTTAAAATAAATATAAATCCTAGTTACCTAAATAATTCTCTATAAATTTTATGAAACAAATCGAGTTGAGAACGTCTTTTTTTTTCAGTTTCGTCTAGTTTTTAATGGAAAAATTATTTGAGGAACGGATCAGACCGTCTTACCTCGAGAACTACATTGAGCTTTCCCATAAATCCGTTTCTTGTCTATTCTGTTTGTTTTGTTTATTTCAGTTGTAGGTTATTAATTTGTGTAAAGGTGAATTCAGTTAGGCAGAAAATTAAAATATAACATTACAATATACTAGTATTAAATTATTGAAATACCACCGAATATTTCTAAACTTTTAAAGAGTTTTCTGATGTTTTTTTTTTTTTTTTTTTTTTGTAACACTGAGTTTTCTGGTGTTTATATTATTAGATACTACCAAGATCCCGAATTTAAGATTATGGAGTCACAGGTACTTGTAAATTAATTTTAATAAAAAAACTTGATAATTTATGGATCATATGATTATGTATAATAAGTAGCTGCTTTTAAAAGTTTAGTTATCAAGGTAAATTTCCCAGATTCGGACTATACTATAGTAGAAATCAAATAATTAGCTGGGTTTATTTTTGTTGAACTTGATATTTTAGTTCTCTTATTATTATTCGGTCTATAAATGTTTTTCATTTATTTTTAAAATCTTATAATTAAGCTCATCATTCATAGTATATTTGAAAAAGAAGCCAGGTGTTTTTTTTTTGATCAAAAAGAAGCCAAGTGTTATTATATTTCGTAACTAACTCGTGAATGTTTTAAGCACAAAAAAGAAAAAATCTAACTCCTGAATGCATCTGAAATACAAATTTGAATCTCGTGAATAGTTCACATCAATACAGTATGAATTAATTAATTTGTATAATGAAACAAACTAATGTGATGGCACTAGTCGACAGTGTAAAACTCTTGAATCGAGACGCTGTACATCGATCTTGGAATCTCTCTAATCCATTTTTGTATTTTAATAATTTCGCGTACCTCCTTAATACTGTTGTCTGAAGTCCAAAGTCCAAACTCCATCTCCAGACAAACTTTGCATCTCGTTGTATTTTATGTAATAAACATTTGTTTTCTCGTGACAGCAGTACTGTAAACTAGGTTAGTATAAGATCCTTTTTATAGGTTGGCGATACATCTGTGATTTCATTTAAATTTGTAAAACTACACTAGTTCGTAAACTATATGCTATTACGCATTCATCTGTTCTTTATGTAAATCTACATTTAGCCAGTCGGCGTTTTTTTTTTCTTAAAACATTCACGAGTTAGTTACGAAATATAACTGATGTCATTTTCTTTCTACCAGTACTTTATGATATAAAATGAGACTTGAATCGAGAAAAGAAAAATAAATCGAGAGAGCTTAGTTAACGTGGAAATTGAGCTGACAGACGTAATTAGTTTGGTAAGCGAGAATCACGCTTTCAATTTAGAGACCGAGATGCGAGATGTATGGAGCCACGTTGAAACAAATCACCTCTTGATTTTCTTTGATATATCAATTCAAACTCTTCAAGTTTACTGCTTTACTGGACATCATAATAATTCTCAAATAACGCAATAACAAGATACCACGGGAACATGAATTTGAAGATATTATATAAAGCTTAAAAGTTAAAATTAAAACTACGAGGTTGATTGGAAATAGCTCAAGAAGTTATATATAGCTAATATTATTTGTGTAAAGTTTAATTATGACCTCTACTTAAAAATGAATTTACAGTCAAAAGTATATTAAAAAATTATTGGCTTTTCAAATGATTATTTTTGAAAAAAAATTATCCGTTTTTTTTTAATATATTTTCTGTTTGTTTTTTAAAAAATTATTTGAGTATATGTTTTGCAGTTTTCAGCCATATTAGAAAATTTTAAATATTGATTATAAATATATTTTGGGATTAACTATATCTCATAAATTTTACTCAATCGAAATTAGGAAAAAAAAAAATTTCTTTGAAATTTAAAATTTACTATTATCACCTAATAAAAATATATTGAAAAAGTAAAAAAATGTATCTTTTTAACAATTTATTTTCTGAAACATAGATCCTTTTGAAATGGAATTATAAGATGATAAATTTAAGGTCATAAAAAATTATAGCATAAATTATGAACACAAAAAACAAACTAAAGTATACATTAGGCCTGGGTATTCGGGTCGTCGAGTCGGATTCGGGTCGGGTCCTTTCGGGTCCGGGTCCTTTTGGGTCCGGATCCTTTCGGATCCGGGTCTTTCGGGTCGTGCCGGATCAGGATCGGGTCGGGTCTTAGATAGTTAGACCCATTCGGGTAATTAGAATTTATCGGTTCGGATTCGGTTCGGTTTCGGGTCGGGTTCGATCTAAAAAAAACCTAAAAATACAAAAAAAAATCTGAAAATATTTATATATCCGAAAATATTCAAAATTTTATTCAAAATTTGTGTTTTTATTATATTAAAATGTATATATATACTAAACTATGCGAAATACAACAACAATTCGTTGTCTCCTAGTGGTTGACCCCCATATTCTCTAGACAAATAACCCGTCTTCGATTCTCCCTTGATGCATTTTATTTAATTTACATTATTAATTTGGGTACCCATCGGGTTTCGGATCCTCTACAACAAGACCCGATAGGGTAATTTGATCGGGTCGGTTCCTACCCGAACCGGGTTTTTTCGGATCGGTTTCGGGTCGGGTCTTCGGGTCCGGATAAAATGCCCAGGCCTAGGGGTGGGCATTTTACCCGAAATCCGAAGTGGCACCCGAACCCGATCCGAAAAACCCGAACCGAAATCCGAACCGAAGTAGCAAAATATCCGAACGGGTATTGAATTAGGAGAGATTTGATATCCGAACCCGAACGGGTAATATCCGAACCCGAATGGATATCCGAAAATAACCGAACATATGATAATTAATCTTATATTTATAGTTTACATCTTTCATTTTATATAAAATATTTATATTGATACTACACATACTTTAAATTCATATGATATACATACAATTACGTAGAAGATGATTTGCTATTCGCTTAAAATGCATGTCAAACTTCTTATTTCAGCAATTAACAAAAAGTTACATCCAAAATTTAAAAACAATAACCAAATTAATGTCTTTTTAGTTTGAAAATGTTATGTCCAAATATATTAACCATGCAATCTATTAAAAATAAAAAATAGTTAAGTGAAAAGTTATATATTTAAATACAAGAAATTTGAGAAATGAAAATTTTCATTTTTTTTTCTTCAAAATCTAAATATCCGAACCCGATCCGAAATAACCGAAACCGAACTTAAAATACCCGAACCCGACCCGAAGTACAGAAATACCCGAACGGGTTCTACACCTCTATACCGAAATACCCGAAAATCCGAAATACCCGACCTGAACCCGAACGGGTACCCGAACGCCCACCCCTACCCAGGCCTAGTATACATTTCACAGAAAAAACACATATGTAATCTTATATATTATTATACAATTTTAGTGTGACTTAATAGTTTAGTATAAAATAATATACCAAAAGAAATTGATACAATATTATTTTATAAATAAATTCAGAGTTTTAAAACTACGAAAATTTATTAATTTATAGAATCATTAATTTTACAAAAAATTTCATTTTTAGATTGATGTCTAAAAAATATTTTTTACTTTTAAAAGAATATAATTTGATTTCAAGATATTATATACTAATTAAATTTAATAGATTTGAATTTTGTCTCTTATAATAAAATTGTAAGTATTTAAATTACATATCTTAAAATATAAATGTATTTTTAAATGTATTCCGGTAAAATAGCATCAAAATATAGAAATCGAAATAAAAATTATAGATGATTTTTAAAAAATGAAACAAACAGTACAGTTTTTTATAATGTTTATATAAGCCTTATACAAATTTTATATGTAACAACTATTAATTTATGATTTCAACGAGACTGTGCATTTACCTGGTTTTTTTATAATTTTATAATTTTATTATCTATTGAATTATTGAATTATATCATATTTTCAATTGATTAATTTTAACATCAAATTTTTTAGTTAATTTATCATGTTTATTAATTTACTGAATATTAATTTATAGAGCTTCTATTATATTACATAATGCTTTTTGTATGTACAAAACGTCAATGAAATTTAAAGTTTTATCCTACATTTACCCATTTGATTACATGTAATCGATGAAAGAAAATAAATGATAAAAATGTTGTCTAACTCAATTCAAATTGCATTAAGAACCTCAACAAAACTAGATAAAATTTTACAGATAATCTTTTTTGAACAGAAACTTACATTTTCATTCATCTACTAGTCAACAACTATTTTTCGTGGTTTTACCGTGATTTATGAATGCCATCTTTAAAAACAATTGTTTCTCATTATTAGATATGATATCAGAATATCAAAGTATGTTCTCAATTAAAATAGTAAACACTTTAGTATATTGAATCATTTATAAATTCTAATAGTATTTTAAGTGTAACAGAAGATAACAAAATCTAACAAATTGTTGTAGTATCCAAACATCTAAATCTCTCACTAATCTTACTATCTCCATTATTAAAGACAGATTTTTCACATATATTTAAACTTTATTAATTTATTATCATAAATGTATTTTTAATGAATATTGATTTTAAACAATGTTCAATTAATAGTAATTCAATTTTTTTGAGGATCTACTAAAAATGACTCCAAAATTTATTATAAATATAGAAAGTAAACTTTATATTCAATCAAATGCAAAAAGTTTATTAAAATTATCATTTATGACTAAACAAAAAACAGAAAATTATTTTACTATTACACTATATTACATTATTGTTTAAATGATATCTTATCTATAAAAATTTGTTTATAAATCTCTTTATGAAATATTATTCAATTAATTATTAATTACATAAATGCAGTACTTTCTATAAATGCAGTACTTTCTTCATAAATTTGTTAAAATTTTGAAAAACAAGTTTCCTTAAAACTTAGAGAATCCAGTTGTTTAAAATCTTGATTGGTAAATCAAATATTCCCTCTGTTTTTAAAAGATCCATATTTTAGAGAAAAAAATTGTTTCAAAAAGATACATTATTCATATTTTCAATGAATAAATTAAATGTAAATTGTAAACTTTAAAAAACATAATTGTATTTATTAAAATTTTCTTGGTAAAAACTTGTGGGAAATAGTTTATACAAAAACTAAAAACTAAAGCAAAACCCACATAGGTTAACTACAGAACAGCCTCAAAGTTAACTACTTAACTGGTTGCCCAAACTGATCAATGAATGGTTCTTTAAAAATCTCTAATCGATTTAGGCATATATACAGAGTCTACACACTGGATAATATCATAATAATAACAGTTTCTGAATTTATAAAATATAAACAAATCACAAAACTTTTTCCACTATTTATATATCTACTTTTAGTGTTTCACAAACTTATCAAGAGCTCTTTTATCCCTCCCTTCATTGCTTTTACTCTACAGTTTGCACTGTAGAGTCACACACTACAATGGATTCTCCAAAAACAGTTTTTTCATGTCTGTCCCTTCTCGTGGCTCTAATCCTCTGCTTCTCACCCACCCACTCCTCCAACACCATCGGCAAAGGCTACCGTTTGATCTCAATCGAAGAGTCTCCAGACGGTGGTTTCATCGGCTATCTCCAAGTTAAACAGAAGAACAAAATCTACGGCTCAGACATCACCACCCTCCGTCTCTACGTTAAGTAAGTTACACCATCCTCTACTTCGCACCCTACACTACCGCTTCGTTTTCTGACCGTCGGATTTCCACAGGCACGAGACTGATAATCGCCTCCGTGTTCACATCACAGACGCCAAGAAACAACGATGGGAGGTTCCGTACAACCTCCTCCCTCGGGACCAGCCACCTCCGGTCGGAAAAGCCATCGGAAAATCTAGAAAGACTCCGATAACCGTCCAAGAGATCTCCGGCTCCGAGCTGACCTTCAGCTACACCACAGACCCATTCAGCTTCGCCGTGAAACGCAGATCCAACGGCCAAACACTCTTCAACACAAGCTCAAGCCCAAACTCAGGCTTTGGCGAGATGGTGTTCAAGGACCAGTACCTCGAGATCTCGACTTCGTTACCCAAAGATGCATCACTGTACGGTCTAGGCGAAAACTCGCAAGCCAACGGGATCAAGCTTGTTCCTAACGAGCCGTACACGCTCTACACGGAGGATGTCTCGGCGATTAATTTAAATACGGATTTGTACGGTTCGCATCCGGTTTATATGGATTTGAGGAACGTTGGAGGTAAACCGTATGCTCATGCGGTTCTGCTTCTGAACAGTAACGGTATGGATGTGTTCTATAGAGGAACGTCTTTGACTTACAAAGTTATTGGAGGAGTTTTTGATTTCTACTTCGTAGCTGGACCTTCGCCTCTTGATGTCGTTGATCAGTACACTTCCTTAATCGGACGGCCTGCTCCTATGCCGTACTGGTCTCTAGGTAAAGTCACATTTATTGCCTTGTTAGTGATTCAGTTTAATATTGCCTGGTCCCTAGGTAAAGTCACTCTTTAATATTTCAAATTAATAGATATTTTATAAGTTTCACATATATTAAAAATCAAATTAAATTTTAACTATAGATGTGTTATTTTAATAATTTTAAATTAGTAACAATTTAATAAACATAATTATTTTTAAAAATGCAATTTATCATTATTAATTAGTAAAAATTTATATAAAACTTCATATCCTTAGTTTTTTTTAAAATATTTATCTTTAGAAAACTGTAGAGTATCTTTGTGGTAATTTAATAAAATTGGAAGATGATTTTGCTCTATAGGGTAGTTATTAATAATTATGTTTGTGGTCATGCTTAATGACGAGTAATGAGTAGGAGACATTTGAAGGTTTTTCTAAGGTTTGACTATTTAGTCGAAAGAATGGTCACGCGAAAGTAGATTTGCGTATCATTTGCTACTGAGAAACTATTCATTAATGTTCTCTATTAAAAGAAGATCTGGCTTTTTAACTAAACTATGTGTTTTGTAAGTGACACATGTTGTAACAATATTCATCGTAAAGAGGATCTGATCTTTCTCCGATACAACTTGTAGAAAGTTGACCAACATGTGGGTGTATAGGTGAAGGTCGCTTTCTAATTATGGTTTCCAATTTAAAAAGAACGTGAAGACGTGTTTCATTACTTTCCTCTTTTGTTGATTTTTTTCTTCCCTTATGGTGACTCGTGGTCCCAGTACGATCTTGATACTGGTCCACGGTTCTACTATTGAGTTGACAAAAAAAAAAAGAGAATCAAATCTTTGTTTTGGCCATGTGACAGATTCATAAACCATACTTTTTGATTAGATGGGTAGTTGTCTATACTAATCTTTGTTTGAATGAACGTTGTAGGATTTCACCAATGTAGATGGGGATACCGTAACTTATCAGTTATCGAAGACGTGGTCGACAGTTACCAAAAGGCTAAGATCCCTCTCGATGTGATTTGGAACGATGATGACCACATGGATGCCAAAAAAGACTTCACTCTGAGTCCCATCAGCTACCCTCGTGCCAAGCTGCTGAACTTCTTAGACAAAATCCACAAGATGGGCATGAAGTATGTCGTCATCAACGACCCTGGCATTGGTGTCAACTCTAGCTACGGCGTGTACCAACGAGGAATGGCCAATGACGTGTTCATCAAGTATGAAGGAAAGCCTTTCTTGGCCCAAGTATGGCCCGGCGCGGTCCACTTCCCTGATTTCCTCAACCCCAAGACTGTTGCTTGGTGGGGTGAAGAAATCCGCCGCTTCCATGAGCTAGTCCCTATAGATGGTCTATGGATCGACATGAACGAGGTTTCGAACTTTTGCACTGGACTGTGCACGATCCCTAAAGGGAAGAAGTGTCCAACTGGGGAAGGACCTGGTTGGATCTGTTGCTTGGACTGCAAGAATATAACCAAGACGAGATGGGATGAACCCCCTTACAAGATCAACGCTACTGGAGTTCAAGCTCCCATCGGTTTCAAGACGATTGCAACGAGTGCTTTACATTACAACGGTGTAAGAGAGTATGACGCTCATAGTATCTACGGATTCTCCGAGACCGTTGCCACACACAAGGGTTTACTCTCTATCGAAGGGAAACGTCCTTTCATTTTGTCCCGGTCTACTTTTGTCGGTTCGGGTAAATACGCTGCTCATTGGACCGGAGATAACCAAGGAACGTGGCAGAGCTTGCAAGTGTCTATCTCAACGATGTTGAACTTCGGAATCTTCGGAGTTCCTATGGTTGGTGCAGACATCTGTGGGTTCTACCCTCAACCAACGGAGGAGCTCTGTAACCGTTGGATCGAAGTGGGAGCGTTCTACCCGTTTTCGAGAGATCACGCTAACTACTACTCTCCACGGCAAGAGCTTTACCAGTGGGACACAGTAGCTAACTCAGCTCGTAACGCTCTCGGTATGAGATACAAGATCCTCCCTTACCTCTACACGCTCAACTACGAAGCTCACATGACGGGTGCACCAATCGCAAGACCGCTCTTCTTCTCGTTCCCTGAGTACACCGAGTGCTACGCCTCGAGCAGACAGTTCTTGCTTGGAAGCAGCTTGATGATATCTCCGGTTCTCGAACAAGGCAAAACCGAAGTGGAAGCTCTGTTCCCGCCAGGTTCTTGGTACCACATGTTCGACATGACTCAAGCCGTTGTGTCCAAGAGCGGGAAACGCGTGACTCTCCCTGCTCCGTTGAACTTCGTGAACGTTCATCTTTACCAGAACACCATATTGCCGATGCAGCAAGGAGGGTTGATCTCGAAAGAAGCTAGAACGACGCCGTTTAATCTCGTCATTACGTTCCCTGCTGGAGCTTCTGAGGGATACGCGACGGGTAAGCTCTACCTAGACGAGGACGAGCTTCCGGAGATGAAGCTGGGAAACGGACAATCCACGTACGTTGACTTCTACGCTTCGGTCGGAAACGGAACTGTGAAGATGTGGTCACAAGTGAAGGAAGGGAAGTTTGCGTTGAGCAAAGGATGGGTGATTGAGAAAGTTAGTGTTTTGGGACTTAGAGGAGGAGGACAAGCTTCTGAGGTTGAGATCAATGGAAGTCCGGTCGCGAACGAGGGGAAGAAGATTGAGGTGAGCTCGAAGGAGCATACGTATGTGGTTGGGTTGGAAGAGGAAGGAGAGAACAAGAGTGTGATGGTTGAAGTTAAGGGACTTGAGATTCTAGTGGGTAAGGACTTTAACATGTCCTGGAAAATGGGTATTAGTGGTGCAAATTAATTTGAATCAGTGAGATTCTTAAAAAAAAGAAGAGATTAGAGGTTTGGTTTTCAGATTGTGTCTTGTCTTTTACCAGAACATGTTTTATTCTGAATAAAATTGCAAGTGAAAGTATTAGTTCTCTTTGGTGTATTTCCTCGCATTTACTTTAGTTTTCGTGAATTCCCAAATATCTCATAGGACCATATAATATGCCAAATATCTCATAGGACCATATAGTATGTTTTTGTATTTGTTTTATCAAAGCACAAAATTGAGTTTTTCAAAAAAGTTTACTGGTGCGAGTGTTGTCACGAGGCAAGAGTTCGAGTACAGCCGACTGCATATGAGTTCTGATGATGATAATGATGGTAATGGATGACATGAAGCTATGTAAAATGTTCTATAAGTTTAAAAACACAAAATGTTTGTATTTTTATTTGAAGGTTTCATACATGTTAGCAAAGTTTGAAAAGATATCGATATTAACCTAATAATCTTTGTGACCAAAAAGAAAAACCTAATCTATACTAATAAAAAGGACCTTTTGAGGCTCCATAGAGAGTCCACATCAGCGGTAAAAACTTCTCCCAAAAAATGACACGTGGCATAAAATATAGTTTTATATTTTAATATTACTAATTTTCAAAAATTATAAATAACATGTAAACATACAGCATAAAAAATAGAAAAACTACATTAAACTATAAGATTATCATTTTTCACTTAAAAAAAGACGGATTATCTTCATAATGTAACATTACCGTTTTATAAAATAAAAACATTATATATAATTTCAAAAATAATAAATATATGTAAACATACAACATAAAAAATGGAAATACTACATTAAACATATGTAAGATTACCATTTTACATTTTTATTTTTAAAAAATAATATGTAAACATTAAACATATGTAAGATTACCATCTTTCACTAAAAAAAGACGGCTTATCTGCATAATGTAACATTACTATTTTGTAAAAAAAAACATTATATATAATTTCGAAAATAATAAATAATATGTAAACATACATCATAAAAAATGGAAATACTACATTAAACATATGTATGATTACCATTTTACATTTAAAAATAAAAATAATATGTAAACATACAACATGAAAAAAATGGAAAAACTACATTAAACATATGTAAAATTACTATTTTTCACTAAAAAAAACAGTTTATCTCCATAATGTAACATTACCATTTTATAAAAAAAAAACATAAATATAACTATTTGACTATTTGTCCAAGTTTTTCTATAAAACATTGCCGTTTTACATTAAAAATGAAAAAATACATTAAGATTTAAACATCTATCTTAAAATATAAAATATAGATATTAATAAAATATAAAATATAAGAAAGAGAAATACATAATATATAGAAAAATAAATAATAAGTAAATATTATAAATATATAAATATACGAATTATATATACAATAATAAGTAAATGCACAATTTTAAAAAAAATGGAAAGAGTACATTAAATATTAAACATCTATCTTAAAATGTAAAATATAGATATTAAGTAAATAGAAAGTATAAGAAAAAGAAATACACAACTTAAAACAATGGAAAAAATTATATTAAGATTTAAACATCTATCTTAAAATATAAAATATAGATATTACGCAAATAGAAAATATAACAAAAGGAAATACACAATTTAAAAAAATAGAAAAAGTACATTAGTATTTAAACATCTATCTTAAAATGTAAATCTATCTTAAAATATAAAATTATTAGTAAATAGAAAGAATAAGAAATAGAAATACACAATATAAATAAAAATAAATAATAAGTAAATATATAATATAAGTAAATACCCAATTTAAAAAATGGAAAATTACATTAAGATTTAAAAATATATCTTAAAATTTAAAATATAGATATTACGTAAATAGAAAGTATAACAAATAGAAATATACTTTTTTTAAAAATGGAAAACGTACATTAAGATTTTAACATCTATCTTTAAAAGTAAAATAAAGATATTAAGTAAATAAAAAGTACAAGAAATGGAAATACATATACAGGAAAATAAATAATAAGTAAATATTTAAATCTATAATATATGAATTATATATATAATAATAAGTAAATACACAATTTTTTTTTAAAAAATGGAAAAAGTTCATTAAGCATTAAACATGAATCTTAAAATGTAAAATATATAATATAAGTAAATACACAATTTAAAAAAAAAGGAAAAAGTACATTAAGATTTAAATATCTATTTTAAAATATAAAATATAGATATTACGTAAATAAAAAATATAAGAAATGGAAATAAACATTTTTAAAAAATAGAAAAAATACATTAAGATTTAAACATCTATCTTAAATGTACATATATCTTAAAATGGTAGTAAATTATATAAAAATGAAAATACCACATTAAACAAAACAAAAATTAAAATGTACTCCCTCCGTTTCAAAATAGATGATGTTTTAGAGAGTTTTTGATGTTTCAAAATAGATGATGTTTTCATATTTCAAGGTATCTTTTATCTTTATCAAAAACTGTGTAACCAATTATATTTTGTAGTATGTTTTGTGATTGGTTAAATAATTTTTAATTTATATTTTAGTGATACTTTTTAGATAAAAAACAAGTTTTTTAATATTTGTATCCCAACCTAAAACTTCATGTATTTTGAAACAGAGGAAGTCAAGAAAGTCCATATAAAACTCATTATTCCATCAATATCAACCTCACACTATCAAGAAAAACTTTAAAGCCCTCGAGCAAAAAAATGGTTCTACCATCAACTATTGCCGTCCCAAAAACCCTTAATGACTTTGAAGGAGATTTTTTATAACAACGAACTTTTTGTTAGGTGGATTCATTGTTTGGAAACCCACAACTTCCAAAAGCCAAACTTATTCATGGGAATTGAATTGCTTTTCATAGACTCAAAGGTATTCTTACAAATTTAAATTAATCTAATCCATCATTTTATTGTTAATATTCATACTAACTATTTCATGATCAAACTATTACAGTTAATAACCATTCAAGCATTTATCCCGAAACACTTCATTCCACGCCGAATCAGGTATTGGTTCATGTTGGTTTAGTATTGTTTTTGGTTTATTAACAGGTTTACGATGGTCCTATTGTAAATATAATTTAAGTTAGTTTAGCATATATTATGCTTAAAATAACTTAAATTAAATAATAGTAATATTATGCTTAAAATATAGTTTTAGAGAGTTTTCAAATATAGTTTATATAACATTATAGGTGATGAATTTAATTATTAAATTCGTTTATTACTTAAAACTAAGTTATTTTAAAAACATACTGAGTTATAAATATCAATGATGGATTGGTGAGTATAACATGAAGACAAAAATATAAATATTTGATTTTCAAGATAAGAAATTCAGCTTTTACTCAGTTACTCAATATATAATATCTTAAATTATTTTTTAAAAAAATATACATAATTTATATATATAGATTAATCTTCCAAACTTAAACTATTATATTATATATGAATAATGTTTTTAAATAAAAATAATTTCTGATTTAAAAAAGAAAATAAAAAACAACAAATGGTTATTTTCAAATAATGGATATAATTTACATTATACTATCATTTAACAAGTATTAGATACGTTTTGATATATCATTATTTTCTATTTCCATAAAACAATAAATTGTTAAACATCAATATCATCTAGATTAAGTATACGAACAACACAAATTCAAATATCACAAAAATATTTACATAAACATTATAATACAATAATTTGATCAAAAAATACAATTAAAACAATATTTAAAATAATAGTTATATACTTAATATCTGAAAATCAAAGATATTTTTGCTAAAATTGTACTTACCTGGCCAAGGAGATCGACCATCTTTTTACGGATCGATTGATTGTTGAGCATGTGGTCGATCCGAAAATACTCTACAGTTTAATTTAATATCTAAAACATTTATGTTAACACTCAAGAGATAGTTTTGCTAAATATGATAATTAGATAGCCAACAAAATTACAAAAAATATTTAAATAGTAAAAAAATATGTTAATTTAACATGTTAAAATTTAAAAATAAATTTTAATTATGACATGCATCTTAACATTTATATAAATATATATCATAACCTAAATATAAATAATTTAACAACTTAAATTAGAAAAAAATAAAAATCCCGGGCGTAGCCCGGGTTAATCCCTAGTCTCTACTAATAAAATGGAGCTTTTGAGGCTCCATAGGACGTCCACATCAGCGGAAAAAAATTATCCCGAAAGATGACACGTGGCATAAAATATAGTTTTACATTTTAATATTAATTATTTTCGAAAATTGTAAAAAATATGTAAACATACAGCATTAAAAAATGGAAAAACTACATTAAACATATGTAAGATTACTATTTTTCACTTTAAAAAAAAAGACGGCTTATCTCCATAATGTAACATTACCGTTTTATAAAAAAAACAAAAAACATTATATATAATTTCGAAAATAATAAATATAAGTAAAACATACAACATAAAAATGGAAATACTACATTAAACATAAATATGTTTGACTATTTGTCCAAGTTCTTCTATTAAACATTTCCGTTTTACATTAAAAATAGAAAAATACGTAAAGATTTAAACATCTATCTTAAAATATAAAATATAGACATTAACTAAATATAAAGTATAAAAAAGAGAAATACTCAATATATAAAAAAATAAATAATAAGTAAATATTATAAATATATAAATATATGAATTATATATACAATAATAAGTAAATGCACAATTTTTTAAAAATGGAAAGAGTATATTAAATATTAAACATCTATCTTAAAATGTAAAATATAGATATTAAGTAAATAGAAAATATAAGAAAAAGAAATACACAACTTAAAAACAATGGAAAAAGTATATTAAGATTTAAACATCTATCTTAAAATGTAAAATATAGATATTACGCAAATAGAAAGTATAAGAAAAGGAAATACACAATTTAAAAAAAATAGAAAAAGTACATTAGTATTTAAACATCTATCTTAAAATGTAAATCAATCTTAAAATATAAAATTATTAGTAAATAGAAAGTATAAGAAATAAAAATACACAATATAAAGAAAAATAAATAATAAGTAAATATATAATATAATCTCGAAAGATGACACATGGCATTAAAATATAGTTTTACATTTTAATATTACTTATTTTCGAAAATTATAAAAAATATGTAAACATACAGCATAAAAAAAATGTAAAAACTACATTAAACATATGTAAGATTACTATTTTTCACTTAAAAAAGACGGCTTATCTCCATAATGTAACATTACCGTTTTATAAAAAAAAGAAAAAACATTATATATAATTTTGAAAATAATAAATATATGTAAAACATACAACATAAAAATGAAAATACTACATTAAACATATGTAAGATTACCATTTTACATTTTTATTTTAAGAAAATAATATGTAAACATATAACATAAAAAATGAAAAAACTACATTAAACATATGTAAGATTACCATTTTTCACTAAAAAAAAGACGGCTTATCTCCATAATGTAACATTACTATTTTGTAAAAATAAAATTATATATAATTTCGAAAATAATAAATAATATGTAAACATACAACATAAAAAATGGAAATACTACATTAAACATATGTAAAATTACCATTTTACATTTAAAAATAACAATAATATGTAAACATACAACATAAAAAAATGGAAAAACTACATTAAACATGTGTAAGATTACCATTGTTCACTAAAAAAACGGGTTATCTTCATAATGTAACATTAGAATTTTATTAAAAAAAGAAAAAAAAACATAAATATAACTATTTGACTATTTGTCCAAGTTTTTTTTTTTTTTTTTGACAGCAAGACATTCACAGACTCATGTTGACTCTGTAAACCAAATCGGTAACTCCGCATCCATATGAACGACGAAAGACGGTTGTTTCCTAGCACTACGTGCCAAGCTATCCGCCCTTTGGTTCTCCGTTCGGGGTACATGGATGATGTCTGAGTTGAGGAAACTTCTTCGTAAAAGCTTGATATCTTCCAGGTAGCTTCCAGGTACATGGATGATGTCCAAGTTCTTTTATTAAACATTGCCGTTTTACATTAAAAATAGAAAAATACGTAAAGATTTAAACATCTATCTTAAAATATAAAATATATACATTAACTAAATATAAAGTATAAGAAAGAGAAATACTCAATATATAGAAAAATAAATAATAAGTAAATATTATAAATATATAAATATACGAATTATATGTACAATAATAAGTAAATGCACAATTATTAAAAAATGAAAAGAGTATATTAAATATTAAACATCTATCTTAAAATGTAAAATATAGATATTAAGTAAATAGAAAGTATTAGAAAAGGAAATACACAATTTAAAAAAATGGAAAAAATACATTAGTATTTAAACATCTATCTTAAAATGTAAATCAATCTTAAAATATAAAATTATTAGTAAATAGAAAGTATAAGAAATAGAAATACACAATATAAAGAAAAATAAATAATAAGTAATATATAATATAAGTGAATACCAAATTTAAAAAATGGGAAATTACATTAAGATTTAAAAATATATATTAAAATTTAAAATATAGATATTACGTAAATAGAATGTATAACAAATAGAAATATACAATTTAAAAAATGGAAAACATACATTAAGATTTAAACATCTATCTAAAAATGTAAAATATAGATATTAAGTAAATTAAAAGTACAAGAAATGGAAATACATATACATGAAAATAAATAATAAGTAAATAATGTAAATATATAATATATGAATTATATATGTAATAATAAGTAAATACACTATTTTTTTAAAAATGGAAAAAGTTCATCAAGCATTAAACATCTATCTTAAAATGTAAAATATATAATATAAGTAAATACACAATTTAAAAAATGGAAAAAGTGCATTAATATTTAAATATCTATTTAAAAATATAAAATTTAGATATTACGTAAATAAAAATATAAGAAATGGAAATAAACATTTTAAAAAATGGAAAAAGTACATTAAGATTTAAGCATCTATCTTAAAATGTACTTCTATCTTTAAATGGTAGTAAATTATATAAAAATGGATATACCACATTAAACAAAAAAAAAATGTATAGTTTTACATCAAGAAAGTCCCTATAAAACTCATTATTCCATCCACATCAACCTCACACTATTAAGCAAAATTTCAAAGCACTCGAGCAAAAAAATAGTTTCACTATCAACTCTTGCCGTCCCAGAAACCTTTAATGACATTGAATGAGATTTTTTTATAACAACAAACTTTTTGTTAGGTGGATTCATTGTTGGGAAACCCGCAACTTCCAAAAGCCAAACTTATTCATGGAATTGAATTGCTTTTCATAGACTCAAAGGTATTCTTACAAATTTAAATTAATCTAATCTATAATTTTATTGTTAATATTCATACTAACTCTTTCATGATCAAACCATTTCAGTTGATAACCATTCAAGCGTTTATCTCGAAACACTTCCTTCCTCGCCGAATCAGATATTGGTTCATGTTGGTTTAGTATTGTTTTTGGTTTACTAACCGGTTTAGGATGGTCTTATTGTAAATATAATTTAAGTTGGTTTAGCATATATTATGTTTAAAATAACTTAAATTAAATAATAATAATATTATGCTTTAAATATAATTTTAGAGAGTTTTCAAATATAGTTTATAGAACATTATAGGTGATGAATTTAATTTATTAAATTCGTTTATTACTTAAAACTAAGTTTTTTAAAAAACATACTGAGTTATAAATATCAATGATGGATTGGTGAGTATAACATGAAGACAAAAATATAAATATCTGATTTTCAAGATAAGAAATTCAGCTTTTATTCAGATACTCAATATATAATATCTTAAATGATGTTTTAAAAAATATACATAATTTATATATATAGATTAATCTTCCAAACTTAAACTATTATATTATATATGAATAATGTTTTTAAATAAAAATAATTTCTGATTTAAAATAAAAATAAAAACAACAAATGTTTATTTTCAAATAATGGATGTAATTTACATTATACTATCATTTAACAAGTATTAGATACGTTTTGATAAATCATTTTTTTCTATTCACAGAAAACAATAAATTGTTAAACATCAATATCATCTAGGTTAAGTATATGAACAACAAAAATTCAAACATCACAAAAATATTTACATAACCATTATAATACAATAATTTAATCAAAAATACAATTAAAAAATATTAAAAAGAATAGTTATATACTTAATATTTGAAAATAAAAGATATTTTTGCTAAAATTGTACTTACCTGGCCAAGGAGATCGACCATCTTTTTACGGATCAATCGAATGTTGAGCATGTGGTCGATCCAAAAATACTCTGCAGTTTAATAAAATCTCTAAAACATTTATTCCAACACTCAAAAGATAGTTTTGCTAAATATGATAACTAAATAGCCAATAAAATTATAAAAAAATATTTAAATAGTAAAAAATATGTTAATTTAACGTGTTAAAATTTAAAAATAAATTTTAATTATGACATGCATTTTAACATTTATATAAATATAAATCATAGCCTAAATATAAATAATTTAACAACTTAAATTAGAAAAAAATAAAAATCCCGGGCGTAGCCCGGGTTAATCCCTAGTGTCTACTAATAAAAGGGAGCTTTTGAGGCTCCATAGGGCGTCCACATCAGCGGAAAAAATTTCTCCCGAAAGATGACACGTGGCATAAAATATAGTTTTACATTTTAATATTAATTATTTTCGAAAATTGTAAAAAATATGTAAACATACAGCATTAAAAAATGGAAAACTACATTAAACATATGTAAGATTACTATTTTTCACTTTAAAAAAAAGACGGTTTATCTCCATAATATAACATTACCGTTTTATAAAAAAAAAATTATATATAATTTCGAAAATAATAAATATATGTAAAACATACAACATAAAAATGGAAATACTACATTAAACATAAATATGTTTGACTATTTGTCCAAGTTCTTCTATTAAACATTGCCGTTTTACATTAAAAATAGAAAAATACGTAAAGATTTAAACATCTATCTTAAAATATAAAATATAGACATTAACTAAATATAAAGTATAAAAAAGAGAAATACTCAATATTTAAAAAAATAAATAATAAGTAAATATTATAAATATATAAATATACGAATTATATATACAATAATAAGTAAATGCACAATTTTTTAAAAATGGAAAGAGTATATTAAATATTAAACATCTATCTTAAAATGTAAAATATAGATATTAAGTAAATAGAAAATATAAGAAAAAGAAATACACAACTTAAAAACAATGGAAAAAGTATATTAAGATTTAAACATATATCTTAAAATGTAAACTATAGATAGTACGCAAATAGAAAGTATAAGAAAAGGAAATACACAATTTTAAAAAATGGAAAAAGTACATTAGTATTTAAACATCTATCTTAAAATGTAAATCAATCTTAAAATATAAAATTATTAGTAAATAGAAAGTATAAGAAATTAAAATACACAATATAAAGAAAAATAAATAATAAGTAAATATATAATATAATCTCGAAAGATGACACATGACATCTCTACTAATAAAAGGGAGCTTTTGAGGCTCCATAGGGCGTCCACATCAGCGGAAAAAATTTCTCCCGAAAGATGACACGTGGCATAAAATATAGTTTTACATTTTAATATTAATTATTTTCGAAAATTGTAAAAAATATGTAAACATACAGCATTAAAAAATGGAAAACTACATTAAACATATGTAAGATTACTATTTTTCACTTTAAAAAAAAGACGGTTTATCTCCATAATATAACATTACCGTTTTATAAAAAAAAAAATTATATATAATTTCGAAAATAATAAATATATGTAAAACATACAACATAAAAATGGAAATACTACATTAAACATAAATATGTTTGACTATTTGTCCAAGTTCTTCTATTAAACATTGCCGTTTTACATTAAAAATAGAAAAATACGTAAAGATTTAAACATCTATCTTAAAATATAAAATATAGACATTAACTAAATATAAAGTATAAAAAAGAGAAATACTCAATATTTAAAAAAATAAATAATAAGTAAATATTATAAATATATAAATATACGAATTATATATACAATAATAAGTAAATGCACAATTTTTTAAAAATGGAAAGAGTATATTAAATATTAAACATCTATCTTAAAATGTAAAATATAGATATTAAGTAAATAGAAAATATAAGAAAAAGAAATACACAACTTAAAAACAATGGAAAAAGTATATTAAGATTTAAACATATATCTTAAAATGTAAACTATAGATAGTACGCAAATAGAAAGTATAAGAAAAGGAAATACACAATTTTAAAAAATGGAAAAAGTACATTAGTATTTAAACATCTATCTTAAAATGTAAATCAATCTTAAAATATAAAATTATTAGTAAATAGAAAGTATAAGAAATTAAAATACACAATATAAAGAAAAATAAATAATAAGTAAATATATAATATAATCTCGAAAGATGACACATGACATTAAAATATAGTTTTACATTTTAATATTACTTATTTTCGAAAATTATAAAAAATATGTAAACATACAGCATAAAAAAAATGTAAAAACTACATTAAACATATGTAAGATTACTATTTTTCACTTAAAAAAAAGAAGGCTTATCTCCATAATGTAACATTACCGTTTTATAAAAAAAACAAAATACATTATATATAATTTTGAAAATAATAAATATATGTAAAACTTACAACATAAAAATGGAAATACTACATTAAACATATGTAAGATTACCATTTTACATTTTTATTTTAAGAAAATAATATATAAACATACAACATAAAAAATGAAAAAACTACATTAAACATATGTAAGATTACCATTTTCATTTAAAAAAAAGACGGCTTATCTCCATAATGTAACATTACTATTTTGTAAAAAAAAAATTATATATAATTTCAAAAATAATAAATAATATGTAAACATACAACATAAAAAATGGAAATACTACATTAAACATATGTAAAATTACCATTTTACATTTAAAAATAACAATAATATGTAAACATACAACATAAAAAATGGAAAAACTACATTAAACATATGTAAGATTATCATTGTTCACTAAAAAAAAAGGGTTATCTTCATAATGTAACATTACCATTTTATTAAAAAAAGAAAAAAAAACATAAATATAACTATTTGACTATTTGTCCAAGTTCTTCTATTAAACATTGCCGTTTTACATTAAAAATGGAAAAATACGTAAAGATTTAAACATCTATCTTAAAATATAAAATATAGACATTAACTAAATATAAAGTATAAGAAAGAGAAATACTCAATATATAGAAAAATAAATAATAAGTAAATATTATAAATATATAAATATACGAATTATATATACAATAATAAGTAAATGCACAATTTTTAAAAAATGGAAAGAGTACATTAAATATTAAACATCTATCTTAAAATGTAAAATATAGATATTAAGAAAATAGAAAGTATAAGAAAAGGAAATACACAATTTAAAAAAATGGAAAAAATACATTAGTATTTAAACATCTATCTTAAAATGTAAATCAATCTTAAAATATAAAATTATTAGTAAATAGAAAGTATAAGAAATAGAAATACACAATATAAAGAAAAATAAATAATAAGTAAATATATAATATAAGTGAATACCAAATTTAAAAAATGGGAAATTACATTAAGATTTAAAAATATATATTAAAATTTAAAATATAGATATTACGTAAATAGAAAGTAAAACAAATGGAAATATACAATTTAAAAAATGGAAAACATACATTAAGATTTAAATATCTATCTTAAAATGTAAAATAGAAATATTAAGTATATTAAAAGTACAAGAAATGGAAATACATATACATGAAAATAAATAATAATTAAATAATGTAAATATATAATATATGAATTATATATGTAATAATAAGTAAATACACAATTTTTTAAAAATGGAAAAAGTTAATCAAGCATTAAACATCTATCTTAAAATGTAAAATATATAATATAAGTAAATACACAATTTAAAAAATGGAAAAAGTACATTAATATTTAAATATCTATTTAAAAATATAAAATATAGATATTACGTAAATAAAAATATAAGAAATGGAAATAAACATTAAAAAAATGGAAAAAGTACATTAAGATTTAAGCATCTATCTTTAAATATACTTCTATCTTAAAATGGTAGTAAATTATATAAAAGTGGAAATACCACATTAAACAAAAAAAAATGTATAGTTTTACATCAAGAAAGTCTCTATAAAACTCATTATTCCATCCACATCAACCTCACACTATTAAGGAAAATTTCAAAGCACTCGAGCAAAAAAATGGTTTCACTATCAACTCTTGCCGTCTCAGAAACCTTTAATGACCTTGAATGAGATTTTTTTATAACAGCAAACTTTTTGTTAGGTGATTCATTGTTGGGAAACCCGCAACTTCCAAAAATCAAACTTATTCATGGGAATTGAATTGCTTTTCATAAACTCAAAGGTATTCTTACAAATTTAAATTAATCTAATCTATAATTTTATTGTTAATATTCATACTAACTCTTTCATGATCAAACCATTTCAGTTAATAACCATTCAAGCGTTTATCCCGAAACACTTCCTTCCTCGCCGAATCAGGTATTGGTTCATGTTGGTTTAGTATTGTTTTTGGTTTACTAACCGGTTTAGGATGGTCCTATTGTAAATATAATTTAAGTTGGTTTAGCATATATTATGTTTAAAATAACTTAAGTTAAATAATAATAATATTATGCTTAAAATATAATTTTAGAGAGTTTTCAAATATAGTTTACAGAACATTATAGGTGATGAATTTAATTTATTAAATTCGTTTATTACTTAAAACTAAGTTTTTTAAAAAAACATACTGAGTTATACATATCAATGATGGATTGGTGAGTATAACCTGAAGACAAAAATATAAATATCTGATTTTCAAGATAAGAAATTCAGCTTTTATTCAGATACTCAATATATAATATCTTAAATTATGTTTTAAAAAATATACATAATTTATATATATAGATTAATCTTCAAAACTTAAACTATTATATTATATATGAATAATGTTTTTAAATAAAAATAATTTCTGATTTAAAATAAAAATAAAAACAACAAATGTTTATTTTCAAATAATGGATGTAATTTACATTATACTATCATTTAACAAGTTTTAGATACGTTTTGATATATCATTATTTTTTATTTCCAGAAAACAATAAATTGTTAAACATCAATATCATCTAGGTTAAGTATACGAACAACAAAAATTCAAACATCACAAAAAATATTTACATAACCATTATAATACAATAATTTAATCAAAAATACAATTAAAAAAATATTAAAAAGAATAGTTATATACTTAATATTTGAAAATAAAAGATATTTTTGCTAAAATTATACTTACCTGGTCAAGGAGATCGACCATCTTTTTACGGATCATTCGAATGTTGAGCATGTGGTCGATCCAAAAATACTCTGCAGTTTAATAAAATCTCTAAAACATTTATTCCAACACTCAAAAGATAGTTTTGCTAAATATGATAACTAGATAGCCAATAAAATTACAAAAAAATATTTAAATAGTAAAAAATATGTTAATTTAACGTGTTAAAATTTAAAAATAAATTTTAATTATGACATGCATTTTAACATTTATATAAATATAAATCATAGCCTTAATATAAATAATTTAACAACTTAAATTAGAAAAAAATAAAAATCCCGGGCGTAGCCCGGGTTAATCCCTAGTACTCTTGAAAAGAGGCTTGAAAAGAGGCTTGAAAGATGCTCACCAAAAATTTATCTGTTAAACGATCAATACGGCTTAATACTGTTCATAGAAAGTTAGGTCTGCATCTGCTGATTGCCGGATAACCTTAGCTACAACAATATTTTGGTGTGCCCGCATTTGTATGCCATATAACTATCCGTTATTGTATATGGTGTCACCATTAAATGTACATGTATGTTGATTTTATGTGTCTACATGTTTTTGGTTAAAATGTGTCCACATTTTAGTCTTGTACATAAACGATGATGCAATCGTCTGCAGAATACAAACCCCAAGACTATTCATCAGCATCTATGACATGTAACGATCAATGATTCGTCACTTTTGAAAAAGGTTTTTATTTATTTTCCACTCGATGAAGATTTTTTATACCAACCATTGACCATATTTTGATATAAATAAATAAATAATATCACGCCTATGTGAAATGCTCAACAGGTTTATAAACTTGTCCCCATCTTGATGGTCTTTTTCCTTGTCTTAATACACATGCTAAAATCTAATAAGTGAATACAACAGAATCTAACGAAGTTAGGCAATGATCTATGACTAAGGACTCTAATCCAAAAAGCCTAGTAGAAGAAAAGTATAGCCCACAAGATCCTTTATTCTAAACCTTACGATCTTATGATGCTACTCACACATCCAAAAACTTATACTATTCCCTTTGACATGTCGTTGTGGTAATTAATTGCTAAACCTTAATCAACAACAACATATTCTTATACTATTCCCTTTTAAGTTTGTAACGAGTGAGTGTGCCGAGTCGTGGTGAGCGGTGGGAAAGAAAAGAACACATCAATAACTTATTTGTTAGTATTACTTTACACTCCCAACGGCTTTTGTAAATCTGTTTTCAACTTGTCGGCTTTACTTCACTTCGTTATTATTTCCACACACTATTTGGATTTCAGATACCATTGACAGATACAAGATCCATTTTTTATATTGTAACAATTTAAACTTTTAACAATATGTTTATTTCTCGTTAAGGTTTTTGACAATACGTTATATGTTTCACATCAGGGAAAAGAGATACGATAAATAATTTAATAAGATGACCTTGAGAACCGAGCAAAACACAGAGAGTTCGCGAGTCCATGGCACAAGACAAAAGGCACGTGACAATAGTGATACGTGGAAGGAGATGAGACAGGTTAGGTGATTGACAGTTTTATGGGCGGGAAAGTGGGACCCAAAGAGAGTTGCAGGCGGCTATATGGCGGGAAAAGAGAGCAGCGTGTGTGGGGGACAGTGCTTGGAGTCACGCGCTACCGTTTGCGTGGCCCACTTACCTTCCTCCTTCTCCTTGTTTCTTTGCTTTTTTTTTTTTTTTTTTGTCAACCTCCTTAACTTTATTCTCAAAACCAAGTTATTACATAGTTTTGATTATTACATCTGGCTCTTTTTGCCAGTTTATCTACTAGACTTAAGCTGCTCCTAGGCATATAAGAGAAAGTAAATCCATTATCCCTTGCAGCTTCTACAATGTCTTGTATCATGGAGATGCTCTCCGTGTTCGTATGGAAGTGGAGCCTTGAAGTAATTGATTGCTTTGCATGCTATGTAAGGACCAACCGATACCTGCCGCTTCCAAACTATTTTCTCCATGTTTCTTTGCTATTTTATTTTTTCTAATATTTAAATAAATAAGAAACTTTTATAAAAATATCTCAACTAAATTTTATTGAGCTTTTTAATACTCAATTTTTTTTAGATATCTAGTTTAATACCCTAACTAATTATTTTATTTATTTTAATTCAAAATCAATCTTATAATTGGCAACAACGCCAAAACTTAATATGGATTAAGTTTACTCTAGGACAATTGCACTATTGCAAGCACAATGTAATTGTCATGTAATGAGTATTAATATAATCTAATGATAATTCTAGCAAAAAAAATGCAAGTTCAATACTTAATCTAAGCAAATATAGTTTGAGTAATAAGTAATTAAGTATAAATAAATAAGTTTCAAACACAATAGTTCAGAGCTCAAGTAAATTAAGAACAAACACAAGTTTTCAATCAAGGGTAAAGCATGAATCTATGGGCAAAGACTTTGATTCATGATGAGATTCAATTTTTTTTTTTTTTTTTTTGACAGCAATGAGATTCAATTTAGTTTAGTCATATAAACACTTAATTATGTCCAATATGGAAGGATCTAACCTAAATATATTTCCATTAGACATCAATTTTCATTGGCCTAATAATCATCAATATATTGATTGGATTGTAAAAGGCACAACATCATCATCATTATATTTTTGTGTTCTAAAAATTGATTTAGGTGTATTAAGACGTTCGCTTAGTCAGCAAATCTGGTATGAACAAAACAATTTTGTAAACAACTTTTTTACAGAATCGGTTTAAACGTCGCATAAATATTAAGTTGCAACATTAAAAGGTTGATTGTTTGTAGTTTCTTAAACAGTTTTTGGTTTTTGTTTTTGTAAAAACCCTTTTTTTACCAATCAAGATTTTGGGGAAATAGATTCCCTAAAATATAGGAAACCAGATTTTATAGTTAACTACCTATTTTCAAGTAAAAACCAAAAGCCACTATTTCTTGGTTTTTAACAGTATACGTGGTTTTGCTTTTTTTTTTCATTCATGGGTTTTTATTTTTTATTTATTATTAATGTATTTGTATATTTATGTATTAATATAATAAAATTAATAAGTAATTCCAAATCACTAAAGTATTTGTATATTTTATACTAAGGAATAAAATTAACATAATTATTTATTTATAGTTTCAAAAATAAACCAATCTACATATTCCTTATTGATAATATACAGATACTTAATTTTTATTTATTTATTGATTTCTTATTGTCACATTCATTAAAACCAATTTACTTATAAATCATATTTTTAATAATAATTACATAAATAATAAATCAAATTTAGAAGAACAAAATATTTAGAGAATAATCAAATAATTAATATCTAAAAATAAAAATCAATATTGCCATCAAAATACTATTATCCAAAAAAGAAAATATTGCCAATGTATTATACATATTACAATTTTTATTTAATAATCTAGCTATTACTTTGTATGTTTTAATTTTTGAACTACATAAATTTTATGCATTTTACCATATTTTAAAAAAAATATAAATATTTTAATTCTGTTAATATAAAATCAATTATTCATTGTCTATAATTAAATACACTTTACATGTCCAGATATTTATATTTATTTTGTTATTTTAAAAGTAAAAGCCAAAAACTAAAAACCAAAATCTAAAATCATCATTCATGTTTTTCAAAAAACTAAAATCTACTGCAAAATCAAAAACCAAAATCTAAAATCTAAAAACCAAAAACTAAAAACCAAAAACCAAAAACCAAAATCCAAAATCTAAAAAATAAAAAAACAATCATCACCTAATTCTCTAAAAGATGTATAACCACAGTCTGGTGACTTTTTGAACATTATTATTTTAAATTCCAAAATACAATTTATTTTCAAATGTGCATAAATGTCAGAAAAAATCACTAGTATAAATAGAATCATTAGACGTAACTCTTGATAAAGTAGCTCAATGTAGTGTAATAAGATTGCTAAATATAAATCTTTGTTATAAAATAAAAATATCGGTTATTAAAGCATAGATATAATAGATTTAATACTCTATAATAATATATAACTAGATTCTAACCCGCGTTAAAACGCGGAATTATTTTTTATAAAATGGTGTTAGAAATTTTTTACAGTTTCATTAAATTTTAATCTAGAATATGTAGTTTGTAGTTCATTTACTTATTTGTTTTGTTAATAAATCTTTTTTAATGTAATTATTTTGTTTTTATTAGAATATTAGGATGAATTTGTTCCACTAAATCTATGTCAAAAACATAATTTAAACATTCCGTGCTTGAAATATTTAATATTGGTTACCTGCATCTAACCTTATATGCTACCAATAGATTGATTTATACGTATAAAAATAGACAATGGCTTAGTTAAACCAATTCCCTATAGCACCAGTTATTAATTACCATCGCATACATTAAAATCTTGATAAATAAAATGTTCGAATTAGTCTACGTAGCAGTGAGAAATATAAAGAGACATAATGAAATGATTTCAGGTATACTATATTGTATTGTGTATGTCATATTTAGAGATAGATATTTTTGTATGTCGAAACTAAATGTCACTTGGTAAAAATATCGGTCATGTTTGTTGATTTCCAAATAATTGGTAAGCAAAATGAATTAGTGTAACAGAATTTTCAGATTTATTTATTTAATATCCAATCTAATCTATCATCAACGAAAAAGTGCATAGATCCAAAATTTAAATGACAACATTTTATCAATAAATATAAGTAGGACCTTAAATAAATAAATTATATTATTTAAATGGATTTTGAACCATAGTTTATCATGTAAAATTATCATTATGTATGTAGTTGGACATCATATTTATTAAACAATATTAAAAAAATTACTTTGCAAAAAGTTATTATTACAGTTTAGTCTGAAAATGTTTAGTTGGATACCTATGAACTTACTATATTTTCAAAAACATAAATTTATATATTTACATTGGGTGGTTTGCAAATCAGTTACTCTTTTGTCAACAAAATGATAAAATCTTCACGCTTGTATCATTTTGTTGACATAAAAAGTAACTGATTTGCAAATGAAAATAATTAAATCTTCATCTTATTGTTAGAAAATAAGTTCAAAATTATAAATATTAAACGTAACAAAGTTAAAATTTGTTATATAACCTATTATGAGATATGGTAGATGTTTAATAAATCTTGACCTCTTGTTATTATCGTTTGTCTAGGTTAGATTAACAAAAGATTCTTTGGTTGATACTTGATAGTAATTCTAACAATATTAAGTTAGTTATCTAAAGTTCATCGTGGTTCTAAAGTAATTGTTTCTGTTTTTTTTTTGTTAGCATATTTTAGGAAACGGTTTGGTTATTTTAGATAATAATGTTAGAGCTTTAAAAACTATAAGAAGATGAAATAAAAATCACTTTTTTTTTTAATTTTGTTAGCGTAATGTTAGAAAATTTATTTTTTGTTCTAGTTAAGATTGTTAGAATCTAAGTTTGAAAAAAAATAAATGATTCATCATTTCAACGCTGTATAAATACCTTATAAACCATAACCATATTAAATCAAACATAAATAAACAAAAACGTGTAGTGATAATATAATATGCAAAAGCTTCATAACTGATTTAGACCTTTTATAAAATTGCTAACTCAAAACGAGAGCGGCGATGGCGATGGCGACAAACTAGGGTTTCTATGGTTCCTCGACGATGGAATCCTGGAATTGATGGAGATTTTCAGAAAGGGATAGCGGATCTACAAGTGAGGGATCACGGAATATTGGGGATATGCGGGGGAAGTTGGGCAAAAAAATCTCGATCGAGTTTGCGATGGGTCCGCAATTCACCGAATCAGATGGAGATAGGAAGATTGGGAGTATTATTACGATCTGGATATCGATCGAGAGGTTCAATAATCATTAAAGCTCTACATCATAAAAGTGAAGGTATTATCACTGGTTTCAACACAGAATCGCGTTTGACATTGGAAGTTTTGATTTTGGTCCTGATACAGTTCGTGAAACTTTCCTATTTGATATTATTTGGGATTATTTGGGATCCTCTTATTGTGATTGACGGAATATTTGGTATTAAAGGGAGTATATTTTCCGGGGGAAATACGTGCTCTTGGAAATGTTATAAAGAGAGCTTCCACTTCAACTCTCTCCATATCATTCTCTTTTCTCTATTACTTTTCAATACTTGTGGGTTCATTCTTTCACTTGCGACTTCGACAATGTCACAGAGTCAGCTCATTGGAAGTTCGGGGGAGATGAAGAATGGTGAAGGAGCGCGCAAGAGGCTGAAGATCTCGGTTCCACATTTCAACAATTCGGACCTCATCAAGGGCTACTCCAAAACTTTGATTGGAAGATGCATGAACCCGGCGAAGCAAAACATCAAGTATTTAGTGGTGACGCTTCCCAAGATTTGGTCCATGGAGGATAGGGTCGTGGGCACTGACCTGGGCCTAGGAAGGTTTCAGTTTGACTTTGATGTCGAGGAGGACATTGAGACGGTGTTGAAGATGCAGCCCTTCCACTTCGATTATTGGATGATTTCACTGGTGCGCTGGCAACCAAAGAAGACTAATAACTATCCGTCGGAGATCACTTTTTGGATCAAGGTCTTGGGAGTGCCATTGGAGTTTTGGGAAGTTCCTACTTTCCGCAGCATTGGTGATGCATTAGGGGAAACAAAAGATGTTGATCTCGATTACGGCAGGGTTCAAGTGGTAGTCGATGGTTTTAAGGCTTTGACGTTTGAGACGACAGTTGACTTCACGGGAGGTGAATATTATGAAGGAGAAGAGGTTCCTGTTTCTCTGCGTTATGAAAAACTGTTTGGGTACTGTGAGACGTGTCTCAGCCTCTGCCACAAGGATGATGTCTGCCCACTGACGGTCAAAAATCCTGAGAAGGCGAAGGAGATAGGGGTTGAAATGGAAGAAAGGGTTGAGGACAGAGCTCGAAGTTACAAGGGCGTGGTTATTAATGGAAATGGGGGTCAACAAGATAGAGGAAGAGAGCATCGAGAGGACCATGGAAAAGGCAAAGGTAAAATGTATGAGGAACATGACTCGAAATGGGTCAGGGTTGGGGAGAAGGAGCCTAAGAAACACCACAACCGTGGTGGTAATCGTAGAGAGGAAGAAGGCTCACGTCATAGGAACTCCAGGAGGGAACCCACTCGGACACACCATCAGGAGGAACGATCCAGAGCACACAGCGGCTTGAGGAGTGATAGAGTGGCACGCAGCGAGGCACTCAGAGATGTAAGAGAGGAAGGAGAAATCAATGACATGGAGAAGGCAAGCCAGGGGGAAGGGACGGAACAAGATCAGACTCATCCTTCTCAGGCCTTCCTGGCGGAGTTAAAGGAGACTCAAGAGCCAAGCTCTCAAACTTCAGGGACGTTGAGTGGGGAACAAGGAACATTGGCGATACAAATGGGTCTCGAGGCTGGGAAAACTCTGGTAAATGATTCTGGTTTGGAATCAGAGGACAGTATTAGGCTTGAAAATGAGAAGATAGAGGAGATACAAACTCTTGGTGATGGAGAAACAGAGGGCGATGCCAATATGCAGGAGGCTGCGACTGAGGAGCTCAATGGGGAGAGGGATGTGGAGGAGGAGGATGGTAAAGAAAAGGCTAATGGAGAGGTAGAAAAGAGACAGGGGGGTCGTCGACGTCTTCTTAAACCGGTACTGGCCACAGGAACTTCAACTAAGCTGAAGATGGCGCAGATGATGTTCAACAAGCGTATGGCGGCAAAGACTGGATCGCGCCAGGGGGATCATTCCAAGCAGGTTGAGGAGAAGGGTACATCAAACCCGAAACCTGATCCTCCAAAACAATGAAGCTTTTTATGAATCAAGCAATCTCTATGATGTCTTGTGGGTGGTTTATGGCTTTTCCTTTTTATTTTTTTAAACTTTTAATAAGCTCTTTGAGTATTCTTGTTTGGAGTGATCATGGTTTGATGTTGGCCTGTGTATGGTCTTTGTTTCTCTGGTATTTGAAGTGGTTTATTTATTTGATCTTTCGATGGAATAAAACGTTAGTTTTAGATTGGTGGTGTTACTCTGGTTTATTGGTTATTGGTGCAGGAAATGGGGATAAGGCACTAATACAGCGATTATATAATAGACTGGTTAGGTATTACTTGAGGATCGATGTATCGCAAAGGAATGATATTATGTATTGTTGTCTTGAGAGGTTGAGTTATGTATACGGCAATCAATGGGAAGATTTGGCTCTATACTTCTCAAAGATACAAATACTGTGTTTGGTCTCATCATACCAAACACAGAAAAGGAATGGTGCGACAATGCATGATCGACTTGTGCATGGGGGTGTAATTTGGCTTTATTTCAAAAATTTGGCAAGAGGGTATATGGTTCTGGTATCGGTTCTGGAGATGGTACTGAGGCGGATTCTATCATACCAAATGCGGTTAGGTACGGGCGGGTACATTGGGACTCAGAAATTATTTATTGGCTTATGTTATCTTTTTTTAGTAATTTATTTGAACCAAACGGAAGACTGGGGGCACAGCTTGATATCGGTATTAGCAAAGTTCAACATGGCGTTTATAACAAGATACTTATGTTTGGTATTAAATTATGATTGTTATGATGATATTTTAGTGGTAACACGGGCTATCCTTGGGCATTTCAATTTGACTTTGCTTCTTAAATGGACGATTATGTCGGTTTGGATTGGAGACTGGTACATAATTGATAAGTGGCCCTATAATTATTATCCGATAACTGATATAGACTTGGTTGCAGTTAGGATATGGTGGCAGTGGGAACTGGATGTTAAAATCCTTTCGGGTATCATTAAGCCTGTATCCTCTGGCTCGATGGAGCAATACAAATATTTTTATATATGAAAATATTAAGCTGGAATTGTAGAGGATTGAGAAGTCATTGGACCATAAGTTATCTCAGGGAAATATGGCACAAACATAAGCCAGAATTTTTATTTTTATCTGAAACAAAACAGGATTTCGATTTCGTACAAAGGTTCCAATCTCATTTTGGATATGATAATTTGGTTACTGTTGACCCAAATGGGAGGAGCGGTGGTTTGGCTCTTTTTTACAACAAGGAATACCAAGTTAAAATTCTATATTCTAGCAACAGAATGATAGATGTCGAGGCGGTGGCCAAAGGAAAACAAGTTTTCCTTACCTTTGTCTATGGGGATCCGGTACAAGAGTTAAGAGAGCAGGTTTGGGAAAGATTAACTAGATTTGGATTATCACGGTCGGAACCTTGGTTTATTATTGGCGATTTGAATGAAATTACTGGAAATCATGAAAAGGATGGGGGTTCCCTACGATGTACAACTTCCTTCATTCCTTTTAACAACATGATAAAGAATAGTGGACTTTTGGAATTTCCGGCTCGAGGTAATACATTGTCTTGGCAAGGAAGAAGAGGTAAAGGGAAAGGAGCAGTGATGGTCAGATGTCGATTGGATCGGGCTTTGGCAAATGAGGAATGGCATACACTTTTTCCATGTTCTTACACAGAATATTTGAAGATGGTGGGTTCTGATCATCGTCCAGTGGTTGCTTTTTTGGAGGATAATCCATCAAGGAAAAGAAGGGGACAATTTAGGTTTGATAAGAGATGGATTGGACAAGAGGGTCTTATGGATTCAATTGTGGCTGGCTGGACGGAAACACAGGGAGGACAAACAGTTGATTTTGTTACAAAAATTAATAATTGTCGTCATGAAATATCTTCATGGCGAAAAGATAATCAGCCATATGGGAAGGAAAAAATTAAAGAGCTTCAACAGGCCCTAGAAGAAGTTCAAATGGACAATAACAGATCACAAGAAGATATTCTTGAGGTTTCCAGGAAGTTACAAGAGGCCTATAAGGATGAGGAGGAATATTGGCATCAGAAAAGCCGGAATATGTGGTACTCGTCGGGAGATCTTAATACTAAGTTTTATCATGCCTTGACAAAGCAGCGTAGGGTTCGGAATAAAATAGTGGGGTTACATGATGTATTGGGTAATTGGATAACTGATGAGAATGGTGTTGAGAAGGTGGCAGTTGATTATTTTGAAAATTTGTTTAGTTCCACGGATCCAACGGAATTTGATAGTTTTTTGGATGAGATAGTTCCATCTATTTCCCCCCAAATGAATCAAAATTTATTGCGAATGGCAACAAAGGAAGAGGTCCGACTAGCTTTATTTATGATGCACCCGGAAAAAGCACCAGGGCCGGATGGGATGACAGCTCTTTTTTATCAACATTCCTGGCATGTTATTAAGAAGGATGTGGTTGAGATGGTGAATAATTTTCTCCTCACAGGAAATATGGATCCAAGGTTGAATACTACTAATATATGTATGATCCCGAAAACAGAGAGACCCACAAGGATGACGGATCTAAGACCGATTAGTCTATGTAATGTGGGCTACAAGATTATCTCGAAAGTTTTGTGTCAAAGATTGAAAAATTGTCTCCCGCGACTAATTTCGGAGACGCAATCGGCTTTTGTGGCGGGCAGGTTAATATCGGATAATATTCTTATAGCGCAGGAAATGTTTCATGGATTGAGGACCAATAAGTCTTGTCAAAACAAGTTTATGGCGATCAAAACGGATATGAGTAAGGCTTATGATAGGATCGAGTGGAGGTTTATTGAGGCTCTTCTTCATAAAATGGGATTTGATCCTCGTTGGATCAATTTGATGCTAGAGTGTATTTCCTCGGTTCAATATAGGGTCCTACTAAATGGTCATCCACGAGGCCTGATCATCCCACAGCGGGGCCTACGACAAGGGGATCCCTTGTCTCCGTATTTATTTATTATGTGTACTGAGTCTTTAATTGCGAATATTAAGAAGGCGGAGAGAGTGAAACAATTAACTGGTTTAAAGGTTGCTAGAGCTTGTCCAGCAATATCTCATTTGCTATTTGCAGATGATAGTCTTTTCTTTTGTAAGGCAAATAAGGAGGAATGTCATACCATTCTCAGAATCTTGAAGGAATATGAGGAAGTTTCAGGACAACAAATTAATTTTCAGAAATCTTCAATTCAATTTGGACATAAAATTGAAGAAGCTAGTCGCCAAGAATTGAGAGATATTTTGGGAATCCAGAATTTAGGAGGCATGGGATCTTATTTAGGTTTACCAGAAAGTCTTGGAGGATCTAAGGTACAGGTATTTGGTTTTGTACAAGAACGTTTGAACAATAGGGTTAATGGTTGGACTTTTAGATTTTTTACCAAAGGAGGAAAAGAGGTAATTATTAAGTCGGTGGTTACGGCCCTGCCAAACCATGTCATGTCTGTTTATCGGTTACCAAAGGCTACAGTTAAAAAGTTAACAAGTGCAGTAGCCCGGTTTTGGTGGAGTCCAGGAGGGAGTACAAAAGGTATGCATTGGAAATCATGGGATAAACTATGTCTACCTAAAGATGATGGTGGACTAGGCTTTAAGGATCTTATGGATTTTAACACAGCAATGCTTGGCAAGCAATTGTGGAGGCTAATTGAGAAGCCAAATACTCTTTTTTCAAGAGTCTTCAAAGGACGGTACTACAGGAATGCTTCACCCCTGGAACCGATTCGTTCATACTCCCCGTCATATGGCTGGAGGAGTATTATTTCTGCTAGATCTTTGGTTTGTAAAGGACTAATTAAAAGGGTGGGGACAGGTTCATCTATATCAGTATGGAATGACCCTTGGATCCCAGCCACTCGCCCGAGACCAGCAAACAAAAACCTTCAAAACAGTTACCCGGATATCACAGTGGATTCCCTCATCAATCAGGAATCCCGAACATGGAATTTACAGGCAATCAGGACTTTGGTGGATCCTCATGATGTGAAAATTATTGAAAGTATTCCATTAAGTCGGAATCAGATGGAGGATAGAAATGGATGGCATTTTACTAACAATGGAAAATATTCGGTCCAATCAGGTTATCAAGTGGAAAGGGTATATCCTGATAAAGAAAAACCACCAGATTTTTATGGTCCTACAGTGGATGCATTAAAAGCTTTCTGCTGGAAAGTGCGGTGCCCTCCGAAAATGAAACACTTCTTATGGCAACTTCTTTCAGGATGTATAGCGGTACTGAAAAATCTAAAATCAAGAGGGATACAAGGAGATATATGTTGTGCCCGATGTGGAGATCCAGAGGAATCAATAAACCATGTGTTTTTTGAATGTCCTCCAGCACGTCAAGTATGGGCGTTATCTAAAATCCCATCGCATCCCAATATTTTTCCTGTTTGTTCTTTGTTTGCTAATATGGATCATCTTTTTTGGAGAGTCAAACCTCATATGGATGACCACCAATTTGCATGGATATTATGGTATATATGGAAAGGCCGGAATAATAAAGTTTTTAGCAATCTGGATATTGATCCGAGGGAAACACTTAAATTAGCAGAATTGGAGTCATCACTCTGGGCTGAGGCACAAGTAGCAAATGACTCAACAAGGAGACAACCGGTACAAACTACTTCTACGTTAGTGACGTCAGGACGTTGGTGCTTTATAGATGGATCATGGAAAGATAAGGATTTATTTTCAGGGCAAGGCTGGTATAGTACTTTACCGGGTTTCAATGGTTTATTAGGGGCAAGAAATGTAAGAGCATCTCTCTCACCTCTTCATTCGGAGATGGAGGCTTTGATTTGGGCAATGGAATGTATGAAGAATTTAAGACAGATTCAGGTGACGTTTGCAACGGATTGTTCTCAATTGGTGAAGATGGTTTCGGAACCAGAAGAATGGCCTGCATTTGGAAGCTATCTGGAGGACTTTAAGCTTTTGAGAGGAAGTTTCCTTAACTCAGACATCGTTCATGTACCACGGACGGAGAACTCAAGGGCGGATAGCTTAGCACGCAGTGCTAGGAAACAACCGTCTTTTGTCGTTCACATGGATGCGGAGTTACCAAATTGGTTTACAGAGTCAATATGAGTCTGTAGATGTTTCTTTTGCTGTCAAAAAAAAAAAAAAAAAAAAAAACCATAACCATATTATTCTGCTGTTACCAAAAAACATTACAGTGTACTACTGAACAGCGTATATACGGGTGTACCAACCGTATTTTAGAACACTGGGTTTTTCTAATATGCATGAATGATAAATGTTTATGCATCTGTTTTCATGTCTCTTTGCATGGAACCAAAATATTTCTTTTTTATTCATGACGAAGAGAAGTCATGGAGAAGAAGAATCAAATGTCTATATATCAGATTATTTCTAATGAGGACCTACCCAACTTTCATAGATTCAAACATGAGACAATGAGGAGAGGAAAAAACAAATGAAATGTGTGTATACATATTGTGTAAATGTTTGTATTAATTATAATATACCGTAAAGGATTAGACACAGTTGTATTAATGAACTTTGAAAGATTCAAATATAATTTATTCATGCTTGAACTTATAAAGGTGAAGGTTCAAATATAACTACGTTAGTGTATTTTGATGTTAGTGTATTATGGCTAGTCGATAGAATCTTTTTAGTTAGGGGAAAGATATTTTGTAATGTTAATCTAATACTAATGAATGTCATATATTTTATAGTGAGAATTGAATAGGTCCAAATTTAAATGACAACATTTTTAAGTAGATAAAAAGTAGGACTCTATTTTAATAGATTAGATAATAATAATAATAAATCAATGTAAATAAAAAAAGTGAGCGAGCCAAGACTTTATTTTTTTGTCCAAAAGTTTAAGATTTATCCCTGCAAAGTTCCTAATCAATGAACATAGTAATTGAGAATCTAATATTTATCTTCAACATATAATTTTGGGGAAATTGGCAAAGTAGACTATAATGAAAATATTTTTGTCCATTGATACCTTTGCATTAATTGATCAGTTTTGGACATAATTACCTTCATGATAAAAAATAATTATTAAAAATTGCACACATTATATATATATATATATATATATGTTTTAACTTTATACAATTTATTAATGTTTTAATTCGTATTGTAATATGTGTGCCTCAGTTATAACCAAGGTCTTTCTAATGTTAAAAATTACCTTCTATGATCTATCCAAATATATAATATGTGTGCCTCAGTTATAACCAAGGTCTTTCTAATTTACAAAAAACAATATATAATGTAGGTTTTTAATTTATTGTAAAGAATCTAGATACATTAACTTGTATTATTTTTTTGTTCTATTATATACTTAGATAAAACATCGAGTACTAACATGTGTGATATGTTCTAAACATGGTAGAATTTAAATTATAATATTTTTCTCAATGAAATTATATTCTTTTCTCTATGTTCTATTTTTTTATAATACGTATTCTAACCTTGTCTATGTTCTATGTATTTATATTTTCGTATATTATATTCTTTTAAATCTGAGAAAATTTAAAAAACTTTCGTAACTAATTGTATTCAAATTTATTTTATTCTTGACTTTGAGTTACAATGAATCACGTTGATTCAACTTTTATTATTCGACTATCTTCCTCCTTTCTTCTTTTTTTTCCATAATTCTTTTTCATCAAATCAAATGGTTTTGTGATATTTGACAGAGAGAACATTGGAGAGAGTGTCAGTGATTGGAGAGATCGCCGGAGTATCGCCTTACTCTACTTTTTTCGCGAGGAAACATATTAAGAGGAGGAACAATCTTTTTGTTAATTATAGGGTCAAATTCTGTATTTATAAAAGCAAAAATATATGTGTTGTGTGTTTCTTTCTGTACAAGATAAATTATTCATACTAGTTCCTAAAGAAACCTAAATCTTAGTCGGACAGTTTGAAACAAGCGTCACTATCTTTTTCTTACTTCACATTAATCTACTAATAATAGCAATCCCAATTAATTCTAAAGGTTGTGAGTCCACTTATGTTGAAAGGTTGTGTCTTTTGAAAAAGAAGTGTAAAAAGTTGTGTCTTTTCTAAAAGTTCTATGTTGGAAGGTTGTGTCTTTTCCAATTAATTTTTAAGGTTGTGAATCCACTTATGTTGAAATGTTGTGTCTTTTGAAAAAGTAGTATAAATGATTGTGTCTTTTTTAAAAGTTTTATGTTGTAAGTTTGTGTCTTTTCCAATTAATTCCTAAGGTTGTGAACTTCAATTATGTTGAAAGGTTGTCTTTTGAAAAATATGTGTAGAGAGTTGTGTCTTTTCTAAAAGTTATATGTTGTAAGGTTGTATCCTTCTAAAAATAGTCTAAAAGTTGTGACTATTCACTAGTATCTTTTAAAAAGTGAGAAATTGTGAGTATTAGAAAAATGTGACTATTCATATTGAAGGGTTTTGACTATTCAAATAAGCTTTAAAAAATCTATAAATAGTCTCTCCCATACATTTTTCAAATCAAATTTTCATTAATCTACTAATAATAAAATGGTGAAAAAAATAATGTCAAAGTTGCAACTTTTCATCTAAACAAGGTGTCTTTTCATCTCAAAGTGAGATTGCTTTAAAAAATATTGGTTTTATTTAAGTAATGTGTTAGTTTATATAATAAGTGTTGGTATTTTATAAGAACTCTCCCAAAAATTTAAAAAAATATTATAAATGAGACGGGTCATATTAACGTAAATCAACATATATTTATTACAATATTCAATTTTCTGAATATTCATTTTCAATAAATAAAGCAGGTAGATAAATATACAAAATAACAATTACAAACATATAAATTATAATTGTTAAAAATTATAAACTAATATTTTTAATATTACGTCTTAAATAGGAAAAAAAATTATATATCATGCAAAAAAAAATTGCATTTTGTTCAAAAAGTGGTTGAAGATAACTATCATGTGAAAAATGTATGAAAAAACTTAAAAAATGATGAAGACACAATTGTATGCAATATGTGTTTTGATAAAAAATTAAAGGGAACATTAAGGTTTATAAAATATATATATATATATATTTGAATACTTTGTAAATCATATTTAAATCATCAAAATTAAATTTAATTATTTATATGATTTAATTTTTTATCAGGCATATAAAATTATAGATTATAATATATTTTTTATAAAATGAGTTCCCGTGCGATATCGCACGGGCTCTTTGCCTAGTTTTTTTAATAGAGCACTAGGTCTAAAACGAGTAAAAATAAACAAAACTAATAAAGATAAAATACATTAATAAATTTGAGAAATAAATATAAAAATTTTATGAACAAAATTTTATAGTGATTTGTGAGTATAAAGTTAAATGAGATTTTTAAAATAATACAAATTAAATAAATAAATCACGCGGGTATGGTCGAATGGCAAATGCAATTCAGAAAGTCTATAACGAACCCAAGTTCAAAATCTCACACTTAGATTATCCATCCATGTGACCAGATGACAGAGGTATCTGATTTCCCCTACGAACAACTGGATCTCTTTGGTGTCGGAGACATGTTCCCGGAGATCAATCTGATGGATTTCGGTCCACCGAATATCCCCAATCAACAAAAGAAAAGTTGAAATGATTTTTAATATCTGTATACTATAATGATAATTTAAAATTTATTTAGTAAAAAAAAACAATTTTTCTCTTTACAATTGAAGAATAACGAAGGAAAAATGTGTTTGATATTATACTTCAATTCTTATAAATGATGTAAATTTTGAAAAATGTCACATTTTCTCTTATTGTTACCTCTGCATGTATTACCAATTGAAGCATTAGTCACACAACTATATTTGTTTTTCATGTAGTATTGATGCTTGGTCATTCAGTCCGCGGACCAAATTTGTGTTAAGTTCTTTTCTTAATTTTTGTATATAATTCGTTTTTATTCCAAATATACTAGGTGATTTTCTCGTACTCATGCACGGATATAAATATTATAAAATAAATATATTATAATATTTTTTAATATTTTAATTTTAATTATTCTTTAATTTATATTGTATGAATGATTTTAAATAACATTATATTATTTTAATTAGACATATAATTTTGGATATATAATATCTCGACTATTTGGTTAATATTTGGATATATTAGATAATATTTACTTTTCTGGTTCAATTATAATATTTTTGTTGTACAGCTTAAAATTTTGATTAATTTTGTTATTTTGATGTAGTTTGATTCTTGTCTTAGATTTTTAAACATATTTTAGTAAGATTGTGTATAATTCAATATATATTGTTTTAAGAATCAGATAGTAAAAGTAAACTAAAGTGTTGACGATTCAAAGTTACATAAATAAATATAACAATGATAGTCCATTGAAACCTTATGCATATATATAAGAGTTATACAAAATACTTAATTGTAATAGTTGGTTGATATATATATATATATTTATAATATTATTTGAAAACTTAATATTTATTTGTAATATGTTGAGCTGTTCTATAATTTATATGTATAAAAATATTACTATAAATAAAACATATTATTATAATTTAATGTTTGACTTTGTATAAAAAATTTGAATTGGTTTAGTTACTCATTTTGTGGATATATTGTGTTACATATATTCTGTCAAATTAAAGTATAAATATTTATATTCATTGTATTAGTTTGGTTGTTCATCTTATATGTGTATATATATTTTGATTTTTTTAGTAATTTAGTATATGCTAATTTGGAAAACTAAAATTATAAAATAAAATGATGATATATACAAAGTTACATAAAAACATAACCGATAAATTTTAAAAGGGAATATTATTTCTTTACTTTGATATTTTTCTAAACTTTAATTGTTATGGAATCACATTATATAAATAAAAATATATTTTTCTTAAAATTTATTAATATCTTATTTATCATATATGTTAATTTTTAAAATATAAAAAGGAACTTAAATAAAAAAGAAAGATGAAATTAAATTTTATTTATATCTTAATTTATGTTATTAAATTATTTTGTAACAATTTGAGAAATATATTGATTTAAATAAAATGCATAATACTTTTAAAATATATATTATGTTTTTAAGATTATCTTTTAGAAGGGAAGATTATTTCTTTACTTTAAAATCAAGATTATTTTGTGAAATTTCTTTATTATGAATTACACTGTATATATATAATATATATAAGATATTTTCGTTTTTAAAATTTATAAATTTTCTTTATTATATTCGATTTTTGAAAAATAAATAAAAAAGAAACCTAAATAAAAAAGGAAAAAATAGAAAAAAATATATTTAATAATGATAATTAGATATATTTATTCATTAAGTATATCATCGTAATCAACCACCGTGAGAGTTAACGTGAGCGCGACACGTAGAAAACTGATTTTCCAAATAATAATATTATAAAGATACGATATATATCTCTCCAAAATAATATATTCATGTATATAAAAAATATTCAGTTTTGGTTTAATTATTTGTCAAATTTATTTAATATGGGTATTTATGTAAGAAACTGATAAATATTAATAAAATTTAAAATTTAATTATGTTTAATCATAAACCGATATATTATTCAAGAAGTCTAACCAAATCACTCAATATATATTCAAAAATATATAAATAAAACAAAAACCAAAATAAAAATCTGGTTAACTTAAAAAAGTTGTTTATTCTAAATAAAACTAGTAAATTCAAATATTTCCAGTTCTTAGATATTTTAATTTCAAATAACTATTATTATATATCTAAAAATAATTTAAATATATTGATTATTTGAAATATAAATATAAATGTATACTTGTAGTTTCTAAATTAATCATTTGATTATCGTTGCAAAATTAATTTGATCAGTATATCCAAATATTTTTAAAAATAAGTATACATGTTATTTAATTCGATTTCAGATCATATAATTTTGGTTTCTTATAATTTATCTATTCAACATCCCAAAAATTTAACTAAACCTATTAGAAAATCAAAAGCATGAACTTTGCCCAAATCTATAGTATTTGTTTCTTAATTGTTTTTAGTAAATTAAAGAAAGAAATTTACTTAAATTTAGATATAGAAGATTTCTTTAAAAAAACTAGTGTATATATTGTTAAATATAGATTTTTTCGGCTATTTCTTAAATATAGATTTTTTACCAAAACTTGAAGATTTTTACCGATAAAATAGATTTTTATCTAAATTAATTATTTTTTTGCAAAATCTGAATTTTCCTTTTCGATGGCAAGAGAGCGTGAGAACCACGTCCTGAGATTCTTTGCGGGCCATGATAGATGCATGACTCATGCGCCATTAATGCTAAAATTGTCGATACTTCTACCATGTCTCCCCATAACAATACGTTGCTAATATTCATTTTCTTTATAAAATTAACACAGTGTAACGCAAAAAAAAAAAAAAGAGTCAAAAACTGTTATGGTTAGTTCTGTAAAAAACGGAAGGCGCATTAACTATTTTAGTTGGTCAATGAATGTGAATAGGCTATAAATTAGTAAAGATTAACTTGCAGAATAATATTAAGTTCCTAATTGGTTGTTACAAAAAAAAACTGAATATTTCATTCCCATTTTTGTCGCTCTTTCGTTTTGACCATCACTAAAAAAAAGTGTATATATATGTTAAGCACAACACAAAGAGCGTGACATAGCTTCTTCAGAGCAAAAAAAAAACGCTGAAACAAGAGAATCACAGCAGAAACAAAAGGTTAAAAAAATAATATTTACTTCTGCGTTTCTCAATAAGTTTATTAAAAGAATCGTTTTGTTTCTTCCTCTTCTTCTGGAGATTTGCGTATAACGTATTATAAAAATCGAGTTTTTATTTTAACATTTTTTATATAGATCAAAGAAAAATCTCATCCCCAGATTTCTAATCTTTCTCCAGGGTTTTAGCTGTTTGGGTTTCTCACTTGTTGTTTTGTCTCTGTGTCTTAAACGAAGAACAGGAACAGTGAAAGTCAGGGTTTCGTGAGAAGAACCTCGTTCAAGCGTTTGTGAACGCGGATTTATGTCGGCTGGGTTTGAATCAAAAGCTCTGATTTCATCGCTGATTAACATCTCTTGTCCGATTTCATCATCTGCTTGTTCGAACCCTGGTCTGGCAAACGCACTTCACTTCTGCTCTAAGCAGAGGCTTGTTCTCGAGATTCCCTCTCTTTCCATGCGCTTAAGGCCCAAAAGGTATCATCTTTCTTTCTCATCATTTCTTCTTCCCTTCTATGAGATCTGAAGGAGACAGAGACTTAAACCCCATGTTTTGTTTTAATGTCTCAGGACTTGTTCTGGCGTTGAAGTGTTCGGTGGTTTTCACATAAAGCAGCAAAAGTTTTCTTTTTTCATAGTTCGCTGAGATTTTTTTTTTATTACAGAACCCCTTTTTTAATCTGAGTGATTCTGTTCTGTTTTTTTTTTGGTTCTTCTGGGGGGTTTTTGAGGATTTTGGTTGTGTGATAACGACAACAATGGTAGCGATTAGGAAACAACGTGTTACGAAGAAACCAAAGAGTGATAACTCTTTATCATCCGATCCTCAAGAAACCCAAGTTTTGAGAAAAGTGAGGATCATCGTGGCCGATCCTTACGCAACTGATGATTCCTCTAGTGATGAGGAAGAGATGATCCCTAGGCCTCGTCCAGTGAAACGCATTGTCCGTGAGATCAACTTTCCACTGCATTCTGATAGTGCTTCACCGGATAGTACTGTGACCATGAGCAAGAGAGCAGGGGCGGCTAGGTTCGCGGCTTCTCGTGCCAAGTTACTTAACAAGCCTGTTGGTGTCAGGCAGAGGAAGTGGGGGAAGTGGGCTGCTGAGATTAGGCATCCCATCCTCAAGACGAGGAGGTGGTTGGGTACTTTTCTTACTCTGGAAGACGCTCATCAAGCTTATAAAAAGAAGAGGAGAGAGTATGATGAACTTCTCGGCATCGTTGATGATCCTCTCCCTGTGTCCGAGGATGCTAAACCTGAGGTTTCTTCGTCTGAGAACAGTCAGTGCTCAGGCTCTTCAACCACTACTTCTCTCGAGCAAGACGCTTCTTCTTCTTCAGCTAAAGAAGAAGTGATGATGAAGATCACTACAAATGATGATGATGGTGTTGATTTGAGCGAGGAAGTGTTGTTTGATTTCAACTTTGCTGATCTACAAATCCCTGAGTTCATTGGTGACGGTGGATCAATGGGAGGTGGAGGTGGAGGAAACGATCTTGGTCTAGACTTTGATTGTTTCTTCACTGATGATCAGCTTGATGATTTTGGTTTGCTGGATGATATTAGCGGATTTGAAGAAAGCGGTCCGAGTGCCTTACCGGATTTCGACTTTGCAGATGTTGAGCTTGAGCTAGCTGGCTCGAGTTTCCTGGATCAAACCTCGCCTCTCAACATGACTTGCTCCATGAAAAGTTTTGCTGCTTAAGAATATACGAGTTTTCTTTCAAGTGAGGAGAGTTTTTATGTTTTTCTTTTGGGTATTTGAATAAGACATACAAAGAAGTGTATGTTCCAGAGAGAAGTAAGATCGTAGGACGATAAGTAGCCGGGTTTTGCAATTAGGAGTGTTTTTTATTTATTTAAATTATTGTTTTGAGATGTAAAAGATGAAGTAATGAAAGTTTGATGCTCTAATGATTCATAACTGTTTTTGCTTCTCTTGTGTGTTTATTTGTCTCTTATAGTTTTGGGTTTTGAAATTTTGCTTTTTAGAACCGTCCAAAGTTTTTGAGAGTTTGAATGCCATCACTACTACATATTTTCCAACCTCTCACTTTTATTGATGGAAGGATCTACTCTTTAGCGTTAATTTGTTGTTTCATTCGTTGTTCTTGATGGCCTTTCCTTCTGTTCACGTGTTGCGATCGAAAGAATGTGATAGAAAGTGACAACTCACGAGAACTTTTAGCCAATTTTCTTCACTGCTGATTCGCCGCGCCATCACAAACTCCAAACTCTAATTTTTATTTTCATCTTTTTGTAATATTAAATCAAATTTAGCTGATAGAAAACTGTGGTGGACTCCCATCACCAGTGTTCTAAGGCTTCGAATGGTGACTGCGGTTTAAGCGGTGCGGGACAAGCGGTTCAACTGCGTTGCGATTCTAACAGTTATAAAAATGTATAAATATATAGTATATGTAGAGATTTTTGTTAATGTTAACTGCGGGGCGGGACGGGACGATGGTCACCATTCGAAGCCTAAATAGGGGTGTCAGAATGAGCAATAGTTCATGAGCTAGTTCATTTCAGCTCGTTTTTTACGAGCACAATCACTATTTTTAGATTTATTTAATAAATGAATTTAATGATTGAGTTTAAATTAGATCACAAGTTATATAAATATTCTATGATAAATATGAGCTGGCTCATGAGTTTGTTCATTTTTATACTTACAATTATATATATATATATATATATATATATATATATATATTGGATAATTTTTTTACTTGTGTAATTTTTTTATATTTATCATATTTATCTTTTAAAATTAAAATGTAAAACAAAATCTTCTTGATTATTAATTTTTATACTAGTCATATTTATCTTCTAAAATTAAAATGTATAACATACATAAATAATATAGAAATTAAGCTTTTAAAAATTATCTACAAATTTTTCGAAGAAAAAAAATAAAAACTATCATGTTTAGAAATTATCTAAATCTTCTATATAAACCCCACTTACCCTATCATCTCTCTCACAAACTTTGTTGATCCCAAATTTGACATTCGTTTCTCCCACTTTGGAGTTATCGCAATTCAGAATTGCCTCAAGACTCTGAAGAAGAATCAAGATTTTGGATCATTGGTTTAGCTTTAATTTAATTCATTTTAGGTGTTGGTTTTATTTAGTATTTAATATAACTGTTTTAGATTTTTTAATATTTAATGTTGAATAATACTATAAAAGTTATTTTAACTTTCATTTTATAATTATTTTTTATATTAGATCGCGAATTAGTTCATTTAACTCATGATCTAGATGATCAGAATTCGAGTTTACATAGAAGCTCATATAATAAATGAAATGAGCTGAGCTAGCTCATGAAAGATTCGAGCTCACTATGAGCTGAGCTGCGCGAACTAGCTCATTTTGACATTCATAGTTCTAAAATATAGTTGGTATGACTGTATATACAGTGTATATACTCTACGCTGTTCAGCAGTGCACTGTACTGTTTTTTACTATACGATAGAATAATATGGTGATGGTTTGGAAGAGCGCAAATACATAGTTTATACAGTGTTATATGGTGTTTATACGGGTGTTTATATACTCATAGTTTATAAACTATATTTTTGAAGAAATTTTAGTAAACAATTATAATGTACTCGTTTTTTTTTAAATTTCATTTTACTTCATTCGTATCAGTTTTGTTTTCTTTTCAGTATTCGATAAATAATTATAATGTATAATCTATTTAATCATGTTTGCTATATATTTTATTATTTAAATATAATTTATATAGTTATTTTATTTATTACTATAGTATTTATTTAGAATATACTGACGTATATATTACGTATATACATATGTATATAGGTGCTATACAGTAATTAACTATCCTACTAACGTGTAACGTATTTTATAACACTGTCTATCACAAACACCAACACTAAATTTTCTGTTTTCATTTTTTTTTGTCAACAGTTTTTGTTTTTCTTTTAACTCCAACAGTTTTCGTTATTAAATCAAATTTAATCGATAGAAAAATTATTTATTGTTAAAGCATGACATAGCCCAAAATTAGTTTCATCCTAATTTACTATATATTCGTAAAAATTCCGCCATTCATTTTTATTTAAAACTATCAACATTTCATTGAATCTAATCGTTTCTTATTTATTCTAGCATTTAAAACTTTCCAAAGCCTAATAGAATTGATGTATTTAGTTGTGGTGCGACAGATATATACAACAACATTGCTTTGATTTTGACTATTAATATGAATTTATGATTGGTAAATTATGGTTATACAACTATATGATTTTTATAATATAATTAAACTTTAATATTTTTCATAGCTATAGTGCTATATAAATTTATAATTGCTATAATATGTGATTTTAATTAAAACATATTTTACTCTGATGTGGGCTAACATATTATATCATCATTTCTAAAATGGTTAGTTATACTATAAAAATATAAAAGTATAACTAAATTAATTTAAATATGTATTGTATGAAATAATTAATAACAAAATAAGATATATATAATAGATCACTATATATTAATAGTATCAAATAAGATATTTAAACAATAAGATTATAGAGTTACAAAATATATAACACTAAAATCTAAATCATATATATTTTATGATATTTAGGATAATATCAAACTTATATATTTATTATAAAAATATATACGCACGGTATATCTGAAGCAAGGTTGAATTGTGAAGAGGAGAGAGAGTTACACGGACTGGTAAGGCCTCGTTTTAGTTGGGAAGGTGGCTGGACTTCTATCTCGGAGGAAGTGGACGCGAAGCGCGTCACATCCGTATCCAAAGGTTGTATGGATCGAGTAACGATTCTCCCTGTTGGGTTATGAAGTCGCAGTGTTTTGGTTCTTGGACGGTATCGTCTGGCGTGCATGTGCAGCAGCGATAAGTCGTGGTGCAGGAAGTGGAGTTATCGTGTGGCGGGCTATGGGCAGCAGCGGCAATTCCCGATCAGTAGCCTTTATAAAGGTTTTAAATCTGCTAAATTAAATTTCCGATCACTATCGTGTGTTTTAGCTTTTATCCAGTATTAGTGTCGAGTATGGCCTTTTGTTTTGGTACTTTAAGTTCCCCTTGTGTGGGTTTTAGCTGCCGCCTTCATGTGGGCTCTCGTGTATGGAGTTTGTCTATTTATCTCCTAGTTTATGTTTTAAGTCGCCCTGGTATGGGTTCTAGCAGCCGCCTCCATGTGGGCTTTTGTATGTTTTATGGAATAAAATGAAGTATTTTTCCGGGAAAAAAAAAAAAAAGAGAGTTACACGGAAATGGCAACAAGTCAGGGATTGGTTTTGTCAGGGTTATTTAATTAAGGGAAATCTGTTTTTTTAGAGCAAAAAAAAGGTAATTATGTCCCTTTAGACTAATCTGTACTACTTTATGTCCTATTAGACTAATTTTTTCGAAAATAGCAGTAATGCCCTTAAAATTGTAATTTTTTTAAAAAGATAAATAATGAGTTCGACAAGCGGGATCGATCGATCCAGCTTTACAAGTTACAGTGGATCGATCGATCCCGATAATTATTCAGAACAAAATAACGCGAAATATATACTGATCGACCTGGTCCATTTCACTCGATCGGCGAAGGTCGATTCTTTACAGATCGACCGATCCACTAAGGATAGATCGATCGATCCCGTGCCCAGGAAAGAATCCCAAATCGATTTTTTTGGTTTTGTATGATTATATCCGGGTTGATTCCCACTTGATTTGAACCGACCAAGCATGATTTCAACTCTTTAAGCTCGATTTCTCTGGGACGAAACCCTTAATTTCCCATTCACGAACAAAGGGGGAGAAAATCAAATTCTCACCCAAAGTTCATTAACCCTAACTCACTCAATTCTCTGATTTGGACGATTATTTGGCCTAACTCATACGATTTCGTGAGCTTTTTACGAATCTATCACTCTTTAGTTTGTTCTGCAAAGGTATGAAACTCTATCTCCACTTCTTTTTAGAGTTTGAAAATAGAAAGGTAAAAGGTAAATTTTTTGAGTTAGTTAAGATATTTAGGCTTCAATCATGTGTTAAGGTGATGATTAGAGAAGATTTTGTACACAATCATGGTTTAAATCATATTTTTGGGATAGATTTAGGAATTTTAGGTTTTTGTTATTAATAGATATATGCTGTATTGTTTTCAAATTTCAGATATGGAGTTGGAGTTGCCTAATCGTTTATACGGTGAGGGATTGGAACCTAAGGTTAAGAAGATTAATAACAGCTGCCGACTAAAACTTCTCGAGTTGCTAAAAGAAAAAATGGAACCAGAATTCGATGAAGTTATGAAAGATCCCATTTTTTCACAGATTATGGTTATCCAGAAGAATGATCTGAAGTTTTCGGCGAGGTTGGTACACTCTTTCTTGTGTAAGGAGTTGATGACAAGCAAGAGACATGAGAAGTGGTTCACTTTCGCTAGGAGACCTATGCGTTTTGGATTGCAAGAGTATCATGATGTCACTGGTCTGAAAGTGAAGCGAGAGAATAACAGTGGGCTAGTGACATGGAAAGACGATAATGGTTTTTGGAGCAAGCACATAAAGACAAATGGAAAAATAAATTTGCAGATCATAAAAAAGAAGCATTTGGAAGAGAGCAATACCTGGACTTGGGTTGATAGGGTGAGACTGATATATCTTTGCGTTATTATGGGTGTGGTGATGGGAAAGGATGAGAAGGTGAATATCCCGCATCTGTACATGAAGTTGGCGATGGATTTGGAGAAGCTTCGGAATTACCCATGGGGTCTGTATTCGTTTGATTTCCTTCTGAAGCAAATTGATAAAACAAGGCATAAATTAGAGCAGAAAAAGGGGTATCTGATGGAAGGATTCTTGTTTGGTTTCCAAATTTGGATAATGGAAGCTGTTCCTGCTTTAGGAGAGATTTGTGGCACAAAAGTCAGTAAAAATTTTACAGGTCCACTGTGTGGTAATTGGAGAGGATGTGCAAAATGTTCTTATGAAGATATCCTTTGCGTTGAGAACTTATTCCCAGAAAACGTATGCAAATTTTTTTTTCAAATTAAAATATTTATTGTCTTGTTCACTTTACTAATGATTTGATTGTTTGTAGGGGATTTTGCATTCATTCATAGAATCCCACATAGATGGAGTGGTCCTTTTGGCAACTGATTTTGTACAGAAGGATGAGAAGAAAGATGAAAGAGTAGATCGTATTTTAGATATGATCAATAGTAAACATGATTGGAACAATCATGTTTGGGGAGTAAAAGAAGCTACAAACTCTGAATTTGAGGAATCTGGCTAAGAGAAAGGAGATGATCAAAGAGCTGATACTGAGAGAGGTGAAAATAGTCATGTTGCAGGGAATGTTGATGGCACAGCTGATGTTTCGGGAAGAAACAAGAGAAAGCATGCAGACCGAGGAGCAGAGTCAAGGAAGAAGAATGTTTTGTGCCACCTAGGTGCTTCATCAAAAAGAAATATTGACACAGATATGAAAAATTTCTTGGAGGATCTGGTACAAGCTTCTTTTACTACTTTTGGGGAGAAATTCTGTCAGCAGTTCTCGGACAGGTTGGGTAAGATTGAGACTGAGGTTACACAACTCAGGACAGCTTCAGAGAGAACTGAGCAATTTGAGACCGTTGTAACCGACAGATTGGGGAAAATTGAGGCTGAGGTTACACAGCTCAGAACAAGTTTAGTGGTGACTGAATTGGTGGGAAAGAGTGATCAAGCAAGCGGTCCTAGCTTGACCAAAATCAACAGTGGTCCTAGCACCAGCAAAAAAGGCACTGCTCCATCAAAGAAAAAGGTAACTACTAAGAGAAAGAGTTAAAAGTTGTTGAAAGCTTGGAACTAGGCGATGGAATGTAGGTCTTTGAAGCTAGGTTGTTAGAACTTGGAATGAGGCGGTAATATGTATTTGAAACTTGTCGTTTATGTAATCACTATATTTAATGTAATATGTATTTGGAAGTTTGTATGTTTATTATGGATTTCGAACTTGGCGTTTATGTCTATTCTCTGTTTTGAACATGAAATTTGTATGTGTAATTTGTAATTGTACGTGTTTGTCAACAGGCTGTAAAAAACCAAGAGTTAAAGACTGCTGATTCGTGTGTCAATTTACCTCGTGCAAAAGTTACTCAATCATCAGCTAGTGATCTTAGTATGGGTACACAAGAGTTTTTGGAAAGTTGCATGAAGAACCTTCCATTAGACACATTTGTGAAAGGTTTGAATCCTTCTCAAGCTAAAGTCGAAGATTCATTGGATTGGTTGGAACTTCCAAAATCATTGAAGAAGCCAACAGATTCATTGGAACTTCAAAAATCATTGAAGAAGTCAGCGGTCCGATTAGATGACCGAGATATAGAGCTAGACGGCGAAAATTTCCCTGATCGCTGCTTGGTGTTTGTGCATCCTACAGATTTTAAGAAGATGCAGGACTGGCAAGATACACGAACATATGTTATTCCTTTGTATATATCATTCGGTTGATCAGGATCGACCGGTGGATCGACCATTCAATATACAGATCGATCGATCCACACTTAGTGGACATCACAGTTTCTTTAAGGGATTGATTGAATCAGATCTTCTAACCAAGTTAACACGGCATGAAAATTAAACAAAGTTCTCCCAAACTGAAACAAAGTTACTAATATTCAAGCAAATAAAATCTGAAAAACTGAAACAAAGTTGTCACAAACAGAAACAAAGTTACTAGAAATCAAGCAAAAGAAGTTTGGAAAAGTTTCACTAAATTGTGAAGAACACAGCAAACAAATCCACTATATTGGCATCTTGCAAGTTGCTCTATTATGACCACCAAGACCACATCTACTGCACTTACGAGACTGACCCGCCTGTGATCCTTGTGATGATCGGATTTTGTCTTCAACAGTTTCATATCTGCGTTTTCTATTTCTTCCAAGAGATCTTCTTGTCTCAGGCGGTAGCACTTCAGAATTTTCCACAACTTGTGGGACAGACCAACCATCTTCAGGAACTGAAATGGGATTTATGCTTTCGTGATAAGCTTCTCTCCAAGCTCTCGTGGTATACAAAAAATCAGTCAATGTATATGGTTCTCTACCAACAAAGAAACCAGCTTTTATTGCGTGTCTACAAGGGATTTTCGAAAGGTCGTACTTCCCACAAGAACAAGTCCGTTTGTCCAAATCAACAAAACAGTCAATTGTGTCACCTTTAACAAGCAGCTGGCTATCGGTTACAGGGTAAACTTCGAAAGTTTTCCCCTTTCCAATTCTCCTATCAATCTTTTCCTCCACATCAATGGTCAAACGGTGGGTGTGCTTTAAAATCAACTTCTTACGCTTAAAAAACCAACGTGTCAGCATTTCTCTAATACTGTCCAACAAAGGAATTACGGGAAACTCTCTCGGCGAACGCAACGCAGAATTTATCGACTCTGCAGGATTGTTTGTCCTAATGTCATACCTGTATCCATGAAATTGACATCTAGCCCACTTTTTGACATCTGCTTCCATAAGATACGTTCCAATTGCTGGACTGATATTGCAAACATGAGCAAACGTCTTCTTGAAATCAACCACTCTATAAGCCTTTGAAGCCTTAGAAATCAACCCAGCTAATCCCTTCCCCCTGAAATATGATATCACATTATTCAACAAATGATGAATACAAATACCATGTCTCGCTAGCTGATACACTTTCTCCAGTGCCTTCCCTATTGACACTTGTCTATCCGAAATAAAAGCCAAACCATTATCATCAGCAACAACAACTTTTAATTCTCTCATAAACCATTCCCAAGACTGCTCATTCTCAGAGTCTACTATCCCAAATGCAATAGGATATAAATTTGAATTTCCATCTATAGCAGTTGCAACCAGTAGCACCCCTTTGAATTTACTCTTCAAGAATGTTCCATCGACAACAATGACACGCCTCATGACTGTGTTAAAGCCTCTGATCGATTGACAAAACGCTATAAACAGATATCGAAATCTACCATCGACGTCAGTCTTGTAAGAGGAATGTGTACCCGGATTGGCCTCTCGCAGCATGTGCAAATATTTTGGTATTTTCCCATAACTTTCCTCTGGAATACCTCTAACAGCGTTGACTGCATATTCACGGGAATCCCATGCTAAAGAATCAGAAATCTCACATCCATAATCATTACGCATAATCTGAACAATATCTTTCGCTTTAGGCCCTTCCTTGATACCTTCATATTTATGCATTATCAGATTGCCCATCATTTTCGCTGAAGCTGTCCTTCCGGCACTGGTTTTGTTTGAAGGTGCGCAGGAATGTACACCGACATACTTCTTAATAATAAAATATGTGGAGCCCTTCAAACACTCAGCTCGAGCACCCCAAAAGCACACTTTATCAGCGCATCTAATACACCAAACTGATTTATTGGAGTTGGTAACTGTGTAGTGAAAGTTATGCTTCATTGCACATAACTCAAACCTCGCTTTCAAAACTGTTTTGTTGAGGAAAAGATCTCCCGTCTTAACCAATTCGACCACCTGACTCTTTGCCAATTTTTCTCTGTTTTCTTTTTCAGAATTGATCTTCTCAGCATCATCATCATCTCCTTCAACCTCGTATTGCTTCATTTTTCCTTTCTTCTTCTCGTTATGCTTGTCAGCATCATAATCATCTCCATCAACTTCACTTTGCTTCATCTTCCCTTTCTTCTTCTCGTTATGCTTAGCCCCCTTAACAATATTTGAAGCGGTCCCAATGTCACAAGGATTTCGCTTGTTCTCTTCACTAGTACTTGCATCAGTTGGCATCTTATTAAGATCAATATCGATCTTATTTGGATTTCCTTGCTTTGCTTTATAGCTGACACACAATTGAGTTGACTGATGCTTCTTACAAAACCCTAGAAAATTTTGAACTTTCCTTGAGTTTCCAATGATCACTGGTGGACAATTTGATGAATTGATCAATCCAATAGGAAGGTAACTCAACTCCAAATCAGCATCTGTTTCTTCAAAACCAAAATCCTCTATAACAATTTTCTGTAACTCTTCCAGAGAAGACTTCAATTCCAAAGCAAGTAATCTTCCCCCTTTCTTTTTATCAACATTAAAACTCCAACCTGAAGATACAACCAATTCCCAAACACCACATGAAGCATATACATGAATCATGGTAGAAATAATGTGAAAATTTTGTGAAAATTTTGTAAACAATCAATGGAATATAGAAGACGGCGAAGAAGGTTGCCAAGGTTTTTTTTGTCGTTTTTTTTTTGTTCTTTTTCGTTTTTTTTTTTTTAAAAAAAAATCGATTTTAAAAAAAAAATATAAAAGTGAATATTCTCAAATATTTTGTTTCCATATTTTTAGGAACTGATTTCTTATCCGTAGAATACAACTAATATGTAGAAATCAATTTCTACAGTTTTTTAGAATTATAGTAATTTTTAGAATTTGATTTCTACATGTTTTAGATTTATAGTAAATCTGTAAAAGTCGGTTTCTACATGTTTTAGAATTAGATTAATGTGTAGATTTTGATTTCTAAGAATTTTAGAATGGTAGGTTAAGCGCGGAATGTGTATTCTACATATTTGTAGAATACTCCTATTTACGTAGATTACGTATTCTAAACATTGTAGATTCAATGAAAAAAGTAGATTTCGTTTTCTACTTCGTAGAATGTCATTTCTACTTTTTTTAGAACATAATCTGAAATTTATAATTTTAACTTTTTTATAACTGGAAAATATATCATTAAGTTCATATAGGTATTTTAACAAATGTTACTATTTTCCAAATTTTTTTTGTTTGTAAAACTATTTATTAAAATTATTTTTATAAATATTAAAGGGTATTATAGGAAAATATGACACAAAATATAGATTAGTCTAAAGGGACATAGTTACTATTTTTTTGCTCTAAAAAAACAGTTTTCTCTTTAATTAATTAGTTTTATAGCATTTTGGAGATTTGACTGTATGTACAAATTGCTGACAAAAAAAAAGACTATATGTACAATTTTAAAGGTGATTAGAAAACGAGGAAAAGTCAAAGGTTGATTTAATACTCTTAACATACTCTATGTCAGCTCCCACTTTCTTCCACTACTCTGTGGCTGCACATGCGGGTTGTATACATCATTTCTGTCCGTGCGCGTTTATGTATCAGTCACGTGATATACTTATATTAGAAGATGAGCCTGAAACGCACATGCCTGATGCCATGAGGTGAGGTGAGGAAGTGGAAGGATCTTGTGATAAGCTTTATTTTTAACTCTTGAAAGTATCTATATTGTGCACAATAAAGAAATACACTATATAACTTTAGTAAGTGTTCACATTCTCATTCATACACACAAGTGTTTTATGATTTTCAAGCCACTTTGCTTGATTATAGAACGGCTGTATTAAACTAAGATTTGTCTTGCTTTTAACTTGACTACAACACCACTTCCACCACCTTCATGTCCAATTGAAAACCACCACTCGGATCATTTGCAAATGCTTTAAACTGCGGAACCAGTGAAGAAGCATGTGGGTCAGTTGACCCAAATCTGTTTTATAATTTAATCTAATTTATGCATAAAATAGTAATATACAACCGGTTGATTTTCACTAGTTTGACCCCTTTAATTGGTGGCCAATTTATATACATAAGTTTTTGATCCTAGTGAATTCATTTCCTAGTTCCGCTATTGGTTGCAACTTTCTAGAGTTTTAATAAAGATAGATGGAGATATATATCTTCAAAGCAGACCGCTTCTCTTGAAAACTACGGAAACAGTCATGACTTGAAGGATGCAAATCCTAGCTCATGTATCTTCCTTGTATCCATACTATGTGGACTATTGTCTCCTTCTTTGTTATTGCACCTGAAAATAAAACCAACAACCAATCAATCTATAAAACGAGACGAACAATGAAAGCTTGATTGAACCTAACGACAAGGAGATTTGTGACTTGTTCTCAAGCGGGTAATTAGGAGACTTGTTCCTTAACTACTCAATGATCTCAATGAGCAACCAAACTTGAACATACGATTCTCCCTGTTGCTTTAGGCTCTTCCATGGCCAACTCATGTGTAGCAACTACATTGTATTTTTTCTTCCTTTTTGTTGGATACGAAACTACATCGTCTATGTGCACAAACCCTACAATGAAATCAGGGTACTCGATCTCCAGCAAGACCTTTGACAATGGCAAGGATGACTTGGACCAACCACAAAAGAAGGGTTCCATGTATAACCTTTTCTCATCAGCTCCAAGCCTCTCTCTCGCCTAGAGTCTTTGCATATCCGTACCACAACTAATGCATCAAGTTAACCACACATGATCCATCAATGGAGTCTTCTTAATCAAAATCTCAAGTAGATTAAAGTGTGTGAGAGAGAAATGGTTCTCACATTGAAGTGTTTGCAGTAGTCAGGGTCGCTCCAATACGACTCGTTGAAAGGAGAGGCTTTTGTGGCATCTAACCTGTACCGGATCGAAGAGCAAGAACACGTAAGAAAAATCCTTCTTACAGTTTTTTGGATTTAAACATAAAAGTTCATCACGTTAATTAGTTGTACCTTTAATGGTAGGATCAACCAATGACTCTTGAATGTTGTGATCATATGGTACAAGAATAGGAGATGCCGTGTGCTTACAAGTTGCTTACAAGTTGAAGTTTTAGATTTTACCGATTGTCGTGCTTCCACGTTTTTTACCTTTTTTGCGGAACCAATTACCTTAGGTTTTATAATTTGTCAACAATTTATTGTAACACCTTATTTTCATTTCTTGAAATGATATTTACATTCTTCCTAAAAAAAGAAAAGAGAGATGTCGTGTGGGCGGATCCAGGTATGTATAGTTTGATCCTCAACGACAAGCCTAAGCGCGTTGAGTTTCAAATGAGAATCCTTGAACGTTCTGGTCTCGGTGAAGAGACTTGTCTCCCCCCAGCTATTCATTACATTCCTCCAACACCAACCATGAACGAGGCTACAAGTGAGGCTCAAATGGTTATCTTTTCGGCTATGGATGATCTTTTCAAGAAAACCGGTATAATGCCCAAAGACATCAATATACTCATTGTGAATTGCTCTCTTTTCTCTCCCGCCCCATCGCTCTCTGCTGTGGTCATCAACAAATATAAGCTTAGGAGCAACATTAAAAGCTTTAATCTGTCGGGGATGGGCTGCAACGCGGGCCTAATCTCAGTCGAACTGGCCCGCGATCTGCTTCAGGTTCATCCCAATTCGAATGCAATTATCATCAGCACCGAGATCATAATGCCTAATCACTACAAAGGGAACGAGAGAGCAATGTTGCTGCCTAATTGTCTCTTTCGCATGGGCTCCGCGGCAATTCTTATGTCAAACGGTCGGTCTGACCAGTGGCGAGCCAAGTACAAGCTTAGCCACCTTGTCCGGACCCACCGTGGTGCTGATGCACAAAATTAGTTTTCTTGTTATCATCGGTGCCGTCCATAATTAATTTGGTTTTAATATGGAGTATTGTGGCTAGAGCTAGAGATTTGGAATAAGAATACATAACTCGAATTCTTTTTGACAGTGGTTTTAGAGTCATGTTTTGACCATTTGAGGCAATGATTTTTGTCCTTCATGCCAACTGATCTTTGTTTATCAAAGAGGTCACGATATTTTTTTTTTCTTTACACATATAACATACTTGTATACTAGTACAAGCACGACCAATAGACCGTTATAAAGACGAACAAATCTTTTCACTACGTGAATATTAAGAAGTTGCAATGTGAGTCATATATATGAATAATCACGTAAATGTTTTAATTTGAAACATGATTTGGAGAATCAATATTTTAATTAGTATGAAAGCCCTTTTTTTTTGTGAAACAGTATGAAAGCCCTTTAAAAAATATTTTGTTTAAACTCCCACAAGGAATACCAGGGCGCTGGTATATAAGTTCTAACAATGTTTCGGAAGAATAATATAAGATTCAAAGCATAACTAAGTTTTAACATATACTGATTTTAATATACGTTATTCAATGAAATTTAAAGCTATGCTAATCGTGCAATTAAAATGTAGAGTAGATTGTTGAGGTAGTATAAACTGTAAAATAGTATCATAAATAGTGAAGATAGATATAAAGATTTAGAAATTGTCTTTACCAAAATATAGCTTGCACATTTTGCCATTTACTAGACAATACATTTTTTCCACCGTAACTTTTTTTTTCAAAATAATCATTCTGTTACTCTTGCTCATGAATAGTACGGACATATGACTAGTTCTCTTTTTTTTTTTTTCTTTTTGAGAAAGGGTAATACATTACAAGTTTTTTGAAACTTACATTACAAGTTTCTAAATACGAGTGAGTAATATATTTTAAGAACAGTAAAATATGAATCAATAAGATAAGGCCAAAAAAAAATTTGTTTTGAAAAAGAATAAATTTGTATTATTGGGTTTGTGCTCCTTGGAACAACCTTATCTATGAGATGCTCATTGGGATTCTTAAACAAAAAAATATACATTTTAATATATTGTAAATAAATTTTTAAAGTTTAATTTGAAAGTAAAAATTGAATCAATTGAGAATTGATAAGTGTTTGATGGGGGTTCTAAAGAGGTTCTCAAAAAATTTCATTTGAAACTCCTATTTCTTTTTCTCTCTTAACAATTTTTTTTGTTTAATGGTGAAAACTTCTAGTGAAAATTACTCATTGGATGTGCTTTTAGACTCGTCCGAGTTCTTTCTATTTTCGCAATTTAGTTTTTTGTTATGTATTTTTTTATTTCTTTGTTTGATTAGTCTGCTATGAGTATTCCTATTTAAATTATGTCAAAAACATAAAATTGAAATAAATTTTAACATCTTATGAAAACGGAAAAATAATTTGTTTTCTAATACTGTTACGGAATATTGGGCATATATCAGTTACATGAGCTTGAAACTCCAGCGCATATTAGCTTAAATCGTTCGAAAACTTCAATAACGACCTTGGAACAAACACATCATATGGCTCTACAAGTTTTTGTTGTCCACTATCCAAATGTCCAAGGTGCGATGAAAAAACTTAGTTGATAAAGTTCAATCAATTTCTCACAGCTCACTCTGTTATTATAAACATCGTTAATAACATAATCAGAGAGGTCGCATGTTGTATGGTGTCAGGGCTTGAGTAATTGAGTTTCGCGTTTTGTTTGTGATAAATTTTAAACGGGGTTGCAACATGTTTCTTCAATTTCAGATTTACCCATTTGTGTAGTAAGATAACATAGATATCTAATTTCCATTGCAAATAACTAAATTTAATATACTTCGATGGACAAATTCTCTAAAAATCCGTCGATTAGGTTTCGGTCCGCCAGATACCTCTTAATTATAAAAAATAAGATTGTGTCAATCTCTGAGCTCAAAGCTTTTACCCATATAAATATATACACATATATGTATATAAATGATTTCCTAGATATATATGTACAGGCAATTTTTTTAAGGTTTAGTGATCTCTTATCTAATTTATTCAATAACTAATCACTCCGTCTTTTCAGTTCGTACAAATGCCACAAACCAGAAACATCATTTTCCAAGTAAACGAATAAAGCCAGGAACTGTACATGTTATCCATAGGTCCTCTTATCTTCTCAACAAAAGATTGATGCCTCTGTTTTTGAATTCTTTTTGCATATTGATGTGGTCCAGAACAAACCATAGTTGATAGTTATCTTTATTTTTCTTTTAATCCACTGTTATCTAATTTTGCACTTCTTTTTTCATTCTTTAGTTTCTGTTACCTTTTCCAGTTTTCTCTTACAATATCTACTTATTATTATTTTCTCCTTCAACCTACATAATCCGAACATGTTGATTTACCAACCAATAGAATTTAGTTATTTAAGATTCAATATTTTTTTTAAAAAAAAAACAAGATAATAATAATTTGTCAAGTTGTATTATGTTTTTAAAATAAATAAAAAATATTGGTATTACCAAAAAAAAGAATTTTTTTTAATAGTGCTAACGCCGTCAGCAAAATAATGAACACTAAACCCTAAACCCTAAATCTTCAGATAAAACCTAAAACATTGGATAAATCCTAAACTCTTGGGTAAATCCTAAACCCTTGGGTAAATCATAAACATTAAAACTAAATTTTAGAAATATTAAACCCTAAATCCTTAATCCTGAACCCTTGGGTAAATCCTAAACTATTGGATAAATTCTAAACATTAAAACTAAAATTTAGAAATACTAAACTTTAAATCTTAACCCTGAACTCTTGGCTAAATCCTTAACTCCAAGAGTTTAGGTTAAATGTTTTAGGATTTAGAGTTTTTAAGATTTAGTTTTTAATGTTTATGATTTAGAGTTTAGGATTTATCCATGGGTTTACGATTTATCCAAGGATTTAGCCTTGACAGTGTTAACAATATAAAAAAAAATTGGTAATTATTATTTATTTTTATTTATTTAAAAAACATAATATAATTTGATAAATTCTTATTATTTTATTTCTTTTTAAAAAGATACTAAATCTGAAATAACAAAATCATATTGGTTGGTTAACAATGTAGGTGGTGAACCTAAGAAAAATTCATCCGAAACTATATATATATAAACACACAGTATAGAAAGTGGGAAAATTTGAAATTTTAAGCATACACAACAAGCCAAATATATATTTCCAGTACTAAACGTCTACACAAATACGAATTATGAAAAAAAAAATAGCATTATCGAACTAGAATAAAGGAGTTACATTTTATTGGTTGTTCTATTCCGGTCTGGTTACCCATGTCACTTCAAGTTTAATTAATAAAATGACATTTTTGACGTCAAAAAAAAAAACATACACAACAAAATATTAACAGTTGATGCAACGTCTCTTAAATTTGAAGATAACCATGTAGAAAATGAAGATGTATATATATATCAACACCATAATTAGATGGCCAACTGATTACTATGGACTCAATCCAACACAACCAATCAAAACTTTCGCTTTCCACAAATTCACGAGACTAAATCCATACTATCCAACTTTTCCATGGAAAATAATGGATTATAATAAAATTTAAAAAGTAGCAAATTCCAAAAAATAAGGGATGATTAGGCAGCGAAAATGACAAGTGGACCATACAAAAATCCATTTGATTAAGAGGCTGACCAATCAAAACACTAACAAGAGGATCATCTTGATGAGCTCGACCAATAAGAATCGAGATAAGACCTCTCCATGGCCCTCATGGGTCTCATAAACAACAAAAAGTGCATCAAAATTTAATTGTAATCATACTCCCAAAAAGGTTCACATCGTGTGGGACATATACAAGACTACAACACCTCTAAAATTAACCTTTCGTTGCCTCATAAAAACAAAAGGTAGTCTCCCTTTTTATAGCCACTTCTCAATAACTGTAACCTTTGAAGAGATAACTCATAGTTCGATAAACATTCTTTTTGCAAGTGAGACTTGACAACTAGTTTTTACTCAAAGTAAGGGTTTCTAGTTCTCGTTGCTGGTGAAAAGATAAGCCGAGTTACAACATGATGAAAAATTCGGCTAATGTGGTCGGAGGAAAGACGGCGAGGGCATGCGACAGCTGCCTGAAGAGGCGAGCGCGTTGGTATTGCGCAGCTGATGATGCTTTCCTTTGCCATTCTTGTGACGGTTCGATCCACTCAGCCAACCCACTTGCCCGCAGGCACGAGAGGGTTCTCTTAAAATCGGCTAGCCCCGGAAAGCAACGCCACGACTCCTCCTCACCACCTCATCCACCCACATGGCATCAGGGCTTTACACGTAAAGCTCGGACGCGACGCGGGGGGAAGAAGAGCCACACGATGATTTTCCATGATCTTGTGCCGGAGATGAGCTCAGAGGATCAGAGCTTTGAGGTGGAAGAGCAGCTCATCTTTGAGGTGCCGGTGTTGAACCCAATGTGTCATGAAAAATGCCTTAACGAATCTATGGAGACAAAGATCGAGCTACCGTTGATGTCCATGTGTTTCAAGGGCAGCGACGAAGAAGATGACAACGCTGAAAGCTGTCTGAATGGTTTGTTCCCGACCGACACGGAACTGGCTCAGTTCTCAGCTGATGTGGAGATTCTCCTCGGTGGAGGGACGGATAGGGAATACAATATGGAAGAGCTAGGGTTAGGTGAGATGCTCAAGGTCGAAAAAGAGGAGGTGGAGGAAGAGGAAGAAGTAGCCACAATAGAAGTGTGTGATCTAGATGCCGCTGATGAGATTACACCATTTGTAATAAGTTTTGAGTACGAGTACTCACAAAAAACGAATCTCGAAGAAGAAGATGAGAAACAAGATGTGGAGAATAATATGATAGACGTGGGAGTGAATGAGATGAGTTGTTCGATTAAGGAAGAGAAGAATGAGAAGGTTCATATGCTTAGGTTGGATTACGAGTCGGTGATTTCCACTTGGGGAGGTCAAGGAACACCATGGACCGCCCGGGAGACACCTCAAATAGACCTCAACATGCTCTGTTGCCCAACCGATTCCATGGTATGTATGCCACCTTTGCGTTATTCTATCTATTAATCACTACATTCTTTTATACAATTACAACAAAAGATGTAAAAAAAATATATTTCATTGCAAGTTAGTAGATTAAATCTTTTATCGGGTGACCACACCCCGGCTGCTAATAATAGTGTCATAAAAGAAAAGTCATTTTGTCTCTAATCAACAAAACTTAATTGTGTCGTGAATAATTAGGTTGAAAGTGGAGGAGAGGCTCATCATCACAACTACGTTCGCGGCCTAGGGTTACACATGGGAGAGGCTGGTAGAGAAGCAAGAGTTTCAAGATACCGAGAGAAAAGAAGGACAAGGTTGTTCTCCAAGAAGATAAGGTATGAGGTACGTAAATTGAATGCTGAGAAAAGGCCTCGAATGAAAGGAAGGTTCGTGAAGAGATCTTCAATTGCTGCTGCTCACTAAGAAGAACTTTAGTGATTAATCATAGATATTCACTCAGCGCCTTTCTTACTTCTTTGTTGTTTTATTTTACTGCAATGTTGAAAATTAATTTTGCACGTTTTGTGAGCTATGTATGTAATATATTTTATATATATGACACCAAAAAAATTAATTATCTTCGAAGGACTGGTTTATATAATTGATAAACGTGAATTTCGATAGCGAGTAGTAACCACTACATAACCATATGCGCTTTTTAAACGTATGTGCTGTCACAAATATATCTGTAAATCTCAAAGAAAATGAGATTATGTTGGTCTGTATTACGTACGTAGTGTGGTTCATGCGAGTATGTATTAGATAAACAGAGATAGAGGAAACTCGGTCCATTTGCACGGGTAGATAGTTGAGTTGGAATCGGCTGAGGATTTGAAGTTTATATAAGAGCCTCTTGATCAGAGCTCGAAGAAGATTACTATTATTTATTCTCAACGATTTTTACATTATCTGGTTTTCTCGTTGTGTCTAGTTAATTTTCGTGGTTTCATTCCTAATTCATCATATATATTTGTTTTATTAACTTTGAAATCATTGTACCACCATAAATTGGTTTGTGGCGCAAAAAAGAAGAAGACATATAGTACTTTTATCAAATTATGGTACTTTTTTTGTTATGGTACTTTCGGTGTGTGAAATGAAATGTTCCAACCGGTTTTGTTTGGTAGGGATAACATTTCAAAATTTGTAAAATCTTATAACATCATATTTTAAGTCGTTGTTCGATAATTATTTCTCCGCATACTTTAAATTTTTTGTAACAGCTTATACAATTTAAATGCTAAATTGTACGATTTTTTCTATTATAGAATCCAAAGCGAAAAGTACAAGAACAGGTCAGACTAGATTAAAATATAAAGGTTATACAAAGTGTAGATGAACAGAATTGGCTACACAAAATTTTATTTGAAATTTCAAAATTTTAATCATTTTCGTGCAAGAGTAACGGATCCAAATATCAGAAATTTGGACTATGATCCAATGGATCCACGCCACAGTTACATATGTGGTTTTCGAATACTCGCCCAACAACTAAGACTAGATTTTAACCCGCACATCCGTGCAGATAACATTTTATTTATAAATATAAAATTTTATATTATTTTGTATATAATAATTTATGATAATATATTGCTGTCATTTTAAAAATAACTAAATAGATGATATGTAGTTCTAAATATTAAAATTTAACATATGCTAACAATTTTATTTTTTGTAAACTTTATTACATAATTTATGAAAATTAATCATTTTAAAAGGTGAATGATATTTTAGTCACTTTAAACGGTGAATGATATTTTATTTATTTATCTTAATGAAAGAAGTTTTTTCAAAATATTTTAGTTTACCAATTCAACATAATTTTAATATGTTTGCACAAAAAACATAATTTTAATATGCAATTCATTAATTACTTCTATTTTAATATAATGTAGAATATACTTATATTATAAAATTAGCAAATAATTTCATTATAAAATTTATTAAATTAGAAAATAATTTCATTATTTTATTTATACTAAAAATGTAATTAAAATTAATTTATAATAACATTATACTACTAATTGCGAAATTGATCAGTGCATTAATTAAAAGAATATTTAAAATTTTAAAAAGATTTTGTTAGATTTTTTCTCAACAGATTTTGTTATTCTTAAAACTAAAATTTAAATTTATAGTTAAAATGAATTTGTTATTAATATCCTTATAATTATTTAGAAATGTTATACATTAAATAAACTAAAGTAAACAATAAAAATATTATTTGAATATATGGACCTAGACTTCTAGTATGACTATTTTGTAGTAGATAAAAATGGTAATTCTCTTTTAATAGAGAAGATATTTGCAGAAATTTAAATTTAATCCGAAATTAATTAATTTCTTTTATAAGCTCAAAATTTCCGTTAAGTAGATACAAGTGGCATGGAATTTAAAATATGTTGTGTAATAGTTTTATTTATAACATGTGTTTTTGAAAATGTTGTTTCCGATATGAGACATCATGAAGTTTAATTTGTCCTAATAAATTTGTCCTAATAAATTTGTCCTAATAAATTCTTCAAGAAAATTTTGTATAAATATGATTTTATATGATTTAGAGGTTTAATAAAAATGATTTAGAGTAAAGAGCGATTTCCATTTTTAACAATATTTTTAATTGCTATAATCAAAATATCTGAAGGTTATTTATTTATGAATTATGGGATACGTTAAATAATCTGCAAATATTATAACAAATACATGCCAGACTCCGTTTTTACTATATTAAAGATTATTAAATTTAACTTTAAAAGTTAATGTGATAAAATAAAACATAGTTGTCCAGAAACATAGCTCTTAATAAATTAAATAGAAAACTTAGTTTTGTTATTAATTTTTTTTTAAATCATATTTATAATATGAGTGAATGATTGGCATGTTAAAGAACATTCTTGTGTTCTTAAGATATTTGCATGTTAGATTGTGTGAGATGATGTTTTTTTTTTTTTTTTGCCGACAAGGTTTTATTATTAAAATCACTCCAAGAGGCTAGCTACATGAGCAAGCCAAACAGGAGTCTCAACACCAACAAATTCAAAGAAGTCTAAACGTACACGAGCTGCCTTTGCAAGACAGTCGGCACGAGAGTTCATACCACGGGGTATATAAGAGATATCAAACTGATCAAATTTTCTAGAATGAATTCTGATATCTTCCAACTCCTGTACCATTGATGGCCATTCCTCCACGTTTTGTATCAGCTTTAAGAGTTGAGCACAATCAGTTTCAAAGTGCATTGCACGGTAGCCTTGGTCCCACAGCGTCTTCATGGCCCAGATAAGTCCATCAGCCTCGGCATGCAGGGGAGAAGCGCTTTGCCTGCAGTTTTTTAGACCTATAAGATTTCGGTTAGCTCCCTCCCACAGTGCAAACCCCACTCCCGATCGTGCACCTTCATGGACCCACGACGCATCGACTTGACACCTGATTCCAGTTCGTATCTGCAATGGTTCTGCACTCCCTGTGCTTCCCTGTGCCTCTGGAACGGCTTCTTCTTCTATAGAGGGGATAATCTGAGCTACTTGCCAAGATTTTGCCTCTGATAGTGCCAATTGAAGAGTGTCTAGTGGCGAAATTTCAACGCCATTGAAGAGTTTCTCATTTCTTCCCTTCCATATGTACCACAGTAGCCATGGAAAGACGCTGAGTGTTTCCTTACTGACTCCTAGATTCTCAGCTCTCCACAGCAGATGGTCAACGTTTGTAAACAGGGCATTACACGGGAATAAGCCCGGATGTGTTGGAATATCCGATAAAGCCCAGCATTGTAATGCAGGAGGACATTCAAAGAGGATATGATTAATCGTCTCATCTGCAGCTCCACACCGTATACAGCTCCTATCATTCGCACAATGTCGATCACAGAGACGACTAGCCGCAGTGACAAAACCAGAGATAGCTTGCCAAAGAAAGTGTTTAATCTTACGTGATGTTTTTAACTTCCAGACCTCCTTCTTAAGCGTTGTTACGCTTGGTTCTGCTACCTCCCGCTCTATCGATGCTTTCCTCTTTTCGCTGATCACTTCATACCCTGTACGAACAGTATACGAGCCTGATTTCGTATGTTTCCAAATATATCCATCTTTCCTTCCTAGACGACTTGGTTTAATACAGAGGATTTTATTAACATCTTCCTCCGCCACCAGTTCTCTAATAAGGGGTTCATTCCAGTCTTTAGTCTCATGATCCAGCAAGTGGTGGACTCTTAGGTCATGATCGATCACTGGTCCCTTCGGCATTGCAGGTCTCGCTACTCCATCAGGTATCCAGCCGTCTTCCCATACGTTCGTATCAGCTCCTGTTCCAATAGATCGATGCAAGCTCTCACTCAAGACTGATCGAGCTGTCCAGATGCTTCGCCACCCGTATGAAGGGTTATTTGCTTTTCCTACCCGTAACGGGTTTGAGTTTCTATAATACCGACCCTTCAGAACTCGAGCTAGAAGCGAGTCTGGGTATATCAGGAGTCTCCACACCTGCTTGGCAAGCAATGCCAGATTAAAGTCATGTGAATCTCTAAATCCCAGCCCACCTTTCTCCTGTGGCACGCAGATTTTATCCCATGCCACCCAATGTAAACCTCGATTATTAGCTTTGGCACTCCACCAGAATCTAGACACAGCTCCCGTCAATTTTTTGTGGATCTCCTGCGGTAAGAGATAGCATGACATCGTAAAAGTAGGCACAGCTTGTGCTACAGATTTTATTTGAACCTCCTTTCCCCCTTTAGATAAGTGCTTTGCTTCCCATGTATTGACTCTTGAGTTTAGCCGATCTTGTACATAAGCAAAGACTTTCTTTTTGGAACCACAGATGTTCTCCGGCAGGCCTAGATACATTCCCATTCCTCCTTCTTTGTTAATACCAGTTAACCCTTTCAGGTTTTGTTTTGTGGACGTTATGACCTTAGAACCGAACAGAACTGAAGATTTTTCTTTATTCAGTTGTTGTCCTGAGGCGTAACCATAAACGTCAATTATTCTCATTAGCTCTTGGCACTGACTTTCCTCTGCTTTACAAAAAAAGAGGCTGTCGTCAGCGAAGAGTAAATGAGAGACCGCCGGGCTTGCTCGAGCGATCCTTAGACCTGTGATCCTTTCCGTGCGTTCTGCTTCTTGAATCTGAGATATTAATACTTCTGTGCAGAGTATAAATAAAAATGGCGATAGAGGATCGCCCTGCCGGAGTCCCCGGGAAGGAGTGATGCTACCTTTTGCATCTCCATTGATCAACACACGATATGAGACTGAGGAAACACAGCTCATGATCAAGTGAATCCACTTCTGATCGAACCCCATTTTTTCCATCGATGCTTCAAGGAATCCCCACTCCAGCCGATCATATGCTTTGCTCATGTCTGTCTTGATGGCCATGTACTTGGATTGGCAGCTTTGGTTAGTCCTAAGAGCATGAAACATTTCCTGAGCTACTAGGATATTATCGGTAATCAATCGTCGAGCCACAAAGGCTGATTGTGTCTCTGAGATGAGACTTGGCAAGATCCTCTTTAGTCTGTTGGAAAGAACCTTTGAGATAATTTTATAGCTAACGTTGCACAGACTGATAGGACGAAACTCTGTCATAGACACCGGTCTCGCCGTTTTTGGGATCAAACAGATGTTTGTCTGGTTAATTCTCTCGTCTAGCTCTCCGGTTTCGAAGAATTCTCGCACCATGCTGATAACATCCTTACCGATTACGCTCCAGAACCTTTGATAAAACAGACTTGTCATCCCGTCCGGTCCAGGGGCCTTATCGGGGTTGATCGCAAAGACAGCATCTCTGATTTCAGTATCAGTCACAGGCGCTGTTAGGGCCTCGTTCATCTCCTCCGTTACTGTCTCGGTAATATACCGGATGCTTTCCCCAATGTCTACAGGGCTCGACGTTTCAAAGAGATTTCCAAAATATTGCACTGCCACTTGTTCAATACCGTCCTCTGTCTCCACCCATGCACCCATTGAATTCTTAATCCTTGTGATACGGTTTCGGGCACGGCGTTGCTTAGTCTTGGCGTGAAAATATTTCGTGTTCCGATCACCTTCTCGAAGCCATATAGCTCGGCTCTTTTGTCTCCAATAGATCTCTTCTTCCCTGTATGCTGCACACAGCTGCCATTTGAGTTCAAGTTCTTCTTCTGCTGTCATAGTATCATCACATTGTGCTTTATCGATCTTCTCCTTCAGCAGTTCTATCAGTTTCTCGTTGTTAGACAGGTTGCTCCTCTTCCATACTGATATTGCCTTTCTACACCTGTATAGCCTTTCCACTAGATTGCCTGGATGATGTTGGTCACTGCGCCCCCAACCATTCTTAACCGCCGTCGAGAACCCCTCTTTCCCAAACCACCTTTTATCAAATCTAAAGTTGCGTCGCGGTCTACTCGCCTGGGATTTTATTCTAGCCAAAACCGGCCGATGATCAGAGCCCCATCTCAGTAAATACTCCACATCAGTGTGGGAAAACAAATTGTGCCAGTCTTCATTTCCTACAGCCCTATCCAGCCGGCACTGAACTCGTCCATTTCTTCTCCTCCCCGCCCATGACATTGCATTCCCTTTGAAAGGGAAGTCAATCATGCCACAATTTGCCAGCATAGTCTTGAAAGGGATGAAAGACGTCTCTGGTCTTTTTCTTCCACCTTTCTTTTCGGTATTGCTTGTTATTTCATTGAAGTCCCCTACCATCATCCAAGCTCCTGATCTTACAATACTCATTCTTGTAAGCCTTTCCCACACGTTTTCTCGGTATGTCACCACCGGATCGCCATACACGAAAGTAATATATACTTTATGGCCTTCAATCTGCGCTTCTACATCGATCATACGATCATTAGAATAAACAATTTTCACCGCAGCGTCATTCATATAAAACAAAGCCAAACCACCGCTTGCACCCGAAGGTTCAACGGTAAATAAATTATCATAACCAAAATCAAACTGAAAGTCTTGCATAAAGGAAAAATTATTTTTTTGTTTCTGAAAGAAAAAGAAAACTAGGATTGAAGCAGCGAAGCAACTCTTTTAAGTGTTGCTTGGTCAAGTAGGCTCCGGCCCCTTGACAATTCCATGCAATTGCATTCATATACGAGTACTGGGTGGTTTCTGGGACACCACCGAACCGGATACACTGGGATTCCTGCCTTTTACAGCAGAAGGATACACCTCAGTACGAGGGACTTTCGACGATACTCGAGAAACTTGAAGTCGACTCTGTCTCGTGGCTTTACTCCTTGGGGAAGACCTTCCACGTGTGGCCAGCTTCTTAGAGGCTGCAGTACCTTTTATTTCTGGGCTTCTAGGGACCTTCTTCTTCTTCCCATTCTCATTCTGATCGACATCTACGCCTATCTTCTTCCCATCTCCGTCTAACTTGTTTCTCACCGCAACTGGGTCGTTTTTTTGATGACTATTACCTGCCATCCCAAAGTCTTTTATCTTCTTAACCATGAGACCCTTGCTTTTTTCCTTCTCCGTCTCTGCCCTCTTCTCCTTTTCTACTCGTGCTCTCTCCATCTCCCGTTCCTCCTCCATGAGGTCATCTACTTCATCAACGTTTTGCATTTCTTCGTCGTCAGCAAAAGCCTCAGGCTCCGTATACAGTTCCATCATCTTTTCAAAAGCCTCATCATCTAGAACTCCATCATCCTCTGGAACGTTTTCAAGTGAGTCAGGATCATCGATACCTCCCTCAATATTGGTCTGGGTATTTCCACTTCCCAACCTCTCGCTGCTCTGTTTATTTTCCTCTTCACGATTTTTTGTGGGCGTCTGCTTCTCCTTCTCACCCCCTCCTTGCATCTGTTTCTGCATGTTAGATGATGGTTCTCTTATTGTAAGCGTTCCTCTATCAGGGATAGGTCTTGGTGAGGCGGCTGGAGGGTCATGTGCTATCATCTTCCCTTTTAAACTTCTTCTCCTGTCCTCTTCCGTTTCACCAAGCATCGTTTGGTTCTCGTCATTCTTTTTTCCTTCATTTATGCCCTGTCTTACCGGTCTCCATTCTTGAGCCAGCTTTTGAGGTGATCGGTGGTTCTGGCCGCGGCATCCATATCCGGACCGGTTTGTCACATAAGCTGCAGAGATTGTACGTTGGGAGTCCAGGGAAACTCTTCGTTTAGGGCTTGATCTGCTCACGCTTTGTGAGTCGTGATTTAGACCGTTCTGGTTCCTTCGGTCATTGGAATACCAAGTTGACTGCCTCGAGTAAGTTTCATATCTCGATTTATCTCCATCTCTGGTCCTGGAATCATAGCTCTTTGGTCTTTGATAAGGATGATGTCTCTCCCGATCTCGGGGATAAAGTGTCGTATCAGGTTTCTCAAGTCTTTTCCAAACATTCTTACTGAGAGACTCCCGTTGCTCTGTGATTCTCTCTCTGAGATCATGGCTTATCCTGTCTCTGCCGGTCATAATGGGACGCCTAAAGTCTCTGTTTTGCCCCCTTCCATATCTTCCATCCTCTAAAGAGTATCGATCAGGTTCAGGTACTCGACTAGACTCGTATCTAGACGGAATAGAGAAAGCTTCTCTCGTTGCTATTTCCTCCAGTTCCTTTTGTTCAATCCTTGCCACTCTGTTTTTCTCTCGCTGTATCTCTGTGAGCTCCGGGCATGTACCTTCTTCGTGCGAGATACGCTTACAGGTGAAGCAGTGTCTGTGAAGATCCTCATATTTAAGGGTCACTTTAATAACGTCGCCATTTGCAAACCCCGCTCGACGTTCAAATTGTAAGGGTTCGTCAGCATTGACAAAAACTCTGACACGTCCTTCGTCCACATCCACAGTGTCCACTAGGCCTAGAGCCTTCCCAATATTACGGAACGTTTCGTCTTTTTTATAGTGATTAGGAACACCAGAGATAACCACCCAGAACAGCATAGAATTTGGGAAATCTTCTTGAATCGTTGGTATCCATTTTTCCAAGGAAAAACTCCATTTGTTAAAATGACAAGGTCTCCTTTGTAGGACTTTTTGAAGGTCTTGTTCAGAGTCAAAGTCAAACTGAAACTTATTGTTCCCCAAGTTGGTTCCTCTGACCTTACCTTCTACATCCCAGATATGTCGCTTTGGCATATGTTTAATTAAAGCATCAACACTCCTTCCATCAATATGGAACATCCTTCCCACCAGCGTCAGCTTATACTTCTCAATGAGATCCGAGAAGTCAAATTCTGGGATCGGAATGATCTCATCCTCCTTAACCTTTTCCACACGTCTTCTCACTGGTCTCGGACTTTCTCCTCTCTCCCGGTTCCCATACGAACGGCGCATCTTGGTTCGTCGGTGAGATCCAGACCAAACAGGGCACTTTATAAACTTCAGTTCACCACCCTACCCAGGGGAAAAAAACCTTCGTACTCCTTTTCTTGATGTGTCTTGTTCCTCACGCCAAAAGATCTAGGGTTGAAAGTGTTTGAAACGAAAGACAATCACTGCAGAGACAAACAGAACTTCTGTATGGATCGTCGGAAACCTCCTTTCTCCTTCTTCCCTGGCAAGGAGAGCCTCAAAACCGTCGTCTATGAGGAGGAGCTTGCCAGATCTAGGAATCGCCCTAGAGTCGCCAAAACCCTAGCCGCGCTAGTCTCTTTTGTTTAGACCCATTCAGCTTTCCGCCCATGATTGTGTGTGATGATGTTATGTTTATGAAAATGAACATAGAATTGATCTTGAAAAGAATTAGTATGTTTAGTAGAAAACGTTATAAAATGGATTAATGATGAGATTTATTAAGGAAAGAAAAGAATAAACGAATGAACTTAGATAAGGAAAGTGCATGATTGAGCAATGAAATTAAATAAGGAAAGTATGTTTTGGTTTCAGACTGTAAAGATATTATGATCATGTTTTTGCTTCGGGCCGTGTATGTTGGCTTTGACCGTTCTGGACCTTCAGGTCCAGGTTGGCTTCGGCCGCAGGTTGACAACAGGCCGTTATGGACCTTCGGATTGCAGGTTGGCTTTGGCCGCATGTTGGCTACGGGCCATTATGGACCTTCGGGTAGCAGGTTGTCTTCGGCCGTAGGTTGGCTACGGGCCATAATGGACCAACAGGTCGTAGGTTTGGCTACGGTCGTAGGTTGGCTACGACCGCATGTTGACTACGGCCGCATGTTGGCTACAGCCGCAAGTTTGGCTACGGCCACAGGTTTGGCTACGACCATAGGTTTGGCTACGGTCGCAGGATTGGCTACGGCCGTAGGTTGATATAGACCTTCTGGTCGGAATGTTAGGAAATGCTAAAGTAAGGGAATGATGTAACTGGATGCTAGGTAGTTAGTTTGAATGAATGAAAATAGATAAGTAATACGAAAACGGCTAAGTAAAGAATGATGGAAACAGATCGCTAGGTTGATAGAATGAGATTGCTAATTTGTTAGAATTGAGCATGGAATTTGATTGCTTGATTATTGAGTTGCATGTCGGCCGTTTTGAGCGTTTTCACTGAGTAATTTTGTATACTTATGCTTCCTTTTGCGATGCAGGTAAGGTTGATTGTATGGACCGGAGCACGAGGCTATAAAGACCATCGGGAAGGGTGTTTCGAATTTGGATAATGTTGGAAAGTTTTGTAAAAGATATCTATACTATTATTTGCGAAGTAAATTTTTGGAATCGAGCTCTCACGTTAAAAGTTAGAGCGGTTAATATCTATAATACCCTTAATGAATTTTATATATAATTAATTATATAACCAAAAACGAATTTTTATTAATAATATTAACTTTTTAAAAAATAAGATAAGTCTTATATATTGTGTTGTTATCTTAAAACATATTTTTCAATTATAAAATTTAAAAATAAACTATAAAACAATTATAATAAATTTAGTGGTTAAAGTCAATGTTATCTTTAATAATTTTTAATTAAACATATATATCTAATTAGATTTTTGTCATATATATATATATATGTTTGATTTAATTTTTTTGAAAACATAAAAAATAAGTTATTATGATGATTTTTGAATTAATAAAAAATAAACTAATAAATACTCCCTCTGTTCCTAAATAATCTATGTTTTAGAATTTTCACACTTATTAAGAAAACACTTAAAATTTTGATAATAAATGTATGATTTTCTGTGTTTAGCTATTTCTTATGATTTTTAACCAATCAAAATTCAGTAAACACAATTAATGTTTTTGAAATTTACAATTTTCCATTATTACATACATTGAGAATGTAAAATATGGATCTTTTAAAAACAAAATATTTTTCTAAAACATGCATCATTTAGGAACGGAGGGAGTATTTGTTAAACGATTAAACCCGCATATGCGGGCAAGACACCTAGTTTTTATTGTAAACTACATGATTTCAAGTACTTAGTCTCGTGTTTCATTTAAAAAGTTGTGCAATATTTCTCATTATCATCCGATAATTTGACTTGATCTTTTACTTAGAAATTTTCACTTATTTTTTTCATACATCCTCGTTGTATCAATATCCAAAAATTGCTCCCCCAATTTTTCCAAAAGAAACTTAAACAACTTTCTTTTTTCTCTTAAGGAATAATTTCCTTCTTTTTTTCCTTTTCAAGTAATATCATTTATACTTAATAAAAAATTCCAAATAAATAATATAGCTATTCTCCAAGCTTAACAAATCCATGCACATCACAAAACACTAACTCTAACCCACCTCATCTTCATGACACACGCATGTACTATCTCATGTATTAATTCACGAACTGATACAAAACATCTCAGCAAACTGCATCTTCAATCTCCTCCTTTTTGAATATTCATGTGAACTCATAACCTCTAGATATAAAACCACATCATAAATCTCTCACTATGAGTCACATCATGGTCAAAAACTAATATGAAGATCCATATCTTCCAAAGTGAGAATGAAATCTCATTCCACCATCTCCGTAGTGATAAAATCTTTTACACCACGTATTCCTTAGTCCAAATCCTCCATGATTAGCTCCTTGAACATACCTCAAATAATCACATCAAATATGCGCTAAAATAACATATTGGACCATGACAGCTCATACCATAAGTTTGCTCCATCTGATTCTTCTCTGTCAACAACTTGAAACACCTTTGTCTAATGTGCCCAACAACATCATAGTGATGATAATTTGTCGAAAGTTTCGTTGAGATGTAGTCTTGAAATCAAAAACTTTACCCAAAACAGTCGCTGTAGCATTATTCGTAGCAGTCGCATTCTTCACATTAATTGCAGTCTTCACTACAATCTTTCCATTTGTGGCATACCTTTCATACACCTTCACCTTTGTCTTTGTAGCAAACATACCTATAACCTCATTTTTTTCCTGCTTATACAAAAACACCTTCAACTTTAGAAGACTTTCCTTGAAATCTAAGACCATATCTATCACTTTTCCCAATATTGAGAAGATAATATAGCTGATTCGTCCCATTATTCTGCATCTTCAAACCTTTATGGGCTTCTCTGAGTTGAGAACTAGTTTCTCATGTTTCTTCTTCTTTCTCTAAAGCATACTTAAGCGCTTCATCAACTTGAGCTTCTAGCCTTTTTTTCCTTAGCCAAATCTGAATTCGCATCAAATCATAAAGATAAAAACGAATTTTGTTTCTTTTTGTAGAAAGTACTACATTTTAATTAATAAATAAATAATATTTCATAAAGATAAAATTCTCATACAAATTTTTATACATAATATATCATTTTAAAAAATAATGTAAAATAATTTATATGTATATGTGTAAAATAAATTTATATGTGTTTCTTTTTATAGAAAGCATTGCCTTTTAATAAATTAATAAATAATATTTTCATAGAGATAAAATTCTCATACAAGTTTTTTGCATAAGATATCATTTTAAACAATAATTTATCTGTGTTTTATATCTGTAAAATAAATTTAGATATTTATATATAATATTAATTAATTGTATACAATTAGTTAATTTTTATAAATAAAAATATATTATATAAATCCTGAAAAATATAAATAAAACCATTCACGTTTAAGAAAACAAAAATAATTTATATAAGAAAACTTATAATTAGGGGGCTATAGGGTTGTTTATTAAAGATTTCAACTAATTTTTTTTTTTACAAATTTGGGAAGATATACTTATAAGTTATAACCTTGTATTCAAGAATCTTGCAGAGGTGACAGTGCCATTTGCGTTAGCATATTCGAACATTGGTTGGATGTAACATATGTTGTATATTAACCTCATAAATCTTTGGGATGAGTTTTTTTTTTAACATAACAGCTTTGGGATGATTTCTTTTGACAGATTTTAAAAATATCTCTAAATTATATACTTGAATGAAATAAAATTTGACACTAAGAAACCCTTTTACCTTTTTCAAAAAAAAAGAAAACCTTTTTACCACGCATGTGGCAGTCCAGTTGGTTTAAGCACAAACGTTGGTGCTGTTGTGCTCTTGGGTTCGATGCACCATGCGAGGGATGCTTTACGCCAAAATGGTATCAGCACCGGTCGGATCCCGGACCTGGAGGATTAAAGATCTTGACCCATAACCTCCGGATAGTAAAAAAAAAACCCTTTCTAGAACCTGATGCCCAAACATACTTCCAAATTCCAATGGCACCTAGCCATGGGTATGTCGTATGTGTATCTGCTTGAAAGGGTTAATTCAACCTAATCTTGAGAAACAGGGTTAATTAACGGGTGTGTTTGTACTTCTTAATAGGTCAAAAAAATATTATTTGTAGGTTTGTTTTACCTGTAGTTAGTTGCTTCTACTTTAGAAAAGGTTAACCTCTATTTACTGTTTTATTTTGATAAAGTAGTTGGAAAAATCAAATTTGAACATTAAGGGTCTAAATAATGACAAAAGGAATGAGTGAAAATAGTAGATTACTTATTATTATTTACAATTTATACCATTTACAAGGAATATTTGTTTTTTTATGATTCCTTAACATTCCTTAAAATTTAAGAAATAATAGATTACAATTATTCCTTATCAAATTAGGAGAAGAATAGATTTTTCTCTTGTTTTATTCCTCTTTATTCGGTTTGTTTTAGGAGAGCCTAAGGTTTTTTTTTTTTTAACGTCAAACGGCAATTCTATTACTCAAACTTGAGGTGGTCTGGATAACCAGACCGGAATAAAACAACCAATAAAAAATAAATTTCTATAGGCTAAGGAGAGCCTAAGGTTACTGTCATGGATCTTATAGGCTTTTATATAATATGAACAAGTGGCCCTTGCACTTTGAATCTTTGATTTGCTGGAGCTGTTGTGAAATTGCAACTTGTTTTCCGTTGCAATTGGGAACAAGTAGCCAATTAAATATAAAAAAATCCTTTCTCAAAAAAATAAAATAAAATAGAGACAACAATGAACTTTGGAATGGTCGGCATCATATTCCGAAGCGTTAGACAGGTCCACATTAATTACTCCATGTATTTTAGTATATCATATTAAAACGGAAAAGTTCGAAATTCTCTTGAATGAAGAAAATTCGAAGTATGACAATCCAATGAGACTAAATATGAAGATAGAAGTGACCGATTATGATATAGGTTAAAGTATCAGTTTAACTTTTTCTCAAGTTGATGAGATAAGATAACGGGTTTGTGCGACGTGGCAAAATCTATGGTCCAACAGTTTACGATAAGACTCGATGTCGACCAATAAATTCTTCTCAATGATCTTCATTTCTGTATAAAAATGTCCGGTCATGATTCATGACTCATATGGCCAGATTCCCTATTGTGAACTTATAGTCCCACTAGTATGTCGGTACTACAAACATTTATACATTAATTTGTAACCATATAGTTTAAGAGGTAACCAATCAAATTAAACAATGCGGTCACGTGATGATCAGATGTTCATAATTCAAATCCCCAAACTGATTTATAGATCTGGTTTCTCAACCGAGAAAGTTATACTTTGGCTCGAAAAGAAAAAAAAGCGGATTAGTCGATGCGGATCTAGCGGATCAGTCGATGTGGATCTAGCATATCAATCAATGCGGATCTAGTGAATCAAACATATCGAACAGAACAAATTTGAATCTAGCGTATCTGGTGGAACAAATGTGGATCTAGCGTATCTGGCGGAACATATGCGGATCAAACGATCCAAACTATAGAGTTAAATGGTAAAACAGATAAAATGTTCTAAAACATTGTACACATTAATAATTATTTTAAATAAATTGCTATATATTTTTATAATTAAAATTATTTATTTTTACAAAATTAATAAAGATGAAAACTATACTTAGTACATATTTAATCTTCAACATATAATACATATAAATTTAAATGCAATTCTGATAATAAAATAATTTAATTTTTAGAGTAATAGTCTTTAATTAATTATATTACATTTAGGTTTTGTATTTTGTCATTTTAGACATTATTCTGATTCTTTAAAATTATTATGGAATACACAAACTAAAAATGATTAAACATGCACACACTATATATATATATATGTGTGTGTGTGTGTGTGTGTGTTTTTCAAATATTTTATCATGTCAAACTGGAACTATAGTAATACATTGATTATATAAATGTTTATATACTACAAAACTAAAATTTATAATTTTAATATAATTTTGTCAAAATACATTGTTTTAAATATTAATTATAAGAAATATTTAAAATATCATAAAGTTCATCGACTTTTACTGTTGCGTTCCGGATTAGTTTTAATTTTTTTTCTTCTAGAAAACTCTTTATGTTTCATAATAAATGTGAATGGCAAATTTGTAGTGGTCCCTCCATTTAAAAGTAGAGTCTTTAGTTCATCTTCCATTCAAAACCTTTATATTGGTGAAGACTATATTCAATGATATTTTATTTTTCAAATTTTGTTTTATTTTGAAAGATATTTTGCTTCAATAATATATTGTTTCTTTTTCTTTTAATTTTGAATAACTGAACAGTATTTTCAAATTTAAAAAATACTATACATTTTACATTTTTGAAGATGACCTTTTTATTTACCAATTGGTTTTCTGAACTGCAAAGTTCTAAATTTAAATAATCCATTATATATTAGTTTAGAATCATTAGAGAAATATGTTGGTTCATCTAATTATATAATAAACTTTTAATTAAACTCACCATAAATTGATTATTAATGTTCTTTACTATTTCCTTAAATAAAAATTAAGGAATTGCCTATTTTAGTTAAAGTATATATCACAATTAATGGTTTTGAATAATAAAGATTTGATGAAAATTAGTGTATCTTCTTTCATATTTGTTTAATTTAATTTTTTCTGTATATGTTGTGTTTTAATTTTTTTAAACGACTATAAATTACTAAAATTGTTAAAAGTCTCACATTCGAATTTTGTGATCCATGGTTTAAAAATTTTGTTATGACAAAATACAAATGATTATAAAATTATATAAGTAAAAATCTAATTTAATTAATTATGAAGATTAAAAAGATATACATATATATATCATTTTAAATTGAATTATATACCATATAAATAAAAAAATATTTTCATTTCAAAATTTACTTTGAATAATTTTTTTTATAAAAGCTTTGAACAATTTTTTTTATAAAAGCTTTGAACAAACATTGAAAACTTAATTTTTTTAAAATTATAAATTACTAAAACTGTTAATCTCACAATGAAAATTTTGTTATCCGTAATTTAAACATTTTGCTATCAATGATACAAATGATTAAAAAATCATATGAATTGAAAACATCATTTAATAGACATTAATATTAAAAATATACTATGTATGTTAATATCATTTAAATTTAATTATATATCCTATCAATTAGAAAAAAATATTGTTTGTATTAATAAAGTTGATTTATATGTTTGCACAAATTTAATTATATATGCAGTAGTTGCTGATTTTTAACTATTTAATATATATTTACAATTTTATAATATGTAAAAAATATATAATACATAAAATTAGTTATATATATAATGTCGCACGGCGCAGATTTTAATCTAATCTTTTGTTATTTTTGAATGATATGCATTTCACGAAATCAAGATTCGGATGGTAATAGTGACGGGCTGTGACTTTGTACTTTTATTTTAGATAATATAATTTTATTTAGGAAACCATTTTAGACTAAATTAATTAGTACATAATTCCTAATATAGGTGAGCCGGCGATGTGTAGGTGTGGCCACCAGGTGAAGACTTTCTCGTACCTCCCTTACATGAGCGAGGTGTCTGTGGCTAAGGAGGTTAATGACCTTTTCCGCAATAAATGAATTCATTGCGTTGAGTTCGAGTTAATTAGAGGTAAATTTTTATTCATAGAATTTCTCTACTCAAATCTAAAGTTTTTTTTCAACCAAAATCATACGAACCTAAGTGAAAACTTGGTTTTCGTAGGGTGTGACTTCTGTCTAATAAGTAATAACCCAAACCAAATGGAAGCCAAATTTTAGTTGATCAAATGGGAGTTGCTCAAAAATAAAAATTTGATCAACTGGGAATTAGATTATATCATTATAGGTACGCCGTACGCAATTAGATTACAAAGTTGACTTTGACCGGGATATATCGATCCACTTTAATGAGGGTATCTTGCAATTATCGGAGGCATAATGTTTTTGAATTTGGCAAGAATCACTCTTGAAAGGCGTATATATATAAACGCGATAAACAACTTGACAATACACTATTATTATTAAGGTATAAACATAGTTTTTAAACAGACTAATTCTTAAATATATAGATAATTACTTTCATATTAACCTCATATAAGGAAAACTTATTTAGAAGGAATTATAAATAAGATTATTTATTTTCTTAAAGAAAAAGGACTATGAGAAATGAGTTAGATTCTTGAGGTTCCAAATATCATCATCCCAAGCAACATCGCTGAACAATAAACTGTAGTTTCTTCCAACAAACTCAACGTCCCAAAAGGGTAACCACACGTTGCTCCACGTCATCTCCTCCACCACTCCACTGCACCACAATTTCTCCTCCTCAGCCACCGCGGCTGCGGTTGCAACCGCCATGGCTGCGGTAGCCAATGATAAGTCAGTCTCCTCTTCCTTCATCTCCTCTCTCGGTCTCTTCATATTAAAAAGTGTTAGCGGTGATGATGTGATTGGCGTGATCTTGTTAAAGAGTGAACTCATGAGGATATTTATAAGGAGATGGAGGCAGAGGAAGTGGTTAGTGCAAGAAGACATATGGGAGTTGGAGATAGAGAGAGACGTGAGGATTTGTTGTTTAAAAAAAATGTTTTACCGACATTGTTTTTTCGTGTAACTCAGTTGCCTAATGTCACACTCATACATCTGTGCGCTTCCTTTTGCCTTACGTGTCCTACTTTTTTTTCTTCTCTTTCTCCCCGCTCAAGTATCTCTGCAGACTGCAGCGTTTAAAGTTAACAGTTTTAGACCAAAGTATCTAAAAACATATATTTTTTTTATAATTTGAAAATGTAAAAATATTAAAAAATGCAAAATTACATTGATTCATTCAAATCGGTGAAGATTTTATTAAGTTACATGATCAGGTGAAAATTGTTAGTAGAACTGTAGAAGTAATCTGAGTTTTGGAAAAAGTATAAATGTTAAAATTTCTAAATATTATTTGAAAAGTGATTTTTTATTTATTTTGATTATGTGTCATCACTATATCTCTTTTCATTATAAAAATTACATGACTTAGTGAAAATAAAAATATGTTTTAATTTCTATATGACTTGTAAAATATCATTTATGAAATTTTATATTTTTGATAAGATACTTAAAATATAAAAATAATTTATACGTATCATCATCAATAAAAAAATTAAACTAATAACACTATTATAAATATAAATTTTCACATTATCTTATAACTGAAAAACAAAAATATATAATATTTATACTTTCAAAAACAATTGTGAGTATATTTGTTAATTAAGTGTTCGAGGTATACTTTAATTCATTAATTTCTATGATAAAAAAAACTAAATACCAAATAAGTAAATTTATTTGTATGTGATCACTATCTTTGTTGAACGATTTTTAGTCAACTAATTGAATTAATTAATTAATTACTTTATATCACTTCAATATAAATATAGTCTATATTTTATTAAGTTAATTAATAAATTAGTTTAATACTTCAATATTTTTTAACTAAAATCAAAAAACTAAATTTTATATATTTAAATATATATATATATACATACTAAAATAAACATAATCACAAATACAATTTAAAAGAAAGAAAATTTATTTTTATAGCTTCAATTTTAACGAAATCCAAAAATATTATAAAAGTTAATCAGTCAAAAGAAATATAACTTATGAAAAATTATTTATATCTATATTAAAAAAGCTAAAGAAGTCTTTTAGAAATATTAAAATATGAATTTTTTACTTTTAAAAATAATGCTCTTTTAAATTTATTATCACTCTGTGTGGCACATAAAATCTCCTAATAAAACATCTGTGATGAGTTTATAAAAATAAAAATTTACGAATATATGACATAAATTTGATCGGAAAACATAGTTACAGGATTATTAGTTTGTATGGAGAATAAATGGGTTAGATATTTTAGATTTGAAAGTTTTATTAACTAAAATTTCGTAACATTTAATTAAATTTTAAATAAAATAAAATGAAGAGATAATAAACAAGGAAAAAAGTCATTGTTGTCTAAATTATTCTTACTGCTTACAAAACAATATGTTAAATGAACTAATAACTTCCTACTTAAATATGGTAGAATTAAGCGCTTAGAAAAGAAAATTAAAATTAATCAGTTCAGCATAATTTATAGTCATACTTAAATATTTAGGCGACGTTTTTATTTATAAAATGTGATGACCAATTGAAAACAAAAGTGGCGACTACAAAAAAGTCAGCGCAATGATTCAAGCTTGTTTAGTTATTTGTTTACATATTGTTTTTCATTTTTTTTATCAATATTTAATTTGACGGCATAATCTAAGCTGTTTAAACTAAAATACAAATTTAAATTAACTATTTAATTACACCTAATGCCATTGACATGCTAATTAATCATATTTTTAGCATTTATTACATAATTTAAATCGTGCTTAACTAAATTGATTTCATAAATAATTCATTTTAAATAATAAACTTCATATCTTTTTCTACAACTATATTTATTTTTAATTTCACTATTCGCTGGTTATTATTTTTTTGGTCAAAACTACTTCTTATAATCTAGCTTACCACTAAATGATATTATTAACTCACAAAAGACTGATTTATTTAAACATATGCAATATTTACTAAAAGGATCTTCCATTTACGTTCCTACATAAACGAAAATATAAAAAATATCTTTTTATACTTAAGTAATCGATTATAGAAAAATATATTTGTTTTGTCTTCATTTTCAGTAACTAAAATATTAAATATATACAAGATATAATAACAAAATCATAAAGCATCCAAATATTCATTTGGTATTAACTACACTAGATTATAATTCCACATGAAAATATATAATTAAAATAAATTAATTTGTAAATATATTAATATTATCATAAAAACAATAGTCCAATACAAATCAAATGCAATAAATTTATATGATAAGAAATATGTGTGATATAAATGAAGGTTCGAATAAAGTAAATAATTAAGGTAATAAATAAAAAATTTATTTTTAGAAATGTCATATTAAATAATCTTTCAGTAGTGTAAATTATAAATATATATATTTCCATTTACATAAAAACAATTACTTATAAATAGTGAAATAAATCTCGTGCGGACACACAAGTCAAGTTCTAGTTGTGTTTATTTCTAAAAAAATATAATGTTGCTTGCTGCATGCTTCGCTAGATTTATTTGTCTTCATTTACTTAAAAAAAAAAGAACTTGGAAATTGGAAAAACATTGAGTTTGCAAATAGAAGATAGAATCACACCAGATTTTTATTTGCAAATAAAATTTGCTTTTTTACCAAGTTGAAATGTTCCTTTTGATCCTTTACCAAGTTGAAATGTCCCTTTAGATCCTAGGAGACAAATTTATTCATGTATTTGCTATTTATATTAAAATAAAAATAAATCAAATAATAATAAAAATGACTCACAAACTATGGCGCATTTGACATTACACTCGAATTCTCTGCATCAAAAAAGTTCATTTCCGTAAAATCATTTGAATTCTGTTACATTTGGTTCAATATCTCAGGCGACGCAAAGAAATAAGAAAACAAAAACTTTTTCAAAAAAAATATGGGGCGCATTTTGACATTACACTAAACTCCACCTGAGAGAAAAAAATATTGATTCGGTGTAATCCGAGTATAGACAAATCTTATTTCTTTCTTTGATTTGTTTCAAATGGCAAATGCATCCGAGTTCTTTACTCACCCTCCAGTTGCTGCTTGCTGGATCTTGGTTTTGCGTTTTCTCTAAAAGGATTATCAGCTTGATCAAAGATGATTGAAAAGCATACTTGGTCGACGATGGTGATGATTTTACAAAAGCTTTTCACCTTCTTTCGTCAAGATGTCACATGGAAAATATGATTTTCTATAGGGAAATTGTACGCCATCCACTAGACTTTTACCCTAATTAACCAAATATCCTAAATCCCACAATGTGATACATTTCTCCATAGACACAAACTAGTCACATCATAGGTATTTTCATTTTAAAGGGTTTTAAACCAATTCACCCTTTTCTATATTGTATCACTTAGGTTTTGGTCCGATCAACTAATTACAAATGCATAATGAAATATGTAATAGTAATGCGGGATCGAATCGACAAAGATCAGTGATTACACATACAGCATTTATACAAGTTACTAGCTAATGCTGTTAAGAAAATTGTTTGTTGTTTTGAATACTTTTAAAGACATTATAAATAACCAAGAACACAGGGTTGTAAATGATTTAATAAAGCGTTGGGTACATGGATTGTCATTGTTGACAACAAGATAAATTAATAAGGAATAATGAAAACGCAACATCGTAAACTCAATGCACAATGATAGAGTTATCCACATACAACACATTTGTCTTATAGAATTATATAATTACTAACTTCCTTAAAAAATTAGCTTTTAAACATACATTCAAATAGATTTTGATAAGTTCCTAAATTGCAATAACAACAAGTCTGTTCGTTAAAGACATTACAGTTCTTTCAAATATATAATTCTTTCAAAATTTTAGAACATTTTTTTTAAAAGGCATTCAAACATTTTAAGATCATAAAGTAAATACGTCATGTGTCTAATTTTAATACTAAAACAATTATAAATAAAGAACCATAAGATAATTTATAATCTAACAAGCATTCAATAGCAGCACATTATATAGTTTACAAAAAAAAAAATAGCAGCACATTATATGCCTATTTCTGACGCCATCTCCTTTTGTGGTTGTCCATTTATGGCCTGACTGGTTCAAACGCAGCGGTTGCGGTTGTGAGAGTTTATGGATGCGGGCGGTTGCGGTTTCTAGGTTTTAAGAGATTTGTACGACTGGTACTGCGGTTAAAAATTAGTGTGTTTACAGGATGTCTTATGACTGGTTAACTATCAAATACAGTAACAGTCAAATAATAAATTAACAATATTTACATTTAATATAATTATAAAAATATCAAAAATTATAAAATTATAATAAATATAAAATTTATATTTAGAAAGTTATAATTTTAATTTTTGAAAATTTATTGAAATTGTTTTTATTGTAAAAATTTATAATATTAATTAAAATATAATAGATATATTTTAATATTTTATAATTTCAATTTTCAAAATTTTATTAAATATTTTTATTTTTGTATATATATTGTTTTAAAAAAAAAGAAAAAATTTTACCCTCCCACAACCGTCCGCAACCGCAAACGCTAGCTGGAGCCAGCTTTTAAATTTATGAGATTCAAAGCGGTTTGAAATGGTTTAGAGCGATTTGAGTGATTGTTGCAAACCGCCGACAACCGCTACTAACCGCAAAAGCTGCGTTTACGGATGGTAGCGAAAAAACCAGTCGCTCCCTTAATTGTTTTAAGCGAACAATTTAGTCGGTAAATAGTTTTTGCACAAGTTGACGAAAATAGATATAGCATATTATTATGTGACATGTTAGAGCAAACAAGATTAGTTGGTCCACGTATGTTTTCTCTTACTTTTAGAACGTATTTTACGTTTGTGACAAAAAAAAAAACATATTTCTACATCACGTGGCAACCTATATTTCATTTCGTGACCAATTTCTTTTCACCGTATATCGACATGCTGCTAGCATTTTTAGAGCATCTCCAACCCACTCTATTTTTAATATTAAAATAAAGTTTAAAGTAAAAATATTTTAATAATATTCTGTTTCTCACTCTATAATAAAGTGAAAAGTAGGTTTACTCCAAATATAAAATTATTTACTTTTTTAATTTATCACTTTATTTTTTAATATAAAATAGAGTATTAATAAAACAAACTCTATTATAAAGATACTCATTTTAGAGTAAAAAATAGTGTAAACTATTGAAAATAGTCTTAGTTTTGGATATTGGCCAATCACTCATTGGAAACCAGCTTTAATCTCATATCCTCGAGAATATAGAAGTATACAACTAATATAAAATAAATTTGATCATTTTTTAGTTTAAAATTCAGCATCAAGCTGAATTTTGAACCACGGTTTAAAAACATGTAAATATTATTTTAATAATTTTTAGTTTTTATGTTTAATTATTTTAGATAATAAATATTCACAGATATAAAAGTTTAATATGTATTGATCATTTTATTTTTATAAATGTATTGTACAATAAATATTTTTAATCTGTTTATGAAAATGGATGATCTTTAATATATTTTTAGTTTAGGAAGACTATATACGATACTAAAAAATATATTTCGTTTTTAGAATTAAAAATGATTTAATATTTGTAATATTTAATAATAATTACAATTAATTATTTAAAAAATAAGACCTGAAATAATCTTATAAGATTTTGTTATAATAAAAAAGAAGATATCCAAAACTCAAAAAATGTAATTTAATAGTAAAATATTTTATGTGACGTTATGTTTAAATAGTTTAATAGTAATTAATGATCAATTTACTTTCAATGAGCATCATATAAATATTTAAAATTAATTAATATTTTCCATAAATTACAGGGAAAATAAAATTAGTTTCAAGCAATATTTATATCTTAATAAGAAAAATTCCAGTTGATTACTTTTAGAAAATTCTCGCTACCCAAAATTAGACGTGGGGGTTGAATAATCAAAATATATGTTAGAAAACAAACATTTTCTTCACAAATATCAGTTCAAAGACTTCTAAACGTTGGACAAATATATAAATTTACTGGTTTGTGTCGATGGGTGTGTGTCGACATCTGAGTGTGTCAACATTGTTGCCAAAAAAAAAGAGTGTGTCAACATAAAAACAAAAGATATTGTACATGCCGACTTAAAAATTGTGTGTTCTGTAATGATTTGAAAAAGGAAGTTGTGGCTTTCTAGTAGGGTAATATTTAGTACTTATGTTTTTCTAGTGGAGTGTAACTACCCAAAATGGATACAGAAGAAAGAAAATTTCTAAAAGTAAATTGATATGTGAAACAAAACGACAAAAATGTGTAAGTGTATTTAAGAATTAGCCAATTAGGAAAAGGCCAAAGTGGCAAGTGGACCTTCTCTGCGTCTACCTTCATTTCCTTTCATTATCAGCGTTGCCACGTTCTTGTTTTTTTTTTTGAACTTACCACGTTCTTGTTTTGTAGAAATGTTAGTTCAACAATCATTTAATTACAAAAATATTAGGCATGGCTGGTAAAGTTTTAGGTTGGACTGTTTTGAGTTTTCTTTCAGTTTAGATTAGTTTACCTAATAAATTCTCGTAGAAATATTAGATAACCCCACAAATGGTGGCGACAAGTTCATAATTAAGAGCATAAAAGATGTAAGTTCGCAACAACAAATTTATTTAATTTTATTACTGAGTTATTAAAAAATCGGAAGGCATTCATTCATTCATCACAGTAGTGGGATTAGATTCGGGTCAATGATGTAAAACTATTGTATAAGTTATTAAAAATTTTCCATCATATGCAATGTAATAAAACCCCGTAACTTTAAAGAGTTGAATAGTAAAAAAGTGGCTTCTTCAAGTTACAAAAAAAATTGATCAACAAAATTTGTGGAAATTTTGTTATACTAACTAGTCTTGCTAAATATAAAATATAAAATTTATTTGATTTTGATACTTAGAAAACCCACGAAAAAAGCAATATATATACTCATTCATTTGTCTTTAACAACTCACACAAATGCACGTTAGCAGATTTGAATTCTGATGATAATCTATACTATTATTTGCGAAGTAAATTTTCTTAATCGAGCTCTCACGTTAAAAGTTAAAGTGGTCAAAGTCGATGATATCCTTAATGAATTCTATTATATAATTAAAAAAAATTATTAATGATATATTTTAAATAAGATAATTCTTATATATTGTGTTGTTATCTTAAAACATATTTTCAATTATAAAACTTAAAAATAAGATACTATTATTTACGAAGTAAATTTTCTTAATCGAGCTCTCACGTTAAAAGTTAAAGTGGTCAAAGTCGATGATACCCTTAATGAATTCTATTATATAATTAAAAAAAAATTTATTAATGATATATTTTTAAATAAGATAATTCTTATATATTGTGTTGTTATCTTAAAACATATTTTCAATTATAAAACTTAAAAATAAGATATAAAACAATTTATAATAAGTGGTTAAAGTCAATATTACCCTTAATAAATTTTATTTATAATTAAAAACGAATTTTTATTAATAATATTAAAAACATTTAAAATAAAATAATTCTTCTATATTGTGTTGTTATCTTAAAATTTATTTTTTCAATTGTAAAAGTTAGGAAATAACATATAAACAATATATAATTATTAAATATTAATCTATACTATTATTTGGGAAGTAAATTTTCTTAATCGAGCTCTCACGTTAAAAGTTAAAGTGGTCAAAGTCGATGATACCCTTAATGAATTCTATTATATAATTAAAAAAAAATTTATTAATGATATATTTTTAAATAAGATAATTCTTATATATTTTGTTGTTATCTTAAAACATATTTTCAATTATAAAACTTAAAGATAAGATATAAAACAATTTATAATAAGTGGTTAAAGTCAATATTACCCTTAATAAATTTTATTTATAATTAAAAACGAATTTTTATTAATAATATTTAAAAAATTTAAAATAAAATAATTCTTCTATATTGTGTTGTTATCTTAAAATTTATTTTTTCAATTGTAAAAGTTAGGAAATAACATATAAACAATATATAATTATTAAATATTAATCATCTAAAAACATTTTGTATGAAGATATTTTCTAAAATGTTTCTAATATGTTAATGTTTTCTTTTAAAATTTCAACACAATAATAAACATATATATTTTAATGAATTTTATTTATAATTAAAAACAAATTTATTTTAATAATATTAAAAAAATTCTAAATAAGATAATTCTTATATATTGTGTTGTTATCATAATTTTTTCAGTTATAAAAGTTAGAAAATAACATATAAAAAATTTATAATTAAGTATTAATCATCTAAAAACATTTTGTATAAATATATTTTCGAAAATATTTCTAATATGTGAATGTTTTCTTTTAAAGTTTCAACACAATAATAAACATATATATTTTAATGAATTTTTAGTCATATATATATATATATATATATATAATTTCATGTTTGATTTTTTTTTCTAAAAACATAAATAATAAGTTATCATATTGATTTTAATTAATAAAATATAAGCTAATAATATTTTTAAACGATTAAGTCTGCACGTGCGAGCAAAACACCTAGTACAGCAATAATATTTGTGCTAGTCAATGTTAATTGATTCAAAATTAATCTAGAATTTTTGAATAATGGGGTTCGTGGGTTAACTTAACGTGGGATTTTTCTAATTATTAGAAGTTTGTTATTTATTTATTTATTATCATGAGTAATAGAGAGTTATCTATTTCTTTATATATTTAATATTTTGTTATTGTGTTTTTTAAACTTTTTCAATCAACATAACCTTTTGTTTTCTTCCTCTACAATCTCTCAACAATTGTGATATCAAAACAAAGTAAAAAATTAGGTTTCAATCCCGTTAGAAAGAAGAAACGATGGTGAGCAACAGTTCAACATGCTTTTGTTCTGACTTTCAAAGGTGAAAAATACCATTCTATAGAGTCTGAAGATGAAGAATATATTCAGATTGTAGGAACTATATGATCTGGTGGAAACTAGTTTTCATAATGGGAATCCAGTAGAATCTGATCAACCTTCCATAAGAGAAACGAAATAAAGATGAAAAATCATTATTTTTCTTCCAATCATCAGTGGATAATGATATAATCTAAAAGATCTCTGGAGTGAACAAAGCTCATGAAGCGTAGAAGATTCTGAAGCATGAGTATATGGGAGCACAAAAGGTGATCCGGGTGAAGTTGCAAACTTTACTCAAAAGCTTAAAACTCTTTTTATGAAACAAAATGAAACTGTTCAAGAGTACTTGAATAGAGTGTCTACCATTGTGAATCAGATGAAGGCTTATGGTGAGTTTCCCACCAATGAAAGCATCGTGAGCAAGGTTCCATCATTGCGGTTTGAGTATGTTGTTCCAGTAATCACTGAGTCTAATGATCCAAACACATACACGTTTGATGAGATGATGAGTTCTTTGATGGCTCATGAAGATCGGCTTAGCAAAGCCAATGAGAAAACTGAAGAAAGAGCTTTTTAAGTGAATGAAGATTCTTTAGAAAATAGAATATCTGGATATTATAGAAGTCAAGGCAGAGAAAAAGGTGGATATCATGGTCGAGCCTGCCGTTTGGAAGAGAAAGAGGTGGATTCAATGAACTGAATCAACACCAAAATTCATACGAAGATCAAAGTTATCACCTCAATGGATACAAGGATCAAAGTCAGTTCAAGAAGAGTATTCGATGTAGGCATTGCAAGAAGTTTGGGCAAAAGGAGGATGAATGCTGGTCCAAACAAAGGAATGAGCTGAAATTAAATTTTGCTCAAGATGTTGAAGAAGTGAGCAAGCTGTTCATGACACATTCTATTTGCAAGTGCGTCTGATGTGGTCTGATTTTTGGATAGTGGTTGTTCCAATCATATAGAAGGAACAAAGTCGTTGTTCAAGGATATTGATGAGTCAAAGAAGAGTGAGTTAGGCTTGAAGATAACAAAACATTGAAAGTTAAAGGAAACTGAACTATTGCCATCAAAACAAAACAAGGTGATGTTAAACTTCTATATGATGTGCAGTGATATCTTGCATATTTGCATTGTTTTATCCATTCATCCATGAGCATTTTCATCATATAGATTAGGATTCAGACATGTTTAGGTTGCATTTTGCATACATGAGTCTCTATTAGGTACTGGAGTACCACATGAGGTTATTTGGAGCTCAAAAGAGGTGAAAAGAGTGATCTTTGGACGAGCACAGCCGGAGCGACCTCTCGGAGCGACGGCATGAGGTCGCTGTGCACCACATCCCGGAGCGACTCATCCAGAGCGACTGCACAAGGTCGCTCGCGTTTTCACGTCTGGAGACACACATTTACACCTCGGAGCGACCTTCCAGAGCGACGTGCTGAAGTCGCTCCCGAAGCTCAGAGCGACCATACCAGAGCGACAGGGAGAAGTCGCTCGCGTTTTCATCACCCGGAGACGCGAGAACGAGCCCGGAGCGACCTCTCGCAGCGACACAGCGAGGTCGCTTCCGAAGCCTGGAGCGACTTGTCGGAGCGACGGGCTGAGGTCGCTCCGTGTTTTGTTTCTGCTCGAACTTGTGATTTCTCAAGGGCATTTTGGTCATTTCATTATGCACGTTTTTATTTTCTAAACCTATGTTTTATTACTCTGTAAGCCACCAGGAGGCACATCATCTTTGTTCTTAGAAAAACCACCAAAAACCTTTGGAAAGGGATCTTTTTGAATGAATTGATCAGTTTATTATTGAGAATTCTGTGTTCTTATCTATTTCCTGTGTTTCTCTACATGATTAATCTGAAATCCAATATGGGTTTAAGAGGAATCATGGAGATTAGTGAGTAATCACCTTTGGAATTCATGGGTTAGGGAGATTAAGGGTGATTAAGTTAGAGTTAGGATGTTTTAGTGTAGATCATTCATATTTCCTTGCTAGTAGAGTAATCATAATGCATCTTCTGAGTTGGCCACTCAGTTGTTGATTCTTAGGCATTTCTCACCCGAAAGGTGTTCGATGAAATGCCCGAGACAACTCTCCTAGGCTTTTAGTATACTTTGCCAAAGACATTTGTTGTTAAAGGTACTAAGATAGCTAATAGACTTGTTAGTAATGATTGCTTTCATATTATTCAACCAAAGACATTTGATGTTTGAGATATGTTAGCAAATGAGCATTCATCTAGACATAGAGCTTGCTTAAAATTGTGTCTAGGCTTAAGGTTGATAGTTTGATTGATCATTTGCCATCCTTAGTTCGATACTTGATCACCCAAGGTCTAATCCCTATACCCATGAGTTCTCTTTTCCTTTAGTCAAGAAAGTATCATTCTGTTATTGCTTTCTAGTTTTAGTCATAGTTTAAAACCCATCTAAATCATTGGTTGCACTTAGATTAAGTGAGTACTTGCATTCTCAGTGCTTTGATATCCCTCAGAACTGGTTCGACAATCTTCTATACTACAACATTTGTCTTAGGAGCCTTGAAAACTCCTAACATCAAATTGGCGCCGTTGCCAAATTCTGAGTAGATTTGAACATTGAGATTTAGTCACTTGCTTGAGACTAAGTCATTTTTATTTTCTTTTGTTACTGACTCTTCTTCACCTCCCTTTAATCTACAGGTGTATGAACTTGAGGAGCAGGGGTCCATCAAACCTAGTTCCAAGAGCAGCAGACATCAGGGCTTTAGAGAGAGAGTGTACTAGAAAGAGAAGAGAAGAAGAACATCAGGCTCAATTGCAGAGACTGAACACTGACATGGGAGACGTCCATCAAGAAGATGCAGGCGTCAATGGCGCTAACAACAATGGCCCACCTAACCAACAGCGAGCAGCTCGCCCCATTGGCACTTACGACCGTCCCAACATTCATGGTCATAGATTGGGAATCCGAGCACCCGCCGTGGCAGCCAACAACTTTGAGATCAAGTCAGGACTCCTCAACGTGATTGAGAACAACAAGTATCATGGCTTGGCTCTAGAGGATCCATTTGATCACTTGGACAGGTTCGACAGCTACTGTGGGTTGTCAAAAACCAATGGTGTGTCCGAAGATGCCTTAAAGCTCAAGCTATTCCCTTTCTCTTTGGGGGATAAGGCACGTCAGTGGGAGAAGTCTCTACCCAGCGACTCCATTACCACTTGGGATGACTGCAAGAAAGCATTCTTGGAGAAGTTCTTCTCTACTTCAAGAACTGCTAAGCTGAGAAACGAGATCTCGAGCTTTCAACAGAAGGGCTTGGAAGGTTTCAGTGAAGCCTGGGAGAGATTCAAGGGCTATCAAGCTCAATGCCCACACCATGGTTTCTCTAAGGAGAGCTTGCTGAGCACATTCTACCGTGGTGCTCTCCCTAAGTACAGAGCCAGACTGGATACAGCTAGTAATGGGTTCTTCTTGGGGAGAACTGAGGAGGATGCAGAGGAGCTGGTTGACAACATGGTTAAGAGTGATGCAGTCTACAGTGGAGACCACGACAGAAGCAGTAGAACTGAGGATAAGCAAACGAGGAAGGAGTTGAAAGCTCTACAGGATAAGATAGACATCCTCCTTGCTGATAAAGCTACCCAAGAGCAGCTGCACTTTGTCGGCAACCCAAGCCAAGAGACACCAGCTGTTGTCCATGAAGTTGAGGGGTTGGAAGGTCAAGAGGAGTTGTGTTTCATCAACAACAATGGTAGCTGGTACAAAAAGGAGCCCAACTTTCAGTACAACAACTACCAACAGAAATCCTACCCAACAACCAACAGAGTGGCTATCCGCCAAGAAACAACCAGCAAGGCAGCTATCAGCCTCAGCAAAACCCCTCGTCTGGTTCCTCTGCTCCTCAAGAGAGCAGCACTGATACCTTACTGAAACAAATCTTGGAGTCTCAGACTAGAAGTGAGAAGCATATTGGTTATGAGTTGAAGAACCTTCATACCAAGATTGATGGGAGCTACAATGAGCTCAACAACAAATTCTCACACCTTGCTTCTACAGTCAGGAATTTAGAGAATCAATTTGCTTCCATGAACACTCACCAGAATCGCCAGCAAGGATCTCTACCTGGAAAGTCTGACCAAAATCCCAAGGAGGCCAAAGCTATCACCCTTAGGAGTGGTAAGCAGTTACCTCCTAGAACCCTCACCAAGGATGCTGAGAAATTAGGTGAGGGGGTTGCCATCAACATAGATGATGAAGTGGTGATTGTTGATGAGAAGATCAATGACGAGATCTTGGAGAAGATAGTGGAAGCCAAAGGTAAAGGAAAGGTTGGAGAGGAGAAGAAGACAGTAAAGGATGGTGAAGTTGTTACTCCAGCAAGTGAAAGTTCTTTTGTTCCTCCTCCCTATGAACCCAAACTTCCATTCCCTGGTAGATTCAAGAAGCAGCTGCTAGAGAAATACAAAGCTCTGTTTGAGAAGCAAATGAGTGAAGCTCAGGTTGCAATGCCCATCATCGATGCTTTCATGTTGATTCCTCAATACAACAATTTCCTGAAAGATGTTGTAGCTGCAAAGAAGAAGGAGATGGAAAGCATGATGACTCTTACCCATGAGTGCAATGCCATCATCCAGAGGCTTGATGTTCCAGAGAAATTAGAGGATCCAGGAAGCTTCACACTACCTTGTGCTCTTGGACCTATGGTATTTGAGAAAAGTCTCTGCGATTTGGGAGCTAGTGTCAGCTTGATGCCTTTGTCTGTTGCAAAGAAGCTTGGATTCACTCAGTACAAGAAGTGTAGACTCTCTCTGGTGTTAGCTGATCGTTCAGTGAAGTATCCTGTGGGCATCTTAGAGGACCTCCCTGTGAAGATTGGAAGGTATGAGATCCCTACAGATTTTGTGGTGCTTGAGATGGGTGAGGAGGCTCAAGACCCATTGATTCTAGGAAGGCCATTCTTAGCTACAGCAGGAGCTATTGTTAATGTGAAGGAAGGCACGATTGATCTCCATTTGGGTAAAGAGAACATCCTCCACTTTGACATCAAGAGGAAAATGAGGAAACCAACTGTGTTCGGGCAAGCCTTCTACATTGAAGAGATGGACACCCCTGCTGATGAGCACCTTGAAGAGTTACCACCTGAGGACGACGAGGAGGGAGCATCTCCCTCTACTCATTCCTTATAGAAGGTAACCCACCACACTCCCTTGTATATACCATTTCATTTTTGCATATTAGTCTTCTTTTCGGTATCTCTCTCTCTACTTGACGACACAGAGACTGTGTCACTCAAGTTTGGGGGAGGTACCAAGTATTTGATCATGTTTGCTTTGATGTTGTTTCATTGAGTCATGCATGGCATACCTATTTGCATAGACAAAAAAAAAAAAAAAAAATCAATCATTTAGTTTGCATCATTTGCATTTTTAGGAGAGTCTAGAGCATATAGGTTGCATTCACTTGCATTGGGAGCAATGATTTGAATGCCTTGTAAAGAACACTACGTTGCACTTGACTAGCTTTTGCACCTCTCAAAAAGACTTGTATGTTTCGAGCCTTGAAAACTCTTCCTGAAACTTGTTGATTGCTGAAACTCAGTCTTTGAAGCCAACTACAACCTTATTAGAAATGAATGAACTTAATGCTTCTTGCTTAGGGTCCCTTGTGTACTGAGTCATGGCTATACACACTGGAGTTGTCACATCTTTTATGCCAATCTTTTTGACAAACTCTAGTGGTAGACCACTCCCAAAACCTTTCCTTCCTTTTAAGCTTTCATTGTTTGATGAGTGAGGCCTTCTTCGGAAAGTCTTACATGCGCATAATGTTGAGAGTATCGGGAACGACAATGCTTGATCTTCATTTTTGCTAGATTGGACACTCTTTTGTCTAGCTATAGGTGGGAGGGTGAGTGTTGTGATCATGATTTGGGAGAAATGAAAAATAAAAAGGATAGACTCTTTGTGCTTAAGTGAATTGATTTTCTGGGATAAGTAGAGAACCTCTAGCTCTAGTTTTGAAAAGTCTTGGCCCCCAACCTAAAAAAAAAAAAATATATAAAAAAAAAAGAAATCGAAAAAAAAAAAAAAAAAGAAAGAAAAGGGGGCTAGCAAAGTTGTTAGGAGCTAAGAAATGTTTTGAGGTTGTAGAAAAATCCCTTGTAGATTTCAAAAAGAAAGAGTTAAAGTTCTTAAGATCTTTTGGTGAGAGATGTGAGTTGGGTTTGACATTTGGGAATGATTGTGTAATGATATGTTTGGGAAAAGGGTAGAACAATGGAGATTGAGCATTGTATGCATGAGTTGGTCCCTTTCTTAGATATATTATGTGCAATGTCAAGGCTACTTGTTTTGAGAGTAAACCACCTTAAAGATCATATGTTTTGAACCTCTTGAATCACTTGAATAAAAGCCTTCCCTTACCCAACCAAATGACTTGGACCAACTGACCATTTGCAAGAATTCACCTGATGTTTTGTGCTTAATGAATGTGAGAGTTGGTTGATTTGAATGTGTGGATGCTTGATGATGAGTGTAAGAACAAAAAGAGTTAAGATAGGCCTAGAGAAGCTAGAGTGTAATAAGAGAGTGTGCTAGTTGTGTTTCTTTTGGCTATGTGCTCCCACCTTCAACCTCTCTTCCTATGAGTTCTAGAAAGTTCACTTGTGGACAAGTAAAAGAACAAGTTTGGGGGAGTTGATATCTTGCATATTTGCATTGTTTTATCCATTCATCCATGAGCATTTTCATCATATAGATTAGGATTCAGACATGTTTAGGTTGCATTTTGCATACATGAGTCTCTATTAGGTACTGGAGTACCACATGAGGTTATTTGGAGCTCAAAAGAGGTGAAAAGAGTGATCTTTGGACGAGCACAGCCGGAGCGACCTCTCGGAGCGACGGCATGAGGTCGCTGTGCACCACATCCCGGAGCGACTCATCCAGAGCGACTGCACAAGGTCGCTCGCGTTTTCACGTCTGGAGACACACATTTACACCTCGGAGCGACCTTCCAGAGCGACGTGCTGAAGTCGCTCCCGAAGCTCAGAGCGACCATACCAGAGCGACAGGGAGAAGTCGCTCGCGTTTTCATCACCCGGAGACGCGAGAACGAGCCCGGAGCGACCTCTCGCAGCGACACAGCGAGGTCGCTTCCGAAGCCTGGAGCGACTTGTCGGAGCGACGGGCTGAGGTCGCTCCGTGTTTTGTTTCTGCTCGAACTTGTGATTTCTCAAGGGCATTTTGGTCATTTCATTATGCACGTTTTTATTTTCTAAACCTATGTTTTATTACTCTGTAAGCCACCAGGAGGCACATCATCTTTGTTCTTAGAAAAACCACCAAAAACCTTTGGAAAGGGATCTTTTTGAATGAATTGATCAGTTTATTATTGAGAATTCTGTGTTCTTATCTATTTCCTGTGTTTCTCTACATGATTAATCTGAAATCCAATATGGATTTAAGAGGAATCATGGAGATTAGTGAGTAATCACCTTTGGAATTCATGGGTTAGGGAGATTAAGGGTGATTAAGTTAGAGTTAGGATGTTTTAGTGTAGATCATTCATATTTCCTTGCTAGTAGAGTAATCATAATGCATCTTCTGAGTTGGCCACTCAGTTGTTGATTCTTAGGCATTTCTCACCCGAAAGGTGTTCGATGAAATGCCCGAGACAACTCTCCTAGGCTTTTAGTATACTTTGCCAAAGACATTTGTTGTTAAAGGTACTAAGATAGCTAATAGACTTGTTAGTAATGATTGCTTTCATATTATTCAACCAAAGACATTTGATGTTTGAGATATGTTAGCAAATGAGCATTCATCTAGACATAGAGCTTGCTTAAAATTGTGTCTAGGCTTAAGGTTGATTGTTTGATTGATCATTTGCCATCCTTAGTTCGATACTTGATCACCCAAGGTCTAATCCCTATACCCATGAGTTCTCTTTTCCTTTAGTCAAGAAAGTATCATTCTGTTATTGCTTTCTAGTTTTAGTCATAGTTTAAAACCCATCTAAATCATTGGTTGCACTTAGATTAAGTGAGTACTTGCATTCTCAGTGCTTTGATATCCCTCAGAACTGGTTCGACAATCTTCTATACTACAACATTTGTCTTAGGAGCCTTGAAAACTCCTAACATCATGCAGTATGCTCCTAGTCTTGTTCATAAATTTTCTAAGTGTTGGACAACTTCACACAAGTGGTTACAAGGTTGTGTTTGATAATGATATGTGTGCAATAATTGATAAAACGACATGACAAGTTTTAGTACTTATTCACATGACAAGTAACAAGATGTTTCCTCTTGACGTATTAACTGTGCAAGGAAAATATTTGGTTGCACATGTTAAAAGCGATGCAGAAAAAAACATGTGGCATTTGCACCAAGGTAGCGTGAATGGGTTGAAGTTGCTGAAGAATGAAGAAAAGGTGTATGCTTTTGACCCTCTGTATTTTGAAGAAGCAAAGAATTTGATTGAATGGCAAATTGCGATAAAAAAGGAGATGCAATCGATAGAAAAGAATCCTACATGGTAGTTTCTTGATGCAGCAGAAGGAAAGAATGTAACTGGTTTGAAGTGGGTGTATTAACCGAAATACAACTCTAATGGAAGTACAATTAGTTATGGTAGATTTTATTCGAACTTGTTCAATTTCAAGTTTGTTGATTGGACAAGTATCGACTTGCCAGGAAGTTTGGATGATAGGAAAAATGCTTCAGGGATTTGCTTTAGTTTTGAGTCTGGAACTATTACTTGGATCTCAGAGAATCAAGATTTTGTGGCATTATCATCATTAGAAGCAGAGTATGTTCCAAGAGGTGAAACAACAAGGAAAGTTTTATGGTTAAGGAAGATGTTAGCTAATTTCTTTTTTGAACAGGTTGAAGCTACAAAAATTTAATGTGACAACAGATCTGTAATTGCAATGGCCATGAATCCATCAATTCATGGCAGGACCAAGCACATTGATGTTCAACATCATTTCATTCGCCATCTTGTAGCAGAAAGAAGAGTTACAATGAAGTGTTGTGGAACAAATGTGTAAGTAGCTGACATCCTGACTAAGTCACTTCCTCAAACAAAGCATGAGTTTTTCGGAGCTAAGTTGGGAGTGTGCAACTTTGAATAAGGAGGACTGTTTGTTGATTCAAAGTCATTTTAGAATTTATGAATAATTAGGTTTTTTGTTTGACTTAATGTGGGTTATTTCGTATTTATTAAAAGTTTATTATTTATCTTTTATTATTATGGGTAATGGTAGTTATCTATTTCTTTATATATTCAGTATTTTGTAATTGTGTTTTTTAAACCATTTCAGTCAAAATAAATTTTTGCTTACTTTCTTTGAAATCTCCAGCAATCACTCGTTACATTCTTTTGATCCTTCTCATTCATTCAAAACTAAATTATACTTTCTTAAATAGTATAAATCTGCTGAGTTGTTAAAATAACATATATTAAAATTTAAAGCAAAATTTTTTTTTGATAACCAAGTGTCATGGCCCCACCGAGATGGTCCAGGCTAGAGACCGAAATGGTCAAAGACCTAGTATGCGCTGGTCACTATGTGTGTCACCGTGAACGATCTTCGGTTTCAGGCGATGGGGTTCCTCATGTGAATTCTCCAATGGCTGGAATTCAAACCCGAATGACGAAATTCACAGCCGTAAACCCTTTACCACCAGATCTAGAATTTAAAGTAATTTTAAAAATGATATCATGGCTGTGTATAACATTTTAATTGTAGTGACACTGTTCCTTGACAATAACAAAAATTACTAGTATGCTTTGTTTTTCGTGGTTTACAAACTTCACATAAATCAAGTCTATAAAATTTGTCAAATATGTTATGTTAGATTTTATTCAGTAAAGTTAAAATATTTACTGCATAGTTCTAGAAGTTTACATTAAAATATACTTAAAGGCAACACATATCCGAATTCTAGTCAAATATATATATATATATTTGGTAAAATATGATTCTAGTCATATATAAATGTCGACGGACACATTCAACACTCCAATTAACATGGTTGTATTGCATGCATTGTAGATATTAAAGTCAACATAATTCTATATGCAGTTATAGAGGAAATTCAGAATACTAGATGATGCCAACTTAGCATTTTATCCCCCATTTCGCCTACAAGATTATCATCTCTAACGTTATCCATGTTTTTTTTTGTGCAACGTTATCCAACCCTTTAAGCAAAGAAATATCATTTCGTCCACGGTATACGTGAAATAATATCACAAAAGTTAAAATTAGAACTTGTGTATGGCTGACATAGAGAATGGTATCATTGTGAGTACCTTTTACTTTTCCTCTTGATTTCATATGAAAGCCATTAATTTTGTTTCATATTTTTACTCCTACCTCACATTTTATGCATATCTTTTGCTGAGTTTATGCAAATCTATAATATCAATTAACATTTGCATGCATGAAGCCAAAAATGTGCTGAATTTCACATACATGTTAAAAGAAAAATGATTTTCGTTTTCCAAACCATCATCTCAAATCTCAATCGATTTGTAAATTGGCTATAACAGTACTAATAAACATCAACGGGGCGTTGGATAAATCTACTGAAGTGGCTGAATGATTTGGAATCTCATTGGATAGCCCATAAAACTGTAGAGCCCATATACAAGAAGTTGAGACTCGAACTCTTCATCTAGAAACCTATAGAAATGAACAATGGCTACAACACTTTCTACTGGAATAAGATATGTAGGAAATTATGGCCATCAAAATTAAATGTAGTCTCACACGAATAGAACATAGACTCTTCTCGAAAACCCACACCAACTTATAGAATTTTCACAAAAGTTACATGAACCTATTAAGTTTTTTTTCCTTAAAAAAATAGGATAACAAATATTTATCAAAAATACAATTTTGATGTACCATATAATTTGTTGTAAGTAAATCGCCATTTTGTAATCTTATAAGAGACCATTCAGAAGAAAACAACAAAAACTGAAAGTTTAACACATTTTTTTCTTTTGAAAAAACATTTGACACAATTATGTTAAAGGTGTAACTATTTTTCAAATATATAAATTAGTAGTAGGAACAAGCTATTGTCCACAAACAAAAAATGATGTACTGGCGAACAATTGTAAATTATGCACGAGAATGTGTTTGATTATCTGAATCTAGAATTATAGGACAATTGAGAGGCACGAGAATGCAATTGATGAATGGAACCCGAACCATGAATGGATCAGATACCTAGGCGCATACGAACATTGGTCTAGGATTTATTTGAACATTATCGATTGAGCGTTAATGCTTGTCTAAAGAAGTATCGATCGACATCCTTCCTGAATTCGCATACATAGTTGGAATCACATGATAGGCATCCGCTTAGTAATTACATGTGAAAGCTGGTTACTTGCTTATTAAATTTGAGTTCTAGAATTGAACATGTAAACCCCTTAGCATCCCTAATCGTAGTTTTGAATCTTTTGACTGATACATCTCGAGATCTAACGTTTTTTTCTTATAACTTACAAACTGTTCTATCTACTTACTGCTTTGTTTACTGATTTTATATTGTTTGCCTAACTTGATTTGAAACTCAAGTCTATTGTGTGAAAGATATAATCCATGTGGATTCGATTCTCAATCACTACATCGAACTTCATATTTGAGAAAGTAGGTTGAAGGTTAATTTGAACATATCATATAGCTTTGTGGTGTTTATGAGTGAAGCAAAGTTTAAAAGATATATGGGTGAAAGATGTGACAATTGCTTCAGAGTACCTTGAGATAGTAGAAGCTATAGCGAAGCCAGACCTCTGAGCTTTGTTGGAACAAATTTCTGCGTTTAAAAGTAGCTTCACAAGCATATTCTTTTGATGTGGAGAAACTAACAGCAAACTGAATTGCAAGACATTGTCAAAATGTGTTACGAAATGGGCGTCTCAATTCCAACTTGTCCCTTAGAGGTGCTGCTTGGTTGCCTGATCGGATTCAAAGAGGAACAACCAAAAACGACGTTTGATACTTATTTAGAATGCCGTCCGTTTTGCTCTCTCGTATCCTTAGTTTTCTAAGGTTCTTGGTTTGTAGTTGAGGTTTATGTCTTCCCCATGATTTGAATCAATTCAGACGTTAAAAAAAAACCCCCAGATATTTTGAATTAGTCTTCAACGTTACTGTAACATATGGCACTTTATAGTTCACAGCTTTTTCACTTATTTCATCAAAACACCATATATTCTGAGAAATAAAATTCGGAATTCAAAAGTAAAATTTATATCATTTAAATTTCTTTCCTTTTGTACAAATTCTTCTTTCTTTCTCATTTTCATAACCAACACATAAAAGAAACAAAAACAAAAGTAGAAAATACCCAAAATGCACTTTTCTATCTCGCTTTTCTCTTTACACAAGAAAACCTGACCTTCAAATATTATTCTTCCTTCTCCTCAACGATTCATCCTTAGCCTTGATACTTATACTTACAAAATGACCACGAATACTAAAAACTTAACCCAGAAAACTGGTTTTACTCCGTCACCTATTTACACTCTTTAAAAACAAAACAGCCAAACTCCAAAAGATTGATCTCACTTCCCTCAAAGATTATATCCCACACATCTCCATATCCTTAAACTCATATATGTACGGACGCACTAAATTGGTTTTCATGAGATAATTCAACAGAGTAGATGCGTTTTCGAGGTTGGTTTGGTTTCTAAGCCAAGGCAGGGATGCTGCAGTTTCTACTGTCCCTGTCAAGGCAATCAAACCCTTCGATCCTAACCGCTGGGCTGTTACCAAAATTGCCTCTAACACATCCTCCTTTCCTCCCAGAGGAAGAAGGGGACGACGGAGGATGGCCCAGCGGAGTCGTGATCGGGGAAGAAGAGACCAGCTTGATTTCATCTCTGAAACGAGCATCCTGTGTTAATGGGTTAGCGACTCTACTCGGCGGCGACCCACATAAAAACGGGGACGGCGAGTCTAATACCTGCGAATGATTAACTTGTTCCTGTAACCACCACACAACAAAGACATCATCAGTTTAAACAGCTTTGATGACGCGTGAGAGAGAGAGTGATTGATTAACTAAAACTAAAAGCATCATCATGTGGCTAAATGGTTTCAAGAAAAGACGCATATTATATATATTTATAAAAAAGGTCAGAAACAGGCCCACGTATGTGCTGTAAGGATTTAACACGAGACGTCTTATTTTATTATGAAAAGAAAAGAAACTTTCGACAAGGCTCAACGCGCAACATGTGTGTTCTTTAAATCAAGATCCGTACACGATTACTCTCTATATATATTTTTCCGTTTCTGAAATATTATAATAATAATTAATATAGAGAAAGAGAGAAACCGACTTTCAACTGATTTGTTGGTTAAGATGAACCAAGACGTAACCGGTTTGATAATCAAATTTGAACTACCAAAAAAATAGATTATACCGTGGTGAGTATGATATCTAAGATATCATCAGTCTCTGCCTTGGATTCAACTTGCTGGCTGAAGTAACATCGCAGAGAGCGGGAGGAGGGATGGTTACGGAGACCAATACGACGTGGTTTTGGGCAAACTACAACACTCTGTTCTCCTCCCGCAGCGAAAGCCTTTGGCTGAATCGCCCACTGATTCATCGTTTCTTCCCAACAATTAAATGATAATTTTGAATACCTGTTCAACAAAATTTGAATAGATCAGATCTAACTAAATCTTCCAATAGCAATCACCTAGAATCAAAATGATTACAGAGATTCGATTCGATTCAGTTCCACGAACACGAGACCAAATCCGAAACGAAACTCACAGATCTATAGATCAAACCGAAACAGATTCGCTGATCTAAGAGAATCTATGGCAGAGAACAGAGAGAGAGAAGGTTACCTTAAGGTTAACTGTACAGCAGCGCTAGAACATGGATTTGATAATTGTAGAGAGGAGAGGAGAGGAGAGGAAGAAATTAATAAAGGGTAGAGAGAAATGAAGATGAGAGTGTGTGAGTGGGGTAAGTGTTAGGCGAGCGAGACAATGTGAATCAGTCCCCCCTTGTTTTTTTTATAGGGCCATTGCTACCTTATTATTATTAAAAAAAAAACATTTCTCCAATCATTTTTTTTTTATGGGCAACAAGTGTGTGTGTGGTTAAATATCAACCCAAAAAAGTGCGATTAGGTCTTCGGCCGCATGAGCCATCTCCTAGGTCTTGGATATGCATTGGAAAAAAGCATTTTTATTAATATGGTTGTGCTTTAGTTTTAACTTGGAAAGAATATATTATTTTATATATCTCCAGGGATTTTAGTTCTGAGAATGGCTAGATTAGTGTGGTACGGATTTCCTTTTTCGGGGTCTTTTTGTTTCTCCATCTGGAGTTCTGGACAAGTCATCTGAATAAAAATGAAAGTTTTATTTATTTAAGCACTAAAAGTACAACTCATTCAGATGGATCATCTGGATGACTTTTGAAAATTTAGGTTTAATTTTAAAGTTCATTCAGCTGAACCAATTTGGATCATTTGAATGAAAATGGTTCATTCAAAATAGTATAATGTCCATTATATCTCTAATATAATTCACAAATTACAAAAATAATCGTAATATCATTTTGTCACACACGAGAAATGACAAAACTACAAAAACAGCGAAAACCTAAAAACTATTTCTTTTCCGCCAAAACTTCAAAAACGCATTCCCCCCCCCCTCAATTGCAAAAATGTGTGTTTTCCGTCAAAATTGCAAAAACGTGTTTTTCCGTGAAAACCGAAAAACGTGTTTTCCCGCGAAAACCAAAAAACGTGTTTTCATGCCAAAATCACAAAAAAAAAACATGTCTTCACGCCAACACCCTAAAACACATTTTTCCGCCAAAACCAAAAAAACATGTTTTTCCGCTAAAACCAAAAATCTCGTTTTCCCGCCAAAACCGAAAAATAAATTTTATCGCCAAAACTGAAAATCCCATTTTTCCGCCAAAACCGAAAATCCCGTTTTTTCCGCCAAAACCAAAAAATTTCGATTTTCCGCGAAAACCTCAAAAATGTGTTCCCGCCAAAAACGAAAAAAAAAACGTGTTTTCCCGCCAATAACAAAAGATCTCATTTTCTCGCTAAAACCAAAAAAATTGTTTTCCTACGAAAATCGCAAAAACGTGTTTCCCTCCAAAACTTTAAAAAACGTGTTTTCCCGCCAAAACTGCTAAAACGTGTTTTCTCGCCAAAACCGAAAATTTGTATTTTTCCGCCAAAACAGAAAACTCTCGTTTTCTCGCCAGAACCGGAAAATCTTGTTTTCCGCCAAAACCGAAAAATGTGTTTTCTCGCTAAACTGAAAATCTTGTTTTCCGCCCAAACCGCAAAAAGAAAACTCGTTAATTTTGAAATAATTCTAATGTAAATATATTAAACTAAATAATTAAATGTAATATAGTTAAAATTAATATCAAACATATGATTAAATCAACACAAGGGTAATTTGGTAATTTGTTTACTAAACTCATTTGAATGGAAATGAAAATAAAGAAACAAACATAAGATCCATTTAGATGATTCATCTAGATGAACTATACGGATGAATAAAAAAACAATCACAAAAATCTGAATAGATCATCTGAATAGATCATCTGAATAGATCATACAAATGAATAATTTGGATGGAGATGACAATTGGTGAAACAAACAGCCCCTTCATCTGTTGAAAGTGGGTTTCTACACCCTCATTGTAAGTGGCCTAAAACATCAAGTCATCATTTTGATCACGGCCTTGTGTCAATCATGCCTCCATGCTGATTTCCTCAACATGTTGACCGCATCACCACAGTGATCACGTCAATACTGAACTTGTCATACATGTTGACTCGTGATGGTTTGTTTATGATGGTTCGTCCATGAAAGTATGTCTATGGCAACTTGTCCTTAATATTAGTCAATGGAAGTTTCATCCATGGCGGCTTATCCAGACAGCTCATTCAGACTATAGGAAGGAAAAATATACCCACATAGACTGTTTGAGCAGCCATTTATAGAGTAAGAAGTTTGATAGAAAAAGAAGCACGTCCACGACAGCTCGTCCGCAACAATCTGCGCGCGACATCTCTTTGACATCCCATTCATGACTTGTCTATACATGAATAAGATAGAATACCTCGCAATAAAAGATCATCTACTCCAACATTGCGGCGAGTCACGCATAAAATTGGCCGATCAATTCATGCTGAACTAGTTTCTTGCAAGTTCATTGATCTCGCAAAATGCTCGATCAACGAACTGAGGGGGAACTTGTTGTTTGATACGGATTTGGCACCACTATCAACATGCTTCCTAATTTCAAACCTGCCAAATTAATAAATTGAAGTCGAAAAGAATAAGAAGTAAACAAAGAAAAGAAATTCACGAGAAAAAGAAAGACCTAGAAAGAAAAAAAAAAGACAATGAGATTACATAGAAGGAAAAAGAGAAATTCTGTATGATAGTCTTTTTCAAGTTTTTGTCACAAAAATAGCTTTCAAAAGAGAACCTGACCAAAATAAATTTTATTAAAGGGTCAAAATGTATTTTTACCATAGGATTAACTAATCCAGACTTAAGGTTTAGAATTAAGGGGTGGGGTTTTGGGGAAAATATTCAAATTTTAAAAAATAAAAAATAAATATTAAAATTTTCAAAATAAAAAAAAAAAGATTATTTTAATCATTTTATTTTTTGAATGCTATTTTGTGATAAAAACTTTAAAATTGCTATTTAAAAAAATTGCCAAAGGAAATATAAACAAAGAAAAACCTAGAAGGAGGCTCCTCGAAGTCTAAAGGATAATCTCAAATCATTTACAAACATCCCGGTACTTTTCTTCGATAAGTCGTGAACTCATTAAAACGGTTTTGATGACTTAAACACCTTTTTAATGAACTATGATTTGGTTTGATCCCCTATTCAAACAGTTTCTATGCAGTGTTTAACCGGGTTCTTGTATAACATAATAAAATATCTTTTATGTTCATTCATCGAATTATGGTCTCAATATGAAAACTTCTCCTAAACTTTAAATCAAAAGTCGTGCTTTTATGAAGTATGCCGATTTAATATTTAACTTTACTTAAGTGTATTTATGTGTTTCCTATTTTATAGAAAAAAGTTGATGTGCAGCATTATATACATTACTTAAAAACATTAAACAAAATATGATTAAAATTTTATAAATAGGCACGTTTCTTTAGCTTTCTTGCAAAAAAAAAAAAAAAAACCTTTTGGAAAACTGGACCCTTTGCCTATGTTTTATGTTTTATTTGCGTCGATCACGATTAGTCTATGAAGTCACCTTTTCTCTTTGTGATACACAAAAATCGTTGACATAATATTAACCATAGACACACACAGCTTTGGATGGATCTTATACGGTGTTTTATGTATATTAAAAAATTGTGAATCCGCGGGAACATATAATTTTTGGATAAATGAATATATGCGTACAAGAAATGATGCAAAACAAAAATTAACTCTTTGTAAATACTTTTAGACTAGGTGATTATCCACCAATTTTCGGTTATAAATATTGTATGAAAATATATATTATGTACATAATACAATCAATTTTGAATAATAATTAAAAATGTTTTTAATCTTTTCTACTCTAATTAGTTTGAAAATCAAAAGTCTCAGTAATATATTTCAGAAACGTGAGATTTAGTGATAATAATTATATTAATCTAAATCACTAAAATTTATACATGATGTTAATTAAATAATTAATAAACTAATGATCATTGAGCCAAAAGTCTATTTTAAAACATTTTAGAATCATCTCATTGTTTTATTTATCACCTAATTTAACTTTGATGCAAAATGATTCTCAGTTGCAATTTGCAAAGTTTTCATAAATTTGATGTAAAATAAATGATGAATATTTAATAATAATAACTACCGATGAAATTACAAATCCAATTATCACATTAACTTCTCCAACACAACACATATTATGCATCATCTCGTATTTGTCTTCTTCTGTCTCTTCTTTCTCTCATTATCTTTTTTTTTCTTTTTATCACATTTCACATGCATTGTTAATATCTTTATAATTTGCTTACATCGTTTTCTTTTGCCAAATATCTCTATTTTTCTAAATAGTAACACAAACCATATAAACAGTGAATCAAAAAATCCATCTTAAATTTTCTTTCAATCATCGCATTACATTGCATATTATATTATGGTTTTTTAACTTAGATGCAAAACATTTTATAATTGCAAAATTCTTACATGTTTTGTTGAATATAATCCGTCAAATCTAAGCTTTATATTGAACAACTAACATATATATTGTTGTGTGTAAATTGAAATAATCAAACATTTATATGGATATGTAATTACACATTACTTTTAATTCTTTTTGAATCAAATATATTAACATATTTCTATTGCAAATTTTTCATTACTCTCCAAATTTTCTAGTTTTCTATTATAAATGATTTATATACTCTTAAAAATAATTCTAAAATACTAATAAATTATTTTGTAAGCCATGATAAAAATTTATAAAACATGTATGAACTTAGAAGAAATTAACTGTTATACTTTTTTTTTGAAACACTTTTTAAAAGGGGTGTAACACGAGGAGCTTTAACTGTTATACTTATACACGAATATATTTTAATGTAAAATATAAATCATTATACTTATTTTTATATAAAAATTGTGTTCATTATATTATATATGTTACAAATATAAAAAAGAATTGATCAAAGTAAGTAAGTAAGTAAGATTTTTATGTATATATAGTGTGGTAGTGGATAACATTATGAGAATAATGAATATGATAATCGAACCTTTGATCTTCCTTCTTTCAGGCAATGGGTCCTCGCCGATTGTCTTTTTTTTTCCTCTTATTGATAGAACAGCAACTGAAATAGATTGTAATAAGGCTTGGAGATCGTACCCAACACCTTTCAAAATATTCAGACCATGTAATGAAATAGATCGAAGGGACATCAGAACCTCACAAAGATATTCAGGTTCGAGATCCGATTATAGAAAAAAAAAGGGTAAACGACTTATTTCCCCACCAGAAGTATCATATAGTAATAGTTCCACACGATATTTCACCCTCGTCCTAATTCCCCATGTATTGAATTTAAAGACGTATATCCCCACCCTTCGAAAGTTAGAAACATATTTACACATGATATTTAAGTTTTAAACTCAATCCCACATAAACCGTAATTTAATTTGGTTTAGTGTTTACCAAATTACTTATAACCAATTATAAATGAAGTTAACCAAATTATGATTCATTTAAAATGGGTAAATCAAAATTACATAAAACCAAAATCTAAACCAAAATTAAAAATTAAAAATCCCAAATCTTTATCTTCATCTTCCCTGATTACTCTATTCTTCAACTAACAGTCATCATCATCACATCAATTTCTCAACTCTCTCACTTCAATTTCTTTTGAAGATGACCCCAATGACCCTGACGAAGAGGATTCTTTGTGAAGACGGCACCGGTAATGCCAACACAGTGGGATTCTTGTCTGGTATCTCCATTAACGCCACGGCGAGAGGCGGAAGAAGAGAGAGAGAGAGAGAGAGAGAGAGAGAGAGAGAGAGAGAGAGAGAAACCTTTGAACTTGAAGCTATAAGGGATGATGAAGGATATTCATAATTAAGTTTGTTATGTGTGTTTCTCCATCAGATTCTTCTAAAGACCAGAGATTACAGTTTTTAGTAAATACTTATTAGTTTTGCTTCATCAGATTCTTCTAAATATTTGTCCGACTGGTGACCATTCTGGAAACAAAAGGAACGAATATGAAAGTAATGTAGAGGAATAGAATTGCAGGAACGAAAAGGAATGGTTGTTCCATCCCATATTTAACAAGGAATTAATTTGTTCTTTATTTCTCTACAAAAAAAAGGAATGGTAGGGAATGAGAAGGAAAAATTATTTCTTATGAATGGTGATTTTTTTAAGGAATGTTAGGGAATGCATTTGTCCACCGTCGTTCCTCGGTCACCATTCATACCCTTATTAGTTTTGCTTTTCTCTCTGAAGTAAAAAAAAAAGTTATTAACACCTTTAACAGTTATTGATATATGTCAAAATGCAGTCAGCCTTATATTTCTACAAATTGGATTTATGCTTGGGGTCAGATCAACAAATGAAGATTATTTTCAGCCCAACCAGTTGTTCACAATCCATAAATTGGGCATCAAACTTCTTGCACTTTACATAAGGTTAGTATCGTGAGATTGAAGAAATTGTGTTAATCTTTGTACTGTTAGCAGTTTAGATCGTTTTGGTGGTTAATAAACTTAAGAATAGAAAATAATTATAAATATATGAAAGCAACAAAATATTAGAACTAGCTCATCCTATAAAAAAATAACAAAATAAGTGAGCATAAATGTAAAGTCAAGTTAGTTCTCTATCCAGTAATCAAATTGTATTACCCTCATTCTGAAAGACTGAATCTCTTAAACATCAATAGGCTCAAAGAATTTATTTTGAAAAATAACGTGCTTGATTCCACCTTATCATGATACAGAAAACATATGTTAAAATCACCTAATACTGTTTTTAAGAATTAAAACTTTAGTTACTAACACCCCAATCAATTTGCCAAAACTGTAAACACACATAGAACAACAGTTGCATCAGTTGAGTTCCAGAAATTATGTAAAAAAACTTGAGCAGATAAGTTTGTAGTCTTGTCTATTATATTATGGTTTTCTTTATGTCTCATTTGTGAGTTTACAGTTAAGGAGTGGAGTTTTGGGGATAAGAATTCATCAGATAAGACACTTACCAATAGTAGACCTTGATAATGTCTCCTTTGTGAGTCTGAACATCACATTTCCGAGGCTTGAATTGTAAAAATGAATATTTCATTACTGAGTCACCTTCCAATCACGCAGATTGAGAGATCAAGTTAACCATGGAAGTTGATACCAGTTGCCTCCAAAATTTAACGACACAAAAGAGCTTTTTTAGCATACCGTGTCACCAATCTTCAATTCTATCATATCAGCTGACTTCTTGCATAAACTCTGAAGATGAGAAACAACAACATAAAGAAAAGGAGATCAGATCGATTGATGGCAAAGGTATGGGTTTCTGGAAAACAGAGAAGACCAATGAGATTAAATCAGAATGCCTATACCTGAGGTTAGAACAGCAAGCAGAACTAAAAACTCCACAGATTTCATGGCGGCTGCAAGGGCTAATCATCTCTTCGTTCTTTCATTGATTATACGGTACATTTGCGGTAAGTTTTGGTTCAACAACTGTGAAAAGAAAGGATTCAACAAACAAGTTTAAAATATCTCATTCAAAAGATCTTTTAATGAAAGTCTATACGTGACACTCATGTAAATATAATACCCTTTGAAGGGTTACTCTGATATTTTGTTTCTCTTTTAACTAGATTTTTCAACCGCGCTACGCGCGGATAAGATATTATATGTATTTCTCAATTCTAAAAAATAAAATATAATATTGTATTACATTATTTAAAGAATATAAAATAAGACTACATAACATAAATATATTTTTAAAATTTGTTTTGTGGAAATCATTATGTTGTTTGATTGTTGTACTTGATTCACATATTTGCATAGTTATTTGTGATAGATGAATAACTATATTTTTATTATCAGTAAATAATATATATTTATTATATAATATAAGAAAAATAATATTATTAACTTTTAAAACAAACTTGTCTTATGTGGGGACTCAGTTATAGACATATCATATTCGAATGAGACATTTTTACAGTTATCAATCTTCTTAACAGTCAAGAAACAAATTTGAATATCAAAACAATATCTCATACGATCTCTTTGTGGAATAACTGCTCTGAAGAAATTGAATTTAGGCATCAAAAAGGACTGGAAATGGATGTGCAGATGTGTTATCTAAGTCAGCTTTACAAAGTCCTATTCATAGTTCATATATTATTTATGTCCATCCTATTTTTTTGTCCATCCTTTCTAAACATCTTAAAATAACTGATGCTAATTAATAATAAATTTTTGGCTGGCAAAAAAAAAATTAAATTTGTCTAATTATCGCTTAATTTGTCTAACTAATATATATGTATTTCTAAATTCTAAAAAATAATGTATAATATTGTATTATATTATTTAAAGAATATAAAATAAGATTACATAACATAAATATATTTTTTAAATTTTCTTTGTGGAAATCATTATGTTGTTTGATTGTTGTACTTGATTCACATATTTGCATATATATTTGTGATAGATTAATAACTATATTTTTATATCAGTAAATAATATATATTTATTATATAATATAAGAAAAATTAAATTATTTACTTTTTAAACAAAGTTGTCTCATGTCGGGGATTCGGTTATAGACATATAATATTCGAAGGAGACATTTTTACAGTTATCAATCTTCTTAACAGTCAAGAAAAAAATCTGAATATCAAAACAATATCTTATACGATCTCTTTGTGGAATAACTGTTCTGAAGAAATTTAATTTAGGCATAAAAATGATTGGAAATGATGTGCAGATGTGTTATCTAAGTCAACTTTACAAAGTACTACTATTCGTAGTTCATATATCATTTAATTCCATTCTTTTTTAAACATCTTGAAATAACTGATGTTAATTAATAATAAACTTTTGGCTGGCAAAAAAAATAAAATTTGTCTAATTATCGGTTACTATTTTATTAATATTATCTAAGAAGCTTTCAATTGATATATCATAGTTTAATTTTTATTAGTTTTTTTGTTAATTTTACGAAAAAATAAATGAGATGACGTGGCAACAAAGTTTGTGATTATATATTTAGTGATTCTTGTATATGTGTTCAAGAAAGTTTCAATGGCTTAGTGGTTTCTGCACTATATTTATGTCATACTAACCCGGGTTCGATCCTTGCCTTTGCATTGTTTTTTCATTTTTTACGAAAAAATAAATGAGATGACGTGGCAACTTCGGACTCTCTGATTGGACAATTTTTTGTGCCTACGTGGACACTCTAAGAGGAGCTTATATTCTCCTTTTAGTATAATATAGATAATAAGAAGATAACCTGGCTTGATTTTATATTTGCTTCCCTATGAAAAGTTCACTTGAGAGTGTATCATGCATGTAGCATCAATATGAGTAATTAGTTAGGTTTTATCTCATTTCTTTATTTTTATTTATTTTTAAATCATCAAATCTTATCAATTATGATGTAGCTTTAGTTTCAAAAGTAAAGAATACATCAAAATACTACTAATTTTATCAGTCATTATTTAACTTTATTTCTAAAGAATTTGAAAAAATAACGAAAACAATTTTATACATAAGAATAAAATTCTATATTTTTACTATTTATGGCATAGAATCTGTAAAATGAAAAATATTTATAATATCAAATAAACTAGATAATTATAGGTACAATTTATTACTATTTAGGTATTAATTTTTACAATAATTAAAAAAATTATACATAAATTTTATTCATTTTTGATTTTTATAAACTATTAAATTTTTAAAATAACACAATGTCATTTATATATTATATTAAATACTATTAAAGTTTTGATAATTTATATTTTCTTATGATTATAGAGTATTTTAATTGACATAATCATCAACATACCACAATTATTTGCAACCCCTATTTACGGGTTGATTCATGGTGAATGTGGAGGAGATAGTTATACTCTCCTAGTCTGAGAATGAAAATTTTATTCTTGAGTTCTTCCAAAATCCTAGTTACTACAGCCTGAATTTGACCATGCATGTTATTATTGCTATTATATTTATTGATTCACAAATTCGTTGATTATGCTCATATTATTTGGAGTTGTACTAAGCAAATTTGTGTAATTAACCATCTAAAATACAGAAGGAAACTGTAAAAAAGAACAAAAATGAAAAAAGGAAGGGGAGGACCACGTAAGAAAAAGGAGTGAAAAAGTATGATTGTCCGAAAGAGAGTTGCAGGTGTTACATGAAGAGGGTGAGACTGCAAGTCCTAGCTTACTAGCTGTGACAGTCTTGGAGTAGTAGTGTGGTCCTTCTCTCACCTGATCCCTTCTCTCTCTCCTCATCACTCACTCACTTACTCTACTTTTTTGGGTGTTCTGTTCTCACTCATAAGTAGTATGCAAATCCTAAATATGAAAAAAAATCCTCGATATCTTTGGTGCCCCATCATAAAAACTTAAATTAATCAGTCCCCGATTCAAATTTGTACTCTATACTTTCATGTATTTTATGCGGATGAAACATTTTTCGTTTGAAACGAAAGGGAAATCCTCCTCCACAGGAATCTTTAACAATTTTCGAATTACTTATCATGATTTAGAACCCTGATTTCAAACAAGGTCACGTTTATTTATTGTACAATTGTTTTTGATGTGAATAAATTTTGACATTCATGATTCATAAAAAGAAATCCTCAGCGTTGGTGCAAAACTCGGATATTCTTGGCTTCTTGCTTATTTAATACGGTTACGATGGCCAATCGTAAGTACAATATAGTGGAAAGATTCAAATTCCTGTCTCTTAATTCCGGTATGAATCATCCATCCACAAGATTATTATGGACTGCAGTATTGTTATATGGTTGCATATCTCATGATTAAATTTAAGTGGGATCATAATCCACAGTAGTTGTGCCAACCGGTCCAAAATCACGACAAAACAAATATGTTGGTGGCTAGTGTCGACTATGATTAGTTTTGATTCGGAATGACCAATTCTCCGTTTCATGATGTATTAGATAAACATAGGTGATAGTCAGCACTCTGTGCGGAGTTAAATACTTAAAATAAAGAAATGTTTGCAATTTAAAACAACTATGTATTTTCAATTTCTTTTTTTTCTTCTACGTGTGAAAACATGTTTCAAATTTAATAAAGTATAGACATGACACAAAAAGTTAAATATTTTTTTTTTTTTTTTTTTTTTTAGTAATTTGATGGTGGTAATCGTTTAAAATTTGAGTTTACATTTTCGTTAACCTCATCATAATTGATTTTACGTATATAAAAACATAATATAATTTTACATTCAATTTTATATAGAAAATTTTATATATTCTTAAAACTATGCTAAGCCAAAAATGAATTCAAATGGGCTGAACTAAACATATAACCTTCTCTTTCGGATCTTCAATGGAGATAATCAAAATAATTCTCTCGCGGCAAAACGAAGAAAAAAGGAGAAATAGAATTATGCAGCCAAATTTAGCTCAAACTATTCTGTAAAATTATATATACATATATGTATATAATTTGTTGAAATCCCTCTGGCTTCATATTTCTTTTCCAATCTTCATTTCAATAAATATAATTATGTATTAAGATCTCATTAATTAAGATCTTAATAATATTTCAATGCAAATTTTGAAACTAACATATTTTATATTTTTGTATGGTATATAATTTAATTAAATGATATTAAAAATATATAATATAAATATCTATTAAATGAAATTTTATATTCATACGATTTATGATTATTTGTATTTTGTTTAAACAAAAAAGTTAAATCACTGATCACAAAATTTTTAATGTGAGACTTTTACCATTTTAGTATTTATAGTCGTTTTAAAAATTTCAAAATCAGAAAAAATCATTTTTTTAATTATATGGTTAATGAGATTGTTTAATTTCTTTTAATGGTATAATTTAAAAAAAAAGAAACGAAGATGCAAAAATTGTTATCAAATATGTATTATTCTTAATCATTAATTGACATTTATATGTTAATCACACTAGGTAATTTCATAGCTTTTATTTAAGTAAAAATGAAGGATATTATTTTTTATACTACTAATTAAATTGATAGTTAGTTTAATAAAATGTATAATCAATATTTAGATGTACCAACTTTTTTGTCTAATGATTTTAAGAATGTTTTGTTGTAATGCTTCTTAGTTCATATATAAAAGATATATGTATGTATATATTTATATATATAATTTATTTATTTTGTATAGGTCGGCGCGAACATACCTTTATATCAAGCTTACAACTTACGATAACTCTGTAAGATATATTAACAATATAGATAACGGTTGGAGTGGAGGGACCTTTGTTAGAATTATAATGTTCTACATAAATGATGATATGGTTAACAAGGAAGAGTTTTTCTGTTAAAAAATTAACAAGGAAGATTAAGCATGTAATATTTAGGAACTGAAAAAGAGATGAAAAAGTAGAAGACATGCATATCCAACTTAGATCACAAAGGACCCTAATAATTATTTATGTGATAGCAACACTTGCATGTCCCATTTGCAAAACCCTAGGGTAGAAAAAACAATTTGTGGAAGCCTCAGGAGAGGCCTATCGCCATTACATTTCATCTATAAATGGGGGACCAATACCAGCTATCTATCAATTTTCTTACATTTATATTCAAACAATTAGTGTAAAACTTCTCAAAACCTAATGTCCAAAGCAGCTGGACCATAGAACTAGCAATGTCTCCGATTGTCCTTAAAAGTATAAAATCTATTCTCTTTTTAGTTACTTGTTGTTTCCTCTGTGCGTTTAAGTGAGGATCACAAGTCCATCAAGGACCATCTTGAAACTGCAAACTATTCAGGAAAGATTCTTTATCAAGAGACAATGATTCGCTAGATGTGTCTTTCCACATTTAATTCATTGTTGACAAAGTACTACCCTTGTTTCTTTTAAGACGCTACATATATGTTAGATTATGAGAACCTAATCAAATACAACCGTTTCATCATATTATTCGAACAGACGCTACATATATGTACACAGTGCTTTTTTGGTCAAAAGAGTAAAACATAATTTACACTTAACACGTTACACGTCCTACCATTATGTGTGTTATTTCCAGGTTATTAATTCAAGAGATGAAGTCATAACTTCTCTTTGAAATACTTCTAAAGATTTACGATAAGTTTGTCAATTTTCAAGCAGCGAGAAAATGACAAAATAATTTGTTGACAAAAAAAAAAAGACAAAATAATTTTCTATCTCTTCCACCTATGGGTTGTATTTAGTGGTTAATTTTACGAATGTAATGACTAACTTTACAGATTTATGTCTATTTTTATTTTCAGTATTTAGATATACACAGAAAAGCTCCAAAATTCATTGATTTCTTAAAATATTAGGAGTTTGTCTTTTCTAACATGAATTAATTTCACAGTAATAGGGTTCTAGGCTAGTAGTGTTTCAAAAAAGAAAAAAAAAGGTTCTAGGCTAGTAGCCCTAGCCTCTCCTTTCACTCAGGAAATGTCCCTCTCATCTCTCTCTTTTATCACACACACACACACAAACACAAACCACAAACCACAAACCAGAACACTTTTTCTCTGGTTTAATTAAAAGTTTAAAACCCCTTAATAAGCCCACACTATCTTTTTAAGGTCACGAGACCCACTTTGTTCATTTAGTTTCAACACGCAGAGAGAGATTTGGGAGGATTTGTGGCAGATAAACTGATAGAAAACTTTCGAACCTCTCTTTCTTTATTTTTTATTACTCTCTACGTTTTTATCTTCCTTTTGTGGTGCAGCCTCCAACTGAAAGTCCTCTATAATATATACTGTCAACTATTATAGCTCTTCGAGAGAAGTCTTATCTCACGCAAATCTCTTATTTCCCACTATGTATATGTCCCACAAGACACAAGACCACTTTCTTCATTATATCTTCCAATTTCCTAATCTTTAAACTCATACTTATCTTTATTGATTTTTTTTGGCAGGAGGCATGAGGAGAACTACTTAGACCTCAACAATCTGCCAGATGATTTTACTAAAGATAGCAATAAGCAAGCGCTGGAGGAAGGTTCTTCCTCTGGTATGCTTACCATTGAAAACCCTAATTGCTTTTTCGTTATATGTAGCATGGAGATCCTATCATTAAAAAGGAAAAAAGTGGATATATACTTATATAATCGTATTGGTATTGTTGTGTGTTTATGGTAAAGTTTTGATTCCAAATGACTAATTTGATGGGGAAGTTGTTAATGTGTGGGATTTTTTTATATTGATAATTAGGTCAAAGAAAGAAGAAAGGAAGTAAAGAAGGGGAAGATGAGAGCGGGAAGGTGTACGAATGTCGATTTTGTTCACTCAAGTTCTGCAAATCCCAAGCCCTTGGTGGCCACATGAATCGCCACCGACAAGGCATGTTTACTTAACTTTGTTATAATCCACATTTCATATTCACACTTTATAGTTCGTGCAAATAAACCCATATTTCAAAATCTTGTCTTTAATAAATGATGATTGATGTCACATCCATGTTTCAACTACAACTTAGTTCCAATAGATAGTAGCTAATTGCATTTAAGACTTAACTAGATCCTGACCCGTGCCTCCGCACGGATATTTATTTTTAATTTTTGTAAACGTTTAAAAACTAAATACATACATTATTATACTAATTAAATTAGAAGATGCTAATTAAATAAATATAACTGAGTTAGTTTTATTATTCTGAAAAATTTAAACCATGTTGATCAATTTTATTTTTAATAAACCAATAAATTAATCTGACTATTATATAGTTTTTTATGGATTGCAAAATTAACTTTTTGATTTTTTTAATAAATGAATGATTGCATATCTTATAAATTTATTAGGTAGTTAAATATTAGGCAATTTCTTAACAATTTTTATGGAAGTTGCTATTTATAAGGTAGTGGCATAGGTAAGTAATATTTGTGGAAAACTAAGAATTAAGATTTATTTGTACTTCAGTTTTAATAGTTTAGATTTGATGTCCTTTTGGTTGAATAAACTTTAAGAGAGGGAGACCGAGACATTAAATCAAGCTCGTCAATTGGTCTACCGTAACGATACCTTAGCCCCACCTGGAATTACACCTTTCGGGTACGCTTATTTATCTTAAAACTTCAAATAATAATATAACAGTTACGAAAGTTTCTTGTTATAATGATCAATCATATGAATGAAGTGATAAAAAATGGATTTATTGGCAGATATCATACCGCAGATCCAACAATATACCGGTCGGTTTACTCATCACCAATGGTATATGCCGAAAGCTCCTCAACAACCTTGGTTCCCCAACCACTTCAACCGCCATATCCATACTCTTCAAACCAATACTCTCACAACCAGACCAACGATTACTACTTAAGCAGAACATTTCGAGGCAGCAAAAGCATCTCTCCAAACCCTAATCTCTCTATCACTACAAACGTTAATAACATGTCCGATTGTCCCCTGAAATCGAGCTACACTTGCGTTGGTGCACCCATTGGTCAGACAGGCCATTGCCCTAGCCGTGGCTCTTTAACATCCGTACGCCCCCGCTTGAACCGCCACTAACTCGTGATGGTGATGCTTCACGGCAGCGTTTGGATCACTCTCTTCAGCGGTTTCAAGATCATCACTCACTCTGAACTTTAACATATTTTCTTTGCTTTTCTTGTCATCTTCCTTTTTACTTTTTTGGGTATTTTCTTGTTCTCTTATTTTGTTTGGTCGTCGAGAAAGTAGGGGATCTTGAAATGTCTAAACACCATGGATCAGACATGTGTTAACCAAATGGCCCGCTTGTTGTGTTTATTTTTGTTATTTTCGACGTTCTAGTTGAAATATTACTATGATCTAATTAATGATATGTTGTGCTCGATAGTAACGGGGGTGAGGATAAATACAAATTATGAAAAGTCGGAGATACCAAATGATGTTAAAACACAATTCATTTAAAGAGTAAGTTAACAATAAGAGGAACCCTCGTTTGGGGTGTGTGCTATTGAATATAAATTAAAATGTTTAACACTGTTTCCATTTATGGATACACAAGGGAAGTGATGAGAGAGAGAGAGAGAGAGAGAGAGAGAGAGAGAGAGAGAGAGAGAGAGAGAGAGAGAGAGAGAGAGAGAGAGAGAGAGAGAGAGAGAGAGAGAGGATACAATGTGTACTGATATTGGAACAGCCTTTATCTGAGCTCAGCTACAACTCTTCAGCTACTGTAGCCTGAAGCTAGCTATGAGGCTTGGGGATTGGAGGGAATTGGTTTGTGGGTTTTGGTTGGTTTGTTCCAAATAAAAATGATGAAGGAAGTTCTAAATATATGTATATAACATTTTATTATATATAGTAATAAACGTAACTATATACAATGGTTTCAAGATTCAACACCCTCCACTTCATCTTTTAACACTCAATGTCATATTCTCTTTCTTACACATCATCATTTAACACACATTCAATTTTTATTTACTACAATAGTCTTGTTGTATAAAATTCAACACTCTATTTTATTAATTAATAATTTTTTTTCTATATCCAAATTAAATAAACCTAATATCTATTTATAGATAATTTAAAAAGATAAATTTTAATATAAGAAATAAAAATAAATTATTTAATATATAATGAAATTAATTAGTTTTAAATAAGTAAGAGAATATCAAAATATCAAAAATCTTTAGAAAGTGACATGTGTCGTCGGTGGTCTCCACTTTCTTCTTATTCAACATGTTGAATCTTTTCAATACCAATTAATCGACATCATCAAATTTTATTTTTCAACATCCTCATTGTAAGGATTCAACTGTTGAATTTTTTATTCAACACCCACATTGTAGCAGAAAGTAACTAGATCCAGGTGAAGACCGTTAGATTCCCGCTAAATTCCCCTAACTAGTAGAAGTTTCCCTTTACGTTTTCTAGTGCATTCTAGTTTCTCTCAACTACTACTTCCATCTTTTTATCTTTTAATATCTGTTAAGTTAAAATAATAAATGTATTTTCAATACAGCTCAGAATTTTTTATTTTCATCTTAAAAATCTCCAATTTTGCAGAATCTTACGTTTATTATTAGTATTTATTTATGCAATTGCAATAAAAGAAGACATTTTACAAACCATGAAGGAACAGATACAGACGATATATAGTAAAGTATGTGCAAATTGTATAACAAAAGAATTATGTATTCATCACATCGATCGTGTACGTGTCCTTGTTTGAAGAAATTATATGATTATTTACCAAGTTGATGATTTGATTTCTAAAAGTAACATGAATTAACTAATACGAAAATGCTTATATTTTGAGACATTTTATACGTAGTCAGTGGGCTATATGCTTACACTGGAGAGATAAATGGCGTCGACCATATCTATCGCTTCTTCTTTAATTATTGGGACAATTAGCTAGATATCCTAAAATGAGGTCATAAAATGATTTCGATCTATTGAGTGACATAAAAGATTCAAGTTGTATCTCTTTGGTTTGAAATAGACGAAAATGTCTTCGATGCTACTTGCGACTTTCTTTCCCATCTGACACTAAACTCTGCGACTTGCAGTCTTTGTCTTCTGACAAAAGTTTCTGACGCACGACAGGTGAAACATAATAGTGTCAAAGCTATAGAGATGTAATTAGGATAGATTTGTAGTTAGTCTTTTTCTCTACATTTTTTCTTTTATTTGTGAGTTAATTTTATGGTTTTTTATCATATTAATAGAAATCTAGTTTTCTTTCTCATCTCTTTCATTTATCATTCAAGCTTATAGAAAAAAAAAATCAGACTAATTTTACAGTTTTATATAAAGATCAAAAAAACATTGATGATTTTTTTACGAAGATTCCAAAAGATTCATTGTTTTTGTAAAAAACCATAAAAAATAAAACGAAGATCGTAGATTTAAAGTAGTAATTTTATGGAAAAAAATATGTTAATTGATAAATGGTTTTCAAGATTACAAAATAGTTGTCATTAGCTGATACATGAATTGTTAACCAGTACATGATTGTTAACAAATAAAATATTTGATACATAATTTGTTAGCTATTACATAGTTTGTTATATGATACATTGCTTTCTACCAAATGAGTGACCACTACTTTGTAGCCAAGTTTGTAGCAACTAACAAACCATATATTCGTTAACAAATCATGTATCAGTTAACAAACCAAACCATATATCAGTTAACAAACCATGTATCGGTTAACAAATAATGTATTGGTTAACATCACTTATTTAATAACATTTTGTAATATTTTGTTGCAGTTAACAAACTTGTATCATTTAATAACACTTTCGTAGCAGCTAACCAGAAATATATCTCGATCAGCAATTTTCTAACCATAACCACCAAGATGGAGAATTTGAAAGCCTTTGTTGTGTTCCAGGAACTCATCTGAGACAATGATTCACTCATCTGGAACTCATCAGCTAACACTGCATATATCAATTAAAAAATCATTTATCAATTAGTAATTCATTTATAAAAAAATATATTAACTTACAAATCATGTATCCACTCATTTATCAGTTAACAAATCATGTATCAATACAATGTATAAACTGACAAACAATTTATCAAATAATTTATTAATTAACAAATCATATATCAGTTAATGAAAAGTTTATTTGTATATTCTCAATTATTTATTTTATTAAGTAACAATGTCTTATTATAATAATAACTTACGAAATATGCTTTTCAAAGAGTAGAAAATGAAAAAAATTGATAAAACTAAACATAAAATGGTATCAGATAACTAAGTAAAAACTTGGTTAACATAATTGTTATCAAAATACATATAAGCTAACAAACAATGTATCATCTAACAAAACATGTATTCGCTACTTACGGCTTATTTTGGGACGGGTTCGTCCGCCGGATGAACAAGAAAAAAATCAAACAAACCATGATGACGTTCTCTTCTAACTTAGAAATCAAAGTCAGTAAAGAGAAATATGATTAACAACAATGTTCTCTTTTTTGTTCCTATGAGATACAGTATTAAAGAGAGAGAGAGAGAGAAAGAGAGCTAGAGCTTACTATAAGAGGAAAGAGAGATAGCTAGAATCTAGTAGACTGATACACTGACACACTGACTGACACACTGATACAACCGTCTGTGAGTGGGTTGATAGGATTGCAGGGGAAGTAGACTCGTAGGTTTGTAGGGCCAAAACGGGAATATATAATTATCTTCTTCGGTTGAGGTAGGAGTTTAATATGGTGGTCTAAAAGGGATACAATCACATATTATCTCTTAATTTTTTGGGGCTGTAAAAGCTAAACTATTGCTACACATAGACCTATATATATAGAGAGTGAGAAAGAGATAGGTGAGCTATGTGCGAATCTCTAACGTGATCTGCCGAACTAAAAAAAGGGTGAAGCCTCGAGATAGAAAAATATTCCTTAAAAGTACAAAACTATTTTTCATTTGCTAATAAAATACACAAATTATTATGAATTTCAGTTTAATATACGAATTAATTTTTATTGCCTATTAAATATACAAACTTTTGAAATACGTAGATTTTACACATCGTTATAGATGGCATCAACTATGTTTAACGGTAGTGGTGAGTGTTTAGTTAAACATGTGGTTAAACTATGAAAGGCAAATTCTTTAAAAATACACGTACTAATTTTCATTCGCTGATAAACTACACGAACTATTTTGGATCCCCGTTTAATACACGAACTAAATTTTGTATTCCATTAAATATACAAACTTTTGAAATTTACAGATTTTACACATTGATTTAGACGACTTCAACTATGTTTTAACATGAATTACAGAGTTTAGAATTTTTCCAACCTCTCTTATTCTTCAAACTTGGTTCTTTTTCTTGTTCTTCTTATTCGCTTTGATTTCCCTATATATCGTTTTGAAATGGAAACTATTTTCATGACGAGAAAAAAGATGAAGAAAACTAGATAATTTTAAACGAGTATCAGATTTTAGAATTATATTAGTGTTATGTGTTTCTGATTCTTATATTTGTTTTGGTTGCAGCGATAATGAGTCAGCCAAGGTTAATTTACATTATGGAAGCGTAATGAAGAAAAAAACTAACAACATAATCTATCGGGGAGTTTTTAAGAAATTTTTTTCTTCACAGTTTAAAAACGTTTTTAATAAAATACTAACATAGTCTTTACTTTTGTTAAACATAGTTGACGTCTTATAGATCTTATTAAACATAGTTGACCTCGTATAAATAGATAGACGCTTAGATACAAAATTTGTAATAATTGATTTTTTTGATAGGCACTTAGTGCAAAAAATGAAGTTATTAAACTCTTAAAACGTGGTGTGAATTCATTGTAGTTTGGTTGACAAGTTCAATTGGCTAATAATTTAACCAATATTTTATAATTCAATGTAGATTTGTTATTCAAATAATGATATTGACAATCATTTGGAAGACAGCTTTATTAGCTGAATGTTAATCTAACCATATGAATATTTATTTGTTTTAGGTAATTTAATTTAACACAACGATGAGAAAAAGTTAAATAAGGACATCTATACTATTAAAGCAGGATTCTATTGTCTTTTTTACTTTAGCATGCCCTTTTCTTTACTAACATTACATGTTTCATTAAGGACAATCAAGTAATATTAATAACAATTTTATATTAGATCATTTTTTTCGGATCCAGCCCACATCAGATATCTCTTGGGTCATTTGGGCCGATTAAGAAATCAGATCCAATTCTCACATTTTTTTTCCATTTGGGCCATTGAGTCCAAGTTCAAAGAATTGTTTTTCAACTATTCTTAATTATTATTTTTTTCTTTTCTTAATATAATTTAAGCATTCATAAAAAATTAATTTTTTTCATTGAAAAGTATAAATCTTTATTAAAAGTATATAATTTTTTATTAAAATATTAACCACATAATAAAATTAATTTATCAAAGTTATACCAACTTAATTCATTACATAAATAAAGTTTAAGTTTTTAAACATAAATAGTCATATAAAATAAAATATGATAAATAAAAATAAAAAGTTTAAGTCTTTTATAAAATAAAACACAAATATATGAAAATATGATATTTACTAAATATTTGTCAATTAAATAAATCCGCGCTTTGAAAGCGCGGATCAAAATCTAGTAGTAAAGTTAGATAAAGAAACAGTTACTTTTATGTCATTACTTTTGTGTCATACACAAAGGTATAGTATAAACGCTATATTAATTGGGCTGTCCTAGAGAGTTCAATGTCATATTATGTAAATTTTCTAGTAATTAAAGGTTGTTAACATATTGAACTTGAGAGTACTTAATAGAGTGACACGTCGGCTGGTTTCTTTGTAATTACTTACAAAACAAAGGTTACTCTTATTTGAATGTATTAGGAGTTAGCAGGCGCTACGCGCAGGGCTATTTTTATTTTTAAATGTTAACTATATAGCTATTTTGATTATGGATTGACTTTGGGTTCAAGGTTAAATAAAACCAGATTAAACCGAACTAAAACCAAACCAAACCAAATTAATTTTTGGATTGACTTTGGTTCAAGTTTTCTTAGACCCAAATAATCCAAACCAAACCAAACCCGTAACTAAACCTAATGCCCTACAAAATGTTGACTCAGCCTTGTTTTCTTTTTCAAGGCTGACTTGACTAAGTTCTAAAAAAATTAAAATTTACAAACTCGTATAATACTAATATGAAATTTGCATTTGGCAATAATTTGTGTCTAAGTTCTTGAGTGTCTTTGAGATTAGTTGTTTCCAGCTATTTAACCTAAATATCATAATTCAAACTACTAATGTATTCTGGTGTTTTTAGAATAATGGGGAAAATCTAGAGACATGTAATATGGATTCTCAGTATTATTAACTCGAAATCAAATCAATTTGTTTTGAACAAATGGAGAGCAAAGCAAAAAAAAAACTAGGAAAATATGGGGAAAGACAACATTTGCAATAGTCTTATACTCCAAATTTGTAAGATATGAAAGATTCAAACCCTCTATCAAGTTCTTATATATTAACTAATACATTTATATTTATTATTTAAAATAATTCCAAAATTATTGTACAACAATATTTTTACTTCTTAAGTTTGGCTATACTATATCATTGTGTAGTTGATTCATTGATTTCATAAGATTTAGCATGAAATATTCTCTAATTTCACTGTGCCTGCTTTCAGTTAAAAAAATTCACCATAAAACAATTAAGAAAAAAATAATATTTTCCATAGAAATTTCCACCCGTCACAAATGAACAAGAACCAGAGAAGAATTTCTTTTCATATATCAATTTTCTGTGTATTTCAACTTTTAACTAAAAAAGCTAAAACCTAAAAAAGAGTTAAAATCTCTTACTTCTATATTTGCCAAGAATTAAAATCCTAGTAAAGTATAAAAGAATCTATATATTTGGCAAATAAAGAAACAGAATCAAAAGGATATATGAAATCCAACTTAGATAGAATTTTCTAAAATATTACATCCTTTCACAAAAGCCATCAAATAAAGGATTCGCCTCACATAGTCGGCGCCACCAGCTCGGCTTGGGAGCTCGGCTTACCAGTCCAAATGCTCGGCCTAGGTGCTTGGCCCATAAAGCACGGCTCAGCCCATTAGGTCAAACAAACTTAGGGCGAACATATGAAAATGTTTATCTATAAAAGGAGGACAAGAGCAACTAAGGAGGAGATCTAAATCTTATTTTTTCTTGTGACATATTCTGATGACTATAAATTTTTTATCAGTTTCAGTTTTGAAAAACTCTTTTCCGCAAAATGCTAATAGTTTCGTATGAGAACATATTGTTGCTTTTATCCACAATTTTCTTATTTTTTGTCCTTAGAAAGCTTTTCTTGTTTTATAACTTTTCTTTGGCTGTTGTTGCTGCATTGAGATGAATATATAAGATGGTCGAATAAAAATTCAGAGATGGACACTCTAGAATGTTTCTCCTTCTTCAATGTGATTTTTGTAGTTTTTCTTCCTGGTTATTATAATTTGATGGTTGTGAGATTAAAAAAAAAAGCCACTTGATGGTCAAACTCTTTAATTGAGTAGAAAAGATCCAAAGATATCATAGATATAATGAAATTTTTTTCTAGATTTTTATATATCTTTAGATGATTCTATTATTTAGAATTTAGGTTCCATAAGTGTATGTATTTCAACCTTTATGATTACTAGGTGAACCCCTGCATATACATGTGGGTTTTCAATAAATTTTATATCTCCATCTCAATGCAGTACAACAACAAAAGAAAAGTTTTAAAACAACAATAGCTTTCTAAGGACAAACAAAATAAGAAAATTGTGGATAAAAGCAACAATATATTCTCATACGAAACTGTTAGCATTTTGTGGAAAAGAGTTTTTCAAAACTGAAACTGATAAAAAATTTATAGTCATCAGAATATGTCACAAGAAAAAATAAGATTTGGATCTCCTCCTTAGTTGCTCTTGTCCTCCTTTTATAGATAAACATTTTCATATGTTCGCCCTAAGTTTGTTTGACCTAATGGGCTGAGCCGTGCTTTATGGGCCAAGCACCTAGGCCGAGAATTTGGACACTCTAGAATGTTTCTAAAACTTTTCTTTTGTTATTGTACTGCATTGGGATGGAGATATAAGATGGTTGATTAAAAATTCAGAGATGGACACTCTAGAATGTTTCTCATTCTTCAATGTGATTTTTGTGGTTATTCTTCCTGGTTATTATAATTTGATGGTTGTTAGATTTAAAAAAAAGCCACTTGATGGTCAAACTCTTTAATTGAGTAGAAAAGATCCCAAGATATCATAGATATAATGAAATTTTCTCTAGATTTGTATATATCTTTAGAAGATTCTATTATTTAGAATTAGGTTACATAAGTGTATGTATTCCAAACCAGATTAATATGTGAACCCCTGCATATACATGTGGGTTTTCAATAAATATTCTCTAATTTAATGTATTTTTTTAATATTTCTTTTTTTTGTATATTTACTTATTATTTATTTTTCTTTATATTGTGTATTTCTATTTCTTATACTTTCTATTTACTAATAATTTTATATTTTAAGAAAGATTTACATTTTAAGATAGATATTTAAATACTAATATACTTTTTCTATTTTTTTAAATTGTGTATTTCCTTTTCTTATACTTTCTATTTGCGTAATATCTATATTACATTTTAAGATAGATGTATAAATCTTAATAAACTTTTTCCATTGTTTTTAAGTTGTGTATTTCTTTTTCTTATACTTTCTATTTACTTAATATCCAAATTTTACATTTTAAGATAAATGTTTAATATTTAATGTACTCTTTCCATTTTTTAAAAATTGTGCATTTACTTATTATTGTATATATAATTCGTATATTTATATATTTATAATATTTACTTATTATTTATTTTTGTATATATTTAGTATTTCTCTTTCTTATACTTTATATTTAGTTAGTATCTATATTTTATATTTTAAGATAGATGTTTAAATTTTAATGTATTTTTTCATTTTTAATGTAAAATGGCAATGTTTAATATAAGAACTTGGACAAATAGCCAAATAGTTATATTTATGTTTTTTTCTATTTTTATAAAATGGTAATGTTACATTATGGAGATAAGCCGTTTTTTTAGTGAAAAATGGTAATCTTATATATGTTTAATGTATTTCCATTTTTATGTTGTATGTTTACATATTATTTATTATTTTCGAAATTATATATAATATTTTTTTTACAAAATAGTAATGGTACATTATGGAGATAAGCCGTCTTTTTTTAAGTGAAAAATGGTAATCTTACATATGTTTAATGTAGTTTTTCCATTTTTATGTTGTATGTTTACATATTATTATTTTTAAATAAAAATGTAAAATGGTAATCTTACATAAGTTTAATGTAGTATTTCTATTTTTTATTTTGTATGTTTACATATATTTATTATTTTTGAAATTATATATAATGTTTTTTGTTTTTTTATAAAACGGTAATGTTACATTATGGAGATAAACCGTCTTTTTTTAAGTTAAAAATGGTAATCTTACATATGTTTAATGTAGTTTTTTCATATTTTATGTTGTATGTTTCCATATTATTTATAATTTTCGAAAATTAATAATATTAAAATGTAAAACTATATGTTATGCCACATGTCATCTTTCGGGAGAAGCTTTTTTTGCTGATGTGGACGTTTTATGGAGTTTCAAAAGATCCATTTTATTAGTATAAATTAATATAAAGAATTGACTTTTTGATAGGCGCTTACTGCAAAAAAAGAAGTTATTAAAATCATAAAATGTGGTGTGAATTCGTTGTAGTTTGATTGACAAGTTCAATTGACTAATAATGTAACTAATATTCTATAATTCAATGTAGTTCTCCTAGTCTATATTTGTGAAGTGATTTTGCCATATGTTCTTTTTACAATCATTTTTACAAAAAAAATGATGACATGACTAACAAGATTGATGACATGGCTTATAGTTAATATGACATAGATAATCACATTTATTACTGACATATTGTTTTGGTAAACTTTATAGAATATAGCAATAACTAATACATTACATTTAATGTTGATTTATATATTTGGTAAACTTCTTAAAATATGGTAATAATTCATAAATCATCACTAAAATAAATATATTGAAATATGCATTACAAATTTTGAAATACATTATTTAAGTTTATTTTTATAATTATAAAATTTTTATTACTAATATTTTCAAATTTTTTTACATCTTTTTAAAAAAAATAATAAATTGTTAATCGTAATTTCATTAGTTTCTTTTAGATATCTAAAATTTTATAAATATTGTTTAGCTATAGTTTTTAATAACTATACAATTTTTATATGAACTTTTTAGTAATTTTATACAAGTTGATTTAGTACATTTATCCAAAATAAATAGATAAAAAATTTATCTGAGATTTGAATTTTAAATATATTATATATATTATTAAATGTAATTTAAAATAAACAAAATTATTTTTTCTTAATTTTATGATTAAATAATCAACTTTATATTAAATATTAGTTAAAAATGATAAAATATATAATATTAATAAATTTTATTTTAAATATAAGAGAATATATTTTAACTGTTAAAAATTTATCACTGCACATGGTGCATGAAAATACCTAGTTCGTTATTCAAAAATAAGTTCTTTTTTCTTATTCATCTAATTAATAAAGTTTATTCTCTAAATATGTGTTGGACCAGAAGACATGTTAACTAATACAATCGAGTACTCACTGACCTAAGGGTTTTTGAAAACTATATAAAGACCACGTTTAGCTCAACTCCATTCGAAAATACCATCTCCCTAGAAATCGATGGGTGCTTTTTATCAAGTTTCACAATTAAACCTTTTAAATCTATGTGGAAAACTAAAGTGAAAATAATTTGGTTATAGTAGCAAAACTCTGCGTAAGGTGGAGAGACTATTAAAATTATATTGGTTGATTCCAGTGTCAGTACCATATATAGTTTCTTAATTGTATAATTTTAATATGTTTGTTCTTATTTAACGTACTGAAATTCATATTGTTTTATGCAATGGTGTTCAGGGTGATAATTAATTAGTCTTAATTTGATTTATTCTTGAGACAAGGGTACTCCAAGATTATGGTTAACTTTTAAGTCACTCACTCATGTGGATCTTACAATTAATCAGACATGTAATCTATGTGTGTTGAGTGAAATTTTATTAAACATTCTTACTCTACGCAAGTTGCAGATCTCAATCAAAATTTCATATTATTCGGTCAAGAAAGAACTTTTGGACTGAAATCTATCGTCTCTTTTTTACACTATTTTCTCATACGAAACAAAACTGTCTTAACCTCTTATGTGTTTAATGAGTAAGGTTAAGGCTCTGTAGTCACTTAATGGTTAATCAAATAGCCAAGGTTTAGGCTATCATCCAATCGTGTCGATTTAAACGTATTAGCCGTAAATTTTTCAGTACCTATGAATTTGGCTATTCGCTGGCTATCCAAATTAATAACCACCAAGAGGCCACTAAATTTTGTGCCTATTTTTATGATGTATCAGTTAAATAATCATATTGATTTTAACCAGATATATAAAACTTTACCGAAAGGTTTTAACCCCAAAAACTTGATTTTTGGAACTAAATATCCAGATCATGTTTCTTCCAAGCAAGGTTAAGACAATCAAGGTTTAGGATTTTAAGCCTAGTTTACATTTTATCTACACTTGTTGTCATATTTTGTAAGAGTTTATATGTGGAAGCGTGTAAACCAACACATACCTAGTCCGATTTAACAATGAAGATGATTATGATATGAAATTTATAGACGCAATAGTAAGAGAAAAAATAAATAATGTTCAAATGTCATTTCAGAGTTATTCATCAAAACTTTCTCTCTATAAAACTTTCTAATCTCTTTCTAGAATTATGTCTTCTAACAACAATGTCTAATTGTTGTTTTTTGCTATAGTCTTCTTCTCTTTGTGGTGTATTATATATATACTAGTGTTGACCCCATGCTATGCATGGGAATCTTTTTTCTGTTACAAAAACAAAATCAGTTTAATATATCACTAAAATTACATGTATAATAACTTTGATTTATCAGAGGGAAATATATATACATAAACAAACTATTAAAACACATTTATCAGTGTTAAAAGAACATTATCATTGGTTAACCACATACATATAAAATTAGTTCAAACATGAGGATACATGATTAAGTTGGAAATGTGATTAACATCTGGAAATGTCATTTCATAGTCCTTTACTAATTTTTGGAGATGGCTTGAACTGAGTTTTTTTGGCTTGTTTCATTAAAAGAAAACTGTTTTCTTGAATTATTATTTACAGGTTTAGCTGGAAAGTTTGTTATCTAAAAATATTAATTATTTTTTGTTTTTAGATAGCTATTAAAACAACCTAGGAAATTTATAAAACAACAAAACTTGAAAATTTTCAAAATTCAATTACAGAAAGCAATTAAAAATTAAAGTTTCGAAATCGTAAAGACAAAAAAATAATCAAAATTATTGTTTACCTAAATTATGAATGGTCAAACGTTATGCAACTCTTCCAATCGTCTTTAACCTTTGCTAACTTTACCCAAAACATTGCTCATCCACCCTTTTCTTTGATTGCTCATATCTTCTTCTTCTTCTTCTTCTTGTACCTATTATTTCCCATACACGTCTATAGCAAACTAAAATAGTTTCAAAAACTAAATAATACAAAGATTGATGTTTTAATGTTTTTGTTTGCTCATATTTTGCAAACTCGTTATGAAACTTAGTGAAAACCCATCATACAAAGTACTCTAGGCAATGAATGATAAAAATTTCACAGAAAAAGAAAGAAGATATTAAGAAACCGTCAGAGACTCAAAACTCATAACGAAGATTGGTTTGAAAATTTGTTGAAATAATTTTAAAGTTCGATGCACAAAAAGAAACCATTTACGTGAAAAGATGGTGGTAATTGTGCCATCGTGGCTTTGATTGAGGAACTGTTTAGAGTGAGCTATGCTAACTTTATGTCTTCATCGAAAGAAATCTTAATTGTATTAATGATGTATTTAATTTTAATTTTAAAATTATATTAATGAAGTGTCAAAAATATAATTGGTCATGCAACTTATGTTTTAGTATATAAAAGATAAGGAAATTGTTAGTTTATATTTAGGCTCCAGAAAAAATAGGAGATGCAAAGAAATATTCAAAACTAACTATGTTTCTATAGAACTTATTGACACATAGATAATGGCTTCAAATAGTTGATAAGGAAAAAAGAAACAAAAAAACTGCTTCATAAGATTGGATCGTAAAAAAAAGTTGGTTATTGGTCTTATTTTGAAACTTCCATATTTTTATTGATTTGTATTTTTGCTTCACGTGTTTTGCTTTGTATTTTTCAAATTTTTTTTTTAAAAAAAGATTTTCCATGTGTCAAATTTTAAGTGGTGAGGCGACTTGCGCTTTAGCATATAAAGGATTTATGTATATAATTAAGATATATTATACGAAGAATAACATGTGTTCAATAAAGAATCACATGTCTTCGTTTAAGAAATTATAAGACTAATTTCTAGTAAGTATCAGCTTATTAGATGCTTTGATAACTAATTGCTTTTAGTATGCGCTACAATATATATTTTTTCATTAGTATACCTACTATTATGAAAGGTATTCTAATATTTTGCGTTCAAAGTTGCCAATATAGCACAAGTCAATTCATTGTGAATATACGTTGGCCACATGACCACAGTAAACACTAGAGATCATGGGATATATTTTGGATTTACCACAACGAATTAATAAAACATGCATATCTAGCTAGTTGAGTTATAACATGATTGAGTACCCCCCCTGTCTCCCTTACTACCCTTCCTCTCCGTGCCTACTTGCCGGATTCTGGAGGTTCTCCCCGCCCCTCTGTCTGTCCCACTGGAGTATCAGCGGCTGATCTCCTTGCTTCTTTCCTCATCTCCCCAAAATCAATTTCCCAAATCCCTAATTCAAGCACTGTTCAAATCCCTAACTTGGGTACTGTTCAAAATTCAAGCACCTTCTTCCGTCTCCCCCCCTGTCTCCCTTACTACCCTTCCTCTCCGTGCCTACTTGCCGGATTCTGGAGGCTCTCCCCGCCCCTCTGTCTGTCCCACTGGAGTATCAGCGGCTGATCTCCTTGCTTCTTTCCTCATCTCCCCAAAATCAATTTCCCAAATCCTTAATTCAAGCACTGTTCAAATCCCTAACTTGGGTACTGTTCAAAATTCCACTTTGGGTACTGTTCGAAACATTATCCTACCCTCTTCCACTTCTCCCGAACTGCCAGCTTCTTCTGGTATCTTAGGCTCCTCCCCCCCTCCCCAAAAAGAACCCTCCAACCTTGGTGGTCTGTCTTTCTCTCCGCAATCTCCTGTCACCACTGCTACGTGAGCTGATAAAGCCAGATACTCTACTGACAAAACGCTAAAACGTATGTCTACTACCCCGCCTGCACTTTCACCTGAGGGAATTCCTCGTGTGATGATTCCGGATGAAGTGTTTGAAAGGGGAGCTCTCCAGCATAAGGACTTCGTTGTGGGGCGCTTCTTTGGCAGAGTTCCTGCTTTTAAAATAATCCAGAATGTGCTGAACTTCTTGTGGGGCAAAGGGAACAAGCTCGAAATTCATATGATTCAATCTACTCGATCGATGATTGTACGAATTCCGAGCGACTATATTAGAGAAAAGGTCCTAAAGAAGCGTATTTGGTACGTTGACACGGCCATGTTCCACGTTGCACAGTGGTCAGATGGAGAGGTTGCAGACACTTCCTCGCTGGAAGTAATCCCGATATGGGCTCATCTAATTGGAGTTCCGTTTGATCTTATGACCAACGAAGGACTTGGCTGGATTGCTGATGCTCTTGGAGAACCAAAGGAGATGGATGACTGGACGAAAAATCTATCTAGTCTCTCAGTGGCTCATGTGAAAGTTGAAGCCGACGCTACAAAGCCCTTCCCGACCGTACTGGAACTTGTGCGACAAAGCGGTGCGATGTTCCGAGTAGAAGTGGAGTACCCTTGGCTACCGCCATCATGCTCTCATTGCAAAGAGCTTGGACATATCATTAAAGACTGTCTCAAGATCAAGAGACAATGGGTTCCAGTCAACAAAGCAAAGGGAACTCAAGACTCCGGTAATACCCCGGATCCTGTGGTCATCACTGTCCATGAGCCCATGTCTGAAGATCCACAAGCCAGTAATCCTAATGGTATTGTTGAAGACTCCTCAAGAGCTCAGACCCCGCCCCCTCCTTCCTCAATAGGTGATCCTAAGCCTGTTTCTACTGCAATGGAGATAGATCCGCTCCGCTCCCCTCTTGCTTCCACCCTCCCTCCTACCACTCCCAATCCCACCCCACCTTGTCCCCTCCTCCATCCCCCTCAATCTCCTACCCTCCCCTCCTCGCCTAACCCCCTTGATTCTCCAATCTCCCCCTGTCTCCCTCCCTTGAACTACGTCCTCGCTCTCGCTGCAACTGTGATGCCTAAGTCCTCAATCCTTCCCCATACTGTTAACTCTTGTGCTGCTCTCTCGGTGCCTGCTGATCCCCCTTTTCCCCTCCCAGAGGATGTCTTTGTGTCTCAGGCACCCTATCTGATTACAAATGATGTTGTAGCTTTTCCTCCTTTAAGCTCATCAAAATGGGAATCACCAAAAAGAAAGAAAAAATATTTTACCAAACTAACCACTCCTCCCCCACCTGTTAAAAACTCCTCGTCTTTCAACTCTTTTTCTCCCCTTACTGACTCCTCTCTTTCCCATCCTTCCCTTCCCTGCCCGGCTTCCTCATCGACCTCCCGCCCACCTGACCAAAATCCCTCAAACCATTCCTCTGACTTAACCTCCTCAACCCACCCTACATCATCCTCTGTCCTACCCCCTGTTCCTTCTTTTGGCGAATCTTACCCTGTTGCGGGTGCTCTCCTTCCTCAAGGAGTGCCTCCCAGCTATCTATAATGTGTACAAACCTCTTTTTTTGGAATGTCCGAGGTATAAACGACTCGGCTAAGCACCGCCCTTTTGCGCAATGGCTTTCTTCCCATCAGCCATTTATAGGTGCTCTTTTGGAAACCCATATAAAAAAGCCAAACTTGAATCAGTTATTATCAACTTTCTGTCCGGGGTGGAACTACATATCAAACCACAACACTGATGAGGATGGAAGGGTAATTATCATTTGAAAGAGCTCAGTCTCAGTCCAAGAGATTCACCAAACTAGACAATCTCTCACCTGTAAGGTTACCCTTCAAAATGGTCACCACTTCTTCTTCTCGGCTGTATACGCTTCAAACTACAGAGAAGAGAGACTTGAGCTGTGGGAAGGTTTACTTGAGGTCCAGCAAACCTACTACTTGGAAGACCAGAGCTGGCTGATCGGAGGAGATCTAAACCAGATTACTCACCATGCCGAGCACTCTTCTCCTATCGTCAACCACTTAACTGCTGATATGGTTGAGCTAAGAGACTTTCTCCTTGAATTTGGAGTTGAGGACCTCCGGTTTCAGGGCAATGCTCGAACTTGGACCAACAAGAGCCCAGACAACCCGGTTACAAAGAAGCTAGACAGAGCTCTGGTTAACAATCAGTGGATCAGACAGTTCCCCAACAGCATTGCCACTTTCCTCCCCCATGAATTCTCTGACCATTCTCCTTGTGTTGTAAACCTAGCCTGCCCTCTCCCATCATCGGGTACAAAGCCATTTAAATTCTTCAACCACCTTACCAGCCTCCCTAACATCCTATCTTCGACTGAGGCTGCATGGACCCTTGCCGGAAGCAAAGCATCTGATCTATCTTCGTTGGGTTACAAACTAAAAAATATTAAGAGACCACTCAAAACCCTTCACAATGAGAGTCTTTCTGATATTCAAAAAAGAGTGTGTGAGGCTAATAATTTGTTGAAACTGGTGCAGGTACAAGCAATGGCGGATCCAGCAACTACCATTTTCAATGAGGAGAGGGAACTCCAAGAAAAATATCACTTCCTCCGTGGTATTGAGGAGTCATTTTTCCAGCAAAAATCGAGAGTAAACTGGCTGAGGTTAGGTGACCACAACACCCCCTTCTATCAGAGCGTGGCAGCTGCCCGTGCATCTCAAAATGCTATCAGGTCGCTGACCCTTTCAGACGGTACAATCATCACAGACCCGGATCTCATAAGCACCACAGCGGTTTCTCACTTCGAATCTATCATGGCACCTCAAGTTCTGGATGCGATATCACCCTCTTACCAATGGCTGCTCGATCTCCACAATCTCTCTTGCTCTGACCACCACCGCCAGCTCATGTCTGCTGCTCCTACTCAGGCAGAAATTGCAAATGTGCTGAAGAAGCTGAACCCCAAGAAATCTCCACGTCCGGATGGCTTTACCTCTGCATTCTTCAAGTCTGCCTGGCCTATTGTAGGAAGCGAGGTTCTGCAGGCTATTTCGAATTTTTTCATCTCTTACTTCTTGCCTCGCTCTACCAACGCTACTATCCTCACTTTGGTCCCAAAAAAGCCTGGTGCTACGTTCATAGCGGACTACAGACCAATCTCATGCTGTAACACCACCTACAAGACTATCTCAAGAATACTACAAGCTGATTCTCCCGTCATTCATCTTGCCAAACCAGACTGCTTTTGTACAAGGCAGGTTGTTGATTGAGAACACTCTACTAGCTTCGGAGATTGTTCAAGGTTATCACAGGGAAGGAGGACAAAAAAGGATTACTATTAAGGTCGACATTGCTAAAGCTTTCGATACTGTCCGGTGGGAGTTTCTATTTGCTTGCTTGAGGAGCTACAACATACCAGAGACTTTGATTCATTGGCTACAGGCTTGTGTGTGTACCCCATCTTTCTCTGTAGCCTTCAATGGGTCTACTTATGGATATTTTAAGGGGAAAAGGGGTCTGAGGCAAGGAGATCCTCTCTCTCCTTATCTCTTTGTCCTGGTCATGAATTGCCTCTCGCTTGCTCTGGATAGAGCAGCGGCAAGGGGGTCCTTTCAATATCATCCTCGCTGCGGTAGAACAAAACTCACTCATCTGTCTTTCGCAGACGACCTCCTCATCTTCTCTGATGGTGCTCTGTCCTCAGTCCAGTCCATCCTAAGGGTACTGAAAGATTTTGAGGAACGATCGGGTCTTGCGATCAGTATTCAAAAAACTTCATTTTTTGCTGCTGGGATGTCTGACTCTGAGGTGGGAGATATCAAGCTGCTTACAGGGCTTTCACCTGGTGTGCTCCCTATCCGTTACTTAGGAGTACCATTGCACACAAAAAAGATCTCTCTTGCTCAGTGTGCTCCCCTGCTCCAGTCGATTAAAACCAAGCTGCGTTCTTGGACGGTCAAAAAGTTAACCTACGCTGGAAGATTGCAGTTGGTAAGCTCTGTTATAAATGGTATCACTAACTTTTGGACCAGCTCGTTCATCATCCCCAAGACGGTAATACGCGAAATCGACTCCTTATGTTCGAAGTTTCTCTGGAAGGGTGACATCACTGCCAATGCTTCTGCTAAGGTGGCATGGGAAACTTGTTGTCTCGCAAAGGATAAAGGGGGCCTGTCTCTAAGAAACCTGGACGCTTGGAACACGGCTTGTGCACTTAAGATGATTTGGTTGCTATTCTTCTCCAAACAGTCAATATGGTCATCATGGTTTAGAGTGGAAATTCTAGATGGAGATATTGAAAAGTTCTGGGTGATTAATACTAGACAGAAACACTCTTGGCTGGTGAACAAGTTGCTTGATGCTAGGGAAATCATCTACCCTTGGATCAGGCAGCGTGTTCAAAACGGAGAAACCACCTACTTCTGGTCCACCAACTGGTCTCCTTATGGTAAGCTCACTGACTATCTTCATACTCCTGGGGCAATGCGTTTCCCTGTAAACAAAAACGCAACTATTGCTGAACTTTGGAAAAATGGAGCATGGGTCCTCCCAAATGCGCGCTCAGATAGACAAGTTGAGGTTATTTCTTACCTCACTATTTTGACTCTAAATCAAGGCAGTGATGAAGCAGAATGGTGGCCTGGGGACCAAAAGAACGCAAAGTTCCAGACCGGAGCGATCTATGATCTGCTTCGTCCCTCTACTCCAACGGTGCCTTGGCACAAAGAGGTATGGTTCTCGGGAGGTATCCCAAAACATATGTTCCTGGTCTGGTTAATGGTGAAGAACAGATGCCCCATCCGTGACAGATTACTGAGTTGGGGGCTGCAAACAGATCCCAGATGCCTTTATTGTAATGTTGCAGATGAGTCCATTGCGCATTGCTTCTTCGAATGCAATTTCGCGTGGGATGTTTGGAGAGTAATTGCGGCGAAATGCAGTTTTAACTCCCCCAGACAGTGGCAAAGGATCTTACTCCAACTTCAGCGACCTACAACTAACAAGACCAACAAGACACTGCTTCTCCTATGCTGGCAAGCGACTCTGTATACACTATGGACTGAAAGAAACAACCGACTGCACAATGCTCAGTTTTCTTCTCCTGAAATCTTGGTTAGCCAGATTAAACTGATTATAAAAAACAGAGCCTTCAGTTTAAGGATTGACAGGCCCAAGCTTGCCTCATCTCTTCTCCAGCTTTGGTTCTCCACCTGATGGCTCAAGCTCCTAACTAATGCTGATTCAAGTTTGTATCTTTTGGATATGTAGGGCCACTTGGCCTACTGCGTTCTAACGTATCTTTTGGATATGTAGGGCCACTTGGCCTACTGCGTTCTAACGCTGTAAAACTTTTGATTTCCCTTGCAATTTAAATAGAATATCTTTTTACAAAAAAAAAAAAAAAAACATGATTGAGTATTGATCCCTCAGGACACAATTTAATTACATCATTATATCATTAGTTGGATCCCAGCCTCTTATCATAAGAACATCATAGACAAAATCATGTGTTAAGTTTTCTTAAAAAAATTAAGTGTTATCAAAATTTAAGATTTGAGAATTAACTCCATATTCAAAACTTTTTATCAGGTACCGACGTATTAAACTCTCCAAATCTAGTAATACAAAATTAAAATGGCGATCACCCTAACAAAATGAGCAGAATGGTTGTGACAATCGAATATTAACATTTCAATGAAAAAATGAAGAAAAGGAGAGCTCAAAAAGCTTGAAGCATGAACAAAAGATGTGAACAAGTCAAGGTTAAGACAATGAAAAAGAGAGCGAGAAAGAGACGGCAACGTAAAGACAAACTTTAACTATTACAAATCTTTCGCATCGCTAAAGCCAGAAGGCACACACGCAGAGACAGATCCATCAGGCAAAAACGTTCTCGTCCCGTACCTTTCTTCCGATTTATCTCGGGATTCTGCGTCCGTTATCCACCACATCTACGTGTATAGATAAATACGCAGAGATATGCAACACGTATAGACATGGCCGGCAATGGGACAAAAGGGACAACCGCCCCGATCTAGACTCGTGCCGCCGTATCTTGATAATTAAGGGGCTTAATATTTTTTTATCTATACATATTGTATATAGAAAAAAAAATCTAAATATTCACTAAATTTGGTTGAAAAGGGCCCTCAAATATTTTATATGTAAATAATTTGTTTCCATCACAAATTTTATAAAAATATTGACGATAAACAGTTTAAATATATTTTAATTTTAAATAAACATAAATATTAAAAGGTTAAAGTAAATAGATTTAATTTTAAATTAATATTTTGAAAATATTCTCTTTTGGAGACATATATTTTGAAAATATTTTAAAGATCAGGAATAAAAAATAAATATAAATCAAATTTATTGTTATTTCTTATATAACTCTTTTTAATATTTTAATACTAAAAAATTTAATAATTTAGAAAAACAATATTCCATAATATATTATATTTACAAACAAAATATAAATCAATTTTTGTCAGTTTTATAAACCTATTTTAAATATTTTTATATAATTATAAATCTAATTATTATATGTATAGATATACTGCTAATGATAAAAGTTAGTGAATAAGAAAGATGTAGATAAACACAAATAAATACATGAAATTATCTTTTCTTTTTTTCAAAAATGTTTTCCATTTATTTTTTTGAGATAACTTTAACAATATTAATTTAGACTCAGATAAATAATGAATATTATAATTATAATTAAAATTATTTACTAAAACTAATGATTCAGCCCTAAAATCATGAAAAATGTGACAAATAAACAAATTTACTTCTCAAATAATAGTATAGATACCAAATCCAAATGAGATATACACAAAACCAGGATGTTAGAGTTTGAATATAACTTTTGACCAAAAATAAAAAAAATGAGTTTGGATATATATATATATATATATATATATATATATATATATATATATATATATCTTGGTAGTATAAGCTTAGATAAATTTTAGGCTTATTGTAAACTGCATATAAATCACAAAATTATAAAGCATAACTTATTGTTCAAAGAAAATAGTAGAGTCCAAAAAAATAGAGATAGTAATTTTTGGACTAAGATAGAGAGTTGTCATTTATTTTTGAAACACTAGATGATTTAAGTTTTGAAACTAATGAGCAAAATATCCAATTCATAGAGTTTTAGGACTACAAAAAAACTCATTTAAAGTGATTATAAACCACATATTAATGGCCTGACTGGTTCAAACGCAGCGGTTGCGGTTGCGGTTACGGGAGTTTGTGGATGCGGGCGGTTGCGGTTTCTAGCGGTTTTAATAGATTTGTATGACTGGTACTGCGGTTAAAAATTGTTGCGTTTGCGGGTGACTTATGACTGGTTAACTACCTAATGCGGTACAGTCAAATAATAAATTAACAATATTTACATTTATTATAATTATAAAAAATATCAAAAATCATAAAATTATATTAAATATAAAATTTATATTTAGAAAGTTATAATTTTAATTTTTGAAAATTTATTGAAATTGTTTTTATTATAAAATTTTATAATATTAATTAAAATATAATAGATATATTTTAATATTTTCATAATTTCAATTTTAAATTTTTTATTAAATATTTTTACTTTTGTATATATATTTCTTTTAAAAAAAGAAAATTTTTTTACCCTCCCGCAACCGCAAACGCTAGCTGGAGCCAGCTTTTGAATTTATGAGATTCGGAGCGGTTTGAAGCGGTTTGAAGCGGTTTAGAGTGATTTGAGTGATTGTTGCAAACTGGCGACAACCGCTACCAACCGCAAAAGCTGCGTTTGCGGGTGGTAGTGGGAAAACCAGTCGCCCCCTAAGTGTATGCTCCATTTTATATTTTTTATTTTTTCATAAATGCAAAAGTACGTTATGAGAATTGAATAAAAAATTTTAGACATGAGTTATTTACGACCATACACGTTTATTAAAACTCTATTTACACAAAGACACACAATCACCGTGTCACAAATTTTTCGTGCAAAATGTTATAATTTCCCCCTACTTTCTTATCAAAAGACATTATTATCTTTCTACAATATTTTTCAGTTTGTTACCATATTTTTCTAAAGCTAAACTTACAATCCTAATCATGCTTCTTCCATCTCCATATTTTTTTAATCTTCGTCGATTACATTGAAATCCTAAAATTCAAAATTCATCTTTTCTTTTCCACATCATTTTTACACAAATACATTTAACACTGGAGATTCTTTCTTCCGTAATTTTAATATAAGCATTTAAACGGTAAATCTACAAAACATAAAACATATATATTCACCTTTAAATCGATTTGGAAGATTTGATTTCGTCATTTGTTTATTCTCACTTCTTACTTACCAATTTGATATTTGTTGTACTTGAATTCAAATTGTAGATCTTACTAAAATTAATGTACCTAATTTCTAACACATTCAACTGAAGATTGTTAATCTCACTGAAATCATGTGTGCATTTTTTTTTCATTTTGCAGCTCACATTAAATATTTAAGAACATCCATCCAATGCTCCGACGGTTGTCTGCTACTGACCAATTTCTCAGCTACGAACTTAATATTTGTGACATACTACACAGCACTGCCATCTAGACTCTCTGATCCACGACTCTCATGTCCATGCTTACGTCCATCTTTTGTCCTTACTTCCCCTATCCACGCTCGCCCTTCAACATTTTCCCATCCACGCCTTCCTCATCTACGTTTTTTTTTTCCAAGCTTTCTTTTTCCATGTTGATAAGCAGGCCCGTCTCACTCTTTTATTGGATCCAGTGCGAATTTATAAGAATGACACATGCATTTTGTAAAAATGGATCCTAATATTTTCGTAAAAGACCCTAACTCTAACTAAAGTTTGCCAAAAAAATTTATGGGCCATGTGCAAATATGTCTTGAGCAAATGCCTAGAGACGGGTATTTTGATAAGGGACCTTATATGTCTAGTCTCACTGGCGCTTTTATTCTTGATTTTCAAGAAAATATTCCCACCACATCTATAGAATCATCATCATACCATATATCATGCTCCTTCGCCGCACACTATGCCTTAGTCCACTTGATTTTTTATATTTTTCTTTTGAAATATTGAAACTTATCCATAACATTAGAGGTAAACAGTTTCACATATTAGAGGTATATTCGTCTACAAATATACAAAAACAAATCCAAAGTGCTGTACAAGTCTACAGTGTGTTATTGTATAAAAGATAACTTAAAAAGTGTTATACTGTAATGCACTCTAGATAAATCGACTTGTCTTGTTAAATTGCCAAAATGATGTATGGAAAATAGTAACCATTATTAGCATTTTCAACTTTTTTTTTTTTTTTTGAACAACTAGCATTTTCAACTTCTAGAATCATCTTTTCACACTTCTAGAGAAATAAGGCCCCAGTTACAGAACTTATAATATTTAAAGGCTTCTAATTTAGGAAGCCAATTAAACCTTATTATGGGAATGTTATTGCTATTTTTTTATGGAAATTTGATATCTTGTGATTTTCATTATTTTAAACTTATCATTTTAGTTCATTATGATTATTTTAGATTGTATTTTGGTGTATATATTGCATATATTGGTTCATTTGCATTTGATAGGGTCTAAACTGAAATAATGTATGCATTTTCCTGTCATTTTGAAAATAACCAAAAGTTAGAGGACAAAATGTGCAAATTAGGGAAAGTTGGTTTGGATTGGATTGATCGATCCCGACAAACCGGATTGATCGATGCTCAATGTCTGTTGCTTGAGGGACAATGCTTCGAGGTGAGAACCGTGTCGGTCTTGATATTAAAACCGCGGCGATCCGAAGCCCAATCTCACAGGAGAACCCGCAAGTAACAACCGCGTAAGAAGAAACTAAGGTGGCTCAGAGACAATCACACCTGCTCGACGTGGATTTGGAGAGGGGAGGGCACGTCGGTAGAGGTCAGATTCAGACAGAAGAAACCGCGGGTGGTGGTTCGAGGTATGATTGAGGTGCAACGGTTTGGTGAAGATCGTAGAGCATGAGATGTGTTGGAGATGCCTTGCTCATGGATTCTTGTTTATCATTGATTGAAAGTTTCTTTTAGTTACTTTTCACTTAAAATTGAATCTTGTTACTTTATTTCACTTACCACTTGTTTATTTAAATTAAGCTAATGTCTTGTATTCTCATTGCTTGAAACAATTTCGGATTGAATTGACCTTTACTTATTACATCGATACTTAGAATTTAACTTTATCCACATCAAAATGCATTTTTATTTGATGACAACAATGCCATCCACAAGTATATCCAAACATGCCAATGCATAAAATCATAGAAAATATGATCTGTTTGGAGGGAAATGTGCTAACTTTAAATAATTATTTTTTAAATATAATTTAAGACTAATATTTTTGTTGTGGATCTACATTTTAATGCCGTAAAAACCTACTAGTAAGTTTGAGAAAATTTAATAATTTACTTCTAAAACAAGGATATTAATTTTTTAGATATATAGTAAAAATAAAATAAAATAAAATTCTAACTTTTAAAAACCTGTATAGAAGTTGAAAGATTACCATTAGCCCTATAAAAAGAAGTTAAAGAGATTTAGTGTTTTAGAAAGAAAAAAAATTATAGCTGAAAAAGATCCTAACCACTTGCCAATTATAATTAAAGGATCCATAAAATTTGGAGTTATTCAGTGTTGTCAAGATTTTTTATTTATTAAGATACACTTACAATTATCTTATCAAAATTTATTAATATTTATACAATAATTTGTTGTCTTTTATAGCCTAAATTAATGTGAAAAAATAATTATTATATTTCAAAAAGGATTGTACTGATGATATCTATAGGTTGTTAATATATTCTTAAAATCTTGTCAAATGTTTAAATTTATGTATATGAGATTTATCTATGTCATATATAAGCGCAATTTGAACGTGATTTTATTGAAAGAATGATTATGTCCCGATTGAAAGTCAAATATCGTGTGAATCGAGAGAAGCATATAACTTCAAAAAAAAAAAAAAACTATTCTTCGGTCTAGAGAGAACATAAAGTAAATAAAGACAGGACTTGGTAAATTGCTTGTTGGTTAATAATATGAGGAAAAGTTCAAAAAGATTAAAAGATTCAAGATTGTAGATGCTTCTTGAAATTAACAAATAGGAATCACAATTAAAAGATGCTAGGTGTGGTAGATTTTACTGTGGTGCATTGTAACATCGTTTCAAAAACATAACAAACAAAAAACAAGCCGTAACAAAGACACGCGCCTTGGAATCGGAAAGATAAACGTGTTCAGCATCCATGGAGTCAGCGGCGGCGGAAGCTCACGACTTACCGTCGATCACGTAACTCGTTTGCGCGCAGAGATCATAAACTCCGACAAGATGTAAGTCTACAAGAAATAGCACGTCACCAAGAATCAAACTACGATGCGTGAGGGTCGCGGCATTTCCCACCATCTACAGTGCCAGCTCTTTCAAGAAAGACGCCGCATCAAATATGGGGAGGTGTGCGACGCTCCAGCATTGTAACCTGATTTGCGTTGATGTGCAATTCCCCATGGACCTTCATTTTGTCGGAGTTGATGATCTCGGCAAGAAAACGAGAGGTGAGATCGACGAATCGTCATGCTTTCTCTCCGCGGCACGTGGTATGATGACGAGTTTATCTAGGCCGTGCGTAGGGATACAGGTTGGTACGTCGTCTGTTGAAAATGGAGAAGAAAATGTGAGGGGAGAAAGACGAGGGTGATCTTGCCGTCGCCATGAGGCGATCGGAGATTAGTGGGAAATTATATTAGGAGTGTGTGTATATATATACAACTCCATGGAAAATCAATTTCGTTAAACGGCAAATATACTACATTATTAGGTTAGGTGAGACATTTGTAAGAAAAAAGACAACGGTTGAGATCGTTTCTTAAGAGGATAGACAACGGTTGAGATGATTTCAAACTGCTGTTAGATGGCTAAACTTTGTGAGTGGTCAGCAATGGTGGAGAAGTAACGGTCGAGATCATTTCTTGGAGATTAAGTTAGGATGTCATGCGATCTAGTGAGGGCATTGACTTTGTGACCAATCAGACACATGCAAAGACTACGTGTCATGATCATGTTGGTGCTGATGTGACAAGAGGACTTGAGAAGAGTCATGACGCCCCCACTTGTTCAACTTTGTCGGTGGCCAGAGGAAAGGGTTAAAGAAAGACTCCATCAGAGACGACTTATAGCATTCTCTGGTGTGAACTAGAGGGTGCAGCTTTAGTGGTTTTTCTCCCTCTTAACTTTTTGAATTTAACAATTACATATTGTTATAGAAGTGTTTGTTTCCAAAATAATTGTTGGTCATTTTCCATTAAGAGGGACCATAATCATCAACATTATGTAACATTTAGTGACAACTAATCAACTATGGCCACGTTTGGCTACTGTATTTATCACCTAATGTGTTTATTGGTTAACTCTCTCAATTCATTTGATAAAGGTTAGTAAATCTAGGAGGCCTAACAGTAATTCTACTAGTTAGTTTGTCTTTACATCTTTTTTTGTCTTCATCAGAACCCCTTTTTATTTGTCTCACAAAGCATAAAATACGTAAATATTTGGGAAGCGTTTTTGTCAGCATATCGTCTGGCCTTCATTACTTGCTCAATTTAGTCTTCACGGCCCGCTGACTGGATTAGTAGTGACAGGGGAGGATCTATCCTTTACAGGAGGAGGGCAGCTGTCCTCAGTAAATTCTATAAGTTAATTAAAAGTACAAAAGGATTACTTTAGTTTATGTAGCTGAGTTGGTTAAATCCCTCTTTCTGCCCCCTCCAAACTCGGGTACGAAGCCCTTCCGGCCATTTTTTAACTGATTTTTTTCTTTCTTTTATTCTCTAATTTTCCTTCTTTATCCACGTGTTGTATTTATCCCTTTTACAGTTTTTGTTCCCTGATTTTTTTCATCAAAAACTATTTTATTTTAAAATATTTTGTTTTAAACAAATACTAGATTTTGATTGCGCATTAAAAGCACAGTATTTATTTACTTTCAAAAATTCTATTGAAAGGATATATTTTTTACTGAAAAGATATATGTGTGTTTAAAATATTTATAACTTAGTTACATTTATAGTTGCGATGATTTGTTTTTGATAAAAGGAGATGATTGTATATGTTTATAAGAAAAGAAGATAAATTATAATTGTAATTTGTTAATAGATGGAACCTAGATATTGGATTTAAAGAGAAGTTCACTGTGTTGTAGATCACACCTTCAAATCACATAAGTAAATTTTGATAGGTAAAAAAATTATTCGTTTTTTTTTTCTGTTTTGCATTGGTCTTGATTTGTTTAATGATCAAAATAAGATCATATAACCCAAAACCTATTGATGAATTATTTTAATTCGTGTGAGTGAATCTGACTCTGAATGAAACAATCTATAAGTATAAAAATAAAAAAAAATAGTTTTTTTTTTTCAAAATAAATTATCAAGAATAAATTTGTATCTTTACCTTTCTTGACTAACATACCAAAACAATATCATGGTCTCATTTTCTTAATTTACCTTTATTTTTTTATTTTTTGTGCCATTATTTAATAAACTTGTATATGTAAACAAAATTATTTTCAAAAAATTTGTTTCCTTATTTAATAGACGAAATTAATTAAAAAATCCTAAAAATAAGCAATGGCATGCCATTGTAAATAAATTGAAACTATAAGGGCATGATGGGATTCTGCTTTAATAGTTTAGATTCTAGTACTTTCATGTGTATTTTGTTAGTAATTTCTTTCTTAATTTTCATTTAGTTACAAACATGTTTTTGTTACCTTTTTTTAGTAATTTATTTTATTTTCTATATGTTATCCTTATTAAAAATAAAGAAAATATTTATATAATATTATTAAGTAAAAATATTTTTTATTAAATAATTTATGCCCCACTCAAAATATTTTCTAGATCCGCCTCTGAGGAGTGATCGTTCCACCACAATTCTGTCTACAAGCAGTAGGGGCTAATTGTTTATGAGCACTACCATCATGTACACGATACACATAAGAACTTAATCAGTGTCTCAAGAAGAGAATCCCGCGCGTGACCCAACACACCCCTAAATTTTTTTATCATTCTCTAAGGGCATTTCTAACCCATACTTATTTTTTCCTCTATAATTTCCACAAAAATAGAGTAACTCTATTATAGAGTAAGTTTTGCTCCAATGGTTTACTCTATAATAGAGTTACTAATATGGAGTGAAAAAATGAAATCCCTCTATTTTCCCCTCTATAATAGAGTAACTCTATTATAGAGTAAACCATTGGAGCAAAACTTACTCTATAATAGAGTTACTCTATTTTTGTGGAAATTATAGAGGAAAAAATAGGTATGGGTTGGAGATAGTCTAAGACTCTGCGATCTTAATCTTGCCTCCTGCTCAGCCTCTCCGTCGCTGTATGGCATGGTGTTGTGAGAGGGCCCACGAGTCTCCCGCTTTGTCCATCTCCACCTCACCCTTTGTTGATCGATTCACCTATTTTCTCCTTGTTTGGTGACTCTGGATCCGGTCGTTTCTCCACCGGATAGTCGGTTTTCAAAGGCATTTTTGGTTACCTCCGGACCACCGGCAAAGCGAGAAGAATATGAGTTATTTCTCGGACCTTGGATCTCATGTTAGTCACCGACTTCACTCAAAGCTCAAAGCTGGGTCAGCTTTGAGATCCAGGACCGCCGGAACATTCGCCACCGTCGTCGTTCATGCACCTGTCGTCTCGCTCTAGTAGGTTTTCACTAGCGGCTTGTCTGAGGTCTCCACAAAGCTTCACCTCTCAAATCGAGTGAAAGGTGGTTTCGAGGTAAGCCACCGAGAACCTTTGTTCCTTAGTTTGAGAGACAAAAACCATAGCGATTTATCTCGTTTGTATTTCTCTTTCTTGCTTCCTATGATGTTCACGAGGGCTTGAGGACAAGCCTTTATCTCGGCGTCACCTGCAGAGAGGCGAGGGCTTTCTTTTCCCGGTTGAATCGCCTGCTTCAGGGAGTTATATATTTCTAATGTGCTTTAGAACATATATGATTTTCCTAATAGATTCCCCTTATCTATTTGGTTCTAAAACTAACCTTTTATCAACTATCATGCGTTGCATCTCAATGTCCATTTTCCTTGCACATTTGCGACCCAACAATAAAGATTTAGGCGCTACTTTGATTTTCCTGCCACTCTAACTATATGTGGAAGACGTAAATCATGTATTATTAAGTTTAAAGATTACCCGAATTTATGAAAACAGTTTCTACATGGTGGGTGGGGGGACGCAATCCTAAATGGTCCCGAGAATAATTAATTTTGGTATTTATCAGTGAGCTTATAGAAATGGCCCATTGCTATTTTATTTAGTCCAAGCCCAAACTAGCTTGAATCTCAAATTATGTCCGAGAATTTATTGCACAATAAAGTTTTTTTTAATGCTAAATGACTGCACAATAAAGTTGATCAGTAGAATTTTATTTTTTTCGTAGAAAAATTATTTAAGTGTACGTACGTATTACGTAAACTCGAACAGATATGCTAAAATCAAACGAAGTTATGTTTAAAAATTCCCCTAACTTATTAATGCAGCCTCTAACTGTATAAAACTAACTGAAAATCCCAGAAAGCTATATAAATCTACAACTAATCGACCTCTTTTCAATAGTATAATTGTTGCTAGCTAGTTTGTTTCGAAAAAAAAAAAATCAAAATTAATTATATACATAAATGGTAAATACATTGTATACTATAAAATGATTTTCTTTAAAATTTGTGATGTTGAGTTTAATGAACCCTTCTAACAACTCATTGATGTTTGACATTTAAAAATAAAAATTACAGAAACTTGCTAATAATTCATTTTGTGGAGAACTGTGACCGCAAATCGAATTGTAAAAACTCAAATTTTGGCCTTCCAACTCTACGATGACCAAATGTCTTGTAAAAATCTCAAATATTAGTCTATTGAAATTTGATCATGGTAAACCGGTAAATCAGTATGGATTTATGTAACAAGAAAAAAATATGAGAAGGTTGTTACTGTTAGTTTTCCTTAATATTTTTTTTATCAACGCATTTAATTTTGATTTAGGGAGATTAAACTATGCCGTACTTTTGTTTGGGTCTCAAACACGCGTGTGGAGAGGCATAGCATGGCAGCATGTGGATGCTCAATTTGCAGAGAAACTTATATTCTTTTTTCTATACATTATATTAAAATAAATATAACTCCACAATTTAATGGACATCATCATAATGTTGTGTTTGCCTTGTAAACTTTTGAATAATACAATTTGTATCCACCTAGGTTGCATGGAAACGGAAACAGATACGCAGAGACGAAACGTTTCGAAACGTAGAAACGTGATTTTTGATTTTTTTTGCTTTGGAAACGCTTTACAAACGTCTATAAATACACACACATATATATATATATATATATAGATGTAACTAATTAATATTATGTTTAGTATATCTTAGAATACAAATAAACAAATAGCTATTTTATTTAATCATACGAAAAAGTCATCATTAAATATCAAAATCATATAAAAAGTTTAAAATAACAAAAATCAAGTACTTAAATATTAAATAAATTAACTAAAATAAAAATCATAACAGCAAATCATAATCAATTCCGGAAAGTTCTAGCGTTTCCAGAACAGAAATGCGAGTTTCCAAAACAGAAACACGAGTTTCCAAAACAGAAACACGAGTTTCCACTAAGTTTCTAAACTGAGATTTTTTAAGAAACGAGTTTCCAATGCGTTTCTGCAAGTTTCCGAGAGATTCCGATTCTGAAACGTTTCCGAAACGTGAAACGTACCTTCAACCGAGTTTCCATGTCCACAACATGTTTTTCCTTTTTTTATTTTCTATTACATCATTTGGTGCTGACAAAAAAAATACATCATTTGGTAGCTAAACCCCGTTCTCAACTTTAATAAATTACAAGACCCGACGTATCATTCTTTTTAAAGCTATATAATGAAAATCGAATAAGCAATATGTGAAATATACATCACAAGTATTATTACGTTATTCTTTTTTTTTCTATAGTGCATGTTGTTTCTGTGGAGCAGTACATATAATCTCCTTGATTATTAACGTTAGTATATTCCAAAAGAGCAGCATCTTTATTGTTGGAGACAATTCTTTTTGGTGACAGTTCTAGCGGTGATGGTATGTTTAATAAACTAATTTGAATTCACAGTAACACAAAAAATGTTTAATTAGAAATTTTGTTGAAACTTTTACCATTTAAGATCTGACCGGTGTAAACATAACGGTTGGAGATGCAGTTGCCATAGTTTACAGATTTGGATGGTTGCGATTTTAAACATTATTAACATTTTGTATGACTCGTATAATGGTTATAAATTTATGGTAAGCATGTGGTCGCTCGAACTGTGAAGCAGCGATACTCTATGGCGACTTATGGCAGTTGGGGTTTCAGGAGTCTTTTTTTTTTAGAATACGGTGTCGGTGGCCGCGGAACGCCTCCAAAATGATTTCTATGATGATATAACGAAAACGGATCTAAAGGCGGGTTTGGACACTCCGGCCTTAGTGAAATCTGAAACATTTGAATCTACTACCGCCGATATTTATCGGAAGAGGAGGCTTGCCTCCATAGTCTTCCTTTCCTCCCCCCTCCCCTCTTGATTTTTTCTCTTTTACTTGTTTTTTTTTGTCAATTCCTCTTTATGTTATTGTTGTTGGTTCCCTTTTGCTTTACTTCCTGTAATATAGCACTGCCATTATGTTACTGTTTTCGATTACCCATTTACGGGTTTTAGTATTTATATTAAAAGAAAAAATGGCCATTTTATTGTGATTTTAATTAAAGTACCTATGGAATATTTTTATATAATTTGATATTTTGATACATCAGATCACTGACTTGTTTAATATAAGCAATGATTATTCTATGAGTTCAGTTTTAGCGCTACACTTTTTGGATGTATTTGTATTATTATATATATTATATCAAACGAACTTAAGACTATAATCTATATATTTCCACAAGAGACAAGACCTACGGCACTTAATCATGATTACAGCCACTGGTTTAACATTAATTAGATACAGTTCCGGATGATGTGTGCACCGTGGCGTTGAGTTGTGGCGAAGCCAAGTGGAGGCTCTGTCCAACGTTTCTTTGTCATTTATCAAATTTTATTTCTCAAGTTTTTCTAATAATTAATCTCTTTTTTTCCAACTTTTGGTAATAATTAATATCTCGCCATACGCTCTTTTTTTGCTTGCCTTGTCATTGTAGGTTTTTCAAATTTGCTGGGTGCCGTTATTACAAACTTAGATAATTCACATACAAGATCATCGATATTTGCCCGTACAGTTTTAGGCACGCATGCATGAGAATTTAAATCTTTTGTCAATTCAAGAATTGATGATTGATTATATTCATAGATAGAGATGTGTGTTTCGCTGTATATGTTTATATCTAAAGAGTGCATGGTTTTCTTTATTTTGGTCAGCAATGACTGTGAATTTCAAAGCTAATAAAACCATTTGTGTATACGTAAGTTATGTATCCATCTGAATCGGTTGACATCTTGTAGGGGGCAGTTTGGACTATTATATCATATAATTTGTTAGATATGTGAATTTTTAATTTCAGTTTAGTTGGATTAATGTCGGTTTAAATCATATAATAGTTGATGATAATGTGGATGAAAGGGAAGTTTTAGTGAAGTATATAAAATAAGAAACCTGATTAGTGTTAATAAATATTATATTTTCTTGTATTGGATTAGAGAAGCCGTTGACTTTGCGGAAAGACTGGCATACCATTTATAAAATAACTAATCGTATATTATTTTATGTTTTATTGCCCACAAGGAGTAGCTAGATAGATGGTCGATCATATGATAGTAGCATACGTCGACATCATCAGCCTCCGACCAAACAAAAGAAACAACCTTGCTTCAACGTAAGCGCATATAGATTATTCCTATTGGCGATATGTTTATCGTATAGAGTAAGTTTAATGACAATTTCACAACGTGCGTAACGTACGTAGTTATCAAGAAATATCATATGTGTGAAACGTACGAGGAATACAATAGCATGCAGTTCAAGTGACTGTTATTAGCGTATTAACTATTTTATGAAGTATGCATGTTATATGACATTTGAAGTCGTGGTAAAACGTAAAAGTCCGTGTGGACTTTGTCAATATTGAGTCTCTTGATATAAAGTTCGAATCCTGCATAAGCCTAAAGACTAAAGCTATATTGCAGAGTTCTTAATTCCTTTGTGGAAAGATACAATAATTCGGATGCTTATACGCAGCTGTTGTTCGTTTAGTCACACGCTCAATATCTTAAGTTCTTAACTTAGATATTCAATCTTTTCACTCAACGCCATCTGAAATCATTCAGCGAAAAAAAAAAAAAGACTATGTAGGAAGTGGATTACATCTTTCTATTGGACCCATCAGATAGAAGGTACTATAGGAGGTGGATTACTTCCTTTCATCAGGCCCATCAGATAGCATATCCGGCCCATTATATATAATTCGGTGTTAGCTCAGCTCTCGGAGCCACGCGACAAAAAAACAGCTCGGCTTGTGACTACTTTTACCCGAGTGACGCAAGCGACTAAAAGTATACCGACTTAGCGGCTCAAGCCCGACGGCCTAATCGCTCAGCCCAACGTGCCGAGGCCCATGAAATAGAGCGACCTAGGGTAATCACTGGCGAAAATCAACTATAGAAAGAAACAAAAGAACGCTGAGAAAACAATCTGAAATCAATTACACAGACTCTTGGTGGCTAGAATTAGGGTTTTACTTCTTCTTCTCGCCGACTTGTACTTTTCCGGTGAACTTGCTTTCACCATTTTTTTTTCACTGCTTCTTTTCCTATTTGTAAATCGGCTAAACACCCAAAACTCGGTACAAACAGACTATACAAAATATCGTCAAGGAAAGATTTGTTTTCTACAAAAATATGATGGTAAAAAGTTTGATTAAATGGAAATACAAAATAACTGAGAATAATGGAAAAGGAAAATAATTAATATCCATAATCCGGTATGATAAAATAATTCGTTGAAACCTCTTAACTATAATTGCTAAAAGATACGTTTCTTTTTATCTTCTTTATCATAACAGTGAAATTGTATCCAACGAAAAGTTGACAGTGTACAAATGGTCATATGTTTGATTCTCGTTAGAAATGATATGCTCTCTTTAGGAGATGTAATTTAACATGGTTACACATCTTTCTTTCTTTCTTAAAAATATAAATATTTATAAGCTAAGGTTTAATAACTTTATAGAGAAAAAGCTTACATGAATATATTTCATATATAATTACTTTATACCTTGGAACTTCTAAAGCACAAGAGATGAACCAAAATAAAATGAGAAAGAGCAACTAGCGAGTAGTACCACGAACCACGACCGCCGCGCCAATCATGCTTACATCTCTTTTACATTGTTTTCCCTTCCAAATCTTGGTATTTGATATGAGATTTTGTCTCTTTTCCACTCCTTGTCAAACCGAGCAAATTTATTGGTTCATTGGTGGCTTGATCCTCATCATCTAGTACAGTGAAGAGAGAAAGATTCTTAAATCCACTAACTTGAGACAATGTGGTTAAGAAATCAACAATTAAAGTTTTTTCAACTTCCTTGTTGATAATATTTGATGGAGAAGTTTTCATAATAGATGTTGAAATGGTTATGCATCTTCCTAAAATAATTTGCGAGCCTTTAGATCTAGAACCTTATATTAATTCAAAAACTGTAAAACATAAATATGTGAATGATAAACAACATAAACATATAACCAATCAAAGTTTTTTCTTTACGAAATGAAGTTGAGAATGTTTCATACCAAGTAAAAAGACGGGAAATCAAGCAGAATGAAAATCTAAAGTTTAGATTCTATGCTCGCAATTAAAGCCATACGATGTGTTATGGACCTCTTGGTATTCGGAAGAAACATAGAAAGTACAAACTTTCGATATAAAAACTCTCTCGGTTTAGAGAAAAGAGAGAGCTATTTGGATCATTGCTTGTAAGCTAATACTTATCTATGAAGATTGTAGGTGCGTGTAGAGCTTAAAGAACGTGGAAACACACAATTAGAGAGTTGTTAAGAAGCATGTGATGTTGTAATTCACGCTCGCAATAGCCCAATGAATCCCCCCACGCGTCTCTCTTGCGCACACACCTTCACCATTGTGTTCTTCCCATTGCTCACCCCATAAACTTCAGTCCCCAACACGTGGCACTCATCTGCGTTTTTAAACCCAAAGTTATTTATTCCCTTTTTGCCATTTGGATGATCTATCATTTTTTTTTGGATAAAATTATAAATAGACTCAGCTTGTCCTTGTTTATTAGTACTATACTCTAATGATGGAACACACTGAAAAACAATAAAAACAAACAATCATTAAAATGTCAGGAAACAAAAAAAATTAGAAAATAAGCTTGTACTGAAAGGTACTAATATAATATACCTGAAATTAACATTTTCTTTTGTTGTTTTCTAGGTTCTATTCAGGTCTAGAGACAAAAAAAAAAAAACTCTCTGATTAATCATGTAATTTGGCTTATTTTTATAAAATTTTAAACATAATTTCATGATTTGTTTCTCCTAAACCCTCTCCAAACCCAATAAACCGAAGCAAAAACACAAGAGCGAGAGAAGTAGTAACGCATTAGTTTTCGGCCACCTCCTCCATTGAAGCGAAGCTCCGAGAGAGAGAGAGAGAGAGAGATTGTAGTGTGGTGCATCGTTACAAAACATAACCAAACCCGTACACGAAAAAAAGACACAGACTTTTTGTTTTTGTTTTTGTTTTTTTGTCTCTTTCCATGGTAATGACAGAACTCAACTTCCTCCCAACAATCTCCGATCGCTTCACCACGACGTCACCGTCACCGTCCTTCTCCTCACATTCCCTTCTTCCCTTCACCCATCGACGAACACGACAAAGTAACCACAGACCTGTCTCCGTACGCATGGAGCAGTCACGACCGAGAAACCGAAAAGACAAGATCGTCGTCATCTTAGGAGCAACCGGCGCCGGAAAGTCACGTCTTTCAGTCGATCTCGCCACTCGTTTCCCTTCAGAGATCATAAACTCCGACAAAATCCAAGTCTACGAAGGACTGGAGATCACCACCAACCAGATTACCATCCCCGACCGTCGCGGCGTTCCTCACCACCTCCTCGGTTACCTCCCCTCCGAAGACGGCGAACTCACCGCTGGAGATTTTCGTGCAGACGCTTCAAACGCCGTTTCCGACATAATCTCCCGTAAAAAGCTTCCGATCATCGCCGGCGGATCCAACTCCTTCGTCCACGCGCTCCTCGCCGAGAGATTCGACCCAAAGATCGATCCTTTCGCGTCTTCTTCGATATGTCGGGATTTGCGTTACGACAGCTGTTTCATCTGGGTAGATGTGTCGGAACCTGTGCTGTTCGAGTATCTTCTGAAACGGGTCGACGAGATGATGGGTTCGGGCATGTTCGAGGAGCTGTCCGGGTTTTACGACCCGGTGAAAGCGAGTAGGGCCCGGTTTGGGATCCGGAAAGCCATAGGCGTACCGGAGTTCGACGGTTACTTCAAAATGTACCCACCGGAGAAGGAGGTAAAGTGGGATTCAGGGAGGAGAGCGGCGTACGATAAGGCGGTGGAGGATATCAAGGAGAACACGTTGAGGTTAGCGAGGAGGCAAGTATGGAAGATAGAGAGGCTGAGAGAAGCAGGTTGGGATATTAAGAGAGTCGACGCAACGGCGTCGTTTAGAGCTGTTATGATGAGTTCGAGTTCGTCGCGGGAGTGGAGAGAGATTTGGGAGGAGCAAGTTTTGGAGCCAAGCGTAAAGATTGTGAATCGGCTGTTGGTGGAAGATTAGGTTATTTCCCAGCCATTTTCCAGCTCATTTTTTTTTTGCTTTTCATATCATTAAAAGGGTTCGTTGAGAGATTATTTTTCGAAAAAGGCACATTTTTTTGTTGGGTTATCTACAAACATGTAATACATATGATCTCCGCCATTTTTGGTACTCCAAAACTCCATTTCTATTCTGAAATGCTGTGGAAATTAAAGCAAAAAAAAAAGTCCATTTCTGTCTTTTTTTCAAAAGTTATGTTCCTTTTCTTTTTTTTTCAAAAGTTTTTTTTTTTTTTTGACTAAGTTTTTTTTTCAAAAGTTATGTTCTTTAAAATGTAACAAAAGTTTTGATCTTTAGAAAATTAGGAGGTTGTTTGTCTAGTCTGCAGAAATGTGTGTGTGGGAAAAGAAAAGCGTATGAGAGAGCAACGGCAAGGAGGGATGAGCTAAACTGCGAAGCTTTGCATTTAGCGTCAGAACAAAATAAACCTTTTTGTTGTTTTTTTATGTCATTGGAAATTTACCTTTAAGTTTTTCTGTTCTTTTTAACGGAAGTCTAGACCTTAAACCTCAGTATAAATCAAAAATTGTTTTTGCCAAAGAAACCTTTTGTATATTATTTTACGTTATTAAGAATAAAAGATCTTTTTATATTTATTTTACGTTTGGATATTCATTTGGATTCAGTTTAAATTTTTAGAATAAATATTAAACACCATTTGAGTAGTTTTTGAATTTTGAGCCAAATTGGTTCAAATCCTTTTGGGTTCATGCTGAATTCAAGTATTTATATGGGGGATTTTTCAAAAAAAAAAAATATATATATATATATATATATATGATTTTAAGTTTTTTTATTTAATGTTGATATTTTAATATGAACTACTTATTAAGTACTCTGAAATCACTTAACAAATCGATCTAATTTATCATTTAACATATAAACTTGAACAATGTATGACCAATACCGATAATAAATATAAGTATTAGATAATTAGAGCTATTTATTTTGGTTCCATACACTAATTTCAGATACTAATTCAAATATAAAAACATATATTCATTGTCAATTTTTCAGAGTTTTCAGATTTTATATTGTGAATTTGGAACGAGTTTGGATAATAGTGGATATCTATATTACCGTTAAACATGATCTATTTATGTATTTTATATATTGGATCATATTCGGATTCAGGTTTTCAGATAAGATTTGGTTCAGATTCAGTTACAAAGCCTCATACCTAATTTATTTGAATTACTTTTACAAAAATATGGTGAAAGATAGAACTGAAATTTTGGTTTTACAAAATTTTAAAGCTCTGTGAATCTACTCTCCAACAAGGCAAAGACAATCCCGATCATAGTTACGAGTAAAACGTTACATTGGATTGAAGACACAAAAAAAAATGAAAGAATTTATATACGGTTTAAAGTTTAGTCTATTGTCTATGATCGTGTATAGCATTTTTTTTATAACAGTTCATGTAATCCATTGGTACTATCGTAAGTTCTAAAGATATGTTTACGATGCTTGACAGCTAATGTTATACTCTATTAAATACGGATATTTTAAAATTTTATTTGTTTTAAGTTTACATTTCTTTTAAATATATAGAGCTTTGTATTAGAAAACACGAATTGTCATTTTGTTGTATAATTATGTGTGTTTCTTGTTGTTGCAAACATAATTTTGTAACCTGAGCCGCAATGAGTTATCAGATTCAGACAGCTCCACATACTTATTTGAAGTCGGATATGACAACTAATATTAGTTAAAACGAAATCCTCTAAATCTTAAAAGACAATCTTAGATAGATCTTATTCGACTAGTTTTTAATGATCTTGGTTATGATTCGTTTGAATTTTAAAGCCCCCTTTTTGATCCAATTTATTTCAATAGTATTAAAACTTCGATGAAATCTTCATCATAATAAACATAATGAGATGATAGATTCTTATACATCTCCCACACGACTTTATGTCCCACATCTACTAGCCGTGGATCCAAACTCTAATCACAAGATATTGATGATTCTTGAGTTCTATAAGTGCATCCAGCACGTTACAATTTGTACTAAAATGATAATTGTATTTTAAGAAGAATGATAATTGTATTTTAAGAAAAAATGATACTAATTATCTGTGATACTACTTTATGATAATATATGCGTAATGGTCGTAAGAAGAACATCGTTTGTGAATGTGACGTGTGGACGATTTTATTTGATACCATAAACGTAAATTTGCTGTATCTTTGGGTTCGACCGGTCGAGGCTACTATGTGTTAACACTTTCCATGGAGTATTTGGCCACTTAGACTTTGGTTCGACCATTGTATCCGTGATGAGTTTGCGGAAATGTTTTATGGTATACTTTAAATTAGTCGGGCAGTTCAACAAAACTCATACTCCTCCTATATGGTAAACTAATTGCCATACAACGTATATTTCCCCACTAAATATCAAAAAAAAAAGGTATTTCCATCGATCTCTATCACTATTTATTATTTTCTCTTTGTCCACCAGTGTTCTTTGCAGTTTTGTGAAAGGGTCATCATTTGTGATAGTACTTGATCAGAAACCAAGACAATAATATTGGCACGTAAACTGTTGACTGCAGGGGTTGCTATCAAAACTTTTATACCATTGATATAGGTTTGGTCAACAACGCTATATATACAATTATTTCTTCAATTACAATCCTAGAAGTGAAATAAGTATCTAGCTAACAAATTTATAGATCTAAAAAAAAATAAAAAATAAAAAAACTTATAGATCTCCTCTTATGTACAATTAGATTGTGTATTTGTCCGTCCTGTAAACCTAGAATGAGTGGTCCCATATTCCCATATGTATTGGATATATGTTTCAATGGGGTTTATGCATACTATATGCCAATTAACTTATATACTTTGTCATTCTAGCATATTCTCTTTTTTTTTTCTTATAATCCCGGCTTATAGCTAATGGTTGACACTTGTGCTGCCGGGGTTTAATAACTCCAATTCGTGTATGAGATGTGATGACATAAAATGTTAGTAGGGACTTGGTGGTTCTAGAAACATATGTTGGTAATTAGCTACTAACAAACGTGTTTTCTACTAACAAGTAACAAACGTTTTAATTATAAAGTATTTTTGTATGAGTTACCAACAAATGTTCTATGTATAGACCAATTGATCCAAGGCGTACGACAATACATCATGATGTTTTTACCTAGCTACTAATAACATTGATAATATAGTTAATTCAGTGTTAACATATTTTTGTTTCCCAAATTTTATGTAAATTTTTATTTGAAACTACTAAATTTTTTTCACTATATTTATGATTTATTATAGAATTTAGACAAGAAATCACAAACTAACTTAACACTTAACTCAATCGTCTTTAGTTAGTGCACTAATCTGTAAAATTTTGAATTTCAGTTTGTCATAATAATGATCATTCATACTTTACCGCCAAGCACAACTAGGAGTAGCTTGAAATTGGTTGCTTTCGAAGCATCGTAGCAACTAGCAACAGGGGCTAAATCTATTAAGTTGTCTCTATCAGACATAATAGCACAGCCGTCTGATTGATTTAAATTCATGTGGGAGAATGAGAACCTATCTTCTTCTTTTTCAAGAGCCTGTCTTGTAATTTGTGATGAATTCAGTCAAAAAAAATTTTATGATGAAAGAAGAGAGTATATTCATAAAGCTTGACAATAAAATAAACAAGAAATCGTTCTCCTGATCTAGACGTTCAATTTAAAGCAGTGGCGAATGTTTATATAAGCTTAAAAATATAGCTAAAAATGATATTTACTAAGAAAAAATAACTAAAATTTAAGCATATTAAACAAAAGTTATGAAAATTTCATGGTGGCACTTGCCGTCTCCTTGAGTAGTGTAGGTTCGCCACTGATTTAAAACCAGGATCTATAACACAATATATCAAGAAAATGGAACAATAAATTTTCTTGATTATAAGTATTGATGACACCGAGTAGTTTGCTTCGTAATACTTGCTTAATCCGATTTGCGTCTCGTGATTGGAAGGAAGCTTCTCTTTATCTCCAATATGTCTAAATTCATGCAAATGACAGCTTTGCATCAAATGGAAATATAATTATAACTTTCTACCAGATTATTCGATCTTTATTATATGCAATAAGGTCTACGATCAAAGTACGGACTTCTTCGAACCCTATTATAATCCCTGTTTGGTGGCATTCTATTTTGTATATACACATACGTTCTTTGTTCATATCTGAATGTTTAATAAAGTCAGAAACTCTTTTTTAATAAAGTCAAACCTTAATAGTCAAATAACTTTGTCAAAAGAATAAAATATTTAAATCAAATAGTTATGGTATGCGTAGCGTATGGTTGCAAGTTTGCAACATCCGACTTATGGTCGAATTGTTTTGTATACAAGGGCTGTGTATCTTCATTAAAATATCAACAATACAACGATAATTATCCAGACCACTCGGCAAGTCTTGTATTCGATTCTTGCTCACGACTATATTGTAGAGAGTAATGATTGTGTAGACATTGGGAGTCCCAATGTGGTATACTACATATCTGCAGTTTCTTCTCACATTTTTGATGATTTGGACGGCATCTGCTTTTATGTGCAAAAGAAATATATGAGATCTAGATAGTTTAAAACAGTACTAATGATAAGTAACTTTTCCTCCTAGTTATTATGCCGAATATATATTTATTTGTAGAATGATCGAAATTGATTCGTGATATACAAAAACACGATTAAAAAAGAAATTTGTTTGACTTCTTTTAATAGGGACTAAAATACAATATTATTAAACAAATAAAAATTAACATATATCCATATATTTTGAATCTAAATAATTAAAATCATTATATGAATATAAAGTGCATGAAATAAATATTTAGTTTGAAAATAGAATGCACATACATATATTATATAAAATTTCATCATCTAGTAGTATATTATGATGTAGTATATTATATTATTATTTTTGCTTGAACTAAAACAAATAAAGTTCAAATCGTGAAATAAAACTAAAATACCATGTTAAAACTTTTTAAGAAGTTGAACAAGAAAAACTAGAACAAAAAAAAACACAAGACGCAAAACCATATTCAGTAAATAATCATGTTTGATAGACGCCTTGGCGAAACAGCTCTCGCACTGTTTATAACAAGCTCCACTCATGGAGCATAAACCCTTTAAGCTTAATGCAATGCAATGTTGTTTTAACAACAAAAAAAGACATCTAAATTACTAGTTAGACGGTTTACATGTCTATAAATCTTAAAAACAATGGTACTTAATATATACAAAATATATTTTATATTAAATATTATTAATCACAAATGATAAAATTTAATATTTTATTTTCATAAAATTTCGACATTATGATATATCAATTATTATAATTAATGAATTTAAATGATATATTATTATTGTTACAATACTGTAATTGTCTAGAAGGTTTAGAAAACAGTTGTCATGACTTTACTAGGTTTAGTACTTTGGCGTTCAGACGTCTAGAACCCTTTTAGAGCACTGTTAAGTATAAAATTAATTGGTTAATGTGAAACCTTAAACTTAAAATCTCTACATGCATATTCAGATTACTTTATCCTGCTCAAGTTTTTTACTCAAATCACACCTCAATTCTCTTGCCCTTTGAATGTTTTACTTTCAAAGATCATGATGCATTGCATTTTATTATTTTTTTCTCATTTATGACAATTTACAACAAATATCAATCTGTCATGTTAATCATATATATATATGTATATATATATATACATACTAGCTTACACGACTTATCAAAGATTTCTTATGTTTTTATGTTTTATGCAGTAACGTGCCTTTTTGGTTTGTTTGGAATGATTAGTTGGTGTTAGTTTCGTGGACTGTTGATGTATAATGTTTGACTGATAGGGGCTATCTCCACTCCTACAACTGCAAAAGATCACTTGTCACCTCCCTCACAGTCGCTGATGCGACTTTGTAGCTACATTTTTCTTATTAGATCTTGAAATAAACGTGCATTTTATATGATTGAGAGGTAAAGAGTGTTGTGAGTTGTGTGGAGTTATGTGCAAGATACCCAATCTATAATAATGCAAGACTAGTTATGTGCAAGATTCTTCCTACAGAAACGATTGTGCTTTCATTAATTTTCTTTTTTTTTTGGTTAAACGTTATGGTGAACGATCACTAATGCAAGTACCCCAAATGTTTTTCTAACTTCTCAATAGCTTGTTTGATACAGTATATTTCCATTTATTTTATGATATGAAATTGTTAATAATTAGGTTTAATTTACATGCTTACTTTTTACAAAGAGACTGGTGAATTTGAAAACACCTAGCGAGTATGCCAATGTTTAACCAAACATCCACACATATATATTGGAATTATGTCACGAAGGCAGGTGAAGTAGTACATTTGTATGTCGTGATTCGTGAACGAGAAAATGGCATGCGTGATCATATGTGTTCCTATTGACGAGAGGGGGAATGCTGTTGCTTGAAGCAACTAATAAATGTTTAGAAATAAGTTAATCTTCTAAGTACTATACTATAATTCACAAGTAAATAGAGACCACTTAATAGTTGATATGAACAATTAAATATATTGCGAGGGACAACGAACAGACAAAACAAAAGAACACAGAACAGTATTACTGTAAGAGATGCGGGAGATCCAAGAAATGTAAGAAAGAATTATAGTTTCATACATTATCAGATTAATTTGATTTCTTTCCCGAAGCACAACAGTTTGCATCCGTTAAATATGACAAGGCCTAAATGTGTAGCACACTTGCATCCAAATGTGTAGCTACAGGATGCGAAAGTGCGCGTGCGGTGCCTTTGCGCATGATCTTATAATCCCGATGCCTCAGCTTTTCACTTACCATTTTATAATAGTATCATGTTCTAGTTGTATGCTTTAGGACTTTTGATCTTTACTTTGGGCTTCTATTCTACGTAATGTTTGGGCTTAGTTCTTACGCTTATTATTTTAAACATGAGCCCACTTTCTCTTTCTTTTTTTTTAACAGCCGCCCATTTTCTTTCTAAACAATTAAAAGGGAGAAGAATAGAACTCATATGTAATTTTCAACCTACAAATAATTGTGTACAGCAGTTGAAATTATTACATTGTAAATTTTTGAAATAGAGTAATGTTGGAATATAACAAAGACGGCAAAGAATTACCTTTTAAAATCATATTTTTAATACTTACATCCGTGAGGTATTTATAAAGTTTCAACGAAAAAAAATATTTGAAAAAGCATAATTATTCAAAACTAATTTTGTGACATGTATGTTGTATAAAATGCATCATAAAGATAAATAAAATGACAGTTTTTTATTTGCTAAAGATGGAAATATCATTAATAGTTAATGAAAGTATTTAAAAAGACTTGTATCCAATCTGCATAAATACAAATTTGAAGCAAAAACTGCAAAAAGAGAGAGCAAAAGTGCTCTTAGAGCATGATTATCCCATGATCCTTAATGGGTTTCTTAATGACTTTTTAATTAATAAAATAACTTAAAAACTTTAGTTAAGAAACTCCTATTTTGAGTGGTCCAATGGGAGTTTCTTAACTAAAGATTCTTAAAAAAAAATGAAACTTTCTTCAATCCAAATGAGAAGTATTAAACACATAAAAGTCATCAATAGATAGGATCTCTAAAACTTGAACCAACAAATCAAACAAAAAGCTAGTCCAAAACTACCTAGTTGACTACTAAAAAGTAATGCAAACAAGGATCATCTATGTCGACAACCAAACAATGACATATATATATTCAATTGTGAAGAAAGGAAAGAAGAGAAAGAACTCACTTTTCTAGCCATTGCCATTGTCCCAAATGCGTTGAATGGAAGCATCACCTGAGCCTTGTACAGACCCAATTCCTGTCCAACCAAATCAACAAATGTTAAAGAGTAAGTACACATTTAACTATAAGTTCAGAAGATGAACAACCAGAGCTACCAGTGAGAGAAACCATTGAGAGTTTAAACCCCAGTTTCAATCTATTTCTTTGTCTTTTTAACTCTTAGCCTTTCAAGGCACTTTCACAAAGTACTTATTAACCCATGCACACAATGACACAAGCAAGTTGTAGCAAAAGGTTTAAGAATAAACAATACCATGAAACACATCAAAAATAGCATATTGCCTTTATATCTATTGAAGAGCTCTTTCAAGCGCCTCATATCACCATTGCTTTTAGGCTGTGGCTGACTGTAAAACACATCAAACGCTGCTTCGATCTGCCAATCACTGGAGCTGACTCAAACAACTATTCTACCATTGAAGTAGAAAGCAAGGAGAATAATTAATGCAAAATACGAATACTTTCAGGTACGTAAACTATAAATGGGCAAATACAATCATGATCATGAAACAAAACATAGACACTGAGACACGAAGTGTGCAAACACATAAAATTAGTACTTGCTTGCCTCACATTCTATAAATAGGCAACAAAAGTTAAGTAAAAAAGCAATCAATCAATAGCATTGATGGTAGTAAGTGGTAGATAAGCTTACACGTTCAACAGAATCGAGAGCGCTCTACTCTTCACATCCTTCATACGATCATCACCTTCGTTTTACTCGCTGATCTTATCGGAAGCGCTCTACCGACGACGCGTTCTTCCTCTGCTCCACCGCAAGCGCCAAAAGCCGATCGGTGGCCGCAGCGGCTGATTACTCAGCGACACCGATCCAGCTCCAAGCCATCGTCCACTACGTGACCTCCACCATAATCCCACAACAAAACATCCACGAGATCTCGATCTCCTTCAGCGGTTACTTCGCTGAAGCTCCGGGAAGAATGGCGGCGATTTACTCTGCGGCGGTTATGGCTAGGAACAGGAAGAAAGCCTGGAGTAGGGGTGGGCATTTTACCCGAAATCCGAAGTGGCACCCGAACCCGATCCGAAAAACCCGAACCGAAATCCGAACCGAAGTAGCAAAATATCCGAACGGGTATTGAATTAGGAGAGATTGGATATCCGAACCCGAACGGGTAATATCCGAACCCGAATGGATATCCGAAAATAACCGAACATATGATAATTAACCTTATATTTATAGTTTACATCTTTCATTTTATATAAAATATTTATATTGATACTACACATACTTTAAATTCATATGATATACATACAATTACGTAGAAGATGATTTGTTATTCGCTTAAAATGCATGTCAAACTTTTTATTTCAGCAATTAACAAAAAGTTACATCCAAAATTTAAAAACAATAACCAAATTAATGTCTTTTTAGTTTGAAAATGTTATGTCCAAATCTATTAACCATGCAATCTATTAAAAATAAAAAAATAGTTAAGTGAAAAGTTATATATTTAAATACAAGAAATTTGAGAAATGAAAATTTTCATTTTTTTTTCTTCAAAATTTAAATATCCGAACCCGATCCGAAATAACCGAAACCGAACTTAAAATATCCGAACCCGACCCGAAGTACAGAAATACCCGAACGGGTTCTACACCTCTATACCGAAATACCCGAAAATCCGAAATACCCGATCCGAACCCGAACGGGTACCCGAATGCCCACCCCTAGCCTGGAGTCACTCACGTGTTCTTGCACGCCGTTAACCGGAGCGACGGAGAAGAATGAGGAAACAGAAGAGAGAAAAGAAAAGAACGAAAAGAAAAAGAAATTCTTGTGCTCTTTCTTGCTGACACGTGGTGGAAAAACTACTTCAAAACCGGTTCCAGAAAACCTTAGTTAAGGATCGGTAAGACCATTTTTATTTTGTTTTGATTTAATTAAATGGGTTATTTTTCTTAAAACTCCACTAAGGATCCACCGATAAACATGGTCTATAGATTCCTAGATTAGGTTTAAGCTATTTCAACAGATGAAACAACCTAAAGCTAAAGAAAAAAACAGAACAGTGACAACAATTAACGGTTGCTACGAAGGAACAAATGACAAATCTTTGACGAGATGAACAGTTGATGAATTATAACCATTAAATCAATGTGCCTATTTCATTTTCTGTTCTTAAATTCATATTTTGCGTGGGTGTGTAAAACAGTAAAAGCGTTTTTTAGCACCGTTTGAATCTAATTCCGTGAGATATTAAACCTGAAATATTGATATATTCCACACAAAAAAAAAGACAAAATGATTTATCATAAATTGGAAATACGTTTGGGGTTGACCTTTTTAGGAAGATAGACGCCTTCTGAGCCTCTCATTGTCTGAATTAACTATAGAAGCATAGCCGTGCTTACCCTTTTACAAAAAAGACAACAGCCGCAGGCCCCCATATTTTAATCAATATTTAGGCCCCCATATTTTCAATTTCAAAACACATTAGTAGTTCATGAGTGTATACATATATTTATAGAGAGCTCGATTGTTTTTATTTTTTTTGAGAAAGGAGAGAGCTCGATTGTTCGTATATTATGTTCTTTACATTTAAGTTTGGTTCTTCTTAGTAGATTCATTTTTAATAGACATCTTTAGTATATTTACAATTTCATTAACTTGTATAAACTTTTTTTTTGTGAAAAACCATGTTTTTGAAAATTAGCCTTAGGCCCCCATTCCCAAAGTTGTAGGCACGACATTATATAGAAGTTGTGCTATGTTTCAGCTTTGTATTTCGAAACAACTATTTTGGTTTTCTATTCGATTTTTTTTGTACTAAATGGCTTTTGACTTTTTGATAAACAATTAGAGTTTACAAGTTTTCGAATGTTGTGGCGCATGTACACATTATATATATATATATATCATTTACTACATATATATAATTAATGTGTGGACTATTTTGTATATGTATTTGTATGTAAAATTCTATGTTGCTTTGTTCATTCTTCGCAAATAATATAGTTTATGCATATAATATACATAACAATACAATGTCGTTGATAATCATTATAAACACACAACAATTTGGGGACAACAAATAGATTAGTGGTTACAGCAGACTGTAAGTGGGTTTAATTAAAAGAAGCCGATAGTTTTGAACATTTGTAAAATTTCTTATTGCGTAAATGGACCACCTGCAGCCAACTTTGCATGGTCACAGCAGTAATATTCAAAGTTCAAAGATGAACAAAAATAAAGAACTCTCTATCGAATTAATTATATTACAAATTCGTTTTGGATACGATCTACCAAATGATCATTACAACCATAACATTTTAAAACAAACGTTTAAAAGGTAGAGACAGATTACAGAAGAAGATTGCAACTAAAATTTTAAAGAAGAAGAGATTTAGTATTAATTTTTTGAGAAATACTTATGATTTCTTAGAAAATTAAACTGTTAATAAGCATGATATATACCTGAGCCATGTCATGTTGCTATTCAACGAGAACGACCGTTCTACTTCAAAACTATAATTAGGCCCGAATATACGAAAATTTTAGAATACTTTTGATCTGTTCACGAACAAATATTTATATTTGTGATTCGTTTCAATCCGGAAAATTTAATAAACAACTAGATTTTAATCCGCGCTTGAAAGCGCGGGTTTGATTTTGTTTTAATTTTCATAATTATGAGATTCAGGGTTTGAATCATATAATTTTGAAGATTATATCACTAATATATAGGTCATTTGCATAAGCACAATTAATGTGTATGAAATTAGATCACGCGTTTGCGTTTTGAAGTTTGTTTGAAGATTCATTTGTGTGTAAAAATAGTATAGCAATTTGAAACTGGAATAAATATAGTGTTATTAGTAATGATTTATGTTACATTTAATTGTATGTCTATTAACAATCAAACTACCAATTATAAAACTAAGTATTATAATATTTTTAATTTTTTTATATAAAAGTATCTATAATGTAAATCTAAACTACAATTTACTATTTTATAAGAGTATCACAAACATATGTTCTATTATTAAAAGTTAGATTTTAAAAAGAATATTTTATTCACATATATTTTTGTAAGTTATGTTCTTAAGTATTTGGGCTTTATTCTATTTTAAATTTAATATGAGTCTCAATTTAATTATGTTTAAATTTTTGGTCTCATTAATTTGGGGTTTATCTGTGTTAGAAATTAATTGTGTAGTCGATGGTACTATGCTTCTGGTGGGTGAAATGAATATTTCGATGTTTTTATAAATGGGGGAATAATATTTCGATAAAGTTGTGTTATAATAGGTTGTGCTTTGGCTTTGGTTCATGTAATTTATTTTGTTTGGGTAGGGTGGTTTAGCAATCGATGATTTAAATAGTTAAGAATAAATAATAATGTATCCAGTTTGATAGTTAGATTAAAAATCGCTTATATATAGGTAAAATATCTTGTCACATATTGTTATAATATATAGGAGAAGTCTAAAAAAATAGAAAAGAAAAGAGTCCAAACAATTTTTTTAAGTAGATTTATTAAAACTCCTTCCCTTTTAATAGTATTGATCTTTTATATTATTAATCATAAAATAAAATAATAATACCATACTAACAAATTAACATCTTTAACTGAAACTGTAAAGCAAAAAAAAAAAAATAGTGACAAGCCTAATAAAAACTCATATGTTGACATTTGATTCAACATAAAAATTAACTGGATACACAATAATCTAAATTTTTTTTAATAGTTTAAAATAAAAAAATTACTTCGTAAAATATGTATAAACATAATGGTTTATGTTACATATCTATAAATATACTGATCGTATCGGATATCTAGCTTTTTTAAAAAAAATATTTTTGATATTTTTCTTTTTACAGATATTACATTTTACTATTTACTTAATTACTTTGATTCAAATTTTTTATGGATATCCGAATTTTTTAAATCGACTCAAAATGAATAAACAGATCTAATCAAATTTAACAGAATATACCCAACCTTAACCGCAATTTAAAGTCAACGGTCAGAATCGTTGGCTCTAATATAATATGATTTTAATTTAATTATACTTACCCGCATATATAGTTATAACTTATATATAATCAGCTTAATGAATGTCTTGTCCGGATACACAAATTAATCCCTTTATCTTCAAAAGTCTTCCCTGATCTTTACTCCATCTCTGTTTAACCCATTCTCTTGATACTATTCAAGTACTCATCATGATTCCTACAAGATGCCATGAGCTCAGCGGCTCTCGTCCTCCGTCGCTTAAACTCACAGGAGAATCCCATTCCATCAAGAAAACGACTTCGTTCAACGTCTTCAAACAGTCACGGCGACATGGACGTGCAGCTCCCGTAGTCATCTACGCGCACTCTCCAAAGGTGATCCACACGCGTGCTGAAAACTTTATGGCCTTGGTTCAGCGGCTCACGGGTCTCGAAGGGATTAGAAGGCGTAACCCTAACGACGTCAACGAATCATCGTTGTCTGTGTTAACCACGGAAGAGGCCAGTGTCGGTACTGATGACACAAGTTGGGAGAGACATCAACAAAGGAAAAACCTAGTTGATATTCCATTGTATACGCCGAGCTCGATGGCCTTGTTTGGTTCTCCAACTCAACGTCTTTAATTATCTATCACCTAACCGGAACGATCCGGTTTAAACCCTCTGTTTAAGTTCATAAAAGACTTCCAATAGAATACTATAATATGGTTCCTTTATTATAGATAGATTATGCTTTTATTTGTTTGTACGTGTGTTCATCCGTTCTTAAGCTGGTTAGCTTAGTGGAGGAGTATTTGGTGTAAATGACACTTGGTTTCTTTAATCGGTTGGTTTGGAAAACTTGTTCTTATCGTTTTTACGGCAGTTTAAAGAAAAATACAAAAGAGTTACCAAAAAAAAAATACAAAAGAACCGCGAGTTTCTTCCAACACTCGTAAAAATACTGATCATATATGAAAAACAAAATATCTCATGATACAAAATGACAATATGATGCGGCAAAATAAATGTTGCTACAGAATAATTCAATTATATCGCATAAAATCGCAATTTTCAAATCTGTTGCAAAATCTTCGTTATTTTAAATGGATTAGTGATGACGTTTGAAAATGAATATACGTCATGTTGATTTTTCTGCTGCACATGGACGACCAAGTGCGATCGCGGGCTGAACTCACCAAATGAAGAGGTGTCGTCTTAACTCAATCGTAAAATTTTGTGTTTGATAAGAAGAAAATTTATGATGGAATATCCATCATATTTCTGTGTTGGAATATTACGTCAGAATTGGAGCATCAATATCAGTAGATACTATTTAAATTTCTCAATAAATAAGAAATATCAATATTTCGGTTTGTATCTATTTCCATTTATTTTTTAAAATTAAATATTGGTATTATGACACGTGAAATTTTTTATCTTTCACAAAGGTCCGAAGAGTTCTCAAACGAAAACATTTTCTGATTCTCTATTATTTTATATTTGATTTCTTTATTTTTATTTTAAGAACACATGTGAAAAGAACATCCGTTTTACGGATTCCAGTATATACTTATAGTATTATATTCTCTCTCTTTATTTATGTAGGATTGTTTATCAATTTTTTTCATCTTATTTGATTTTATCATATTGTTTTATGCATAATTTAAATTAATATACTATTATGTGAATATTTCTATTATGCAGCATTTTTTATTATTGATTTATTCATTTTTAGCTGTATATTTAATATTTCAATGTAAGAATATGAAAGATAAAACAAATTGCTATTATTTAAAATTTTAATTTTGGGTATAGTTTTATTTTATTTTTTTCAAATATGTTGCTTATCCTAGCAGAAAGAATTGTGGGTATCACGCAACGCAGTTAGTTGATGGTGGCGATCAAGGGCCTGACTGGTGTAACCGCAGTGGTTACAGAAGTTTGCGGATGCAGATGATTGCGGTTTTACCTGGTTTTAAAAGATTTGTACGGCCGGTGCTGTGGTTAGAAATTGAAGCGTCTGCAGGATACTTATGACTCGTTAACCACCAAATAAAATAACGGCTAAATAATAAATTAACAATATTTACATTTTATATAATTATTAAAATATCAAACATCACCATATGATGATAAATATAAAAATTATATTTTTGAAACTATATTTTAAAATTTTTAAATTTTAAATTTTTTTTAAACAATTATTGAAAATATTTTTTTATTTTAAAATTTATAATATAAATATAATATAATAGATATATTTTAGTATTTCTGTTATTTCAGTTTAAAATTTTAATTTTAATTTTTGTATTTATATTGTTTTTAGAAAAAGAAAAAACTATTTACTTTTCGCAACTGCCCACGACCGCAAACGCTAGCTTTTGAATTAAAGAGGTTAAAAGCGGTTTGAAGTGATTTAGAGCGGTTTGAGTGATTGTTGCAAAATGCCAATAACCGCTACAAACCGCAAAAGCTGCGTTTGCGGGTGGTAGCGGAGAAACTAGTCAACCCCCAAGTCTTCAATTTTTCTTGAATAATGCTTGTTGATCTAAGAAATTCAAAATAATTATATATCTTCTATTTTAGTATCTTTCATAAGTTTCCGAATCTTTTGTATGATTTACATTATTGTTGGTCAAAGTAAAGCAGCATATGTATGATTTACATTATTGTTGAAGTATTAATATTTAACATATTTTGAAAGAGTAACTTGTGGTTATAAATTTCATTATATACATTCACAAAGCAAAATTAAAGAAAATATAATATATCTGTAATTTTTATATTTTCATTTTTTTCTCTTTTTTTTGCATAGTTATGAGAATGGTCCACAACTTTAGTTTGTCGACCTCATTAATCCAAAATAATACCTTTTGTAGATGTCTTATTGTTGAGCCCAAATAACCAAATGAAATATTTTTCTATGTTCGTTAAGATTTAGGACCCATTGAGCCCAGATATAGGTTATTTATTCCACTCCATTATATCATATTCTAGTTCTGGTGGATTCAACAAAAAATGCATGATATAACAACTTACTCTGATATAGAGTAAACCTATTTTTACTTTATTATAGTGTACAAAATAGAATATCATTAAAATATTTTTACTTAAATTCTATTTTAGACAAAAATATAATGGGGTTAGACATGTACTAGTGTTCTACATGCTTCAATGTTCCAAAAGTAAATTTAATACAAAAAAGAGGAGACGATGGAAAAAGTTCACGAGAACGATATATACAATGGAAATGTTTCATATACATATCAATTAAAATTTGGAAGAATAATTGGTTTAGTGATGATCAGGGGCGAAGGCACGTTGATGGTAATGGGTGCACGTGCCCCTGTACAAATAATAAAATTTTAAAATTAAAACAGCTGAAATGGTAAAAATCAAGTTATACACTCAAGTTATACACTCATAGTTTTTCAGGTTCAAGTTCTCATTTATGCTCTTTTTATAAATAATTAGTATAAATTTCTAGCTTCGCTCCTGGTGACGATGATCTAGTGATTACTGTTTTAATATGTAATTTTGTGTTACTCCTAAAGTTGTGATATTTTTTCTTCTTATGTATCGGTTAAATCTCTTTTGGAAAGAAAATTTATGAAAAATGTATACAAAACATACCAGTTCCTGTCTCATAATTTAGCAGCAATCGGGTGTAACTAAAATGTAGACTTCAAATTGGTCCCCTTTTAGAAAAATCAGGGATTACTTGCAAGGAGAATCTAGCTTGTCAGTTGGAATCCGATCTTCATCGACGTTGGCTGAGCTATGGGACACTGATCATTGGGTCTTGCCTCCAGCAAGATCAGAGAAGCAAGTCCAAATCTACTCTTGCCTCTCATCACTACAGATCACGCCTTATGCTGATGCAATGGTCTGGTCACCTGAGGCAAGCCCAGAGAGCGTCTACTCAACTCGAAAGACGTATGATCTCTTGCGCGTTAAGGAACCAACAGTCCTCTGGCACAAAGAAGTCTGGTTTGGGGGAGAAATTCCCAAACACAAAGTCAGAACTTGGTTGATGGTGCTAAACCGCTGCCCTACCCGGGATCGTATGCTCCAGTGGGGACTTCAAACAGACAGCCACTGCCTCCTATGCAACTCCTACCCTGAATCACGATCACACCTATTCTTTGAATGTGCATTCTCATGGGAGATTTGGACCAATATCTTACGTCGCTGTGCCTTCTCACCGAGACGAAACTGGGATGCAACACTATTGGATCTCCAAGCTTATAGGGGTACTAAGCATACTCGAAAACTTCTCCTTCTAGCATGGCAAGGAACGATCTACTTCATCTGGTCGGAGAGAAACAACAGAATTCACAGGAACAATTTCCGTTCTTCCCACTCAATCATCTCTGAGATTGATCGCACTATCAGGAGAAAGCTTGCCTCCTTTAGGCTAGCAAACCCAGCTCTATCATCCGCCCTTCTGGAAATCTGGTTCTCAAATCAGTAACGGTCTCAGTCTTATCGCATATCTCTTCTCCTCCAACTATTTCTAACATTACTGATAGTATCAGATTGGGTTCTTTAATGTATCTCGACCTTTGGTCCACTAGCAACAGCTTGTAACATTTGCTTTCATGCATTTTCAATAGAAAAAATTTTATTAAAAGAAAAAAATCTAAAATCTAAAACTTATGCCTATTTTGTTAAATGCTTGGAGCGACTGGTTTGCGTGAAAATGTGAACGACATACATGAATAGAAGAAACGTGACCCCCAAAATCAAAGAACTGTTCAACATAAAGCAGCCAAAGTCTCCCTAAATATTAAAACATCCCCGATCAACACGTTTGGTTTATTATTTCCCAACCTAACAATTAAATTAAGAGGAAAAAACGTAGTTTTTATTTTAAATTCTTCAATTACTAAATATTTTAAAAGTAAAACGAAGTATAACAAGTATGTTATTTGGTAAAGTCTGGTTGGTTTCGTTTTAGTTTTTCAAGTATCTATTTTATTAGTATTAAAAATACAAATAGTATGGCTTAGAATGTTACGAACTGCCCCGTCCCGCACCGCAGTTAACAGTAACAAAAATCTTTACATATATCATATATCTATACGTTTTTCTAACTGTTAAAACCGCACTACAGTTAAACCGCTTGTCCCGCACCGCTCAAACCGCAGTTACCATTCGGAGTCTATGAGTGGTGCTAAAATTAGAGGAAATAAATAAATAAAAGGAATTCAACAGTAAAAATAGAAAGTGATAATGATTGTTAATATTTTCCCACCTGTATTGGAATTTAAATTCTTGTTTTGCTCCTGTGTCTCGGTTTCCTCATGGAAATAACAAAGAAAATTATTTTTCTCTCTCTTTTGATTGGTAAAATTAGCATGAAACTATTATATTTCGACCAGTCCTAGCCCATGTTAAAAAACACACGCACTTAGAGCATCTAAAAAAAACTCTATAATTTCAAATATAGAGTTTTTTGCTTTTCAAAAAGAAATTTTAAATTTTCAAATTTAAAGTTTTAAGTTTTAAGAAGTGAAACTTCATATTTGAAATTTCACTACTCAAAACTCTAAATTTAAAGTTTTATCTTTTTATTTGCATCTTTGTCTTTATAATTAATTATACATCACATTTATGATTCTTAAGTATTTTCTCATTCATAGTTTTAATCTTCAAAACTTTTTTATATTTTAAATATTTCAAATTTATTTTTATAAATTAAAATTTTTCATAGAAAAGTTTTTTTTTTAAATCAAAATAAGATTTATAATATTTTAAAAGTATAATTAGATACAAGAATATTACAAAAGAAACTTAATAATTTTTTAAGAATATATATACATGAAGATATAATTATTACACAAATTAAAATATTACATCAACACTAATAGTCTAGTAATTTTTCTTCCAAACTTCTAAAATATTGTCCAAACAAATTTTGTATAACCTAAAATGGTACATTAAAAAAATTATGTAATAATGTGGTATTTTTCTTGTAGTTTAATATTTAATTATGTATTTCTATTTATAATTTTATGTTTTAGTGTAAGATTTTATTAATTAATATTACTAGAATATTTTTATATTTGTGCTAGTTATCTACAAAAAATTATATGGATTTATATTAATTATGACAAATATAAAGAGCATAGTGTAAAATAAAAATAAATTTGAAGTTAAATTTGAAGTTTTACTTTTGGAGAAGAACGCCTTGAAACTTCAAATATAGAATTTGCAAGACTCTATAATAGAAAGTTTTTTTGGAGATGCTCTTAACCGAGTAATCGGCTGCCTAGGTGCATATGTTATGTGGCGATTAACTTCAAATCTTCTAATTTAATCGGCCAACATTTAGTCACACGGTTGAAATGATTAATCAGTGCAATACCGATTTTTAACAGCCTAATGAAAATAATTTTGAGAGTGCTGACAATTTTCCGGGTTTATTCATTGTTTAAAGTCACTAACTTTCATATATATCTTGATTACATTAGGTAATTTCGTAGCTTAAATCTAAAAAAAGAAAAAAAATATTTTTTATATATTCATAATTAATTTTATGGTTAGTTTAATAAAAAATATAGTATATATTAAGACATACCAATCTATTTCTCAAAATAATCTAAAAATTAATATAGTCATAACACATGTCATAACTCAAATGTTGTAATGTTTCTCAAATAATATATAAGAAATTAGAGACAATGTTTTTAAAACCCCATCTGGACCTTGAATCGGATAACTTTCTTGGTCACGGGATTATTGGATTGACCGCAGATTGGTAAATTAGTTAATTTTAGTATATAATTATATATTAAATATTTTAAAAATATAAGATTTTTTTTATTTTTCATACAATAAATTTCATATTTAAATTTGGGTTCATACTTTTTATTTTTATTTTAACGTATAAAATATTTAAATTATTTAGTAATTGTTTTGTAAGAAGCTAGGACATATAATAAAACATAGCATGACTTAAATTTCGTAAGTTTTTAAAATCTAATCTAAATAATAAAATTAAATTTTAAATTCTAAATAAACCAAAAGTAAAACATAAAAATTTAATAGATTTTCGATAACAAAAATATATTAACATCAAATCTCATTAACTAATTTTGGTTGTTTCTATCATTGTTCACTATATTTTTTCAGGTAGTAAGTGAAAAATTCATGCAAGTCTAAATATCACATTAAAATAGTTTAGACTATATTAAATATAATTTTGCAAAATCGAATCCAATCCAATGACTTTGTTCACGACAAAATATTATTTATCTAGAAACATGTAAAATCAAGAAAAGAGAGAGGTAACAGCATGTAATTTACTAAAAAGGAATTAAAAACACAGTTTATATGATATAAGTTAGAATTTAGGATGCTTGAAAAAATGTTATTCACGATGAACAAAATAAGCAAGAGTTTGAAAAAGAAAAAGGAGATATAGAAGATATGCAACAGCAAGGAAAACGATAAGTTTCTGAAAAACTAAAAATTAAAAAGTTCTTATTTGAAATACAAAACATATTTAGGTGATGATTGTTTCCATTAGTTTCTGGTTTTAGTTTTTGGTTTTTAGATTTTGGTTTTAGATTTTGGTTTTTAGTTTTTAACTTTTAGATTTTGGTTTTTGATTTTCAGCTTTTGGTTTTGGTTTTTGGTTTTACTGTATTTTTAGTTTTTTTTTATAAAATATGCAATACATTGCTTTAAAATAATAATTTTTAAAAAAATTACCATTAAAGTTTATCAAAATATAGTGGCTGTTATTTAAAATAAAAACATTACCATGTTTTAAATTATTTTACTTTTAAGTGTTATACTTAAATATAATTAATAAATATCTATAAATTATTAAAATTAAAATATTTTAAAAATTTGAAACTATTAATAAATTTTATTACATAAAATATTTTTCGTTTTTTAGAACTTGAATGGCTATTTTTTCAAATTAATATAATATATTGTATTAATAAAATATTTTAAATTTATAATTTTTAGTTGTTGTTTAGTATGTATAACAAAAAAAGGGAAAATTACATGTTTACCACTTTCATGTTACCACTTTTCATTTTTACCACCACTAAAAAGACATTTTCAAAAATATCTTCTTTACTAAATGACAAAAGACTCTTATGCCCTTATTATTTATATATATAATAAATCATTATTTAAATAAAAAATAAAATAATAATAATAATAATAATAAAAAAGTAATAATTTTTTTTTATGTTTTCGAATTATATTTTTTTCAAATTCGAAATTTTTTATAATTTTTTTTTGAATGTTCTTTTTTTGAAGTTTTTTTTTCAAATTTCTTTTTGAAAAACGAAATTTATGTTTGAAACTATTTTTAAAATTTTTTTATATTTTTTAAGTATTTATTTATATATTTATTAGAATCCTAAATTTAACATTCCAAAAACCTTACCCCACCCCTCAACTCTAAACCCTAAGTCTAGATTAGTTAACCTTAAGGGTATAATTGTGTTTTACCTTTCATTAAAAGTGATGGTAAAAATGGTTAGTGTAAACATGAAAAGTGTTACTATGAATGTGCTATTTATGGCAATTTTCCATAAAAAAATTCAATAATTTATTTATAGATATTAATAAGTAATTGGTTACAACTAATACTGAAATTATCTATATTTATTTACATATATGAAACACATAAATTATTTTACATTAGTGTTAAATGATAAAAAAAATTGTATGGGAATTTTACCTTTATGAAAACATTATTTACTTAATTATTAATTAATTAAAATATAGTATTTTATACAAAATAAACAAAATTCGTTTTTGTATTGAAAACCCACAAAAGTTGGTTTTGGCTTTTCTTCACAAATTGGTTGAAATTTTGAAAAACTAGTTTCCTAAATTTTAGGGAATCTATTTGTTAAAAAACTTGATTGGCAAGTGAAATGGTTTTTACAAAAACAAAAACTAAAAGCTAAAAACTTAATTGGATAAAAAATTGTTTTTACAAAAGCAAAAACCAAAAACTAAAACAAAAACTACAAACAATCAACCTCTTAATAAAATATTTAAAAATCTAAAAAAATGCTAAATAAAAATTACTCACTAGTTCATCTAGTGGTTCTACCAGTAGCTAGATTATTGGATTTAAGAGGTTTTAACAGGTTTTAAATTAATGGATATTTTAAAATCCAAGCTAGATCATTTAATAGGTCATCAGGTTTTGCCGGTCCGACCATGGATATGGATCGGAGTGACAACACTGATTTGAGGTAAACTGTTATATCTCATATCTGTTTTTTTTTCTAAAGTAGAATTACAATTTGTTTTTCTATTTATAAAGAAAGTAATTATATTGCTTAACTTTTATTCTATATTTAAAAAATGTTATTTAAAAAAATACATAGAAACAAGTCACGTTTTTACCTTATTTTTTTCTATTTACATACAAAGAATAAAGTAAAGTACATTGCCATTGTGGTTTCTGCCCTATACTATATTAAATATTTTAATCTCGTAATAACTATTTATTTCAAAACCTTTTACAAACTCGAAACCGGCCTTTGCTGGCTTCGCATTATGTGGCACTCACTTCAAGTGAAGTAACCGACCAAACCATCCAGACGACAAAACACACAAATTATTTACAAACAGCTTGTCGTTCTCGTTTAAACATTTTCGCCGTCTTTAATTTATAAACGCAACCGCCCCAATCAAATCTTAAATATTTTCCTCACTTTTGATTCTTAAAATTAGAATACAAGCTTTTTCTTCCATTTTCAGCCATATGTTCCATTATTAGTCCTTGCCATATTCTTACGACATTATATTCACAATTTATTTAAAAAACCTATTAGAAACTTGAAACCGGCCACATTGCTGGCTTCGCATTATTGAACCACTAATCGACCCAAACCAAACACTGAAAAATATGTTAAATCATTTTATTTTATTTTTTTATAAAATCATCCTCAGATGATTTTATTCAAATTTTAAAATAAAAACTGACGAGAAACAAACATACAAATTATTTACAAAACGTTCGGCGTCCCCGTTTTAAACATCTTCGCGTTTAAATCATTCGCCGTCTTTAATTTATAGACGCAACCGTCCCAATCAATTCTTAATCATTTAATCACCGCTTCTCCTCAACGAAACCATCAGCCCCGATAACGACGTCAGCGTCCCACCAAGTCTCACCATCAGATTCCGTCAACGCACCGTTAAACTTCCTCAAATCTCCCACGGCGATTTTTCCGCTGACGTCATCCCTGACGTATAACTTCTCCACGCCGCCGACGTCAACTCCGACTATGTTCCCAAGAAACCTCCCCGGCTGCCTCCACTCCGCCAGCAACGCCGGCATCCTAAAACCAACGCGTGGATCACACGCCTCCACCTTAACGGCGTCGCTGCCTTTCTTCTCCGCCGTCAAGAAAAACGACGACGGCGAAGAAGAGCTACAGTTTCTGAGAAACGACGCCACCACATTGTTCTGTTGATCATCATCTCCGTCGTAGTCTCCGCCGTCTATATCTAAATGATCCCAAAGCTTCACGACTCCGCTCGACCCGATCCCACCGAGATCCGGCCACGAGAGCAAACCCCCGAAGCTACCATTAAAACATGCGAAATTACCATTTTGCCCCTGGTCGTCATTACTGTAATAATCAGACCCTTTCACGCGGAAGCCTCCGTTGACCCATCCCTTATTATAGATAAAGTCAACATCCTTCTCGTCTTCGTCTTCATCATCTTCTCGATCATCTTCGTCTTCCTCGTCTGAAGAAACAGAGGAAGAGCAAGAAACATCGGAGTCGCTGTCGTAATCATCGAAAAGAGTTGGGGGAGATATCGAGACATCGATTTTTCGTAACCTAACAACTAAACTCTTGAGTCTTGTAATGAAATTTGTGAAATAAGCTAAGAAAGCAATAATCAAAGCTCCCCATTTCCAGAAACCGTAGGCTTGGTGTAGCTTTCCGATACCGGAAACAGCAACAGATCTGGAGAGAAACGACGGGTCGTTTATTGAGCTCATGCCCACTTCGAAATCTCTTATTATATTAATCATCGGAACCTCCATGGCTAAAAGTTTTTAAGCAAAGAAACAAAAAGAATAATTAGGCTAAAGAGAAAATGGTTGAGAGGAGAAAGAAGAAGAGGGTTGAATGCAAGAGGTGAAGTAAGTCTTATAAAGAGAGATGAGGAGCACGGTAACTAGTGGATGAGCGTGAGAGTTTTGTGGGCACACGTATGAAAAAAGTGAGAAAGATAAGGTAACAATCGGAATGAGTTAACTTGTGCCAGATGGGTTCTATGTGTCTATCATTAAAGTGTTAAAACCCATGTTCGAGAACTCGCTAGGCGCAACGCGTGCGGTCAGGTAACGCCTAGCGCCGAATCAATTAATCGGAGATTATACAGGGATTAATCGGGGCGTTATTTTGAGCATTTAATTCTGTAATTCGGTATATATATTAATTATGTGCGCCTTTAGTGATTTGTGACGTGGTCTAGTGGTGAGAGGTTCTAGTTTAAAACGCCTGGACCTGGGTTCGAGTAGAGTAGGCGCTTGTTTTGTCTCTTTTTTAAAAAATGAGGTTAAATGATTTGGAAATGACGAAATTAACCTTATCTTCTACCTTTCAATGTGATATCTCTGCAACCTCTGGCCGCTTTTCAATTGTTTTTTTCTCGATTTCACAGATCTTTCTCACTATTCTTGTATGTTTTAGTGAAAATACATCAAATCTAAGACACGCTTGCGATATCAAACAAGAAAACCATGAAAACTTTGAGTTTTTTTAAAGTTCCGATTTATTGGCCGTATAACATCAATTCGCCACGGATGCAGCCCGATTTGCGTGTTTCCGGCGATTACTCGGCCGCCTAGCCCGCGTTTTCGAACATGGGTTAAAACTATTATCTCTCTGCACCACAATAAAAAACAAATTTTCTTGTTTTTTCGGTGTTATTTTAGTAATTAAAATCATAAATACACGAGTAGTTCGAACCACCTACCACAATATAGCTTTATTTTAGTATTTGCCTTTTCCTACTTCACAATAATTGAAATAAGGTTTGGATTTGAGGCGCCCAAAATAATTGTGTTGGTGGTGGTTACTTTGTTAAGAGGATCACTGAGGTCCTCAAAGAATAGCTCTTTTTGTTTTTCCTTATGAACATTTTAAAACAATAATAGGATTATAATTTTATTATATGACAACTCATAAAATATGACAACTGTTTCCCCATACATATTTATTTTCTTATCATTATGTATTAAGGAAATTTGAATATACATACATGACTTTTATTTTAGAAAGATACTTAAGAGTACTAAATAAGTTTGACTATTATATGTGGCGATTAAATTTACTTTTATCTTTTAAAGTATGGTAAAAAGTAATTTATCATATTAGGTTAAATTACAGAATTACAGAATTTTCAAAACATATGAATATTGTTTTCGGTAAATCAGAAATTTTAAATTATATTAAAAACACAGAAAGGGTGCTAGAAACTCTCGTGGACCCGGTCTGAGACAATTTCGTATTGTAAGAACAAAGACATGTTAACCACAGATTTCCTGCCACGTGTCTCTCCTAAACGAGCGGGAAAACGAAATAGCATTTATATCCATTACTTATAAGTTGATTCCTACCAACATGAGCTGTAGATAGATTTGGTCCAGATGAATCACAATAATTTTTTATATGGTTAGATGCACGCCACGGTTTCTTCTATGAGAAGGTAACATCATCAGATCAAATCTTTACTTAATAGTTGATTAGGGGCTTTACGTTTTCATCTTGACTTAAAACTTATGTGTTCAACAAAAGAATTCAAAGCAAAGTCTATTTTGTTTTACTTATGTAAATGTTGGACTTTTCTTTTGGGATAAAGTTATAGGAGTAGATTTTAGTGCAATTTTTATTTTGAAGATAAGATTTTTCAACAGCTAATTAAGCTTATCCTCTCATGATGGTACATTACCCTTACACCGAATATGCCAGAATGGTGGCTTGACTCGATCCAATCCGTTTATTAGTGAAGGTATTCTTCTACCCTACAAATAAATGCATAAATGGATTAGTTTTTTTAAGCTATTGAATGGGTTACACTAGTAATGTGTTACCGATTTCTAAGGTATTGAGCTCTTTGAATGGATTTTTATGTTACTACATTTAATTATAGGGACGTGTAAATCATGATTTTCTGATTAAACAATACTCCAAGTTTAACACATCAATGTAAATTATTGCAGTATTTAAGATTCATTTTAATATTTATTAACTTTTGTCATTTTATATGATCTTTTCTTATTGAGATAAGATGTGTAAGAGAGGGGGGGGGGGGGGGGGGTAACTATTTAGTTAACACTTTTTTGGTAACTCTCAGTATAGAATACTCGTTCAGATGAAGTAGACAGTAATGATAAAATTTTGATAATGATGAGATTTGATTATTATGCATGGCAATAATGTGGAGTCAAGTTGAGATGCATGTTGTAATTTGTAAAGTGAAAGTGCAAGAAAAGTCATCCATTAAAATGATTTTATGATTTGGATAGGAAAATTATCAAGGAACGAATGTTTTTGAGAAAACTCTGAAAAGGAGAAGCCACCAATTCGACAGCTGGAAAAGGGTTTCAGAGTTGGGCCAAACGAATTTCAGAAGTGACCCACTTGGATTCACTATTGATCCAAATAAATCAAATCAAATGAAAATCTCTTCTGCCCAACAAATGAAAATCCTTCCTCTTTTGCTTTGTTTCCAGCCTAATCATAACAATAAGCACATCCAGGGATGTTAACTAAACAATTTTGGCCCGGCCCAGCCATATATGATACAAACCCGATCCTATTTGAATCCTATGAATGAAAGAGCTAGATGGTGACCAAGAAAACGAAAATGAACATTCACCAATTACAAGAAATAATTCAATTCCTTATCATTCTTATAAAATTACATAATTTACGAGGAATATTTTTTTACTAATATTCTTCTTATTATTTTTTCTGTAAAAAATAATATAACAAAATTATTTCTTACTAAATTTAGAAAGGAGCAATAATTTTTATTAATTCCTATAATTTTATTCTTCTTTATTCTTTTCATATTTTTTCATGATGTTCCTAAAATTGTCACCAGTTAAACCCTTAGTCTATCATATTATAAGTACATTATTTCAATTTATTTTCATTGTAGTAAATACTAATATTTTTCTGTTAAAGTAAATTTATTAAAAATTAATAATTTATATGTTCACAAAGAGTGTCATTTTGTGTATTTAGTAGTTCTTTTGTTACATTTTGTCTGTTTTCTTTTGTTATTTAGAGGTGGTGTCATAACTTCAAAATATGAATTCATATTTCTATCAATTGGTTGTATTTGAGTATTCAATCCTTTGTGACATTTCTCTGGGGTTATATTTCTATTTATCATTTCATGACACAATATAAAATAATAATGGGTATTTGCAACAACTCGTAGTATTTAATTTGAAATATGTAGAAACCAGGTTTACAAGACTCAAACTTAAGAACACTACCAAATACACAATTATTTTAAAATATTATGAATCAACTAATCTTTGACCAAATTGGCATCAACAAATTATGTAAAATGCAGCCGAATGCATATATTTGATGGGCTTGTGCGATGGCTGACCCTCTGCCCTCAATAGCCAATGTAAAAACCCGATCCTCTGCTCTCAATAGCCAATATAAAAACCAGGTTTACAAGACTCAAACTTAAGAACACTACCAAATACACAACTATTTTAAAATCGTCTGAATCAACTAATTTTGACAATTGGCCTCAACAAATTATGTAAAGTACAGCCAAAAGCATAATTGATGGGCTTGTGCCGATGACCGGCTCTCTGCTCTCAATAGCCAATGAATGAGTTGATCAATATATGATATGATTACTCAAGGAGAGATACGATTCAAAATTCTAGATTTTGTGTTAAGAATTAGTTAAAACTAGTGTTCTGTCTCGTACTACAGCACAAAAATTAATTTGCATATTTTATGAAAATCTAATATATACAATAATATTGGTTGAAGATCCAATGAAGTAACTGATGAGATCCTCAAAAAAGTTTCCTACCTGATATACTGTTGTTATAATCTGATCCAGTAAAATGATGTGGATTCTTTAGTCTAGTGTTGTGTTAGAAGAATACACTCATTTGTACGCACATCGTTTTATCTTTTTGTTTTTGTTTTTATTGACTCTTCATATTTTACATAATACTTGTGTTAATGGTCCACTAATCACGTGTTCACTCCTTTTCTATACAGAAGCATCACCAAAACATGCAAAACTTCTAATAAATTAGAACTTTTTGATTGAAGAATATACCTTTCTAAAGATAAGCCATAAAAACTAATTTAAAATAGCCAATTCTTTATATAGAGAGAATGTAATTATTTTTACTTCATTTGCAAATATTACTCTGGTTTCCCTGTCCTTTGGAAGAATTAAGCTCTGAAAAAAACAGACTGAAGTTACATCTTCTATCTGAATCATGTTAAACGAATCAAATGATATTAATTTGAACAGAATAGAAAAAGAATATGAATAGAGTAGTCACAGACCTGTACTGATTTTTGTTTATATACAGAAAAGCTGGGAAAATTGAATATGAATCGATGGAGAAAAAGAGAGAAAAAAAAAACAGTTATGGAAAATTATATAGTAGAAGATGAAACAGGTTGAAGTCATATCATGATTTGAGAAGTTATATATGACGTGAAACAGATTCGTAGATCAAAAGTTATGTAGGAGAAAAATTGTTTGAAGGGGTGAAAACTAATTTTGAACGTGGGATGAGATCCTTTGAGAAAATATAGGAGTTTAATTATATTTGAAGTTGCAAATTTTGGAAATTACGTGATGGTTTTTTTAGCCTTTTTAGTTTTTTTTTTGTAAAACAATAGCCATGTGTCATTATTTTAGTGGTCAAGTGACTTGTGCTTTAGTATATAAAAGATACATAACAATCAAAACCACTTTGTTTGACCATATATAGGCCCAGCCTTACAAAAATTGGGCTGGAAGCAGTAAAAAACGTGAGTTTTTTATTTAAATAAATAATAACTAGACAGTAACCTCTGATGTATGTGAAGTGAAATAGTTTATTAGATTATTTATAGTATGATGTACTAAGAGATTTGTCGTATAGCTTTTTATGAATTAATATTCATATATCTGTTTGGATTCATTTGATCTTTCAAATTTTCAGAGTAATAATTTAAATCTTATTTAAATATTTATAAATTTTGGTTTAAATTTGGTTCGAATCATTGTGGGTTCAGTTCGAATTTGAGTTCAAATACCCATTTTAATTACATATTCTTTTATAAAAAAACCAAAATATACCTAAATCCTCAAAATCTGAAAATAAAATAATATAAAACATACACATTTGAATAATGTAAGACTAACTATTTAAATTGACATAAAAATTAGTTCAATTAAAATATTTGGATGGAGAACAAATAAATGTTATCAGTATTTTAAACATTTACTGTTATTTTTAGATATTTACTTGTGACTATGTTGATAATTTTGAGATATTTTCATATTTTTGAATATCTAATAGATATAATTTTAAAATAATTAATATATTTTAGTATCCAAAATATTTTAGTTTGGATTAGTATCGAGTCTGGTTATTTGAATATTAAACTTTTAGATCCATCTGAGTATATTTAATCAATTTTAGTTTGTGTTTAATATTACTTTCAAATCTAGTTCGATTCGGTTTTGGATCCAGATTAGTTGATTAAAAAAAGTGTGCGAACACATTAAATTATCTGCGGTGGAGTTAAAAAATTAGTGTGTAAACTCATTAATTATTAAATAATTGTGAGACCGAAATATCAGCACACTCAAATTGAAATCAATGTGAAGCTACCACATGGCAAAATATAGTGTGAACACATTAATTACAAATATTTTTCTTTTAATATATAAGAGATAATGAAAAGTTAAAAAAATTAGTATGTGAAATTGAAATCAATGTGAGGCTGCTACGTAATTAATATAGCGTGAACGCATTAATTACAAATGTTTCTATTTTATATATAAGAGACGTCAGAAAAAAAATACATATAAGAGATAATGAAAAGTTAAAAGTGATGCTAATCAGGTTTGAACTGGCCACCTTTTAAAGCACAAGAGCAACATAACAACAAAAGGTAGCGTTGATTTTGAAAAATGGGTGGCAAAATATAGATATCCTAACAAAGCTTTGGCGGAAAGCATATGCTTCTATGGCTTCTAATCAGGACCGCTACTGACCACCTGCTACTGACCACCTGAATCTGGCTATGCAGTCTAATATTAGACTGTGTTTGTTGAACCAAAAAAAAAAAAGACTGTGTTTATTTGTTAGATATTCTTATGGAGGTTTTTTTTTTTGCAAATCAGTGGCATACGAAATAACTACTAGTCATCAAAATCACAAAAGGTACTGTGTCTCATTCCAAAACGCACTAAGAAGACGAGAATATTTAAAGCTGAAAAGATGAATCTAAGACCAGAAACATGTGGCTCTCATCAGGTTTCGCTATGCACATTGAAGAAAGTACAAGTGCAAACAACATGAGAAAGAAAAAGGAATCGAATAAAACAAACACTTTTTCTTTTTCAAATTTTCGGCAATGACACATTTGGAATTTCATCGGAAACTACGTCCTTAAGGTCCACATAAATTCCATTCAAAGCACGCACTTTTGAGAGAAGAGACTGCATCAAAAGAATAAAAAAGACAAATCAAAGTGTTTTTGCGTTTGATTCTCATTTGGAAACAGCTATAACGAGGCACGTTGTTATTAGCTCAAGTTTTCAATTTCGCAAATCCATGGCGACGCTGCAGAGAATCAAGTTCCTAGCGACGCAGTGTGGAGTTGCACCGAGCCCGACAAGAAGTCCAAGCCCGAGGACAAGTCCGTTGGTGCAGTTTCGTCGCAAGAAGACAACCTTAAAGATGCTTCTGAGTCTTATACCGCCTAGCCGCAGAGAGCAGCCGCTCATTCATCATGGCCGCTCCTTGGCTGCTGACAAGGACGTAGCTGCGAGCAAACTGCGAGACTTATTCGTGACTTCGTCTCCCGTAGAGGAAGGAGAAGAGAAAGAGAGACCGAAAGGGAAGACAAAAGAAGAAGTTCTTGCAGCCATGGCAGCTAAATTAAACGCAGCTGCTAGTTCACAGGTGGGGAACAATGCAGCACCGGTTTGGTTTAGATTCAGCAAGCGGCTTCTCCAGCGAGCTTGGCGTCCTAAGCTTGGTACCATTCCTGAGTAATGTATAACCAGTTTCTTGTCTTTCTTATGTGACACTCAAAACTAATTTGGAAACCATTTGTTTCTCTATGAAAAAAGTATATTTATGCTTTCATCAAATCTCGTATCTTGCCAACAAACTATAAGTTTGAATATATCATAAGAGCATCTCCAACAATCACCTCCAACAATCACCTTAGTTTTGAATGGGAAATACAAGAGGTTGAATGTGTATTGCTCCAATAATGGTCACTTTTAATTTGTTCTTTTAAAAAATTGATATTTACATTTTGAGTCCTTAATATCATTAATAATTTACAATAATCACTAATTTTTTATAAATACATATAAAATATTAGTATTTGACAAATATTAAAATAAAATATTTTGAGAAATATATAATAATAAATACTAAAATGTAACTATATATCAATAATATAAAAGTGCTAAATAAAATATTTATATGAAAATATAATGATAAGCACAAAAATGTGATATTAAAAAATTATTCATGAAATTATTATTATATATATATAAAGATAATGATTAAAGTTTGAAGGTACAATGTTACACCCTTAAAATTTGAGAGGATCAATGCTTGTTGGATGCAAAATCCTAAAAAATGAGAAGACACATAGCGACTGAAGATGCTCTAATAAAACAAATAAACTTTTATATTGAAAACTTCAACTACTAACAGTGACCAGAAACGCATAATAGATCATGAAATATCAAACCTCTTAAAGGATTATGTTTTTGATCTTTAGTACTTTCTATGTGTGAAATGTTGGTGTAGTATTGTTGTGGGCACGAAAGCCGACTTGACCAGATGGTCGAAGAAGCTTGAATCTGATCGACCAAAGATATGGTTGATATATCGATATGTATGGAATCTGACCTTATAACCTGAAAACAAATAGAAATTTGAATAGATTCTGATGATAATAATAATAACAAGAAGAATGAAAAAAGAAAATAAAATAAAAATAGATAAAGCGGTATCAAGTTGCTGGCACACTCTCAGCTTGATCAAATGATGGTTGAAGTGGATGCGATGGAACTGATGAATAGATGATTGACTCTATCAATCAGTGGGTCGATTGACTCTCTCAATCTGTGAACTAAGTGTGTTTGAATCACACAAACAATCTGAAATTCGCGAAATCAATAGAACAACAAAGAATCACACTTTGAATTCTAAAGACCAATTTTTATGCAAAGACTCTTCTTTGATAAAATAAGAACAAACTGATTTTATTACTTAAAGATTGTAAGGTTATTTGTACAAAGAAATAGAATGAGCTTATGTAAGTCGTGGTCTTTCTCAGAATTACAAAACTAAAAAAGAAAATCAAGCATTTAAAAACTAGCCGTTGGAGCTTTTGAGGGATCTTAGCTCCAATTAAAGAACTTGAGTCTTCTTCCTTGGAGTCTTCCTTATTGATTTAAGGTGCTGATCTCGTGCATAAACTCAAGGGAAAAGAGCTTTTGGGTTTTGAATGTATGAGACTCCAAATAAGGCAAACATGGGCAAGAATATATAGATCCTATGCTTGCTGGTCCATGATATGATGATGGCAAGTGCTCATGGGTGGTTGGATTTGTATTATGGAGGTCTTGGTTCAAGTAGTAATCCTCCTGGTTGAGATAGATTGGTTTGGAATTGATTGAACCGAAAGATTTTCCACTCTTTTCTTAAATGGCTCCGGGTGGGTTGGATGTCTTCTTCAAGGATCCATAACTTTTTGATCCGTAGAGATTTTCTGGTAATTCCAAACCTCAGTGATGAATTGATGAGTTGAACTTCTTGGAAAAGGTTTTCATGCTAAAGCTCCTTTTGGTTGTCGAGATATGCTCCTTGGACGAAACCTCAATCGCTAGATTCTCCTAGATGGCTTGTGTGGACGGTTTGGTGAGACTCTGATAAAGCCACAGATTTCAGGACCACAACAAGTATTTTGTTTAAGATTATGATTTTAGTGCTCTATATTTTTCTTATGTTGTATGTTAGTGAAATTTTCTGCATTTTTTTCCAAAAGTATTTGTGATACTGAGAGAATTACTGATTGTCAAAAAATCTTTGGTAAATACGAAATAACATAAATAAAAGAGAACCATAACGTTTGTTCCAGTTAAGCTTCAAAGATGATAAACTTAAGACACAATTCAATAATAAAAAAAGAAACTAGAGACTTATTTGGTAGGCACAAAACTAATGAAAGATACTCATTTCGGATCAGGATGCAAACACATTTTTGGTTTGAATATCATTATCTGGAATGGATCGAGAAACATTATAAAAGTTGAGTGTATATACAGAAACACGTGGGTGAAATTAGTGTGTCCGGTAAAGAACGGGGTGTGTTACATAAAAATTACAATACAAGGCCCCGTGTGATGGATACTCGTTTTGGAACAAAATGCTACCACATGTTGTCTCTGATTTCGACCACTGTCCTGTTGAGGCACATGTTTCTTTTCATCTCTGGATGAAAAACTAATTATGGTAAAGATCTACTGAAAAAGTAGTGGTCACACACAAGATGTTTAAAAGTGTTTCAGAAAGAATGTGATTGTGTTAAGGATCTATATCTGGATTAGAGTTTCTTAAGATGAACTGATTTGTGACAGCTATACTCGACTGAGAAATAGCTACAAACTGGAGCTGGTGCATTGATTTCATTAAACCCTGGTGACTAGCTGTGGAGCAAGTATGTACAAAAGTGATTTTCTCAGACACAAGAAAAATGGTGGCGACCGTAAAAAATGAGTTTTTGTAAATATGTGTTGATAAATTTCTCGATGAACAGTTATGTTGATTTTTATGGGGTCCTTACATCTCTTTTGCCAAAATCTCATTGATCAACATGTTGAGTGCTTGGATAACTTCATCTCTATCACATGTGGACCATCAAAATTAGACATTTCTTTGGGTCAGGAATGTTTTTGTTTAAGTGTGCTAGAGCTTTGCTAATTTCCCACTTATAATGAAAAACTCTTCCTTGTTTCACATCTTCATCAAAGTAGCCGACACACTCTCATCTTGATTTGTGTCTCTCTCCTTTCAAATCGTAACATGTACCATGTTCGCTGGAGCACTCAAACGAATCATGCAATTAAAATCCTAAATCTAATAAGTGGATTTACTCAGACATGATAACAAAAACGCAAATCATATTCTAAATAAATTTCACTAAAATATTAAGATAAAGAATATTATAGTTCAAAATCAAGAAGGAGTTATGAAGTTTCTCTCCAAAAACTCTCTAATATCTTTTTTTTTTTTTGAAACACAGCTTACTTTCATTCAAACTCAGTTGTTTTGGTTACAATAACAAGAGGGAATGTACCATCCTCTTTGATTAAAAAGATAAATTACAATGCCAAAAGAAGATAAAGTAGATAGTTCTTCGTGAGAAGATGACAGCGAATTCAAGACCAAGCTTAAATGCGTCGATAAGGCTTTCACAACAAAGTTGGATAGCTGAGAGATAGTCACATGAAAAAGTGACGTTAACATCCAATCCGCACCTCGGAGTATCGTCGAGACGAAATCCGCTGCATCTTCAGGTCCCGAACAGACCGCTCCACAAAATAGCAAGACGGTTATAGATATGGATGGACACTTCCATTTAATGTTTGGAAGGGAAACACTCTTTAACAAAGAGGTATTGGATAGCACGGTTCGCTTTTTCACGAGGACTGATGCTAGTGGTGGTGAAGGCGATCCCGGTGAGCCCACCGGTAAATGATTAGAGAGTAAACTCTTCGCACAAGAGAAATAGGGCGTTGTATGTAAATCTGCTTCGGTAAAAACTCCGTTGAACCCATCGGAAGTCTTCAGGCAATTAATCAAAGAGATTAAAAAACCCCACAAGACTGTGGGCTGTGAAAGCAATGGACTGGACCATTTATAATTAAAAGCAATTGGGCTAACCAAGCCCAAATTCAATATCTGAAGGCCCAGCTTAAGAAAAGTAGAATCGTGACCTTGTTGGAAAAGTGAGGCGGAGGAAGCGCGGTGATTGGCGGTGACGGTGGTAAGGGAGATGAGGGACGGCGAGCCCATGACTCTAAACTGGAACAGTTTCGGATCTAGAAACCGCGTTTTATGTGGAATCCCACTAACACCGGTCAAGACATCAGAAGTTGTTGTCTGAGAATGAGCTTGCGAAGAGATGGAGGGCGAACGTCGGTGAGGATCTTCTAGCCGGAGTAACATCGAGAGGGGGAGGATGAAATACACGGATCTGCGGTTTGAGCTTACAGATCTGAGACCACGATGAGGCGGGCGGTAAAGGGTGAGACGGCGGGTAGAAGATCTACATAGATTCACAGAACGGGAGTCCCCGTAGAACAACGGCGTCGAAGAAACCTTCGGCCTAGAGGAGACCATCGGAGCCCCGATGGATAAATAACGTGACCTTGAGCAGCAAAGAACACGAGAGCTGGAGCGAAAGGAGAGTAGAGAGATACAGGTCGATGATGACGTCGCCGCGAGTAGCCAGCGCCGACGGGAAAACGCATCGCCGGCGCCGGAGAACATTGATTTATGGAGTGCCTCGAGCCCCGTGACTGAGAGCGTTTCTTCAAAAACAACTGAGGAAACTATAAACTCTCTAATATCAGAGACTAGATTATATAGGTCAAAACACGTTCGAAATTGCAAATAATTCTAGACTTTTTTGGTAATTCTTGAAAACTTGATAAATCATGTCAGCTTTTTTTGTCTATGTGGGTGTCGATCTACTCAAGTCAAAAATACAGACTCTAACTTGATCTTTTTAGCATTACTTCACTTCATAATTCAATATGTTCTAGAATCTTTAAAGTTGTATGGAACATACTTAAACCTATAAAAAATACTTATAAAGATTCTAAAAATGACTCGAAACATTTTTTCGGTCTAAATGTTATTTTATTTCAATATTGTCTATCAAAGACAATAACAAAACATTTGATATGATAAATCATATAAAAAAATCCAAAACAAGCTTTTGAGAAACAATCTAACCGGTAAAAAAAGATCTGACAAATACTACTACAAAAAAAATCAATGATGAAGCCCAGCCCGAAATTTGGTTTGATGATGCCAATATATTGATATCAAAATGATCTCGTTTCGTGCTTTTTAACAGTCAAAGTGGTTTCCCATATCACAACGTGCTGCAGTCACCTTCATTGCCTACACGATAAAAAAATTTCCAGATAAAGATAGATCCTTTTCTTTGGTTAAAAATGTTCTAGAAGAAATCTCTTCCGAAAAATATACTCTAAACCCGTTAAACAAATCTGTGACAACCATTACAACAACAATCAAAGCAAAACGAGTATATATCTTCGATTACAAAAGCTGACGGAGAACAAAAATATCCATGTAAACTTACAACAAATCACTTAGAATAAAACCACAATACTAGAAAACACAGAAGAAAAGTCACCTGCGTAGACTCACACAAAAAAAAAAATCTCCTTTTTACCATGCGATATAAACTCGAAACATAACATAAAGATTCTAAAATAAAAGTTAAATCATAGTCAACACCTATAAAAACATTAATTAACCCAACAAATAATGAGAATGACTAGAAAACCAAATTAAAATGAAAAGTACTACCGTATTATCTTTTTTTTTCATTGAAGATATGAATTATTGTGGGGTTTTTATTTTGGAGTGAGCACCAACAATCACGCGTTTTATGTCTCCGCGTTGAGCTTTCTTCCTTCACCCTTCGGAAAACCATTTTAATAATTTTCTTCAACTCACTTTTGTCCTTATCCGTGTCTCTGCCTGAATCGGGCAGATATGCACTTTGCTCTTCTTCTTGTCTTCGCCACCGGCAAATCGCGAGGCAGACATTCTCTCGCCAACAAAGAGAGCCTTAAGTGTTAGTCCATTTCTCTTACAAGTAACAAACAAAAGCTACTTCCTTTACTTACTTCTTGATTCAGATTTACTTTTCGTCTTATATGTTATTTGCAGGTCAAGTAAACTCATGACTTGGCTCTGAAAGATTGTTTCTTTTAGTAATTTGAGATTGTTGTAAGGTCGTCTCGGGTCTGTAATGGCGTCTAGAGAAGGAAAGAGGCCTAGTCATGAGACTCTTGTGCCTCTTGCCGCTCTGTTAAGCAGAGAGACGAGAGCTGCTAAGATGGAGAAACCGATTGTGAGATACGGGGAAGCTGCTCAATCTAGGAAAGGCGAAGATTATCTCTTGATCAACACTGATACTACTTTCTCTGTCTTTGCGGTAACATTAAAGATATGTTCTGTAATTAATGTATTGATTAATCTATACCTTAGTGTTGTGTTTATTTATTGTTAGATATTCGATGGGCACAATGGAAAAGCTGCAGCTGTTTTCACAAGGGAGAATCTGTTGAACCATGTGCTTAGTGCTCTTCCCCGCGGGCTTAGCCGTGATGAGTGGCTTCAAGCTTTGCCTCGTGCGTTAGTCTCCGGATTCGTCAAGACTGACAAGGAGTTTCAGAGCAGAGGTATTGTATAGCCTCTAGTAGTTAATGAATGATGGTTGTGGTTTATTTACTTTCTTGATTGATAACAGGAGAAACTTCCGGAACAACAGCCACGTTTGTTATAGTAGATGGATGGACTGTGACTGTTGCATGTGTTGGGGACTCCCGCTGCATCTTGGATACTTCAGGCGGTTCAGTTTCAAACCTCACTGTGGATCACAGGCTTGAAGATAATAAAGAAGAGTATGTATCTTGCTTTTGCTTTTTGCATCTTAAAGCAAACATCTAACCCCTGTTATATAGGAGAGAACGGGTGACTGCTAGTGGTGGAGAAGTTGGAAGGCTAAGCATTGTTGGAGGCGTTGAGATTGGTCCTCTACGGTGTTGGCCTGGAGGTCTCTGCCTTTCAAGGTCTATTGGGGATATGGATGTTGGAGAGTTCATTGTTCCAGTTCCTTTTGTAAAGCAAGTGAAGGTACATACCATAGTCTCATTGTTTCCTTATAGATTTATTTTGCCATTTTACAAAAAAAACACTCACAATTGTTTATATATGAATATAAAAGCTATCAAACCTTGGAGGAAGGCTTATAATAGCCTCAGACGGTATATGGGACGCTCTCTCCTCAGAAGCTGCAGCTAAAGCTTGCCGTGGATTACCAGCTGAACTTGCTGCTAGACAAGTAGTTAAGGTAATACTCGCTCTGTTTCATAATAGACATGATGTTATGACTAATAGCACACAAATTAAGTGATTTACTTTTTCAAAAAAAAATTATCATTAAAATATAAATAAAAACTAAATTAACTAATCATAAAAAGAACTGGAAAATACCATTTGTTGAACAGTGAACATTGAAATGTCATAACCTCTTATAATTTGAAACATCAAAAATCTTCTAGTATTATGAAACGGAGGGAATATAAGTTTCTTACAACATATTGTGTAGTTGGGATTTGTAGACAAGTGATTGAGGTTGAGGTTTGTGTTGCAGGAAGCATTGAGAAGAAGGGGACTAAAGGATGACACAACCTGCATTGTGGTCGACATAATCCCACCAGACAACTCCCAAGAACCGTCCTCTTCTCCTCTTAAGAAACACAACAACTTCTTTAGATCTTTGCTCTTTAGAAAGAAATCGAACTCATCTAACAAACTCTCCAAGAAACTCTCCACTGTCAGTATCGTTGAAGAGCTGTTCGAAGAAGGCTCTGCAATGCTAGCAGAAAGGTCAGTCCTTATTCTCCCTCAAAGACTTGAGCATGATCTCTTAGCAAATGTTTATGTTGATTTTCTTGCAGGTTAGGATCAGGTGACTGTTCTAAGGAACCAACAACAGGAGGAGGAGGAGGAGGGATATTCACGTGTGCGATATGCCAACTAGACTTGGCTCCAAGTGAAGGTATATCGGTCCACGCTGGTTCAATCTTCTCCACGAGTTTGAAGCCGTGGCAAGGACCCTTCTTATGCACAGACTGTCGTGACAAAAAGGACGCAATGGAAGGAAAGCGCCCAAGTGGAGTTAAAGTCATCTAAGATTGAAGAATGGTATCCACTTCCACTTCTCACACACACACATACACTCTATATTCATATTCATTGTAATTCTTTCTTCTTTGGTTCGTTGTTTATTGTATCCATTCAAATAAATTTGAGTTGGACTGATTCTTTATGCATATGAGAATCAGGTTCAGTGTCGGATAGAGTGCATTGATTGGTATACGGTTTGAAAAGCTTGTGTTCTTACTAAAGCAAAAAACTTATGTCTTCTCTTTTGTCATTCTCTGAAAAAACGAGTTGTTGCATTCCTTTTTTATACTTACATTATAATATATTAAAAACCTAAGTACTATGAAATATAGAGGTGAATCCAAACTTTTGAAAAGCTGGCAAGCAAATCCATAATCAACCTTATGTAAGGTTTTGTTGGTCTCCTCCATCTCCTAAATATGCCAGACTCTAGCAAACCAAATATTAATGGCATGACCGGAGTCTGTTTCTTAAAATCCTCTGCAGATGAAGTTATCACAAGCCACATACCATTACATTATCTTGCTGGAGCAGGTATTAAAACCAAAGTTAGCAACACAAAAAGAATCAAATATAGAAACTGATGGGCAGCCATCTTTGGTCAGAGTGGCAGAAGATTTTGTATAGGTTTTTAAATTATGATCCTCCTATCCTATGCTACTCAATATGGACATGTTGTGTAGTTTCTTGACAGGTGCTTCATGTAGTCTGTATAGGGATGTTAATTACAGGGTTATGGCCTAACCCTCTTTTGTTTATTATAAGCCCAGCCCTATTTTAACCCAGCCATATTTTAACCCTATTATAATCAAGGATTATGGCTGGTACCAGGATTTGTCCATTTCATTGAAAAAAAATAATTTATTTATTTTTGTTCTTAAATATTAAAGATAAAATTAAAAAAATAAAGAGATAATATGATTCTTTCCTCCAACTTGAGCATCAAAATTAAGTTTTTCTGTCAAAATCGAAAAATCGAGTTTTTTCCCCACAAGGCCACAACTAAGAATAATTTTTTTCCGTCAAAAACAAAAATTGTGTTTAACCCAGCCAAAACCTAATTTGAGTTTTTCCACCAAAACCACAAAATCGACTTTTCTCGCCAAAACCGGAAAATCAAGTTTTTTTGGCCAAAACTACAAAATCGAGTTTCCGACAAAACCGCAAAATCAAGTTTTTCTGTCAAAACTAAAAATCAAGTTTTTCCCCCAAAACCACAAACTCGAGTTTTTCCGTCAAAACCAAAAAATTGATTTTTTTTCTCACCAAAACCGGAAAATGAGTTTTCCCGCCAAAACCACAAACCCGAGTTTTCCCGCCAAAACCACAAATCCGAGTTTTCCCGCCAAAACCACAAACCCGAGTTTTCCCGCCAAAACCACAAATCCGATTTTTTCCGCCAAAACCACAAATCCGAGTTTTCCCGCCAAAACCACAAACCCGAGTTTTCCCGCCAAAACCGCAAACCCGAGTTTTTCCCGCCAAAATCGCAAACCCGAGTTTTTCCCGCAAAAAACGAAAATTTGAGTTTCCCGCCAAAGACAAAATTTAAGTTTTTCGGAAAAAAAATCACAATTGGGGTTTTCCGCCTAAACCGCAAGATCGAGTTTTCCCGCCATAATTTAAAATTGAGTTTTTTCGGTTTTGACGGGAAATTTGATTTTGTGGTTTTGGCTGGAATATTCGATATTTAGTTTTTGTTGGGGAAAACTCAGTTTTCGTTTTTGGCGGGAAAACTTGATTCTTAGTTGTGGGGAAAAACTCGATTTTTAGTTTTTGGCGGAAAAATTCGATTTTCTGTTTTAGCTAAAACTTGATTTTCCATTTTGGCAAAAAAATTTGATTTTTTTTTTGTTTTTGAAAATTTTATGGAAAAATTATATTTTGCATCATCTAACAAATTAAAAACTTTAGTATATATTTAAATATTGTAAAATAATTGTGTGAATCAAAATTAAAGGGTTAAGATTTAAACCCTAGACCTATTAGGGCCAGCCTTTTTTAAACCCTGTTACATAAATAAGGGTTAGGGTTACAGATGGTTTCAGAGGGTTTGGGCTAACCCTGTGGGGTTGAGCCCATATTAACATCCCTAAGTCTGTAAAACACAATGGAATGATCTATTATTATAGAAACAGTCATGTATTGGTCCTCAAAAACGAATTATGAGATACATATATAGTATTCAGTTTCAGTTGATGCTTAAGTAATGCTTCTTCGCATTCGCTTCCTGCATCTCATCGTTTCCACCAACTCATCTCCAGGTTCGTCACCTAGTTCAGTCTCATGGCAAATACCATAAACAGTATTCTCTTCATCGGGTTCATAAACACGTGGAAGAATGTTTTGATCACTAATTGTCTGTTCTCCGCTACTGAATAGGCTTATACCCCATTTCTTTAACTTGAACGTAGACTCCCCATTATTACTTACATGAAGTTGTATATCCACCTGATCGTAGCATGCATTGTCTTTGTTTAGGGGAAAACGACAGTCCATTATAAATAGATGGCTGTCCTTCTGATTTGTCAAAAAGCTATGTGGCTGTCCAAAGGATTCAAAGATGTTCCCAAATCTGCCTTTGAACCGACAACTCACATGGATATATACTCCATTGACATCACTTGTGGGCATAGAGTCGTGTGCAAACCCTAAATCGGAAGAGGGGGTGCAAGAGAAAGCAGTGAGATAGAGGAATAGTCATTGAGGAAAAGCTTCCAGTAGCTTGATGAGAACCTCTTCGATCCCTGTTTCGCTTAGAAAAAGCTCTGAGATGTTGGTCGAGATATCAGGAAAACTCCTCAACCGTGAGCAACTAGTAAGATCGAGTATGTCGAGAGATTTGAGGTTGATGCCGTTAGGAAGAGTTTCCAAGTTTATGCAGTGTCTAATGCTCAAACTTTTCAGTTTATTGAGATTACGAAATAAAGAAGGAAGCTCCACCAAAGTTGGTATATCCGAGAGGTACAACCTCGTTAAAGAGGAAGACAGCATGGCCATGAGAGGTGTAAGCGGCTGAAAAACAAACAAAACAAAAACTAGTAAAATTGTTATTTCTGTGAAGGGGAAATTTCCTAAAAATACATAAACTAAATTTTGTTAAGATATTTAATATCCAAATTTTTTTGTTACCCAGTTTAATATCTCAACTAATTATTTTATTTTCCAATTCAATGCACTAAATTTTAAAACTGTAAATTAAAATTATTAATAAATTTCAAACAAAATTTAAAAAATCTTCAGAATTCAAAAATAAACTTTAAAAATTCTAATTTGATTTCAGATTTTAGGAATGAATAAAAAATTGGATGAAGATTTTAAAATTTTTAATATATTAGTTTAAATGAAAATATGAATTGGTAGTATATTTGATATTTTAAATGAAAATATGAATTGGTAGTAATTTTCCTTTCACTAATTGCTTCTTACGAAATATAGACCTAGCCACAATAATTTCTTATGAAGTGCTTAGAACGCACGTTAGGTTAAGTACATACCTGGACTCTTTCCCACAAATTTTCACTCTTTATTCTACACATTCCAAGCTCAGCAAGATTCTCTAGACGCAAGCTAGATGGAAATTCTTCAATGGCTGTTTCGCTTAAATCAAGCACGGAAATGTTGGTTGAAATATCAGGAAAACTCTTCAACCTCGAGCATCCCTTGAGAGTGAACCGTTCTAGAGACTCCAGATTCATTCCGGTTGGAAGAATCTCCAAATTTTCACAGAATGTCACATCCAACTTCTTGAGTTTGTTGAGATATTGAATAGAGGAAGGAAGCTCCACCAAACTCGAGCAAAACGCAAGATTAAGTGTTTCAAGATTAATAGCCATAGAAAGATTTGGGATTTCTTTAAGATTTCTAGATCTCTGTAAATCCATGTTCCTTAGCCTGTAAGTGACTATAGTAAAAGTCAGGTACACCTTATTTGAAATTATTGTTATCTAATATTTATATCTAAAAACTTACATGAACTCCTTCCCACAATTTCTCTAGCTTGCTCCCTTGCATATGAAGCTTAACGAGATATGTAGGACAAAAGTTAGAAGGCATACATTTCATTGGGTATCCATCCAACCTTAAGAATCTAAGTTTCGGCGGCAAATAGTCAAGGCCTTCCCCAAAACGCCATATGACTTCTTTTTCATGGTCCCATTTCTTAGTGTACATGTTTAGAAACCGGAAATTCCGCATCCCTTTGAAGGCCGTCTTATGTATTCTTTTCCCATTTCTTCTACTAGGCAGTGCATTTCAACGATATTTATATCTAATGATTGTATTATACGTATGAGGGACTTCTCAACAAGAGTTTCTAGACCTATATCAACATTCAACTCACTATCTGCAAGCATCAACTTAATGTTCTTGATTTCATCACCGTTAAGGAAACATGCAATGTGACGAAATAATGCTTGATGTTCCTTCCTCTCTAATCCATCGTAGCTAACTCGTAGGGCTTTTTCTATTTTTCCGTCTAGCCCTTTCCCTAGTGTTGGCAACATGTCTACCCAGTACTTCTTGTTTCTCGCCCGCAAACATGAACCTAAAATGTTTAGACCCAAAGGAAGACCACCTGCTCGTGCTGCAACTTCAGAAGCGAGCTCCATGAAACCAACAGGTGGATAATTTTGTCTAAAAGCAGATTGACAGAACATTCGAAGAGCTAAATTTTCAGATGGCATACCCACCTCGTAAATACATTTGATCCCATGACCCTTTAGAATGGCTCTGCTTCGAGGACCAAACCATTCATCTCCACCCACCAAAGTATCTAACACCACTTGGTCATCCAAATCATCAATGATAATAAGAACTTTAAGGTCCTTTAGCTTCCCTTTAACCACGCCTAAGTGATCTACCTCTATGATTTTCTTATCTAATATTTTAGAGAGGAAATTTTCTTGCAAGTGCAACTTCATGTTATAGTCATCCGGGTTGGATTTACTATAATTTTCCATACTCTTGGAGATGAAACGTCTGTCTATGTAAATACTACCTTGGAAGTGTAGAGAGAGCCGACCGAACAGAACTCTTGCGATTGTCGTCTTACCAATTCCCGAAGAGCCCCATATACCAACCATCCTCACTTCTTCAGATTCCAAATGCAACAACGCACTCATTTGAGCTATATGATCCTCAATGCCAACAAAGTTATCAAAATCCTTTGATGGAGTTAAAAGCAGTTTGTCCAAAACATCATTGGCAATTCCTTCAATCATTGTAGCTTTGTTGCCCTAACAAAGGACAAAGGTAACTTCACAAACATGTTTTTCTTACAGCAAATTGATTGTTTGTTAATGAAGTATAAGCATGATGTAATGATTCATAAAATCTCCCACCAGCTCACAGAATGGTATCCAAGGATGTTTGCTACATTGGTCAAAGCTTCCTTCCATCTAGTTTTCACTTCTTCTGTTTTGTTGTGGCATGTCTCTTCAAAGATCTTTCCAAAGTCACCGGTTTGTTTTCGTACATGAGAAGGATCCAAACCGTAGAAAACCGGTATCACCCTTTGACCAAACTTTTTCTTGCGATTCATGATCTCCACCAATTCGTTAAGGCACCAACTTGAAGAGGCGTAGTTTCTGGACAACACAACCACAACAATCCTTGAATTCTTGATTGCATGTTGAGCTCGGGATCAAGTGACAGGCTTCTCTTGATCTCGTTGTCTTTAAACGCAGTGATCATACACACAACTGCGAGAATAGGAGGTAGAAGAAGAATAAGATGATGATGATGAAAGAGCCATAAAGAAAGAACTGAAACTAGTTTTTAGAAGAAGAACGGCTTGGTGATGAAGGAGCCATATAATTTAGCAATTTCACCATTGTGTATAAGTTTTTACTTGCGCAAGTTGACTTAATCACGGCCACACAAGTCACGAAGACCACTGACATAGAAGAGTCATTGAACTCATTAATGATGGTCGGTCAAAAATTTGCAAAACCGGCCCGAAATGTTGGCGACTCGTTCGGACCAAACCGATTGATGTCTCTAGTGACAAACTATCTTAAATGGACCCAAGAAAAGACACGAGATTTGTATGATTTGGCTTCCACCCTTGGCCTTACGCTCCTTTGGCATATTTCCTTATTACTCAATTTTCGAAAAAGGCCAAAAGATTATTCTATACATGATTTCTTTCGCCAAAACATAGTTTTTTAAATATCTAAAATACTTTTCACGAAATTAAGAAACTTTAAAGGTTCGGGTTTGGAATTTGATTTATAACAAACAGCTTTTGCAGATTTATTTCAAAATTTATCGGAAGTTTCACATATATATATTATACCCCAAGTAGAGCTATTCTGTATGCAGGAGAGTTCTGTCCATCTTAAATGTGTGTATTTAGAATTGTAGGTCGTGGAGTTGTTGTTCAAAAAGCTATTGATTACAAGAGCATCTCTAACATATTAGTATTATATTTTAAATTAAATATAGTAATTCTAAAATAGAATTAAAATTTACGTCAATATTCATTTTAATATAAAAATAGAGTAATAAATAATAATTTTAATTTTTACTCTAAAATAGAAAATATTTTATTCCCAAATGAAATTTGTAGTAAATATGAAATAAAATAGGATATGTTCTAGTTGTATGATAAATGAATTTGATTGCTCATAACAAAACTTGCTCATAATATAACACATGATAAATAATACTAAGACTTTTTTTTTCTTGGTAAAAATGTTAAAAATAATACTAAGACTTTAAATGTTTTCATTTTATAACATCTTTAAATGTTTACATTATACAGTTAATAAAGTCAAAATACCATTAGATGTCATAAGTTTAGTATTAGTTAAAAATAGTAATGGAATTTGTAAGGTTGCGACGTATGTTTATGATGGGGAACAATTTTGCATGAAACAAGCAAAGACATTGTTGAAGCAAAAGCTCAGACTTCTGCTGCTTTATTATGAATAAAGCAAAAAGCTCATCTTCTCCTGCAGCGAAAATAATAAATCAACAAACAAAAGTCTCGAGAAACGTTGAAAGAACCCCACTTTTCTCTTTATTTACCAGATTGTACCATCTTTCAAAATTATGCAAAAATTGTTAATAGAGATTGTTTTCTTGGTTTAGGAGTAGTAATTATGAACATTAATCTTCTTCACATGGAACAAAATCTATAGAGTTAACCCGTGAGAGATCACAGGCACGCGTGTGGCAGAAGCAAATATTACAACCGTTACGGGGAACATCAAAACCCTTTGACTCTCTTTAAAACCCTCTATACACTGGTCAAATCCGAAACAATCGTACGGTCCAGATACTCAGATAGCAAAGAAGGGTAAATTAGTCATTGTCGTTACGTCACAAAACCAGTACACAATAAACGCTTTAGTTACGACCATACCACTTTCCTCTCAACGCTCTTTTCTTGAAACTCTCTCTATCTCTTGTCTGTCTGCAAATTTGTCGGAGCGACAATGGAGAAACGGTCTTTCTTCAGCCAGCATTTGCTTCTCTCTCTACTCCTTCTCTGCTGCTTCCTTTCTTCTTCTTCAAGCTCTGATTTAGAGGCTCTTCTAAACTTCAAATCCGCCGCTGATTCCACCGGGAAACTCTCCTCATGGAACTCGACCACCGACCCGTGCAAATGGACCGGAGTCTCCTGCGTCGGAAACCGAGTCACGCGACTCGTCCTCGAGAACCTCGAACTCACCGGGTCAATCGCCTCACTCGCCTCGCTCACCGAGCTCCGAGTTCTCAGCCTCAAGCGTAACCGCTTCTCCGGTCCAGTCCCCGACATCTCGAACCTCACAGCATTGAAGCTACTCTTCTTATCGGAAAACCAATTCTCCGGAGAGTTTCCGGCGTCGGTTACTTCACTCACTCGTCTTTACCGCCTTGATCTTTCCTTCAACAACTTCTCCGGCGAGATTCCACCGACGCTAACCCATTTAACCCATCTCCTCACTCTCCGGTTAGAAACAAACCGGTTCTCCGGTCAGATACCAGACATCAGTCTCTCCGATCTCCAAGATTTCAACGTCTCCGACAACAACCTGGTTGGTCGGATACCAAACTCCTTGTCGGAATTCCCGAGCTCAGTCTTCGGACAAAACCCATCTCTCTGCGGAGCTCCATTGGTAAAATGCAACGAACCAACTAAACCGGGTCAACCCGATAGAGCAACAGCTTCTCCTCTAAACAACCCGGAAACCATTCCTTCCTCTCCGACATCAGTTCACACCGCCAAAGACGGCGACAAAAGCAGCACGGCGAGGATCAGTACATTGGCACTAGTAGCTATCATACTCGGAGACGTCATTATCCTAAGCCTCGTCTCTCTCCTTCTCTACTGCTGCTTCTGGAGACAATACGCCGCAAACAGGAAGAAACCCTCGAAGGTTCTCGAAGGAGAGAAGATAGTCTACTCCTCGAGTCCTTACCCAACGGCGGCGCAGAACAGTGGCAACAACCAGCAGCAACAAGGCGGCGAGAGGGGTAGAATGGTCTTTTTCGAAGGAACTAGGCGGTTCGAGCTTGAAGATCTTCTCAGAGCCTCGGCGGAGATGCTGGGGAAAGGAGGGTTTGGGACGGCGTACAAGGCGGTGCTTGACGACGGCAACGAGGTGGCGGTGAAGCGGTTGAAAGATGCGGTGAATGTGACTGGGAAGAAAGAGTTTGAGCAGCAGATGGAGGTTTTGGGAAGGCTACGTCATAGTAATCTTGTGAGCTTGAAAGCTTATTACTTCGCTAGAGAAGAGAAGCTTCTTGTCTGTGAATACATGCCTAATGGTAGCCTCTTCTGGCTTCTCCATGGTACGTCGTCGTTTTCAGTTCTTTACTTTTATGTTAATCATTACCAATTCTAGAAATCAGTTGCTAATCAGTTTAGAGATTTAGGGGTAATTATTTTTACCAAAAGTTGGCTTAGGTTTATGTTTCCATAGGAGGAGAAATTATAGAAATGATAGGGATGTTCCTGTGTGGGCCAAAAACAGGTGATTACCGATTCCTGGTACATGAAAGGAAATGATATTTAGGGTAACGCCAAAAGGCATTAAGAGTAGGGTTAATACTTTGGACGTATATCCAAAGTAGCACTGCAGATTTTAACCAAACCGAGCTAACAAAACCAAATCTAGATTTTTGGTTCTTGGTTTGTTTTTAGTAAGGTAGAATTGATTACCAATAGTTCGAAATTACTGCAGTTACTGGTTCGGTTCGGCTCGTTTGGCCGGAACCTATCAATTAATCTTAAATTTTTAGTTTTCGTAGATGAGTTATACCAAATTATATAGGAAACTAGATTTGTTTATACCAAAAGTAAACTTATTTTTATCATTTTTACTAGAATTTAGTCATTTGGTTTTTGGTTCTGGTTTGGTTAATCTAGTTGAAGTGATCACCAATATTTCAAAATTTCTACTGGTTCGGTTCGGCTCGTCTGGCCGGAACAATTAATTTTAAATTTTCCTAGATGAATTATAACAAATTTTATAGGAAACTAGATTGTTTATACCAAAAGTAAATTAAATTTTTATCATTACTAGAATTTAGTCAAACTGAATTATTTGAATATGATTTAAATCTGATGTTAACCTTATTACAAAAAGTTTATTTTTTGTTTAGTAAAATTAAAAATCGAAATTAATTAAGAACAGAACCAAACCAAACCAAACCAAAACTTATTATATTGAAGTAGTAATCTTTTAGAAAAACTTTGGTTAATCGATAACCTAAAAAGGGCTGGGTTCGGTTAACCAAAGCCGCCTAATCCAAACTGATTCACTTTCACGTGGGCATTTATTATTATTACTAAATGTAGATAATTGAGAATTTAAAGACTCTGGATAGACACAGATATTGGCAACAAGTTGGACAAATAAAGTCCTGATCTGTCTCATTTAATCGCTTTTTGTTGTTTCTTCGGCTCGGCTTCTACTCTTTGTCTCTTCCACCTAATCATTTAATTTAATATAATCACTTCGTTCATTGTTTTACACTACTTTTACTAACTAATAAAGCGACTAATTACATTTTTCAAGATAAGTGTCATATTCGTAATATTATGATAGTGTCTAATTGGTTATTTACGCTTTGGTGTAGGTAATCGTGGACCGGGTCGGACCCCACTAGACTGGACCACGCGCCTCAAGATCGCAGCTGGGGCGGCGCGTGGAGTAGCTTTTATCCACAACTCATGTAAAACCCTGAAGCTCACTCACGGTGACATAAAATCCACCAACGTCCTCCTCGACGGCTCCGGCAACGCTCGTGTTTCCGATTTTGGCCTCTCTATCTTCGCACCTTCGCAAACCACCGCCAAGTCTAACGGCTACCGTGCACCGGAGCTGCTGGACGGTCGTAAACCCACCCAAAAATCCGACGTCTACTCGTTTGGAGTGTTACTTCTCGAGATTCTCACCGGGAAGTGTCCAAACTTAGTGGAGACGGGTCACTCGGGCGGAGCAATGGATTTACCGAGGTGGGTTCAATCGGTGGTGAGAGAGGAGTGGACGGCTGAAGTGTTCGATTTGGAGCTGATGAGGTATAAGGATATAGAGGAGGAGATGGTGGGACTGCTGCAGATTGCTATGGCCTGCACTGCGGCCACGGCGGATCACCGGCCAAAGATGGGTCACGTGGTGAAGATGATAGAGGAGATACGTGGTGGTGGCTCTGAGACCTCGCCGTGTAACGACGGGATCAATTCTGCGGCGGAGTCCTCTCCATGCTTGTCTGAGGACACGTGTGGTGGGACTACTAGTCAGTAGCGAGATGTGTTAACTTAAAGTCTGTGTAAATTACGTAAGCAGAATCATTACCTTTGCTTCATAACACTTACACTTCTAGAGTTCTAGGCGTTTCTTAGTTGTTTTCACTTTTAATTTGTTTTGTAATGTTGCTAGTTTCTGTTTTATGGATATTGCTAGTTTCTATTTAGATCTTAAACATTTTTTAAAAAATATTAAAATACCAAACATAAACTGAAAGTTCATAATATTTTGCGTTAAAATTTTACATCTACACTATAAAATATTTTTGTAATTGAAAGCAGGAATCTCTCTTTTTCTTTTTTTTTTATTTGTATCTAAAGCCAAAAATTAGGTTGGTACTTTTGAAATATTGGGTTGCGTAACACACAAGTAGTATTAAACTAACGAAGAAAGTAGTGAGTGATGATTACTTTAGAAAGTCCGGGTCTAAATGCATGTAACGCCGCCCACTAGTGATGCCTTAATGTCCGGTCCATTATTCTTTCTGATTTCTCGGACGATGAAAACTACACGAGAAAGGACTTTATAGAGTATAATGGAACCATGTGCGCGCTTGTTATCGCATAGTATGGTAACATTGTCGGCTACTAATTGTATAGTATAGCATTAGATTAAGAGTTACACGATAGTCAACAAAAGAAACATACAATATCGAATACATGTGATTGTTAAAGGTTATTTCGTTGGCTGATATTACGGACGAACAAACCATTTACGGCAATGTGTAAATGAATCATCCAAAAATCTGTAGAAGACTTTTTCATGAACCATTACAAATAGATGACCCGGACACAATTATTTCATTTCATGGTAGTCAAGTAGTCTGAAAATTCATCTTGATGTTGGAAAAATAAGATTTGAGAGGATTTATTTCTACAAAGTATTCAATCTTTCACAAGCCTTTGCAAATTAATATGACTTTCTATCTAGAATCCATAAACAAACTGTAGGAAGTGGTTACGCCCATAAGCAAACTGTTGATTAAGGAAACATTATGATCCAAGAAAGAGGTTTAGCTATAAAAAGAGAAGAAAGAACGAGACAATTATAAAGTTCAAGCAAAAAAAAAATAAAATAAAAAGTACGAGACAATTATCTTGGATCACGAATGGAGGTAGCATTCTTATACTTCAAACAGTAAGAGGATATGCATAGATATTCATGTATTAGCGTCTATTTCATATCAAGTTCGCATAAGCAAAGTGAAAGCTTAGATCAAAACGTTAGGCATGGATAATACCAACTGCTAAATAAGAATTTTTGAACAGAGAACAACCCGGTATCTTGACCGGAACTAGATAAATTGGAACCGACATCCACAGAAATTATTCTCACTTTATAAATGATCATTTATGAATTGAGGAAAAGAACAAAAAGAATACAGCGTAACGTTGACAAATTGACAAAAATAAATTACGAAAGAAGAATGATCAGAAATATAAAACAGAAGGTGCAAGCCTGAGCAACCTGCCGAGAGCAGTGGGCAAGAACTTGCGAGCAAATAAATAACAAACATTCGTCTTCTCTCCGTTGTGGTAACACTGCCTATTCTTATCATCACCATTCCTCAGCTTCACCAACAACTCTTCTGTCACCTCGTATCTGATAAACCGGGTTGGGTGGGGCCCACCGTTCGTCCAGTCAACCCAAGTGAGAGTCCTGTTCGAGTTGCGGCCACCCAAGCTAGATTTGATGTTGAGGAGCGTAGGGATATAGTGCTCGTCTGCGTAGCAACCGTGGTGGCAATAACGGTAAAAGAGAGGCCAATAGGTTGTGTCGGAGATGATCTCAAGGGCCATGGCACGGTCTAACTCGAACCACTGGGAGCCTTTTCGCCAGTGGCGTAGCTGGACACGTGGTTTCATTTCAGGACTGTATCTACCACGTCCAACGCCACCGAGTTGGTCGTAGGACTCAACGTGAGTTTGAGTTGATGTCGTGAGGTAAGAGTAAACGGTTGTGAAGTTGAAGAGAGGGATGCATGATTCGGAAAGAAGTACGAATCGTTCGTTTGATATGTCTAACAAAGCATTTGCTAGTAATCTTTGTTCTGCTTCCACCATATTAACATATCCCCAGTCCACTCGCTGCATTATCAATAAAACAATGTTGTTTTTTAACATTAATAAAAACAATGTTACAAGACCCGTATAAGTTTATAAAATAAATAACGCAAATTTATCCAGAAAAAACATAAGCTAATCTAGTTGTGGTCAATTGATATAATTGAACTAATACTAAAATTATATTCAAATGACCGCGTGACATAATGGACCAAGAAAAAAAGTATATCGATGAAGTTAGAATCAAATCCAACTTGTTAACCAACTTTGTAAGATTTATCCTTCTAAAATAGGTAACACTAGGCGCACTCAACAAAAGTCACGTCACAAGAGAAGATTGATGAATCTTAAATTGAGAAAGTTACGGGAAATAATTAATTTGGAATTTGACTTTTGATTTGAGAGATTACGGGAAGTAATCAATTGGGATATGTTTTTCATTTAAGACAGATGCGTTTGTGCCAACTAAATTAAATTAACCACTAATAAGATCATATATTCATCTTCCTTTACGGGGTACATGCGTTTGCACCTGCGATTCTTGTTGGCAAAAACGTTTATGTTAACTAACGAATAAACCATGCAATAATAGATTGACCCAAAAAGAAAAGGAAAACCATGCAATGTATTGTAGCATATACTTATATAATAAAATAGCACTGGCACCGACGATGGACCACAAACAATTACTTGTTTAAATCTTTTTAATAATTTATGTAACAAAAAGCAACCGTAGTGTGCAAGATAATCTACATTCCCTTCACAATCTTATATGAAATTTGAACTCTTTAATGTAAAATTTTTGTTTTGACATTTACTCAATCACAGTCAGAGCATGTTTACAACAAAAGCACACAGTTTTCAATAAAGTTAAGAGTGTAAGATTTGTAACATTATTAATTTCAAGAATTTGTATAGCAATTTGTTATTCTTTCCTTTTTGATATCGATTTGACAGCTTGATATAGTTTGAATATCTTATAGAAATGTTACAAAAATTTAATTTTAAACGTTTTTTCGTTTGATCTTTATTTCATTCAAAAAATGAAAACATCAAAGTGTAGGAAACTGACCTTGCTTGGGATCTGTCGGCCATGGAAGACGGAACCTTCGGGATAGGACTCGTTATTAGAAGGATACGAGTGAACGTAAATATTGAAAAGCTCTTCATGTCCTTTAAAGAATTTCTCCCATAAAGGAGCCAGAGGTAAATGACCTTTTGTCAAAAACATGAAAGCAACCTTTGGTGTTCGATAAAAAGGATAACTTCTGATCTTAGGTGCCATTGAAGCTCTCCAAAGAAGTTCTTCATCTTCCATGTCGTGCATGATCTTCTTCGGCGACCTCAGAAACCCTTTGAGCCCGACGCGCACGGGCTTAGAAGGTGGAGGGGGAGGAGAAGGAATAGTAGGAGGAGGAGGAGACGAGACAAGGAAGAGCTGAGAGATCCGTTGGATGTTGAGAGAAGATGTGGAAGATATGTCTTGTAGAGAGGAATGGAGAAGGATACCGATGATTATGCCGCAACATAGAATAAGGGAAAATGAAATGAGATTGAGGAAATGATGGTATTGAGCATTGAGAAGCTTTGCTACTAGAGATGGTGATGAAGAAGACAAAAATGAGCTTTGCTCTTTTAGGTTCTTCATGGAGAGAAAGAAAGAGAGAGTTGTGTTTTAGGGGTGAATGGATTTACAAAGTTTGAAGATGGAGGAGAGACAAGTTCTTTGCTTTAAGGGCAAGAGATATGATACCCGCCTTTACAAGTGGAGAATTCTATTTATACTATTTTGTGGAGTCTTTGCTTGTCAAAATAGAAAATTTTGGGGTTGAAAAGATGAATTTTTCTTACAAAATAAAGGTTTCATATAAAGTCTATGTACTAAACATTAATGGAAGAATCTGTTAGAAACTAGTTATGGAAGATTTTAACGGGTAATGGTGATTTAATCGCATATTAAAACTGAATAATTTAGTACAGAAAATGACAGACAATAATATATTCAGGTGAATAGCTGAAATTTATGGAATTGATTCTTTAGTTAGTATAGGGCTGGGCAAATAAACCGAACCCGAAAACCCGAACCGAATCCGATCCGATAAAAATGAATCCGAACCGATCCGAACCCGACGTAAATACCGAATGGGTCTTGTTTTGTGGTATTTCGGGTTATGGGTGTTATCCGAACCGAACCCGAATCTAAATGGATATCCGATAGAACCCGAAACATTTAAAACCTCGAATAGATCTTGTACCAAACATGATCTCAATTCCTAATATGTATCCAAAATACACTAAGAAATATTGAACATCCAAAATACTTATCTATTACATGAAGGTTGGTGGTTCTATTACATGAAGGTTGATGGTTAAAGATGACCGTTGAATTTTGAAGTATTTAGATTTTGATTTTATTTTCGTTAAACAATGTTTCTTATTTCATGAGAACTTGGTTTTCGTTTTATGTTTTTATTTATTTGGTTTTCTTTTTATCAGTAAATATATTTACTTTTCGTTTGACCTTGAATGATCACGGTTGATGTTCCTTATTTTTGAATCGATTTTACTTAAGTTTTGGTTACAAAATAGGTACAAATCAGGTATTTTAAAGCTGAAGAACCGATTTTACTCATGTTTTGGTTATAAAATAGGTAAAAATCAGACTCTTTTAAACCGAAAAACCGATTGGGACCGAACCCGAAAGTATATTGGGTTGTACCGGTTCTTTGAAGATTTATTAACCCCGACCCGAACCCGATAGAACCCGAACCGGTCCCGAACCGAACTTTTATATAATCCGAATGGGGCTGATTTTGATAAATCCGAAAAACCGAAACCCGATTGGATAAAACCGAAACCCGATTGGGACTCCGGATGCCCAGGCCTAGTTAGTAAAATATTTTTATTAACTTTTTTGGTCAGCAATATCCTTAAGAAACCTAAGAAGATTACGTACTACTAGTCAAAATAAACTCAATAAAAACGCCACTATGTTAAGTTTTTTTTTTGGCATGAGTTTTTTTTTTCATACACAGTAAATGCCAATCGGGCAACTTCGATAAGTTTGGTGAGAAAAACGTAAAAGAACTTCAAAGTGCAACATAAATTAATTGACGTTTATTTTTGTTTGAAGTAAAACTGTCACTGCCATTTATAACCATAAATTAAAAATTGTTGACCTAAAATGAGTTTTAGTTAAAAAAGCTTCAAGTAAAATGATTCGAAGAAAACACTTTTTCAACAAAAAAATTTAACATAATTTTTAGTAATTATCCGTTAATGTTTTAGTTTTAGTATAAAGTGATTTTATATGAAAACCAACTTTATATAAAAACAACATGAATTTATTTTAAAAGAAAGTATTTAATGGAAACTTTTTCAAGTAAAAATAATTATAGTAAAACCATTATATTAACTAGTGTAAATTTCCATCTCGTTCTATCATCAAAGTGACTGTACGTACTTATTAAATTAAAACCATGGGAAGACAAAAGTATAAAACAGACGAGTGTGAATTATACAAATGACTGCTTCGTGTCAAAACCTTTTAGGATTTGCATGTTTAACAACTAACATAAAGCGATATGAAATTTAACATTTAGACCAAGAAAACGATATGAAAAGTTGGTCACAAATGTGAAGAACAAAGAAGTAGGTTGGTATCTGAGAAATCACAAATATTTTCCGTTATTATTCATATTTCCTTGGTTCAACAAATTCAGCCTTCAACTTTGTTCTAAGGAGCCAGGCCACAAACTTTCAGCCATCATTAGTCTTCGTCTAATCTGTCGATTTTCAATTGACTTCCTTTATTATTATGCTCAGTTTCACTTCTAGGAAACGAACAAAATCTTAGACCATCAGCATTGGTGAACCTCACTATTCAGATTTCCAATGCTCCTATTATTATTATTTTAATTTTATTTTTGTTTTATTTTAAAAAAAAAGAATTAATATTCATCTAATTGCGAACCGCCACGTGGTGTTAGGCCCGCAGAACAGTAATGATACGGGGTCTTCTCAGCGACTTCGCACGATCCGAGTTCAACACTATTGAAATATTTTAATATTTTTTTTATGGAAAACTGTCTAAACTTTTGCTAACACCCTTCAATGCTGATGCTCTTATGCCCTAAACGGCATGAAGCTTCCAATAATACTTTATGACTTTCCAGGAAGGATGGCACGTGTTACATAATTATTGTCTCTAGCTCAACCAATCTTTGACATATAATTTACAAAGTATATTTACCAATTTTTGTCATGTATTTGGTTTTTACCGCTTCTGTGTATTTTTTTTATCTTTTTGTTTCATTGCCTGCATCTGCTTCTATAGATCCGATCATGCCACCACCAGACCCCAACCCAATAATAAAGCCATTATCTTCCCCCAAGCCCCAAAAGTATTTAGTGCCATGCATGGACATTCAAGATCAACAAGTCTTAGAAAAGCAAGAAGATCTTTATCCTAATTCCTAAAAGAATCAAGAACCTAGAATATTTTGCTAAGTCGAACACTCAAAATTAAGTGAAATAAAAGAGTTTAAATATAATTTCTTGTAACATATTTAATATATTTATTAAACTAGTCCTTTTAATTTTTCTTTTCTTTCAAATTAGCTTAAATCTTGTTTTTTAATAAATGATAATGTACATTCTTATTTATGGTTTTTTGCTTTTTTTTTTTAATTCGACATTAGAAGATCACTGGAGAATATAAATTTATAGTTTTGTAATTGATAGTTTAAAATTCTAATAAAATAAGTGAAATTGCATCCCATATACATAACTTTTCCCTTAATTAACTAAATACCCTAAATCCCACAACATCATACCTTAGTTGTTAGACACACAACTTATCACATCATGTGTATTCACCTAATCTAACTTCTTTGTGGTTATTTAGCTAATTGACTCATAAAATAACACAATTCTTCCGTTTATAATTTTGTCTAAAAATTTATTTTCAAATGGTTTTTGATGAGATGAACTCATACTTGACCGAACTTGATACAAAATAAGAAGTGTTTCAAACACTGCAGAAAATGAATAGAGATAAATTTCATGGCAAGGTGGTCTAAAGGTAGGATACAAAATTTTGGTTTATTCTCTCACTTCTTATATGTTTAGATAAAAAAACTTGTTTTACTTAACCTTTAATAATTCAACTCTAAATGTAAAAGATACTAAAATTTAAAATTAAATATATTTTTAAGCACAAAATAAATTGAACATCTTATAAGTAAAGTACAAAGTAACACATAAAATTCAACATTATATAGTAGTACCACTATAAATTAATATATACAATAAATTACTAAATTTTGTCAGTTTCGAATTGGATGAATGTAACATATAATACAATAATATAATAAGATAATTATTTTTTAAAAAAAATTATGTAAATATATGGTCACAATATAATATAAAACTAGATTTTGATCCGCGCTTTTAAAGCCAGTTTTTTTTTCAATTGACAAATATTTAGTAAATGTCATATTTTCATATATTTGTGTTTTATTTTATAAAAGACTTAAACTTTTTATCTTTATTTATCGTATTTCATTTTAAATGACTATTTATGTTTAAAAAATTAAACTTTATTTCTTTAATGAATTAAGTTGGTATAACTCTGATAATTATGTGTTAATATTTTAATAAAAAAATTATATACTTTTAATAAAGATTTATACTTTTCAATGAAAAAATCAATTTTTTTATGAATGCTTAAATTATATTAAGAAAAAAATAATAATAATTAAGAATAGTTAAAAAAAAATTATTTGAACTTGGACTCAATGGCCCAAAGGAAAAAAAATGTGAGAACTGAATCTGATTTCTTAATCGGCTCAAATGGCCCAAGAGAGATCTGATGTAGGCTGGATCCGAAAAAATGACCCAATATAGATGTGTTATTAATATTACTTGATTGCCTTTAATGAAACATGCAATGTTAGTAAATAAAAGGGCAGATTAAGGTACAAAGGACAATAGGATCATGTTTTAATAGTATAGATACAAATAACATTTATATAAATATAAATAATATATTGTATAGATTGTTTTTAATTCTATCTTTCTTTTTTAAATATTTTAGAATATATTGATGTTATTTTATCATTTTACACTTATAGTGTATTTACATTTACTGTACATATTTTTGATACACCATTTAATCATATAAAGTTAACATTAAATTTGTACTTTTATAATTTAATCAATACATATGATACTATAAAATCAAGTATGTTTCTTATTTTTACATACAAATATATTTTATAATATGTAAATCGAAAATGTAAGATTTCTTTATTAATAAATTTATGGTTAGTTGGTGTAATTTTTCTATTTTCTATGTCATGTAAAAAGAAAAAAAGAAAAAAAAAAAACTTAAAAGACCAGGCGTATGCAACTTGTTTCAAGGGTTTGGTCTGAGTAACCCGAAGTGGCATCCTCATCAAATCAAATCAAAATTTGACTTGGTCCTGGGAAACCCTCGTCTCGATTTCAGATATTCGTATTCCTGGTGAGAGACGATGAGTTCCAAAAAGGCTGAAGGCTCGTCTTCTCCGGCAACTCGAAGGGACCCTTACGAGGTCCTCTCCGTATCAAGAACCGCCTCTGATCAAGAAATCAAATCCTCTTACAGAAAACTTGCTCTAAAGTAACCTCCTTTCTTCTTCTTCTTCTTAGATTCTCGATGTAATCTTTTATTCGATCCAAACCAATTTGATTTTTTTGATAGGTATCATCCAGACAAGAACGCCAACAACCCTGATGCTTCCGAGCTTTTCAAGGAAGTCGCATATTCATACAGCATCTTGTCTGATCCTGATAAGAGAAGACAATACGACAATGCAGGCTTTGAGGCCATTGATGCTGATGGAATGGACATGGAAATTGACTTGTCTAACCTTGGAACCGTTAACACCATGTTTGCAGCTTTATTCAGCAAGCTAGGTGTGCCTATCAAGACTAGTGTATCTGCCAATGTTCTCGAAGAGGCTATGAACGGCACTGTTACTGTTAGGCCCCTTCCTATTGGAACATCTGTTAGCGGCAAGGTTGAGAAGCAATGCGCTCACTTTTTTGGAGTGACGATAAGTGAACAACAAGCTGAGTCAGGTGTGGTTGTTAGAGTTACCTCAACGGCACAAAGTAAATTTAAGGTATATGCCGTTACTGAACCATGACTGTATCCATCTAGCTTCTAACTCTTATCTATCTATCTGCAGTTACTTTATTTTGAGCAAGATTCAAGTGGCGGCTATGGATTGGCCTTACAGGTAAACTTAATATTAAAACAATGTTGTTCTTAGCATTACACCATTACTGAACTGTCTTTGTTGTTGCAGGAAGAGAGTGAGAAAACAGGCAAGGTGACGTCAGCTGGCATGTACTTCTTACATTTTCAAGTGTACAGAATGGACTCTACTATCAATGCGGTATGCAAGCTTTTGAGCTTCTTTTCTTTTCGATCGTTAGAATGTGAAAGCATTCCTTATTGTGCAGTTAGCTGTAGCCAAAGACCCTGAATCTGCTTTCTTTAAGAGACTGGAAGGTCTTCAACCTTGTGAGGTTTCAGAACTGAAAGCTGGCACTCATATATTTGCAGTTTATGGTAATGAATAATTCTTCTCTTTTACTGGACTGTCTTTGAGACTTTTAGTTTAAGTGGTCTCTGGCTACTTTTTCAGGTGATAACTTTTTCAAGACTGCATCCTACACAATGGAGGCACTCTGTGCCAAGACCTACGAGGACACAACAGAGAATTTGAAGGAGATTGAAGCTCAGATTTTAAGAAAGAGAAACGATCTGCGGCAGTTTGAAACTGAGTACCGAAAAGTAACTTTCTGCTATTAAGAGCTCAGTTAGTTAGTATTCAGGTAGACCATATATAATTATGCTTTTGTTATATTCTTTTTGCAAGGCTTTGGCGCGGTTTCAAGAAGTAACCAACAGATATACACAGGAGAAGCAAACGGTGCGTTTATTGGATCTCTTTGTTTTGTGAGGAACTCTTGCATTGATTGATATGTCTTGTTTGGATGATGGTAAAGGTGGATGAACTGCTAAAGCAACGGGATTCAATCCATTCCTCTTTCTCTGTGGTGAAGACACCAAGCGGTAGCAACTTGAGCAATGGAAGTAGCAGCAAAGCTCAAGGAGATGAATCTAAAGGAGATGGGGATAGTGTGGGTGAAGAAGGGGGATCAGAGAGTAGAGACAAATCGAAGAGAAAATGGTTCAACTTGAACCTAAAAGGATCTGATAAGAAGGTTGGTTGACCTCACTTTAAACGCAGATTTGTTGTGTGTCATTGTTTTATTCGTTAAAACAGATGTGTCCCTGGGGGGGGGGGGGTTGCTCTATGTGTAGGCATATATATATATATATATGTTCATCAGAATGGTTTGTTGATAGAGAGATGCAAAAAGCTCAACTTGATGGTGGTTTTGAAATGTATGCAAATGCATCATTGATTCATTGTTTGTAACATTTATTATTGAGACCTGTCATTGTTTCAACACTTCCCTATAGTTATTTAAATTGTACTTGATGTTGACCAAATGGGTAATGCTGTGGATTTGTAGGTGAGGTCAAGGGTTCGAGAGAGTTAGATTGCGGGGTTTATAGTGGGTTCAGGGTATTTTTGCATTGACCATTTTGTCTATGGTTCTTTTTCCCTGCATGCTTAGTGTCACTTGTCAAAGTACTTCCATCTATTTTCCACTCACTCTTGTAGCTATATACTCAACAATCACTTACCAAAATTTTTCTTAAGAGTTGCCAAATCTAGAAAGAAAATTGATTCAGAGGCTTAAATTTGGTTGAAGATGGTGTAAACCCAATGTTCTAAAAATTGTTAGGCGGTGATCGCGGGCGCTTAGGCTGATTGTTTGAATGCCAAAACCAATTTAAACAAAAAAATTGGTTTGAAAAGTCGTTTAGCTCATATCCGATTTACTGATTAGGTGAGCGCCGCCTAGACCGATTTTTAGAACACACGTAAAACTTGTTCAGCCATTAACACAATGTGGCTAAGTAAATATGTTTTACTCAAGGTGTAGAGCCTGAGGAGGAGAAAATGTGTTTGAAATTAATATGTGTGCAGTTATATCGGTAAATATGTTCATTAGAATGATCCTTAGATTCTTTTAATGTGCATGAATTGTTGTTGTCATAGAAATTTTAAGTTTAGGTTATTATGCAACAGTATTATTTCGTTGTAAGTTTTTGAAGTAACCCTTTTCTCTTTGGGCCATAAATAATGGAAAGAATAATCATCATTTTCTTGCAAAGGACAAAAAATAATACATATGAAAAATATTTTTTTTACAATAAACAACTGCTCTATTAATCAAACTATAGTAGGTCTGAGAATTCAGATCAGATTAGAACAATCAATAAAAACTAAAACTCTTATGAAAAGATCGCGCAGTCCTGGTTAGAGAGTCGACTGTCTTGTTATGTGCCCTTGGAACGTGAGAGATCTTAAATTCTTGGAAGCGTTCTTGTAGTGATGCTAACTCTGATAGTTTTGTCGAAAAATCTTTGATTATCGCAATTACCTCCTTGCAGTCTGTCCCGAAATACTGACATGTGGTATGTTGAATCATGTTCTCCGTAGCCCAGATGAGAACATCCAATTCTGAGTGTAGAAGGGACAAGCATCTCTTCTTATTTTTAAACCCATTAGTTGTTGATTTCCCATTTCATCTAACCGTACCCAATCATATGATTCTACAGTTTAAGATCCCACATGCATAGAGCTGTGTATTCTGTGTCTGGTGTGGTGGCTGTGCATCATCATTATGATTTAAGTTTGCATCAAACCACCCATTACATTCAGTTTGGGCACGTCGGATTAGCTTCGCCGGTTCTGATCAATTCCAATAAGTTTATTGTCCTTCATTTTCTTCAGAATATATATTTGGTTTCTGTAGTAATGATGGACACATACTAGGTTGATCGAGAAATGTTATTCAATAAGATTACGGAGAATTATATCTTTAAAGTCTAATAAAGAAGAAAGTCGGGCTAAATAATTTATATGATTTACATACTGGTTTTTAGACGTATGCATGTAAGTTACCTTCCTTTTATTGAAGCTACTTTTTAGTAATTGTAAATGTCAAATGACTAGATTTCAACTAAACATCCTCAATTAGAAGTCAAGATGTCAAATTATATATCTTTTTAAAGAACAAAAGGCATGAAGTAAAAGGATAATTGGCTGACGAGTGTTCTTAATATAAAAAGGCCGACCATTAAAAAAGGTTTACCTGTGTTGACTTTTGAATCCATTGGATTAACAACACTTGGATTTGATTGGTGATCAAATGTTCTGTAGTGCATTGGAGGTTTTCTACTGGTTATGGAAAAAATAGTAGCTATATTACCAAAACTAACATTAAAAACAGCTTCGACATATTGGTAACATTTGAGTGGCGGTTTCTTACTTTTGGAGGAATTCATGCCAATTTGTTTTGCTTTTGGTGGTGAATTTCCTAAAGAACAAATCACACAAGTTTTGGTATATCTTATATCGTTAGACACTGTAATATTATTCATACGAATTTTGTATCATGGAGTTATACTAACAGTACTTATAACTTAGTTTAACGAGCTAATTCTCAAGAAGCTTTAGATAACCTTCGTCATCATAGCCTAGTTTTAGATGTTTTTTTCCAAGTCGTCATTTTAATAAGGGAAATTAGGTGATATAACCAAACAAAAACCCATAATTTATTATATAACCAAAATCACACCCTCTCTCCTCTTCTCTCTTCCTATCTCTCTCTAACCTCTTTCTACAAAACTAATTTTACTTTTTTTTTTGGTTATATCACAAATAAGCCATTTTAATAAAGTTCAAAAAAAAAGTCGTCATTTTAATTCGTATCATAAACATATCTTTGTGTTTTACATTACTAGTCAATTCAAAGCCTAGTAGCTAAACGTGAAACGCTTACATGTTTTTTACCTTTGCATGTTTATGATAAGAATTAAGAATGGGAATAAAATTTATATAGGAAGGTAAAACTGTGGGTTCATACAAAAAGTATTTATTGGAGTATGATTTCTATAAGATTTAGGAAATTATACTAATCTATTTTAGATAAGGATTTATCTTGTTTTCCTAGATAGCTTTGGTTTTAAGTTTTCCTATTGTCAACATACTTAGCTTGGTATTTATACCAAGCCACATTATCAATAATATTCAAGTTTACTTTGATCCTAAACTAAGATTTGTCATGGTATCAGAGCCAGGTTTGCTAGCTTCTCAAGCACGGCAACAACAACCTACATCATCAAAATCAAACACATCTCGACCAGCGAACAAAGATCCTACGCGCCAATGCACTGTCTGTGGCCGAACAGGACACGAAGCTTCTGGTTGTTTCACAGTTATTGGCTACCCCGACTGGTGGGAAGGGAGTCAAAAACCCAGGGTTCCTATCCGACCAAAACAAACTGAATCAGTGAAAAGCGTTACGCCAAAGGCTAATACGGCAACTGTTGCTAAAACAAATACCGCAAAGGTCCAAGTTAATGTCACAATCACTGATGCAGATCGTCAAGGTCTAAGTGGAATCACCGATGAACAATGGAGTATTGTTCAGAAATTAATCAACAAGGGAACAACCAATGAGCATCTAAAGGGTAAGAGTAACGAATGTGTATGGATCCTAGACACAGGAGCCACACATCATATGACTGGTTGTCTTGACGCAATGGAGAATACACGCGATATTACGCACATACCAGTCCTATTGCCTGCAGGTTCTGAGGCGATGGCTTCTAAACAAGGAACCGTCAAGCTTACACCCAAGCTACACATTGAGAATGTGTACTACGTGGCGGGATTCCATATTAATCTTATCTCGTTTGGCCAACTTGTTACAGATAATTTTTTGGTTGGACAAGTTACTGATAAACTGATGATTTTACAGGACCGTACCTCGAGGATGCTGATTGGAGCGGGTGAAAGAGAGGGAGGGGGATTGTACCGATTTCGAGGGATTGAGTCTATGGCGTCACTCCAGACAACTGTTTTAGAAGATTCAGCTTTATGGCATCGTCGTCTTGGGCATCCGTCTTCTCGGGTCACTGGCATAATCTCACCGTCATCTACTACACACGATACTGATCTTATCAAGTCTTGTGATATCTGTTTTCGAGCTAAACATGCTCGGCAAAGTTTTTCGGATAGCTTTCATAATGCAAAAGAGATTTTTGATTTAATTCATTGTGATTTTTGTCAATATTACACGATAACTTTGAAAATAAATGTTTAGCAAACTATTGAATTCAAATATAAATCGATTGGATTCGTAGTTAGATGTTAACTAATTAAAATTTCTGGAACGGAAGAAATCATCAAATTCTGCCAGAAGTAATATTTTGAGAATCGAGGTTTTTTTTTACCGAGCGTTAATTTCAGCTTGCTTACTAGTGTAACGGTCTGAACGGAGCCCGAAAGTTTATTTTAGTTTGTTTTGTTAGTGGGAATTGGCTTTCAACACCACAACATAAAGTGACTAAATTTCTGATGTCTGATTTTTTTTTTGTAAAGGCTTTTACCGTTCAAGCCTCAGCTCGAATTCGTTGTTAACTTTTCGTGAAGATTAATCAAAACATATTTTGCTATTGTAGTGTATGGTTTTTATCTTAAAAGATGCTTAGTCTAATAAGTTGATTTAAATGAAAGTAAGTTGTGCTAAAAGATAAATAAAAGATTTTCTAATAGTTTTCCATGGTCGCTTCCTCGATGTGAGGCATAAAACGTGGCTGCATATCTAACAAAGAAAATATGTGGCTGCTTATATCTTGAGACCACGGATCAATGATCATATTAAATGTTTTTTTTTTTTTTTTTTTTTGGTAAACATGTTAAATCATATTAAATGTTGTTTATATATTCTGTTTTAGTTAACTTTTATAACGATACTTTACGTAAGTACTAAATCACGTGTATCAAAGCTTTATCAGAGAACATTGCAGAACTGCGTAGTAATAAAGTATAACTGGAGTATAACTTGCATCGAACTAAAAAGAAAAAAAAAACTTGCATCGAACTTCCATATGTATAATATGCATACACATATGTTGTTATCTTAAAATATTTTCTTAAAAGATATGTATATGAATATACTAGTGTATAACAGTAAAAATATCAAGATTCTTATAGATTTATTTTTATTCTTACTGTTCCTTTTTTTTTTCCGAAAAATCGTTCCTTTACTTCTTACAATTCTGCATTTACAATTCTGCATTAGTAGTTTAAAACAGTTTCTGAATTTCATATCCGTGGCAGATGCTTCCTAAATAATACTCTTTCCATTACATCTTAATTTTTTTAAATGTAAAATTTTTATTTCAAAATAAGTATCGTTTATATTCTATTGAATTTATATTTTAATTTATTTTTCTGTTGATTCAAATGTGGTTATATGTACATATAATAATTTTTTTATTTACAAATTTACATAATTTTTTAATCTGTGTGCACATATTTAAAACGACAACTAAAATAAGACCGAAAGAGTATTATAATTAATAATTTCCTAGCGATTAGTAAAGCCCGATTTTTTTTTCTTTTTTTTTGTCAACAAGTAAAGCCCGATTAATAATGGCATTTAAGAGTATAGATGTATCTGTGTGACAGTGCGTGCATGTTAATGTAACCACTTGACGTGTCCCACTTTGATTAATTTGTAAGTTCGCAGCCTAAAGCCCCTCTGCTTTAAGAAAAGCTATATCTAGTATTAAAAAAACATTTAATTTGCTCGATTAAGTGTCACTTGGAATGTATGATGGGGCTTCGGGAGGAATCATCACACCCCACCATCTTTGGTTGGCTTCAGAAAGATGCTTAGGAGATATCTATTAAAGGAGATTGGGATTTGAATAATCAAATGTCTAATTTTGGTTTTTGTGGAGTCTTCCTGATGTGTGGGTCAAGATTAAACTAATCGCATTTATCAACCAAAAGCTACATTATAGTTTTATTATTCTCTTTTGTGGGATCGACTTTATTTTAAAGTAATAATTTATTATAAACCCCATTGGTTGAATTTCGCTGCTAATCAAATTATGGTGGGTCATAATGTTGATCTTGGAGATCTTGTAATGATAATATAAACACCATTTACGTCAAAATCGATTAGACTAATTGATAAGAAAACCTAAATGGTGCTAGAAAAAACCATCAAGATATATACAGCTGGTACTTCTATTTGTCAAATAATAACACTTTTGCCGGGACTATAGATTGAATGAAGAGATCAATTGTATTATTCCCAAATTCGTGATTTTATGAATTTCAAGAGATTAAACATCACTATTATCAGATTGTCAACCGTTTGGTTGATGGTTGCCATCAGTTTCTTGTCTATAAACATCACTTCTTTATCATGGAAAATATGTTTGACCCGTTATGCTGTAAGAAAGAACTTCTTCATACTTATATAGGTTTGATTATAGTGTCTTATAGTGTCGGCTCTGTCTTTAAGCAGAAGCTTTAGCAGTTAAAACTGGCCTTTTAGAGGCAGTCAACTTGGGATTACGAACGCTGACTATCTGGTCAGATTCACAGTCTCTCAGCACCACCATCTCGTCCCGATCGAAATCAGTTGAAGCACAAGGAGTGCTATTTGATATTGAGCATCTTTGTAATATTTTTTCTGCTGTTTATTTTCGTCATGTTCCCAGGCTTAACAATGTTGAAGCTGATGCTTTAGCAAAGTTTGCTCTGTCGAACCCTCAGAACATTGTTTGATTGCTTTATCTAATGAAGGTTTGTTCAAAAAAAATAAACGACTAACAGTGATTTGTGAAAAGTATAAAATTGTTGATAGAAATTATAGAATCAGAGGACAATTTTATTTTAACTTAGTTACATGATTTAAATAATAGGATTTTATTTTATTATTCGAACATTATTTTGTGCAATAGTGGAACTGTGGAAGTACGTAATGACAGAACACACATCATAATTTCGAAGTGTAGTTGGTAAAAAAAACCTGTGAAATTATTAAATCATTTTAACATTATGTCATTTGTCTATTAAAACCATAATGTTTACTAATTTGAATATTGTAGCCACAGAAATTTAAATAATCCACATGAATTGCAGCTCCATTTCATTGGTATGTCCATTTACCACCACCTAACAAGATAGAAAGAAAGATCTCATATAAAAATATCGTTATATGTTTTCCAATGGACCAAATTTTCATTCAATCGATTTAAATTTGAGACCTAGAAACATCGACTTGTTCAAGAAGAAATTTAAATCCTATCAGTTTATAAACTTTATACTCAAAGCAAGTTGGCCAATACTTTCTCCTTATTTTCCTTTTAAAAACTTTCATTAAACTGGAGTGTCTTCGCCTAAAGTTGTTTTGTGAAGTAATTTAAAGAAACTTTTTTTGTGCCATAAATCTTTGGTCAAATTTTATTTGGACAATTTCTGGTGAAACCGGTTCTCAACTGTCTTAAGACGCAAGATTAGTGGTCTTCCATCTCAATGAGATGCATGTTTATTTGAAAATTCTGGAAATTTTGTAGTAGCTTTGAACAAAGTTGGGCTAACATGGCTATGGTTCATGTAATCTCTATAATATATATATAAAGACTTTTCTATTTTTCTATTTCAAATCTGTTTATGGAGAAGGTAGCAAGAGATATAGACATTGTGGATTCATAATCACATGTATAATCCTTAATTAGTGGAGATAATCTATAAGTGCCTATATCCACCCACTTTCTCATATTTGGAACTTTTCTCTTAGCCCCTAACTAAATGACTATGTCAAGTGGCCACCGAGCAGATCTGGTCCCCAAGCAAGAAAAAACCTAAACATTTAAACTCTTAAATTACATTTGAAAGTTAATTCTAGGATTGGCAATCTTTGTTTTCTAAAGTATGCTAATCTTTGTTTTTCTAGTAATAGGATATAGGCCAATATATATATATGCTTGTATGTGTTCTCAAACCATACACACATTATATTAGTCCTTCAGTTGCATAAAGAAACGAGGAACATATTACTCGATGCACAAAACATTATTAATAAAAAAAAGTCAAAACAAAGTTCCATTGGATGCGCTAAAGAAAGAAAAAGAAGGGGAAAGTTAATTGCATGTTGGACATCATTTTGCTTTTAGTTATTTCCAATAAGAAATATTTGATGTATAACATGATTATCATGATAAAAAACAGTGACAAAACAATCTACCTGCATAAGTAAATTGTAGGTCCACATGACATGCATATTGTATATCGAGGAGCGTAGGGTTGAGATTCTTAGAAGGATTAGTTAATCATCTATATTTTCAGTTTTAAAATTCTAAAATAAATTAGGTCTAGTTTAACGAAATTGGTGTATGTAAATAATAATCGACCTAGGGGTGAGATTACGCATATTATGTTCGCTACAAGTTGAACACTTAGTAATTTTAAAACAAAATTTCCAAGGTTTTCGATAATCAAAGTTAGCTGGAACGAATTCTCTGATGATCGTGTTCTCCATGAAACAGAGATCTCCGATAGATTTCAAAAGAAAATTGAAGCATCTTCAACACATATTTGAGTTAGTTTTATAATATTATGTCACCATATGAATGCCAAAATCAATTTGATTAGGGATTTGTAAGTGACTTTGGGTGTGAGAAGAGATTTGAAGAAGATAGATACAAGCAACCAGCGAAAACGAGTAATGCAGATTCGCCTGGAGATATATAATTAAAAGGGAGACAAGATGGGACATTTCTGCAGCCCCTAACGAAGACTTTAGTTCATAAGATTTACACAATTATTACTTTTGCACAAAGAAAAGCTTAATCAAATTCGAAACCACCCAATTAGCTTTTGATTGAGTAAGTAAGATTCGCAAATCTGTGAGCCCTCTTTATATATATATACTTAATCTGATTGATGTATACAAGTGTGTGCGTGTGAATCTTAACGTTAATCACGCAAACGTACTCGTGGAACAAGGAGTCGTCATTTGGTACGTAATTTGTGGGGAACATGTTAACATCTGAGACTTTTTTTTTTGCTCATTCCTCTGTTTTTTTCTGTCCTTAACAGACTCAACTTTTAATGAACCTAGTAGTGTTCACATTAGTTACCATTGTCTTCTGATGTTTTTTTTCCAAAGCCAGCTTACTTGTTTTAGATTAAACTGAACATTATTCAAATCTGGATTTCAATATTTTAATATATGGCAAAACATGTTTTTTTTTCTTAATATTATATTTATTTAAAATACGAAAAAACCCGAATCGGGGTTCGGGGATTTCGGAATCGATTACAGATTTGAATCAGCGAACCCGTTTCTATGCCAACCTACTAAGTTTCCTTTACACAAACCTGACCTGCACAGTCCACTTAAAAAAGAAAGACATACGCGGAACCGATATCGTTCTCAACCAGTGGATCTCTCTTGCATGTGAAGATGGAATAAATGCAGGAGATCCACATTGCTAGTACACCCCGAGCCTAAGCGACTGTACTCATCATATGAGCCGACCTTCCAACCGGAGTAGTTGACTACCGGTTACTTCAACAAACCGCAATCTATCTGGACAATGAAGCTCATAAAAGCCGGGAAATCAGGGAAGGATCCGAGACAACCAAAACACTTACAAAGGTAGAATCTCCACACCTTCAACTTCAAGCAAGAGAACAGGTTGGATAAGGGTAGCTTATCGACTCAGCAATCAGTACCTGCAAAAAGAGAAGGAGCCGTCCTACCTACTTAACCAAGCGGTCAATCAGGCACTGGGATGGCCGTACACCACACAAACCTAAAAATTATCATAAATTCTATCAACGAAAATTCAACACAAAATGGGCATTTATCATTGTACTCGAATAAAAAAATTTCCTCAAGCTTGCAAAAATATATTTGCTGTATTTTCAGATTAGACATTAATATAAGAAAACTAACAAGAAATCCTTCATCATTTCAAGAATTTTTTTATGTATATCACTAAATCAAATGTCATGTCGGTTTGTATAACTTTCAAATCTTGAATATGAATCCAGTTTTTGTGAGAAAAATTCATGTCAAACTACATACTGAAACCATGGTTTGTATAACCACGATTATTATAATAATCTTAACAAAATATAACTAAAATACAATATTTGGAATGTTATACTCAACCAACTTATAGACTACCTCCGTTCAAGGAAATTAGAAATACAATTCCTAATTTTAGGTATGAAATTAACCAAATGATATCAATCTTACTAACACAATCGCCATATTCATTTCAATCTTTTAAATGTGATCTATTGAATAACCACATACGAATATTATTATTTGAACAACATCCTAATTGTTTGAGCTAATTGTTAGGCTAAGTTTTGATAATGTAGCTTAAATATTATTAATTTAAATAAAGTAAATTTTATATAGCTTTTTAATTCGTATTTTCAAATTTTAGTTTAAATTTAAAGACTGATAACAAATGTTTAAATATAAAACTTCTATTTTTAGTTAGTTATTTATATAATTGATAAAAATCAAATTAAACAAAAATAATAAAACAACCAACTAATATAATTGATGGGTTGATAAATAATAAATATGTTGCATTTAAACCAAAGTATTCTTGTATTTTAAATGTCATATTAATCAAATATATATATATATATATATCTTATGTTAATTGGAAAATTATGTATTACCAAACATATAAAAAAATATTGCTCAATATAAAACAAAAAATGAACATCATTGCGGGTGAACGGATCAAACTCTAGTTTATTTTAAATGCATGTATAACATGTTAACTAGTGTATTTTCGTGGTTTAATCGCATTTTATCTTTTTCAATTTTACTTATTATTATTTAACTTAAATCTTAACTTTAATATTAATTATATTTTTAAAAATCAATGAAATCAAAACAAAAACTAAATGAACCAAAATAAATTTTATCTAAATGGTATTAATTCTTAAAATATTTTTATCTATCTTGTTTATTGTAAATTCATTCAAAAAGATTTGACCGCTTTTCTAGGTGTGAACTCATGAGATTGTTAGCTATTTAAAAAATAAAGCAATCATTTTCATTTGACTTATCAAATATTGATATTATTATTTAATTAAAATATAATGTTCATTTTAATATCATAGATTTATTTAAATCTAAAATATTAATTATATTTAAGTTAAGCGATGTTTTTAAAACTGGACCAACCTGGTTGGTCAAACTGTTGCTCTTTCTTTTATCTGGTTAGAATTGTGGTTTTAACATATTTGAATTAAACATAAGAAATTGATCAATAATCCAGTTAAATTTGCTGAAGCCGATGACCCAGTTCAATATCGAAACTCGATTTTTGCAGTTTTGAATCAAAACTTAAATTCATAATTTAAAATATATGTTAAAATGTCATATTTTAATTGTTATTATTGTTTTCTCATTAAAATTTGATTTCAAAAATCATATATATCTATATATATTATTATTTACAATACTTTTATATTTAGTTTTAAACAATATTTTAAAAATTGGACTGGACCGGTCGGACAGCAACTCTTTCCTTTATCTGATTAGAAGTTGTATTAAAAACCTTATTTAAATTAACTCGACAAATGGTTAAAAAATCAGTCAAACACACCAAAACCGGTGACCTGTCTTAATACCAACACTCGGGTTTTCAATTTTGAATTAAAAAATAAAAATTATAAACTTATAAAATATTTCAAATAGTAATATTATTTTAAATGTTATCTAGCAAACCTGTAAAATATATTTTCAAATAGCAAACATATTTCGTATTGATTTTTTTTTTTCAAAACCACGCTTATTTTACATGCTGCATGAACGTTAGTTATATTGTGCCGTACCTTATTTTGCACCGTTTATATCATCAAAATCCACGATTATCATTTTTTTTTTTGAACATAATTATCACTTTTTAGAATATTAACATTTTTAAGTTTATAAACACTTAAAATTCAGCATTTAAGCTTCTTATTTATTGTCATTAGGTTGGTAGAGTGTCCATTGAGTTGTACATTACGATATAGAGAATATTCGGGTTAATGATTTATCGAAATGGATAGAAACTTCAATAGAGTGTTTTTATATTGTTTTTGAGCAGTTCTCACTTCACAAACAGTTTAAGCACAAAGTTCAGAATACCTGAGGAGTTCCACGATTATCATTATGACCGTTAGAATCACAGAAAATGAAAGAAAACCAAAAATGTAGATGGAAAAGAACAAGTATAACATTAGTCAAAAAAGGAAAAAAAAAAGAACAAGTAGAAAAAATTAACACACATAAAAGATTAAGGGAAATTGGGGCCTATAGACATGAAAAAAGTATAATTTGCACACTAACCAATTGACCTATTACACCAATATGTCTCGTGTCTTTTATGTAATAATGCCTTTTTACCCTCGTAAGCAACTGGTTCAACCTGTAAAATAATAACAATTTACATTATTAATTATTTCTTGCAAAAATAACTCGTGCCTCTTTGATATCCATTCATCCTCTGCAAGTAATTTAATTTTGGGGAAGATGAATCTGTCTCTTCTCAAATTTGTGGGATTGTTGATGAAATTGTCTTTGTTGATGGTTGTGCTGAATAATAGAGCTTCGTAGACTCGTGTGGTGAGCGACAAGACTTGTGCAGTGGCGATCACCTCCATCTATATAATCGGCTCCATCATCACGATCAATAATCTCACCACCACCACCACCGTATTCGTTTTTGCCGCAGTTGTTCTTCTTCCCCTAACTTCTACAACCGTGTGTTCTTCCATTCCATCTACTGTATCAAGTATAATTTTTTTTCTCTCCAATACGGTTTATCCACTGATTTCGTCAAATACACTTATATTTCGTCATATTTGATCGGAGAAGATAACAGATTTTGTTTATTGTATTATCTTTTATTTTATGTATATAGAATAGAAATATAAAACAATATGTATTATGTTTGTTTTATTCATATTATGTAATGCATTCTGTTACTATACTATTATATTATGTTCCATTCCATTTGGTTTATGGTTTATATTTGGGTTTAGGTTTACTGATTAAAGTTTATGGCTTATATTTGGATAAGGATTTACTGATTAGAGCTTAGGGTTTAGTATTTAGAAGGTGAGGGATATGATTAGGGTTTAGGGTTTTAATTTTTCCATGCAATCACATACAATTCATAAGCATACTATGTTATTTATTTTGTTCATTCTATTTGGGTTTAGGGTTTACTGATTAGAGTTTAGGGTTTATATTTGGATAATGATTTAGTGATTAGATCTTAGGGTTTAGTATTTAGAAGGTGAGGGCGTATGGTTGGGGTTTAGTGTTTTAACTTTTTCCATACAATCATAGACAATTCATAATTTTATCAATATGTACCATGTTATTTATTTTGTTCCATTTTATTTAGGTTTTAGGTTTATATTTGGGTTTATTGTTTACATTTGGGTTTAGGGTTTACTGATTAAAGTTTAGGGTTTAATATTTATGGGTGGGGTGAGACTGAGATAAGGTTTAGTATCTAGGAATTGGAGTAGGGATATGTTTAGTATTTAGGGGTTGTAGCTGGGGTTGTAATCCTATACTACTTCGGTGATAAGGGTTTAAGATTTAGTATTTTTGAGTTAGGGGTGATGTGGAATTTTGGTTTATTTCTTAGGGGCTGGGATGAGGTTGGTATCCTAAACAACTTTTATAATATGGAATAGAATATGTCGGCTATTTCGTATAAAATGACTTTATTCATTTTTATACTATACAGATGGACTGGAATACTGATTTTTCAGTTTAGTGTATGTTGGTTTCAGGTTCAGGCTGGGTAAGCAGTACATACTTCGATATCAGCATAGAAGTTCAAATTATTTACTGTTAAAAATGTAAACTATAAAAACATTTCCCCTTTTTTCTTGTGAATTTTTTTTTGTGTTTTGATATGTGGTTCTCATCACGACACACAAAACTTACGTATCATCACTTTTAACTGGTTACTTGTTAACGTAAGGGGCAAAATCGGTTAGTTTGTGTATGAAATGTCTGACACTAAATAACGTCAAAATCAAAGCTACTTGCTTAATTTAGTCTTCGTTTGCAAATTAGCCCAGAGATTAATAAGCCGAAACTCGAGAATTCCTAACACTGAAAAAAAAACGAGACAAATAAAATACAAGTGGGCCCGGTCCCATTATCCATGTCGTCTCGGTCCGTGTGTTCCTCAAACTCCCACTTTCACTTTTCTCTTAACTTCTAGGGATGATCACAAAGTAAAAAAAAAAGAAATCATATATTTCACACACATACACACTTGCAGTCTTGCACAGTGTCTCCCATGTTACTGTACAAAGTCCACATCTCAGTTACTTCCACGTTTCTTATATATATGCCTTCGACACATCCAGCTCCTCTTATTAAAAACCCATCTCTCGCTCTCTCTTTCTCTAAAACATAACAATTCTACATATATAATGGAGGAGATTGATTTTCGTTCAAAGACATCAACTTCTCGTCTAAAGCTATTTGGATTTAGTGTTGATGGAGAAGAAGATTTGTTCGATCAGTCGGTGAGAACTAACCAATCATCCGTATCGACGGAGCCTAGCGAGTTTCCGGTGGGATCCTCGGGAGGAAGTGGTAGTGGTGTACGAAGCCGAGGAGGAGGAGGAGGAGAGCGTAAGTATGAGTGTCAATACTGTTGTAGGGAGTTTGGTAACTCTCAAGCTTTGGGCGGTCACCAAAACGCTCACAAGAAAGAGCGTCAGCAACTCAAACGCGCTCAGCTTCAAGCTACACGAAACGCTGCCGCTAATTATTCGAACGCTGGATCTGCGTCTCCGTATTTACGGAATCCTATAGTCTCCGCCTTCGCTCCTCAGCCTCATCACCTATCTTCCGCCATGTCTCCGCCGGGGGGAGGAGGTCCTTGGATGTATCTTCCACGTGTATCACCGTCTCACCTTCACGTGCCACATGGGTGCGTGATTCAGGATGGTGCGGGTGGGTTCTCGTATGATTCTGGATTCAGGTTTAATGGGTCTCAGATGAGACACGTTCAGACTCATGGGCCAAGACCATCGGTGAAAGGATTTTCAAGAGAAGTGGGGCCAACTTTTGATGATGGATTAGGGTTGGATTTGCATCTGAGTCTTGCACCAGCTGGTCATTAATGTTTAATCATATGCCTCCTGCAAGTATAACAGGAGGGTAGCTCGTGTATAATTCTCTACATTTTAATTGATTTTATTTATTTATAGTGATTTTAAATTCCAGTATTGTTTGTGTAGCAAAAGTATTTAGCCTTATTTGACCAAAAAAAAAAAGGTATTTAGCCTTCAATCATGTTTCACTCCCAAAAAAAAGTACTCAGAATGCTTTAACCAATTCATGTACAAAGTCCAAGAAGATATAACGTATTGTTGTGATTCCTGAAGCTCTAAGTTTGAGTCGGTCGGCCTAGACCTATTAAATTAACAAAATAACTGAGTTACAAAGCAGACGTGACAAGTAAATAATAGAAATAAAGCTGCATGTATAACTGAGTTACAAAGACTTGAAATCATTTGTAAACAAACATTATTGTAAAAAAGCAATGTACGATATACGACCGCTGGATAACATAAAAGCATATCCCGAATTTTTTTTTTCCTGATGATCCAGGGGTATTTTGGAGTCGAATCCCAACCAATTAATTTTTTAGAAACTTATCATAGACGTCATACAGACCAAATTGCTTTATTGAAAATTCAAATTCATTAGATATCTATGTCGCCTGAACATACAAATAGATAAATGTGAGATGATAAGTTTCAAATTTAGTGTATTTAGCACCTTTGCAAATTTGTTGTACCATCCGACTACGTTCGTATAGTTAAAATTATTTTTTTTAACATAATTATTGTTTCAAACATAATTATTTCTCGAGTGAAATATGAAATTATTGTTTTTAACATAATTATAAAATTGTGGGATATTGAAAATGAGAAAAAGACCAAAATAACACTAAATCAAGTTTTTGTTTTCAAACTATCATTTAAGGCCAAAAGTCACAAAAATAGCACTTAAGGGGTGGGGTTTAGGGTTTAGAATTTATGGTTTAGGGTTTAGAGTTTAGGTTTTAAGGTTTAGAGTTGAGAAGTGAGGTTTTGGGGATAAGATTTCAAATTTTGAAAAATAAAAAAATTTAAATTTTTCAAAAGATAAAATGTTATTTTGGTCATTTTAGTTTTTGAGTGCTATTTCTGTGATATAAACTTAGAAATGTGCTATTTTGGAGATTTGCCCATTGAAAATTTTGCAAGTTTGCGGCAAAATTGAGCTTAAATTACTAAATTAGTCAAAAGGGCCTCACTCGACATTTTCGTTATGCGTTTGAAATTGATACGGCTCCAAAGTTCTGAGGTCTATATATGCATGATTTGTTTTATATTCAGCATTGATCCTACATAAGCATATCATTATCAATCAAATTATAATTGGCTATTTACTTGGAGTTGTCGCGTTTAATTTCTTGGTTCTCATTTAGAAAATGTTATATATATTTAAAAACTTTGCGACGCCTATTTAACCGAATAAGAACTTATAAATTCTAGAATATGCCGGTCCATGTTATTGTTGTCTATTACCGTACTAATCTAATACAGTTCAGTTATAAATGTTTTCACATATGTGGATTGTAGGACCAATGAATCCTTAGTTCAATTATAGGAACTAGATATGCTTTAACTCTAACTTATCAAAGTCAATTCTCTTTGTTCTTAAGTTTGATTACCAATTCTCTTTATTCTTAAGTTCAATTATTTGTGACCATTCGCTAGCAACGGCTATAAAGAAATGAAAAGTTTATAAAATACAGAGAGTTTTGGCGAATATTAGTATATAGGATAAGATCCGCGCCTTGCGCGGGATTAAGTTATTATTTTTATTATATTTTGGAGAATGAAACAATAGTTTGGCTTCATTTGGATTACGGGTGTTCAATCCGGATATCGGGTTGGTTTCGTTTCGGTTCAGTTTTTTTCGGTATTTGGTTAGTAAAATATAACTACTATTCTAAATCCATATTTACTTTGACTTTAGTCTTTCACATACTTTTGAAAGATTTCAACTGGATGACTAAATTGATCAGCCAATCTTGTTGTCTTAAATCATTAGTGTTTATATATATATATATATTATTTAGTTTGAATATTTATTAAATAAAAATTCATATGCGTTATATTTTATGATCATTTGTAACTTATTATGACAAAAAAATAATCTATTGATCACAAAATTTTCAGAGTGGGAATATTCAAATTTCTAATAATATATAGACGTTTTTAAAAATTCAAATATAACATATAAAAAAAAATATAAATGTTTTTATTATATATTTAATGTGATTTTTTAATATCTTTCAATAATATAAAATTAAAAAAAAGAACTAAGATACCAAAATTGTTATCAAATATTTATTATTCATAATAATTAATTTTCATATATACGTTAATCATATTAGGTAATTCTGTAGCTTCTAATTAAAGAAAGTGCAAAAAGAACTTTGGTAGATTATTTATCAATTCGATAGTTAGTTTAATACAAAATATAATTGATATATGGTGTTTTATACATCTTGTATATATGCTTTTAAATTGGTTTTCAAGTCTTTATCGAGTCTTCCTAGTCCTTTTGGAGTCATTACAGGTCTGGAGTTGCATTGGATGGGAGTTGGACCAGCTGGAACAAAAGAGGCAGACAACAGTGCAATTCAGTGATTTTCACGCAGAACAGTCTTGATGACTGTTCCGGAAAGTGGAGCAACCCGAGTGACTGTTCCGAGTGACTGTTCCAGCGGCAGAGATTTTTAAGGAAACTACAACCTATTTCGGGATTTGCCCTAATTTCTCTATTTTTCTCTCCCAGCCGCCTGTGGCTTTGATATATCTTCTTTTTCTATTTTTCCTGATCATGCTACGCTATTCTAGACAGAAGAAAACCATTGGAGACTTTTGTGCTTTTGGATTGTAAAGGGAGAAGGCTCCATCTCTCTCACCATAGAGAAGATTATCCTGAACCCTCTTTCTATCTCTTTTATTTACATGAAGTCTTATTCAGAATTGATCTCTGTGTTTTCTCTGTTCATGGCTGAGTAGTCAACTTGCTTAGTCTAGGGTGTTCGGGTGTTAGATCCGTGAGTTAAACATAGATAAGTGAAACCATTGATTGTCTTCATTCATAACTGTTCTTAATGCTTGCATTAATCTGGCCGCTTAATGTTAGATCCTAGGTTTAACCTGTTCATTAACCGTGTAATAGGTTGCTAGATCTGTTATGAATGAGCCTAGCATCCCTAATCAGCGAAAGTAGATATTAGGGTGTTTGGTGAACCTATCGGACTTGATCTCTATTGCTTGCTGTCGCATCTTGATCCAAACGAGAGTTTAGGTATCAAGATCGATCAGCATAGGGAGCAGTACCACGACAGTGGGCTGTTCTACTTGAGTGATCCGAGTTCTAGACTTGCTCTTAATTAAACTTGAATAATTGTTTGGCTCACACTTGTTTAACACCCGACCAAACCACCCTAGGCTAGCATTTTAATCATCTGAAATCTTTAATTAATCTTTTTACTTGCTTGTTACGAAATCAACTTTAAAACCCCCATATTGTTTTAGCTTGATATTGATCCCATAAAGATAAAGTGTAATAGTTGGTCTCTGTGGATTCGATCCTAAAGTGCTACATCGACATACCATTCGATTGTGGTAGTGTGCACATTAGGTTATTTGGTGTGCGTATACACGTAATATCAAATTGGCGCCGTTGCCGGGGACCATCTTTTTACCTTTATTTTTCGGTTATTTATTTAGTCTAAGACCTCTAACTTGCCTTATCCTTTTTGTTGCAGCTAATGTTCCAGGTGCATGACCAGTAGACATACTCGGAGAAACGCACAAGGAGAGTTAGTTACATTTACCAACCAGGAGCTAGCAAGGTTAGAAAGAACAAATCGTCAACAGCCAAGGCAAACTGACACCACTATGGGTGATCACGCCAATCAGGATGATCTCGCTGCGGCTATGGCACTCATGCAGCAGCAGATGCAACAAATGCAGCAGACCATCCAAGCTCAGCAGGATGCTGCTGAACAGGCTGCTCTCGCGCAGCAGGAACAACAGGCGCAGACTGTTCCAATCGGGCAGAGAAACCTTCCGCGTAACATCCCTACTACGCGCTCTGCCATTGTTCCTCCACTCTGCACCAGGCAGGACTTCGAGATCAAGCCTGCTTTGATCGGTCTAGTACAGAGAAAGGTGTTCTCTGGTCTCTCTACAGAAATTCCAATGGAGCATATTGAGAGCTTCGAAAAAGTCTGCAGTTTCACTCGCGTGAATGGTGTTCCACCAGACTACATCACGTGCATGTTATTCCCATTCTCTCTTGATGGAAAAGCTGCACGGTGGTTGAACTCTCTCCCTACCGGCTCTCTCACTTCATGGGAACAGATCCGATCAGCGTTCCTCAGCCATTTCTACTCTAAGGCGAGAACAGCTGCATTGAGGAACAAGATCACCTCCTTCAAACAGCTCACTGATGAGCCTTTCTGCGACGCATGGGAGCGCTTCAATGACTATCGCAGAGAATGTCCTCACCATGGATTTGATGATGATTATCTCCTGGACATTTTCTATGATGGAGTGGACTGGAAATACCAAGGTGCTCTAAACTCTGCGAGCAATGGAGATTTCATGACTCAAACCACTGCTGGAGCGTTTAAGCTGATTGAGAACATGGCTGCTAGCTCAGCTAATAAGAAAGAGGAGAGTGATTGCTCCATGAAAGGGAACAGTTCTGACGCCCAGAAAATAGATGAGCTGACTGCCAAGGTTGATCAGCTACTAAAAAACAACCAAGGACACGTTTTCAGCATGGAACAACCTACGGCCGGGCATATTCAGAACCAGAACCAGCGACAACCCCAGAGCAATCCGCATGCTGTTCCAGCTACCGGGAACAGTCAACCAGATGAGCTGAAGGGTCTGGGTATGATGATGCAACAGCTGCTGCAGGGTCAGCAGGTTCAGGCCAAGGCGTTGAATCAGGTAACCAAGGAAATAGACACCAGGATGGGCAACATGTTCACTGAGCTGAATAACAAGTATGACAATCTTGCGATCCATATAAGAAAGATCGATGTTCAGCTTGCTCAAACAGTTGAGAGTGTCAAGAGGCAACAAGAGACGCTTCCTGGAAGAACTGATAAAAATCCTAGGACTGAGCACTGTAATGCAATAGAGCAGCCGTTTGCTGAGACTGCTTCAGGCGCAGAAGATAGAGCAGAGCAGTCTGCTAGCCCTGGAGTGACTGCTCCTAGCGAACCTGCTGAGACTCCCCCATCTCGAGTCTATGTTCCCAAGGTTCCCTATCCAATTCCACCTAGACATCTGATGGATCCCATTAGTGAAGAGCAGCTGATAGGTTTTAACAAGATGGTGAGAAGGCTTCCTAAAGAACTTGCATTCGAAGATGCTCTGCAGATTCGTCCATTGCTCCAGTTCTTTAAACACTGTAGAGAGACTCAAGAGGAGATCAAGGTCCTCTATATCAAAGCACTGTCTACACCAGCATTGAAGGTATTGCCTAAGGTTGATGATCCTGGAAAGTTTGTTTTCCCATGCTCCATCGCAGGAACAACCTTCAAGGATGCTCTGTGTGACTCTGGTTCTTGTGTGAATCTCGTCTCAAAGGCTATTGTAGACGATTTGGGTATTGCTGATGTTGAGCGTTCTCAGCTGACCCTGACCTTTGCAAACTCTTCCAGAGCAGTCCCATATGGAACCATCCGCAGCCTTCATGTTCAAGTAGGGGAATGCATTGTTCCTGCTGAGTTTCAAGTTGTTGAGATGAACAAGGATCATGAGATGCCTTTGATATTTGGAAGGACATTCATGGCTACTGTTGGAGCAACCATCGATATGCCCAACAAGAGAGTCTGCTTCTCCAACATCAACAAGAAAGTTTTCTACAAGGCTGTACCCACCAGATCTTCCTCATCACACGCCTCTCGCATCTCAGTGTTTGATGTAGAAAAGCTGAAGTTGTTCCAGAAAGGAGCATGGTGATAAGGGTGAGAGCAGGCTGTTCTCTGATGAAGATCCTAGCACTGATCCTACTAAATTCAGAGGGAATTCAAGGGTGAAACAGAAAGTCCAGAAGAAAAGGATCAAGGGAGATCCTACAATGACTTTGATACCTCTCAAGTGTGATGAGAACTCCATTGAGTATGAGGTAAAGTGCAAAGGGTACCTCTAAACCGTTCTCTAAAGTCAGAGCTATTCTCACACATGAGCTGAAGGAGAAAGGGGAAGCTGCTGTGAAAGGGTTGTTGAGCAGAGTTTTGAAGCTGAACATGTCTGATTGTGGAGCTTGTTTTGGAACAAGCCCTCCTGCTCAACCCGACTGATCCCAGTCACCAAGTCAAGCTAGAGACTTAAACCAAGCGCTTGGTGGGAGGCAACCCACTGGTGAGTGTCATTAACATTAGGATTTTCTTTTTACTTATTTTTGTTTTTAGTTTGTTGAGTCTCAGGTCAGAAATCAGAAAATCCGAGACCCTTGACTGGAGCAAGCAGCTGGCTGCTCTCATTCCAGAGCATCCTTTACCGGAGCAACCGCGTCTTGCTCTGTCAGGCTGCTCCGCGCCAGGTAAGTATCTCGAACAAAAAAAAATGTTTATTCTTGATTTCACCTTCTCTCTGATTTATTTTCACACCAGGGACGTTGTGAAGTAAGTCTGGGGAGGGTTTTCGTCGTTTACTAACTCGTTTCTTTCTTTTGTTTTTCTTTTGGGTCAATTTGAGTCAGTTTTTATTGAGTCAGTCAAAATTTTGTGGGAATTAGGACCTTATTCCGTGTTGATCACTAACCACCTCGTGCTTTAGTTATCTTATTCAGTGACCTTAGCAGTGGCGAAAGACACACATGTGGACCTGGAACACCCTGACATATCTCACTTGATTCTCCAGAAGTTCTCAGCCGATCAGGTTACACTGGGTAGACTTAACTCCACCTTACTTGAACCTAATCTTGACTGAAATTCTTCTTGTTATGGGCATTAGATCAGGGAAACGAGAACACACTCAGGACTTCTTATCCTTTTTATCCATCTTGCTGATCCTGAGTGGCTAGCTCATCTTTAGCTAGTTCCCACCCTGCACCTTAGCCTTTATTCCACCTTCATGCATTTGTTTTTCAGTGTCATATGTGCAGATATGTGCAAAAAGGTCGGAGAGGAAAGGATCAACGCAGCCTGCTACTCGTTACTGCTGCAGAAATTCAGTCAGAAAGGAGAACAAGCAGATTAAGGGAGCAACTGCTCCATAACCAATGAACTGCGCAAGAGCAGGGGTGGAGAACCAGAATGGTTGCAAAATCAGAACCACCAGTGGCACTCAGAACGATCATGTATTACCTCCTTCTTCGTCACATCACCATATCAGTCTTCAAAAAAAAAAAAAAAAAAAAAAAAAAAAACGAGATTAATGTGATGGAGAAGGGGAAGAAAGAAAAGAAACATGGAGCCACTGGAAAGGTCGAGCAAGAAGTTGGTACCAAGTATTGAAGAGTGTGTAGAGGAAAGTAGAAAGCAGAACAATCAGTTGCCTGTTCCGTCATCAGAACAGTCGCACCAGATAGAGCAAAAACGAGTAGAGGCTGTGGACATCAATGGATCTATCCTCTCTTGCCATTTTGTGTGATATCCTGCATCCTCTTCAATGAAATGGTAGCCCCTAAACACTCTTAACTCCACCATTAAATAGCCTGTTCCACACCTAGACCGTCTACCCTGAATGATGCCTGTGATGAGAAGCTCACGCTACTCTTAAATGAATGTAGGGAGTTCTGTCTCGATAGTGTTGCTTTTTCAGGTTTGAGATGAAGAGTATGGAGCCGATTTTTGAACAGCAGTCAGTGGGGTTCCGGTAAGGGTGTGTTGTCCTAGTTTTACTGCTTGTATGGTTCAGAGATTCGTGGTTAAAGTATGGTTGCTGAGAATAGGAGAGTTCCCACACTTTCAAACCTTTCTCCCTGTTCTTGATACTTGACATTGTTTGAGGACAAACAAGGATCTAAGTCTGGGGGAATTGATATATGGTGTTTTATACATCTTGTATATATGCTTTTAAATTGGTTTTCAAGTCTTTATCGAGTCTTCCTAGTCCTTTTGGAGTCATTACAGGTCTGGAGTTGCATTGGATGGGAGATGGACCAGCTGGAACAAAAGAGGCAGAAACAGTGCAATTTGGTGATTTTCACGCAGAACAGTCTTGATGACTGTTCCGGATAGCGGAGCAACCCGAGTGACTGTTCCGAGTGAGTGTTCCAGCGGCAGAGATTTTTAAGGAAACTACAACCTATTTCGGGATTTGCCCTAATTTCTCTATTTTCTCTCCCAGCCGCCTGTGGCTTTGATATATCTTCTTTTTCTATTTTTCCTGATCATTCTACGCTATTCTAGACAGAAGAAAACCATTGGAGACTTTTGTGCTTTTGGATTGTAAAGGGAGAAGGCTCCATCTCTCTCACCATAGAGAAGATTATCCTGAACCCTCTTTCTATCTCTTTTATTTACATGAAGTCTTATTCAGAATTGATCTCTGTGTTTTCTCTGTTCATGGCTGAGTAGTCAACTTGCTTAGTCTAGGGTGTTCGGGTGTTAGATCCGTGAGTTAAACATAGATAAGTGAAACCATTGATTGTCTTCATTCATAACTGTTCTTAATGCTTGCATTAATCTGGCCGCTTAATGTTAGATCCTAGGTTTAACCTGTTCATTAACCGTGTAATAGGTTGCTAGATCTGTTATGAATGAGCCTAGCATCCCTAATCAGCGAAAGTAGATATTAGGGTGTTTGGTGAACCTATCGGACTTGATCTCTATTGCTTGCTGTCGCATCTTGATCCAAACGAGAGTTTAGGTATCAAGATCGATCAGCATAGGGAGCAGTACCACGACAGTGGGCTGTTCTACTTGAGTGATCCGAGTTCTAGACTTGCTCTTAATTAAACTTGAATAATTGTTTGGCTCACACTTGTTTAACACCCGACCAAACCACCCTAGGCTAGCATTTTAATCATCTGAAATCTTTAATTAATCTTTTTACTTGCTTGTTACGAAATCAACTTTAAAACCCCCATATTGTTTTAGCTTGATATTGATCCCATAAAGATAAAGTGTAATAGTTGGTCTCTGTGGATTCGATCCTAAAGTGCTACATCGACATACCATTCGATTGTGGTAGTGTGCACATTAGGTTATTTGGTGTGCGTATACACGTAATATCAATAATGTAAGTCAAGATGAACCAACCTATTTTTCTAAGAATAGTATATTTTATATAGTCATTTATTAAATGAGAATTTATAATCATACAGTTCTATGATCCACTACAAGAAAATATGAATATTGCTACCACAATATTTGTCACAATATATTATTTTTTCGTCACAAATTTTCTATTGTGACCGATTTGTGACAAATTATAAAAAGTCACAATAAAATGGTCACAATTCAGTTTACGTGTCAAAATCGTCACAATTTTGGTGACCATTAACCACAGTAACAAATTTGTCACCAATTGTGACAAAATGTCAAAGTCACAAAAACGACACAATTTGTTACTAATTAAATTGTCATAAATATGTTACAAATTATGACCAAAGTTAAGCCACACATTCGTCACAAGTTGTTACCAAATATGTGTTACCCATTAGTTACATATTCTGACCAAAATTATGTCGCATATTCGTCACAGTTAGCTACCGAAAGATGGTAATGAAATTGTCACAAAATCCTTTAATTTGTGACGTTTTATTGTTACTAATCTTTGTAACATATCATGACTAACAGAGTGAAAAAAAATGGCAAATTAGTCACATATTGTAGTTACAACATCAGTTTTAAATATATAAATATTATATATAATACACGATGAAACACTAAAAACGTTACCATTAATATACCAAAAAAAACTTAACATCAAAATCAAATAACAATGATAGGTTCACAAAGATAATCACATGAAATAGTCTTAACAAAATACATAATAAAAGATATTAAAAACATGGGATGAACGTAAGCTTCATGGAAAGTGGAAATTTTTGGTGGTGGATCCAAGTCTAGACACTTAGATTTGTGATAGACTGAACAAGAGTCTCCATATTCTCAAGTCTCTTCTGAAACTGCAGATTCTCTTCACAGCTCTGTTTTAGTTCTGATTCCACCTCTTGCAATCTTTGTGTTAACATTTCAACTTCTTCAGAAGCTTCGCGTTCATTCCACGAAACATCACAAGCTGGTAAAACTTTATTGTGTAATGCTCCAAGTCCAAAGACACGTCCCTGTTTAGACATTCCAACAGCCTAATAGAAATGACAAACATGAGAACAAAAACAAAAGCACTACAATAACTGTAACTACAATAAATAAATACTACAAGATGTACTGATAGTCAGTCTCACCATTATCAAAATGAAAAAACATGAGAACAAAAACAAAAGCACATGAGAACAAAAACAATTACAAAATTAGAAAAGAAATAATACAAGTGATCAGAAACTAAAAATGGAAATATAAACCTTACCATCACATCTTGAACTTTGGCATAGGAACATAAACCCACTCTATGTCGATGCGAACCTAAACCATTGCGATCAAACAATCGAGAAGCACGTGCACTAGCACTCGTTTTTTTGGCTTTCGGTGTTACCCAATAAACTTGCATAGTGGTCCAATAGTCAGACAAAATCCAGTTAGGTTTTACTCCTCCTTTCTTTCTAACACTTACCATTCCTTTGAGGCGATAGGCAACAAATTTCTTAAACTCTTTTTCATCTGAATAGTTGATCGAAGCATCCCAATTGAACTTTTTCTGAGAAAGAGTATAGCAAAGATGATGAATGAATTATAAAACCATTACAGAATTAGATAAGAAACATAAAATCAGTTACTCAGCGTTAAAATAAAGCTAAGACCATAATATCTGAGTTTTTATTACAAAATCGTGGTGATGGATACGAACAATTACGTTAAGGTTAGCAAAATCATGATACAAAACTTTGATACAGTTTTAGCAATTCAACTCCAAATCCAAATCCAGAATCAAGTAGAAATTACCTTTTTAACTGGAAACAAACCAAATGTAAGAAAGACGACAAAGAGACCGAGAGAGCAACAAATAAAAGAGATATCTAGAGAGATAATCTTTTGGGGGTTTTAATGGGTTCGTAAATTTTTTGGCAACACTAAGCGGTATAATGAAAATTTTATGCCTCCACTAACAAAATTTAAGGCGGCTTGGTTAAAAAATTTAGAAACCCACTATCTAATTTTAAGACGTGTGGTTATTTAACACAAAATATTTACTTAATGAAAATAAAAAAAGTATTTAGCTTAAATAAATCATAGATAATGACAAAAAGTAACAAACATTTTTAGTGAAAAGAACGAGTAGGTTCACCAACCAATAGAATTTCGTTATTTTAAATATAATATCTTTTAAAAAAGAAAATAAAATATTATCAAGTTATATTATGTTTTTAAAATAAAAAAAGTAAAAACTAAATAAAAAATAATAGTAATTACAAAAAAAAAAAGAATGTAAAAAATATTTATTTTTAACATTTTCATCAAAACACTAAATCCTAAACCCTAAATCTTTGGATAAACCCTAAATCTTTGGATAAACCCTAAACTCTAAATCATAAACACTAAATACTAAAACCCTCAGGAGTTTAGGGTTTAGGATTTAGGATTTAGGGTTTAGTATTTTAGTGTTTTTAATTTAAAATTTAGGATTTATTCAAGGGTTTAAGGTTTACCCAAGGGTTTAAGATCTAGGATTTATGGTTTAGGGTTTAGTGTTTTGCAGACAATGTTAAAAAAATTTTATTTTTTTAATAATTTTTATAACTACTATTTTTTTTTTAGTTTTTAGTTTTTATTTTAAAAACATAATATAACTTGATAATATATATATATATATATATTAAGATATCGAATTTTAAATAAAGAAATCATATTAGTTAGTGAACTTAGAACACAAAGGAAATCACTATTGAAGTAGCAGCTCAAACAAGCTTATGAAGCATAAAGCCTTGACTGTAATTAATTACTACCAATGTCTCAAACAACAGCTTATCAAAGTATATAAGCATGAAGAGTTATAATGGATGTCCAAGTAGATTGTATACGAGAATCTACTTTCTTGAAAATGATAACAGTTACGTTGCAATCCATTAGTCCAACTAACGATATAACCCTTGTTGCAATCCATCCCTTCCAAGAATCGTTGTTTAACAGAATGAACGTAACAAAAAATATTAAGTTAAATAGGGGTTTAAGTCAAAATAAAATGCTGAAATATAAGTCTTGAATCAAAATAAAACACAAACAACGACCAGTTTAATCAGACTCTGTTCCAACACTTCAATATCTGAATTTCCATTTTCCTCGTCTGATCCAAGATTTATCATTATGATCACTCACATCATCAAGGTACTCTGCTTGGCCATGTAGATTTGTTAACGTCTCGACTTGAACAGAATCGACATTCACAACTGGAGAATCATTTTCAAACTTATGTACTTAAGTTTAATAGCTAGGATATAAAAGTTCATGCATACAATGAAAATCTGTAGTTTAAATATGAACTTTTTATATGAATTATATTTTCTTGTCAACATTTAATTTCTTATATGAATTTTCAAATCTGATTTTATATAAGTTATATGCATGTTTAGAATTGAGTTTTGGTCACTATTTCAGAGAAAATCATGTTTTTATGTTAAAGATAGAGATAATGGCTTAATTTTGAAATTAAGAGAATTGTTTTTCTGAGTATGATATATTTTTAATTACTCACGTGCTTTCATTGTAACTAAAAATAGTCATAAAACATGATGAGTTTTTTTCTTTTTCATAACAGTTACGTTGATGGCATAATTACAGATATTGAAATTGTAAAATTAATAACATTTAGCTCGCATAATTTATAGCAATATTTATGACAAGTTATTCGTCTCTAATTCGTCATCATTTGTGACATTATTTTGTTACTTAAAATTAAGTCACAATATTATGACTAAATAATTACCATTTAGTAACGTAATAACTTGGTCACAAGTTAGTTAACAATTTGTCACAATATTGTGACAAACTATTTTGACACAAAAATTAGTCACAATATCCATCTTTTTTTGTAGTGATCATTCATATCATTTTATAACTGAATATTTAAATCATCGATAACAAAATTTTCAATGTGAAATCTTTAATAAGTTTATAATTTATAAATGTTTTTGAAAATTCATTGAAAGTTTTAATATTAAAATATTTATGTAATCTTATGGTATATAGTATAATCTATATATATATGTTTTATTATTAAATGATATTTTTTACTCATATGGTTTTAAAATAATGTGTATCTTCTTATAATATTAAATAAAAGTTCATATTAATACAATTTTATGATCATTTGTAACTTATTATGACAAAAAAAATAATCTATTGATCACAAAATTTTCAGAGTGGGGATCTTCAAATTTTTAATAATTTATAGACGTTTTGAAAAATTCAAAATATAACATATAAAAAAAATTATAAATGTTTTTATTATATATTTAATGTGATTTTTAAATATATTTTAATAATATAAAATTAAAAAAGAACTAAGATACAAAAATTGTTATCAAATATTTATTATTCATTATAATTAATTATCACATATACGTTAATCATATTAGGTAATTTCGTAGCTTTTATTTAAGGAAAGTGCAAAACATTTTTTGGTACGTTATTTATCAATTCGATAGTTAGTTTAATAAAAAGTGTAATATAAGTTAAGATGGATCAACCTATTTTTCTAGGAATAGTATATTTTGTATAGTTATTTATTAAATAAGAATTTATAATCATACGGTTCTATGATCATTCATATCGTTTTATAACAAAATATTTAAATCATCGATAAAAAAATTTTCAATCTGAAATCTTTAATAAGTTTATAATTTATAAATGTTCTTGAAAATTCATTGAAAATTTTAATATTAAAATATTTATGTAATCTTATGGTATATAATGTTTAATATATATATATATATATTTATTTTATTATTAAATGATATTTTTTACTCATATGGTTTTAAAATCATGTGTATCTTCTTATAATAAAAATGTTAAACCATTGATCATTAATTTTTAACATAATAATTTTAATAGTTTTAGTCATTTATTGTCGTTTTTAAAAATTCAAAATATAACATATACGAAAAAATCTAAATTTTATTTTTATAGCTAATTTGATTGTTTAATTTATTTTAATAATATAAAATTAAACAAAAAATGATGGAGGAGATATACATTGTTATCAAATATTTATTATTAAACTCATTAATTGTCATATATATATTAGTCATTTATGGTAATTCCGTAGGTTTTATTTAAGGAAAGAAAATATCATATCATATCATTATATCATATAGTTTGACCAACTTATGTATCTAACAACATATAAAAATCGAATGTGGACCTACTTATTTTTCAATTGAATGTAATTGACTACCTAATTGAGTGTCACCTATGCATTGGGACCTCTTTTAATTAATACAAAATTGAGGTTACATCTTTTCAAATGTTTCTCAATTAATATATAAGGGATGTATATGATGTAGACTTTAAAACAAACCTTTTTGAAATTTCATCCTGTAATGCCCTTGAAAATATTATGTGAATGGAAGTATTATATTAAACGTGTACATATTATAAGTTTTTTATATATACACTATCGACTGATTCAGCCATTTAATTCCAGTAGAAACACACTTAGTAATACATAATGAACTATCCCAAAAATGTATTATACAGTCTGACTTGAGTTTAAAATACAGTCTGACTAATGCCAGGAAATAGACCAATCGTTTGTTATGACCCAATATGTTAACCACTTGAACCGAAGCCTAAGTACAGAATGTCCAAATAATTATAATTTAGTTCCCAGCAAAAATCGAATTCAAGACCAACGTAGATCCACATTGAACCCCAAAATATTACGACTAGGCTACCATCACTTGGTTGTACATATCATAAGTTATGTATAATGTTTGTGCAATGTGCATGCATAAAACATACACGATCCGAAAGATACCAATTCGTTTAAATGGTTGTGTGACTAGAGGTGATGATGATTATGATACGTTTGGATAATAAGTGTGACTTTATATCCTAAAACTCTCTCGATCAGAGCTATGATCTAGTTTGTTTCTCCGGTGAATGGTGACCAGTTCTCATCGTCGGTCGCCATCTCTCCTCCCTTTTTCTTTTTTTTTGTTTGGTCTTCACCTCGTACCCTTCTTCTTTCTCTCTCTTTTTTCTTACTCCAAAATGCTCTCTGTTTTGTATCACTACCAGTGTTTACTCTCCGACAGTCCTAAAAAGGATTTTCAAAGGTGTCCTCGTCACCCTCTAGAACATTGGCGAGGAGTCATGTTTTGGATCCAATTGAAGGCTCCCTTGCATGTAATCTCTATGGTGGATGACTACTAATATAGGTCAGATCTACCTTTCTGGATCGACTACAGTTGTCAAGACTTTTGCTCTCTCTCTCTCTCTCTCTCTCTCTCTCTCTCTTCTCTCTCTCTCTCTCTCTCTCTCTCTCTCTCTCTCTCTCTCTCTCTCTCTCTCTCTCTCTCTCTCTCTCTCTCTCTCTCCCACTGTTGTTCATTTTTCACGGGTTGTCCAGGCTTCTCCTCGTCTAGCGAGAATAACGGTACTGGAGATTACCGTCGAGTACCCCTTGTTTTGGATCTCAGCTAATCTCGGTGATTTGGTATTATTGTTTTGACTCTTTTCGTTCTACCTATCGAAGTTTTGTGGGATTTGAGAACTAGCCTAGATCTAGATCGTTCTTGTGCGGAGAAACTTCATTCATCAGTCTTGTCGTCTTGTTCGTTTAGAGCTATGACTCTTGTTCTTCAATCCCTCGCAAGAAGCTTCATGAAGAGGAGTTCTACCTCATTGATGGTTGGGAAATCTTTACCTACTCCAAGGAAGTGGCCGATGCAAGAAAAAGTTTATTCATCGCCTGTTTCCTCAAGAGTTATTGTGCTTCACCACTTGATTTTGGTTTCGGTAGTGTGGATCTCCGGTCTCCAAATCGTTTTACCTTAGGTTTTATTGATATTGTTGTGTGATAGCGTGATGGCCGGGGCCGGGGCCCGGACACCTAACCATCTCCGCCTATTTCATTGTAACAAATTCTCTGAGATTTCTCTGTCTCTAACCTTTTTCTTGACCAATTAACTTTTTTTTGTTGCAAGTTTCGGCAATTAAGGGTCCTCTTAGTCCTTGTAGGCCAGAATAGCTATATTTTCTGATCTCTTGTTCTAGCTTTGGTCTGGTTCATCAGAATTAGATTGAACCTAGTGCTGTATCTAAGGATCTTTTCCTTTTTTAAAAGGGATTTTAAGTAGAACTTTGCTTTCCTTAGCAGTTTGAGATAGAGATGGCAAACAGGTTGTCCCGTTCCATCCCGTCCCGGATCACAGCGGGATTTTCTTGAAGCGGGTCACGGTGGGTTAGGCCCGCGCGGGACGCAGTCTCTGGAATGGCTGCCCAAACCCGTCCCGCTATATGTACAAGCTTTTGTGGGTCGACCTGCGGGACAGGTGTTAATAATACACACAACATGACGCTTAATGCCATTCCAGGACGCTTTGGGCCACTCTAGAACATGATTTAGGTCGTCGATTAAATTGTATCTGATTCATCAGTCATGATTTGCTTTTTTTTTTAATTCAAAACAATAATTGTAGTTACTTTTGTCACACTCCAAACATATTGACATACCAAGTAAAGATAATTGCAGAATACTTTTTCATTTGCTTATAACTCATAAGTTCATAACCAATGCTTTAGTTTGATGAATCAAAAAATTAAATAAAAACAAACAACAAATCAAAGTTGTCAATTCCAAAGTAAATAAAAAGAGAACACCAAATCAAAATACTGCCAGAGCTCGAATCACCATCGTCGGACTTCGAATCATCATGGTCGGAGTTCGAATCGTAATTGTCAGAGTTCGAATCATCATCGCCGGAGTTCCTTTCATTTTCTCGAGGGAAGTCACAAGAATCACCTTCTTCTTCTCTCTCTCTCTCTCTCTCTCTCTCTCTCTCTCTCTCTCTCTCTCTCTCTCTCTCTCTCTCTCTCATTTTTTCAGATAACACAAGAAATGAAAAAACCCCGGTCCAATATATACCGTCCGGTGACAGTCGTCTAGTTTTAGATTCAAGTTGTAACAGCCCGATCCCCCGGCGTCCGACCGGGGTTATCGAAGGGGCGTTATAGACACGTGTCTACTCATTTAGACAACCCTACGTGTCCCGTTACTGGTCCCGAGAGACGAGCGCATAACCTTCTTTGAAATACCGTCACACCCACATCCATATACTTCTACTTACAGTCCTGCGCACAGAGAAAAATGGAAATGGAGGGAGGGTGAGCAACAAGTTACTCAGTGAAGTGACTCTAGACCAGCCTGCCCGCATGACACTCTATACTACTCTATGCGGGAACTAGGACCGACTAGCCACTACAATCAGTTAATGCATTTTATCATTTCCTATCACCATCTGTAATTTCTACACACACTTCCATTCATTTCTAACAACCTAGTAATCAATCAATACAATGATCTCACTCATTGCCACACACGCCAACCCTAGTCCTAACCGACTCATCTTACCAGTCCGACTCGATCCTATGACTTCTTTAACTTCCTGTTACCCGACCATGAGCTAAAACCCTACAATGCACATCCTTTTCATCTTTTCATCCTTTTCATCTTTTCCTCAGTGGGTAGCCCCCCACTAGGCTTCTACCCCATATTCATGTGGATTGGCCACATCTCCTATGGGTGCTTCCATATTCATGTGGATTCGCCACATCTCCTATGGATACCTAGCGTGGACTACTACCCCACCTACTTTCCTTAGACTCTCTATATGCTTTCCCACCCATGCTTAACCTTAACAACATTCTTTCATACTTTTACTTATCCTTTCACTTCCTTATCGTTTTCACTTAACCCTTCCCATTCCCAATTACCTCCCTTTTCATTCCTACTTGAACTTGGACTCAATCACTAGACGCCACCCGTTATCGGTGTCACCCACAATACACATCGCATTCAAGTTCTACTTCAAATACTTCGATAATCATTGCTCATCTATCATCCTAGCATTTATTTCTCTCTAGCATCCTAACTTCAATCACAACCACACATGGGACAACACAACCTAACATACAAGTATCAACTACCAATCAACCATTACCACAACAATTCAATTCAGTTCATCAAGTCCCATTTATCAATATGAGGGTTCTTATGCATCATGATCCATTCATCTACCATCCTAGCAATACCATGTACTATCAACCTAACTCCCAAACAGGGCCTAATCAAACCTAACTCCAACATATAGGAGTATACAGAACCATGAAAGAAGGTTGGGTTCGAAACACTCCACCTTAGTCTTAGATCTGGATCTGGATCTGGAAGCGAGGATTGAGAAGGTTGAGATCTGGTCAGCACCACCACTTCACGGCGCCTGCGAGAGAGAGAGAGAGAGCGTGCGACGGCAAGGAGAGAGAGAGAGTGACGGCGAGGAGAGAGAGAGAGAGCGACGCGCGGGAGAGAGAGAGAGAGAGAGAGAGGCGGCGCAGGAGAGAAGGAGAGAGAGCTCGACGGTTAGGGTTTTCGACCTCCGGGAATTCTCTGCAGAGCTTCGCTTCAGATTTGTGATGAGGCAGAAAGGGAGACTGCATCTCTTTTTATAGTAAAGGGGAGAGGAAGCCTTAGGGTTTTGCCAAATGGGCCGTAGAGAAGCCCATATTTTTTTGGAAAATTTTTATGGGCCAGGAACCGGGCCGTTACACAAGTCACCTAGTATCTTATTACCATTTCTTTGAAATGAATTCATATACTTTACAAAAATAATCATGGTACGTTTGTGCCGAAATACAAAATACAAGCACTTTATCTAGTGGAGAAAATCTGACGCTAAGCTGAAACTTATAAACAGAAAATGCATATATGTATATATATATATACATACATATTTTCATATGAATGTGGATATGTGTATTACCAAAATAAAAGAAGAACAATTTTTTATTGGAAATATAGTGCGTACATTTAGAAAATAATAGATGTCACAAGTTAGGGAGGAATACCCGGATACCGGAATTTGAGATAATAAAATTATTATAATCAACCATATGTATATTAATATGTAGGGAGGTAGGCCAGCGCATTTCATGTTTAAACATGAAATGGGATCCTAGTCACGATGACCCAATAATTTATATACAAGACACAAAGTATATCTTTGTTTTAGGAAGTTTAATAGTGCAATATGCAAATATATATGAAGTATAGATGCTATGGTGAATTGGGGCAGCTGGGCAGTACGAAACTTAAACAAAGGTTTAGAAAGTACTTTTGAACATTGATTAGTAAGAGAATTAGAGGATTGGATGGAACGATTTTAAGTTTGGTATCAGAACAGTCCACGTAGACACTTTTCTACCACTTGGAGAAATTGGCGTTTCCATAGTTGCTAAGGAGCTTCTTTGATTTTTTGTTTTTGTTTTGTGTAAATACTAAGACCATCAAAAGGTTATGGTTAGCTTTCTGGATTCCACATCGTCCACTCAGCTTTGACTGAGTCATAGTCCAATGCGTCCAAGTAAATTTCATGTGCAATGAATACCAAACTCAAATTGCTCTTTGTCAATGACTTCAAAAGAACTTATGTTATGGGATCTGTCGTATAAATCTAGGGAGTAGTAACCCACTTCATTGGTGACGATGGTCTGGTAACTACATACATGTGCGTATCTGTAAAGGTACCCTTCTGGAGGGGAAACTTTTACAGAGTCCTAAAACATGCTCTTTTGCTACATCATGTGTCCTCTTTAAGGAATCCTCAAAGTACCCATCACACAATCAATCATGCAATGTATCTACCCTAATCCTAAAGACACCCACTAGTTATAACTTGCTGTCATTATAACTCTTGAGGCTGCGTCTTAATTTTTGCATTTGCTTTACCTCTGACAACTACACATTATACGTTCCATATATACTCTCATCTTCGTATATTATCAAATCTCAACATTGTTTTTTTTTACTGAAAATCTCAACAATGTTTCTTCAATAATGTATCTCATGCATGCATTTATGCATCCCCATTCCCCACTGAGCACAAAACCAAAGTACAAGAAAATAATGGTTTCTACTTTTCTCTACACCTGGACAGTAATGTAGACTTATAACATAGCAAAACCAAAATCTTGAATAAAAAAAAAAGGAAAAAAAATCTCGAAGAACATGTGCAATATATTATACATACACATGTGAAAGAAAGTTAAGCATTTGAGAAAGTAAAAATGCAATTTTTGGAAAAAAAATAGCATTTTCGTGAATAATATGAAACTTGTGAGGTGAATAGGACAAAAAAAACATGGTTTAGTTTTAGGTTTGACTTTGAGTTTTGAGTCAATTTTGCACATATAAAATAGATATAAGTACACATCGACTTCATCGAAATCAGCCCCGAATGTGAAGATAAGGTAATGCCAAAGTACGTTGGAGGTTTTGGTAGGTTTGGGACAAGCACTAAGAAACATCATAGGGCTTGCGTGGAAAGTGATAAGACATGAGTAAGAACAATCCATTGGGTTTGGCTTTCCTTGACGCGAAATATGGACAAAGAAGAAAGATGATGGGGTGTTTGTCGAAGTCTCGTTGGTTCTCAGTGAGTCTATAACTTGTATACCCGAAGAAAATTCCTTTCTTTATAAACCTTTTGCAATTATGATGTCGATAGAGGAATTATATATAAGATAAGAATGAAGTACTAGATCTTGTCGGGGTAAGCCATTTTGCGATTCTCGTTTGTTTGTAAAATTTGATAATCAGATGAGAATTTTTTTTTCTTTGATAACTAGGCGACCGAACTTTTATCAACTGACTAATCACATGTAGAGTAGTACACTCACTGGCACCATTTGGACTCGTCAAATGAGAGTGAAAGAGATCACTGACCAAACCCGAAAGAACCATGTGACATGTTCATATACCTTATCACCCACCATTTTTTAAACAGATGAGTGAGTAACATGTACTATGTACTTAAAATCAACCGAAATGAGCTTAAACTAATATGTGGATATCGTCTTTCAGTCCGACAAAGATCAAACTTGGGTCACAAGTCACATTGGGCATTGGCTGGTACAGAGCTCTACTGATACAGTGATACTATAGCACTCACCTGATAAACCCCAAACGTAACTAAAGTATATGAAAATGAGAAACTCCAGTGAAATCGACTATTGTGGCAAATTTGAACTTAGAAATAAAGAAACCATGATTAAAATCCATGATATTTGGCAGTTTCTTGCAATAACTGTAAGATATGAATTGTTTCTAATGTGTCCTGAATTACATATTTTTATGAAAAAATGATAAACGAATAGTTATTGACACTTAACCAGATAAGTTGATCATGTGACCTAGTTATCCTAAAACACACTCCATATTTTTCCGTTCGAGCTTTAAACATTATCAGTGCTTGTATTTAAGCACAATCCAGGTTCTGTCAGCGTAGTCCGGGCTCTTGGTTCTCGGTGGCCTGAGGCGGTTCTTGGGGAGTCATTGACCGCCTCCGTGTCAACTCTTGAGTTTAGTTTCACATCCGAGCGCCGTAAAGCTTCTTTACTCTCTTTCGGTGGTGTTACTTGATTTTTTTATGCAGGATTAGAGGCCTTCAGGTTTGGTGGTGGCGGTGACATCAACCCGCTCTTGCTCAGTTAATGGAGACTTGGAAGTGTGTATAACTTGGGTTCTCAAGCATCTTCTAGGTAAGGTTCTTGATTCCTCCTCTTCTTTAGTCCATCAAGCGCGTCATCCGCAGTAATGGTTTTCATCGGAAGCTAGCTACTTCGGAGATGATTTGGAAAGTTTCAGCATCTGAGACAACGAAGAAAACTTCACCTTCATGCGATCTTCGTCGATGGTTGAGAACAGCAATTTCCAAAGAGTTTCAAAAATTGGGTTAGTGGTATGTGCCGAGTTTAGTGGATGGAGGAAAATAGAATGTAATAGATTGACTTGAGAGTTTTGTTCAAATCGAGTTTGTATTGGAAACTGAATTTTCATATTTCGAGTTAAAATATTAATATATATTTATTTTAAAAAAGGAATTAAAAATTTACATTGAGCGATTTAGCACCAAAAAAACTCACATGGAGCGTTAATGTTTGCTCGTTTTAATTAATTCTTAAGTCGTTGTTTCACAAAAAGATATCAGCTCTGTTCTTTTTGCAAACGCTGCGACCAGCGTCAGCGTTCAAAAATTACACCTATTTCCATGGCAAATACACCGCTGGCGGGACGAAACCGATTTGTTTTCCCAGTCGCTGCGGCAAAAATAGATAATAAATCTGATGCTGAAAGCTAGCAGCGTTAGCGACCTCCGCTAATTGTGTCTCCGTCAACTTGTTGGCGTCAGATTTAGTTTTCAAAACCCGTTCAATTTGCCTTTGTCATAGCGACTTTTTTTTACGCTACCGGTGGCCGCAGTGGCAATTAAAAGAACAGGCCTAACATATTGGAATTGAAGTGACCTGAACAAGAAAACAACAAACAAAAGTGCACTTACTTCTTCAATACATACATTATAGTATATAATCAGTAATGAAGAGACTCGAAGTGAACTAGCGTACAAAACTGTCCTACCAGTTTCAGAACACAGGAGTGGTTTATAAACACTTCTGAGTCTGATTCTTGTCGATCTCTCATTCGTTACTTTCCTTTTATCACCATCGTTTGCTGCATGTATGCGTGTTACATAGCGTCTTTTTTTTTTTTGAACAAACCTTCATTGCATATAATAAAGAACTCAACCAGAGTTAGAGAGGTTCCACAATGCCTGTTTAGCTAAGCTATCAGCCTCAGCATTGTTAAGCCTCGGTACAAATTGAAAGGAGATAGATGAAAAGAAAGTACATAAGTGCTCAATATCAAACAACACTCCTTGTGCTTCAATATTCCTCTTCCTTGTTGATATGATCTTGATGAGGGACTGTGAATCTGACTGAATCGTCAGCGTTCTTAATCCCAACTGGGCTGCCTCCAATAAGGCAACTTTAACCGCTATAGCTTCTGCAATAAAAGCAGAGCCGACGATGCAACGGTTTTCAGAATTTTGGTGGATGGTAATGTTGCTGGAAGGATCCTTGAATATGCAACCAAAGCCTCCTCCTTTGGTGGTTGCATTCCAAGCAGCGTCCACAAAACAGTTGATAGATAGTGATGAACCACATGACCGTGGTACTGTGACTCCTTGTCGATGGGTTGGTATCGTAGGAATTTCCTTCTGGGCCGCCTGCCAAGTCCTAGCTTCTCTGATTGCCAGTGTTGCAACCTCTTGTTCTGTTATAACCATATTTTCAAAGAGCAGTTTGTTCCTTGCAATCCAAAGATACCACAACACCCACGGATAAAGATCAGTAGAGCTGAGTCCCGAGGGTGGTAGATTAATCATGCGGCCGCAAGCTAGGAGTAGGGATGCTGTGGTAGAGATTGCGTAGGGCGCTGGTTTGAACATTGCGGGGATTAGTTCCCAAACTCGGGACGCAAAAGTGCACTGACTAAACACATGTCTCTCTGTTTCAAGAACTCCACATCTTTTACAGGTACCTGCAACCTCAATTCCACGCCTGATTAAATTTTCCCCCACCGGTATGGCTTTGTTCTGTATTTTCCACAGGAAGTGCTTGAGTTTAGCAGATGTTTTAACTCCCCAGACAAGCTTCTTCCAGTCGAAGGTGATATCAGGTTCACCTATATTCAGTTTACAGAGAGCATACCCTGTTTTGGTTGAGTATGATCCAGTTTTGTCTGGGAGCCATACCAACTCATCTTCCATAGAGAACTGGCTGAGCGGGATAGTTCTGATTTGCACCTCATACTGAGGTAAGTGTAGTCTAATCGCTTCAACGTTCCATTCACCAGACTGGCTGTGAATAAGATCAGAGACAAGGGTGTTTCTGTTGGATTCTGTCAGAGGACCCATAGGAGCAAGTGGGCGGTCTGATCCTAACCAAGGCTCCGACCAAATATTAATACTCTGTCCTGATCCCACCACCCAACCTAGTCCTTTTAGCAAAACCTCCTTACCAGCCAGAACTCCTCGCCACCCATGTGATGAGTTTTGTGGAGCGGAAGCCTTTAAAAAGGTTCCTGAGTGGCAGTATTTACCCATCAGCGTGCGTGCCAAGAGGGACTGAGGGAACTTCAGGATTCTCTAGGCTAGCTTAGCCAACAAGGCATCATTAAACTGCTCTATTTCTCTGAAACCTAATCCTCCTGCAAGCTTTGGCATTGTCATCTTACTCCAAGAGACCCAAGCCATTTTCCGCACGTCCGGTTTCGCGTCCCACCAAAAGCGCATGAGGATAGTCTGGATTTGTTTGCACAGGGACATCGGGAGTTTGAAACAAGACATGGCATGAGAGGGCATCGCAGCTAGAACAGCCTTGAGAAGGACTTGCTTCCCAGCGGCATTGAGATAGTTAGTTGCCCAGCTATGAGAGCGTTGGCGAATACGATCCACTATCCCCGCAAAAATATCTTTCTTCTTACGGTTGAAGTGCTCTGGTAGCCCTAAATACTTTCCCACACCACCTTCGCCTTCTATTCTTAGAATTTCCTTCGCTTGGCGTCTTGCAGCTATGGGTGTTTTTCCTGAGAAAGTAACAGCGGATTTAAGGAGATTTATGCATTGTCCAGAAGCTGCTTCGTATCTCTCTAGGATGCAGGTTAGCTGACGACAAGTGCTCCGATCACTTTTGCAGAAAAACATCGTATCATCCGCAAATAGCAAGTGATTGAGAGGTGGAGAAGCTCGTGCTACCTTAATCCCTTGAAGACTCCCCTGTTCCTGTGCCCGCACACACATACCTGATAGTACTTCCGAACAGAGAATAAATAAGTACGGTGACAGTGGGTCACCTTGACGAAGCCCACGGGTCGGGTCAACTCTCCCTTTAGTGCTTCCATTAATGAGGAAGCAGTAAGATACTGAGCTCACACACTCCATGATCCAAGCAACCCAAGTTGGGTGGAAACCAAACCGGTTCAAAACGTTCCTTAAAAAACTCCACTCCAATCGGTCGTATGCCTTACTCATGTCCGTCTTGACAGCCATGTAGCAGTGCTTCTTCGCGCTGGAGGTTCTGAGGTAGTGGAGTATTTCGTGCGTAATCAAGACGTTATCTGAGATGGATCTACCCGCTACGAATGCAGACTGATGAGGAGAGATGATTTCAGATAAGAGCGGCTTCATCCGTCTGCAGAGTATTTTAGCAATGATCTTCTAATGCGTGGAGCATAAAGAGATTGGTCTATAATCCATCACTGTCTTCGGGTTTTTTATCTTCGGTATCAAACGCACGTGAGTCTCATTCTAGCGACTATGGATGGTGCCAGTAACAAAGAAGCTTCGTATATCCCGGCATACCTCGTCTCCTACAATGTCCCAAAAACCTTGATAGAAATTAGCCGAGAAACCGTCAGGGTCTGGCGCCTTATCCCCATGGATCGCAAAGACTGCCTCTCTTATCTCCATATCATTTGGTATTTCTATCAGGGAAGCATTCATGCTATCTGAGACGCATGGTGAAATGGCTTCTGTTACGATCTGTGGATCACCACCCGAGCCTGAAGTGAACAGCTTTCTGTAATAATCCGCTATAGTTGCTGCAATCTGCCCTTCCTCATAGACCGGCGTTCCGTCACACGTCTCGATGACCGAGAATTTATTAGCTGCTTTACGACCTCGAACTATCGCATGGAAGTAGCTTGTATTTTTGTCCCCATGTTGAAGCCATAGGACCCTGCTTCTCTGTCTCCAGTAGCTTTCCTCCTCCCTGTATTCTTTGTCTAGCTCCGAGGTTAGCATCCCAATGAGATCAGTATCAGGTAATGGAGCAGACAACGCTAGGTCCAGATCTTGTTGGAGCTTTTGAATGTTCACTTTGCAGTTTTGGTTCTGCTCTTTCGTCCATTTGATGATTGCTTGTCGCACACGACATAGTCGAGATAGAACAGAGTCAAGATCGCACTGCATCCAATTATCTAGCACCAACTCTTTGATTTCAGGTTTACTCGTAAGACGTCTATCATAGCGAAATAAGTTCTTTCTCTTCCGAGGATTATTATCCAAATAAGTTAACAATGGCCTATGATCAGACCCCTCAAAACTGAGGTACTCACAATACGAGGTAGGGAACAGTTCGGACCAACTACAATTTGCAACCGCTCTATCTAGCCTTGATTGAATGAAATGATTGTAGCGGGTTCCACGCCATGAAAGATGATTGCCTGTGTGTTGCAGATCCCAGAGCCCCGATTGTGTAATGAAACTCCGGAAGGCAACAAAACTACCTTCCCATCTGGTCAATCCTCCGAGCTTCTCTTCATTATCCAATAGGTCATAGCGTCTAATAGATATGCGAACATGCAACCATTGGAAGACCCAATAAAATGGCTGAGGGTAAATTGCCATAGGCTATAATATTATCTCCAACATCTCTTCATCCTCTCATTTTGAAAGGTTTTTGCATCCTGACAGCTTTTATCCTTTCAAAATTGAAGAAGGGTGAATAGTATATCCTAAAAATTGACGGTGCATTTTTTATATCCTCAGAACGCTGTTCACTTTTCAGTTTAATTTCTATAATTATATATGTTTCATAATCGTATAAAGAAAATTTTATTATCATATTAAAGTACTTACCATTATATTTTCATTAAAAAATTATTAACATTTTTCGTCCCACTTATGATTATATTTGACTACTTGTATTATATTTTGTCATAAATATTTTATTTCTTTATAAAAGTTTAATGACTATAATTAATTATTAATAAGATTGAAACTTAAATTGTAAATTATAAATTCTTTTTAAAATATATTTGAGGGTGACCTTCGTCCCTTTATTTTAAGGATGCTTGTTTGGAAATGCTCTAAAATTTTGTAACGGAAAAAACTCTCAGTGTGGGGCAAGTCCAATATTAAGTTCTTAAAGATCATGAAGTGATAATATTATATGGCCAACCACCTAAATTATTCTTTTTTTATCGAAAGAATTAATTTAGGTGGTTGGCATATAATGTTATCACTTCATGATCTTCAAATTTTTAAAATTAATTCATATACTTAAACTGAGATAAAAATATCTAAATAGAATAAAATAATGATCTATTCTCCACCATATCAAATATGATGGAGATAAAATTAATAATACAAATGATGTGGAAAATGAAATTAATACAAACATAAACGATTTCGTAATCCAAAAAGTAACGATAACACCCAATCAGTAAAATTCCCGCTTTTGCATCCTCATCTCATGGTAGAAATTTTGGATGAATCTCTCAGCCTTCAAATCAATCGAATCATCTTCGTGAAAGCAATCGAAAGGCTTTGAAAACTCCCTTAATGGAGAAGCAACTTCAGGGGCACAATGCAGTGGCTCTATCTCCATCTCTATCCAACTTTGTGTTATTGTATCAACAACACATTCATCACTGCATTGGCCGATGCACCGTGAAAGAATTAATAAATCGTAAATATGTTTAAGCCCCGATCTAGATATGCGAATTCGCTTCCTACAATATCGGATAAGGGATGTGCGTGAAGGTAAGAATTGATACTCTTGAAGAAACTTGTAGTTGTATTGCCGAAGTTGCTTGACCCTCTTGGCTGATCTTCTCTGATTTATGGGCAGCTTGAGTCTTGGGATAATTGGTCTTCTAAAGATCGAGACTTTTAGTATTATTGAGACCTTATGGAAAATGGGTCTTCTTCTTTGGAACATTTTGATTGAATGTTTAAAGGGTTTCTTAGAAGTGATCACATTAATGTTCAAGATTTATAGCAGATGCTAAGATTTAAATTTTTAGATCCAACCAGGAGCGCCAAGCCAACCTGTAAAAAGTCATGGTCGGTTGTCCTTTTTAGAACCTACTTTTTCAAGTATATGTATGTATTAAGTAGCCGTTGGAGGAACGTCCTTTACAATATAATCATTATATTATATTTTAAATAAATGGTAAATTTTACTTACCTTTTCATATGGAGTAAATACTTTTCTTTTTGTAAATATTCTTTGATTTCTGTTTTAAATTAATTTTATCAGACACACTCAATTAGTGTTACAGTCATTGTACAAAAGTTTTTTGAATAAATGTAACATTATTTCAGAAAAAAAAATTGTCTCCACCATATATATTGACAAATACAGTATGTAGCTTCTCTTTCTTTCAATTCAAACATCTGATAATAGTCATAACCAACTACAAATGTGTTGTTTCTTTCCAAACAATTGGACGCAACCAATTTGGAATAGTACAATATAAGGTAGGCATGAATTTGAAGTTTGGTTGAAGAAATCTCCTTGGTGTCTCAATAATCTCATGCATTAACACCTTTGAGGTTGTCCATGAAATAGAGGTACACTGAGGTTGTCCAATCGCATGCATTAACACCTTTGAATCACTGATAAAAGGTACTGTTATATTCTAAAAATGAATCTACCAATCAACCTGATAAATTTGCAATATAATAGCTATTAGAATTGAAGTAATTGTAACTAAGCATGCCATGGAATATAGCTATTAGTGCAAGTAAATCTGGCCAGGAATGAATCTTCATAGGACGGCTCAGATGATGCAGTTAGACGTAGATTTTCATAAGACAAGTAGTATTGTCGGTTGTCGATTGTCTATGTAATCTTGTTCATAAATGTAATGTCATAATAAATCAGCGTTAAAAAAAAGAATTGAAGTAATTGTAAGTAAGCATGCCATGGAATTTAGCTTAAAAACCTCACATATATATAATCAATATATATTGATGAGTTTTTATTGGGTCAATATTGATGAGTATCATCTGTTACAACTATTTATTAGCAATTACTTATATAACACTAAGAGCATCTCCAAAAATGAACTCTATTTTGAAGTTTCTAAAACTCTATATTTGAAGTTTAAAGGTGTTCTTCTCCAAAAGCAAAACTTCAAACTCAACTTCAAAATTATTTATATTTTATAATATGGTCTTTATATTTATCATAACTAATATGAATTCATAAAACTTTTATAAATAACTAGCACATATATAAACATATTACAACAATATTAATTAATAAATATCCTATTAAAATATAAAAAACTTAATAAAAATAACTTAATTAATATTAAACTTCAAACAAAATACCATATTATTCCATAAAATAATTTTCGTAATGCATATATGATATATTAGTGCATTTCGAAGTAAAAATGGCTCTCCTCATTTTTACTTTGTAAATTACGAGCTAAAATTTGTTGAAATCAGATGATATTGATACTTGTAAATACATTAAATTGGAACAAGAAAGTAAAAGAGAAACATAAAATATTGCTAAAAGACTAATTTCTTTTCAAGGTTCCACTAAGAAAAGTGGACAAAAAAATTTGGACAATATTTGAAAATTTTAAATGTTCCGGATCAAACTTACCTGATTATTAGTGTTGTTGTAATATTTAAATTTGTGTAATAGTTATGTCTTCATGTAATTTTTTAAAATCTTTTTGTTAATTTTTTTTGTATATTATTGTTGTCTAAATTTAGTTTAAAATATTTTAAATCTTATTTTAAAGTTTTATTTAATTTATGTGTAAAATTTAAAATCTGTAAACAAAATTTTAAATATTTATGAGATATAATTTTCTTAAGGATTAAAATAATAAACGATAAATATTTATGGATCATAAATATGATATGTGATTGTAGGGACCAAAATGCAAATAAAATTATAAAACTTCAAATTTGAAGTTTTGAGTAGTGAAACTTCAAATATAGAGTTTCACTCTTCAAAATTTGAAGTTTTGAAGTTTTTTTTTGGAGAACAAAAAACTTCATACTTGAAGTTATAGAGTGTCTTTTGGAGATGCTCTAAACTAAACACTATCTATAATGGGTTTTGATACTCTTTCTTTTCTCGTTTTCATGTTCTTTATGGTTTTAGTACCTTCGGGTCTTTAGTTCAATCGCCAAGCTTAAGTTGTCTCTACTCGGGATTTCAAGATTCCACTGTTTATGCTAGGGGTGGGCGTTCGGGTACCCGTTCGGGTTCGGATCGGGTATTTCGGATTTTCGGGTATTTCGGTATAGAGGTGTAGAACCCGTTCGGGTATTTCTGTACTTCGGGTCGGGTTCGGATATTTTAAGTTCGGTTTCGGTTATTTCGGATCGGGTTCGGATATTTAAATTTTGAAGAAAAAAAATGAAAATTTTCATTTCTCAAATTTCTTGTATTTAAATATATAACTTTTCACTTAACTATTTTTTATTTTTAATAGATTGCATGGTTAATAGATTTGGACATAACATTTTCAAACTAAAAAGACATTAATTTGGTTATTGTTTTTAAATTTTGGATGTAACTTTTTGTTAATTGCTGAAATAAAAAGTTTGACATGCATTTTAAGCGAATAACAAATCATCTTCTACGTAATTGTATGTATATCATATGAATTTAAAGTATGTGTAGTATCAATATAAATATTTTATATAAAATGAAAGATGTAAACTATAAATATAAGGTTAATTATCATATGTTCGGTTATTTTCGGATATCCATTCGGGTTCGGATATTACCCGTTCGGGTTCGGATATCCAATCTCTCCTAATTCAATACCCGTTCGGATATTTTGCTACTTCGGTTCGGATTTCGGTTCGGGTTTTTCGGATCGGGTTCGGGTGCCACTTCGGATTTCGGGTAAAATGCCCACCCCTAGTTTATGCTAAGTTTCCCTCTTATGAGTTTTGGTTTTCTCTTCTCCAACTAAAGATTATGGGCTTTTATCTAAACTAAAAACTAATGGGCAATCATTTGGCCTATGATTTTAATATAATGAAAGCATTTGGATTGGGCCAGCAACATATACTATATCTTTATAGGTAGCTCGGTCGAGTTCGTTAGACCCTTAAAAAACATACGACAGCTCTCTAACCGAAATAAAAACAGAGGAGAGAAGTGGAGACGTAGTATTCATCTTCTCAGTTGAGCTCGCTTGTTCAGAAGTGATAGAAAAGCAGCTCTGTGGCCCAAATCGGATCGTCTAAGTGTATGTGCCATATTGGTACATGATGAACACGAGTAAGAAAAAGTGATTAGAAGATTGATTGTATATAACTAGTGATTCTTTGTAATCTCCACCATAGTAGTTTTCTGGCGAAAGAGCTAGTGCGATTGAGAGCACTGTGTCTTCCTTGAGTATTTAGATTCAACCATAAACAAACCAAGAGAATACGAACTGGAATCGGAACATATATTTATGTTTTTAACCGAGGATAAAGCTTTTGTCTGGGGTTCTCTCTCTTTAAGTTCTCGATTTCAGATTTCTTAAGTTGAATGTTTATGATGTTATAAACTATTTGATCGTTGTTTTTTTTTTGTTTGTCTATATAGAATGTCTAGCTAGATTGCTCTATTCTGGGATGAACTCGAATTTCGTAACTTCTTTGATAAGACTCATCTTTTATAGAAGATGTCATACTTGTTTCTTGAATTATGACATCATAATCATCAACAGGAGTCTCTTTAGAAGGTTAGAACTGATCTTTGTTTCTTCTTATGGTTTAATTATTATGTCTTTGTTCTTCATTGTACCTGTTTTTCTTTTAATAAAAACTCATAGACGAGAAACACTATTTATAACTGCACGATAGTTTACTAAACGAAAAGGATCGTTCAAATCAAAATAGAAGCAAGCAGGTGGTTGAACAAGCAGGAGCCTTTTCAAAATTAGATATGATGATAAGATGAGTTGTGACATTGGGCTCATACAAACTTGTCACACAATCTTGAAAAATGACCGAGAGATCAAGTTCGATGGTCAAACAAAGAGCGTCCCATTTTCCACAACCAGAAGAAGTTTTTTTTATTTTTATAACCGAATGTCCGGTGGACCAAGACCCAACCAACTAAATTTTTTTGGGGTATGTTTATCGGTGCCAGTGAAACTTGATTGTTCGCAATGGGAATTAGCTAGATGCACATAAAGATATAGCACCAAAAGCACATATGCAAATAGACAAGACTAAATTGAGATGAAAAGGGAAAACAATCAACGGAGAGCACAATGACATTAAAATATGATCAACTTTTCGATCATTTAGAGAGGTGGACAAAACATTGTTGTAAAAAGCGGGATTGTTGCTGTTAACTTATAATTTTTTGGGAAAATTGCCAAAAGAGAACAAAAAAATCAGATTGTTGTCACTTTAGTATAAAACTAATTTTGTCTAGTTTTTCTCCTTTTTACCTTTTGTATTTCTGAAAACTAATGAAATAAATAATTTTATGAATCAAAAAAATTATTAAAAATATAAACAATTAATAAAACATCCATATACACAAGCTGGTAATTTTCTTTTGGTCAAAAACTTGGTAAATAAGATTTTTAAAATACGTTCTACTAAAAGTAGAATGCGTCTTCTATGAAAAATGGTATAGTAGAAAACGATTTCTAAAATAAACACGTTCATCTACTTCTTTTAGAACGTTCATTTTACTATTTACTAAATTTCTAAAAAAGAGGAATGCACATTCTACTAATCGTAAAGGTATCCACTTTCCTTCCGAATGCATCTTCTACTTTTATAAAGTATTCTAAATTTCGAGGAATGTGTTTTCTACAATGTAATCTTACGTCTACTCAAAGTAGAAAGTGTATTCAGAATTTTTATCATTCTTCTAAACTTTTAGAAGTCGCCTTCTACGGATAAGAATACTTGATTTTTTGCGAAAATTAATGAAATTTCAGTTAAGAAAATATTCTAAAAATCTCTTAGAAATATTTTAACTTTCTAAAACGTGTTATGGTCGATTTTACTTAAATTTTTTTTTTTAAAAACGATTATTCCTTCTCTTCTTCATCAATCTATGGTTTTTCCATAGTTTTTCTTTTGATTCTTCTCACAAACTCTTGTTCTCTATGATGCATATCTATACCTCTTTTTTTTTCGATTGCCGTTCAACTGTTTTTTACCTTTTTTCCATTAACTTTTTTTTTTAAATTCAAATTAACTTTTAAATTGTGTTTAATTAGATTAAATATAGGGTTAGTTTTGGGATTATGAGAAAAATTATACTATTGAGACAACTTTATGTTGGTTTTATACTAAAGGGACAACAAGCTTGTTTTTTTGTTCTCTTTTAGCAATTTTCCCTTTTTTTAACAAATTAATGAACCAGGTATCATTTTACCTACTAATATTTCATCGTTTTGTATGATCAGTTTTTACTCTTCCCGTATACGGTATATCCATAACACAACGTTACAACCAATGATCTTTTTCTCCAAAACTGACAAAAAATAAATCAAAATTTGAAAACAAAATTTTGTAGAATTCAAACACACAAAAGGAACAATAAGTGTGTGCAAAATTACATCAAAATGTTTTCTAAAAGATGAATATATTTTTTTCTTGGGAGAATTAGAAAAATGGGACACTTTGAACTTTTGTTTGTCAAAATAAGACTTCTCATACTTTTGGCAATTCTGGACATGTTTTACCCTTTTCTAATGGGAAAAATAGTAAATTAAATTTTAAAAATGTAAAAAAATATGAAAAGTGTTGGAAACATAAGTATTACAATATATATGTTTAATTTTTTTTAAAAATAAATTAGAATCATATTTTATTTTATCTTCTAGCTACAGTTAGAATACTCATTCTGTTAATCTACCTAGTTTATATGTCTGATTCTAAGTTTTAAACACAGATATATCATAGGTATATACCGTAAACTATCATTTCTTGTATATTCTAGCAAAGATAGATTCGGTTACGTTATAATCAAGAAAGATGTCTTCGGTATACCTACAGCTTGATAACGATATATAGCCACAACTCGATGATATATGTTGGTTATATTACGTGACATAACTTGTTCTGCCTTTTACCTTATATGACGCCTACAGGAAGAATACATCTCTCACCATTATACGGTGTTCTGCTTAGGTAGTGTACATATTCTAGGCAAATCGTGAAAATATGGAAACTTCCATATTCGGTTAAATTTCCATATTTCAAAAACTGTCTTTCATAATTCTACTCTAAATCTACCCTAAAATCTTTCAGAGTATCTTCTCTCCCACGTTTTTTTTTTCCTCCCAAAATATGAATATCTCATTGTTGTGAGAAGTGGAGTTTTTTGGCTGACTAGGAAATGTGTGGTCAAATAGTACCATTGGGGACTGAAACAGCGCCATAGAGATCAATGATCTTTTTGTGTGCATAACATATTTTCTTTTCTTGTATCAATTTCATGAACAAAAAAAAAAAACAGTTTTCCAATCTTTGCTATCCCTTATGTGTAAGGGGCCTGTAACAAAGTTTGTTATTTATGCACAGTGTTTAGTAAAACATCAATGAAATTACATTATTGGTTTAACTTCGTCAGTTTAGTTAACAATAAGAGGAATATGTTCCTGGCTCTTGGAATAAACAAATATACACAATTGTTATTCACTTTGGAAAAAAGGTACAAAGTGTTCAATCAAAGCGTAGAAAGATCTTGGGCGCTTGAAATGTTCCAGCTTGTCTCTCTTCAAGCATCAAGACTGTACTTAACCTCATAAAAACTGAGTGAAAGGAAAAGAATCTGAACAATCTGCATACATTACAAAAAATATATAAACAGATAGAGCCTTCATATACAGTCTAGAAAGCAGATTACATTGGCTAAAAGTTTGAAGCCCAAACTAAATGTCCCTAAGGAGAATCTGATGTCCCTGTCTTTTTATCGTCTATATGCATGCCTTAATTGATGTGTAGGTGATGACTAATCGACTCCTATAACTAATTATAATTGAAAAGAGATGCAATCAACTCTTAAAAATTAGGATTTTAAGAATACGGAGGATGAAACACATACCAGAAAAGAGGAAGAACAAATATGAGGAAGAAAAAACAGAGAAAAAAAAAACATAGAATAAGAGATAGAGAAGAAGAAATATAAAACAGAGACGATGGATTTTAATCGTATGAAGAAGAGGGAGAAGAAATCACCATGGATGAAAGAGGTAAGCTTTCGTCTGGAAGCGAAGAAGATGAGAGAAGGAAGTCAAGATTTTTAGGTTTACCGTGCTTTGCTTCTTTTTTTTTTTTTTTTTTTAACTTCCTTTTTTACTGACAAAATTGTATTAACAAAACAATTAACAATTATTTTATTTTTTAATCAAATTTAAATTTTGATTAATCTAAGGGCATAATCGTATTAACATTAATTAAAATCCTAGAAGCACAAAAATATTAGACAAAGTATTAGTTAGACGAATCCAAATTGAGAATGTCTCATTTTTCCAATTTTCTCTTTTTTCTTTTTCTTTTTTTTTTGCTAAGCAAATTCTTTTTTAGTAAACAAAATTTTGTAGAATTCAACCACACAAAAGGAACAATAAGTCTGTGCAAAATATATTACATCAAAATGTTTTCTAAGAGATGAATTATACACGAATCTCTAATGTAGACTTCTTTTTCTTTTTTTTTTTGCTAAGCGACTTTTTTGTAGTAAACAAAATTTTGTAGAATTCAACCACACGAAAGGAACAATAAATGTGTGCAAAATATATTACATCGAAATGTTTTCTTAAAGATTAATAATACACGAGTTTTCAAATGTGGACTCTTTTTTTTTTTGCTAAGCGACATCTTTTTTCTTTTGAGAAAGATCCAATGTAGACTTCCCTATCTGTAACACTGATAAACTCGAGATAAATAAAAAAAAAATGTGAAAATCCATATTTTAAACTAAAAAGGTGAACTATTCTTATTTGGTAGTGTTATAAACTTATGAGTAACATTTTAGGCGATTATCCAAGCACTAAATCCGAATATGTAGTGCTTATTTGTTAAACAATATTCAATAAAAATGTTTAATATCCTGGCTATGACTCGTAGGCTATACAACAATAAACAGTATATGTCTAAGTTAAGTACTTAAGTATATATAATGTTCATTGCAGTACATAGTATATACGTAGTTAAGTACTTAAGTCTGCATCCTGCAGGCAGTGATCTATGTCTAACTAAGTTCAAAAACAAATGTAAGGTATAAACTGTAACTACACATTTGACATTTCTAGCTCAAGCCCAGGCTAAAAAATGGTAAGCCCAAAACATATATCCTCCTCCCCCTCTTGGAGACGAGTCACGATTCTACGAGATAACGCGGTGGGTTAAGATCTACCGCTACGATGACAAGTCAAAGAATCGGACGGTTGATAAGCTATCTATCACTTAAAACGATATCCCGAAAATACCCTTCTCTCCTTCAAGATTCATAGTACAAATACGAAACTCTTCCTTCTTCCTTCTCTTTTTCTTTATTGCAGCAATCCAAAACCAAATCGAAAGCAAAGAGTTTGAAATTTTCCGATCAATGGTGTTTTCTGGTGAAGGAGGAGACTACATGGCGACGATGGGACGTGAGAGACCCAAGACTCTTCACAATTTCACCCTCCCGGATTTGAAGTGGGGAGTTCAGCGGAGTCTCAGGTGCATGAAGCTCCAATCTAACGGCGGTGTTGACGATCGGAATCGACGACTGTGGAGATCAGCCGGCGAGGAAGGGATCGAAGAGTTTGGGGAGAAGATGAAGGAATCGATTTTCAGAGAACAAGTTGTAGATTACGAAGAGGAAGAAGGGAAGAGGGAGAGGGAGAGGGAGGCTTCTCCGCCGTGGAATTTACGGAAGAGAAGAGCAGCTTGCAAGGCTCCGGTTGCAGAGTCTGTAAACTGCGACGAAGAAGCGAAGTTCATGTCGACGCTGACGAAGAAAGAGATGGAAGATGATTACATGACGATGATGGGCCACCGACCACCTCGACGGCCCAAGAAACGTCTCAGAACCCTTCAGAAACAGATCCATGTAAACTCCAAATCTTTTTTCTTCTTCTTGGTAGATTCAGTTTTTCAAATTCTGATTTTGTTCTTCTTGTTTCAATTACAGCTGTTGCATCCAGCTTTTTATTTTACTCAAATTACTGAAGATATCTACCAAGTTCCAGATGCTGCAGACACCAGAAAGGTATCATCGTCCCCAGATTTGATTCTTCTTGCAAGTGATCAAAACTATGTTTGCTAATTTATGCTTTTACTAATTTTGTAGAGGTGATGATGATGATGATGGAGGATCAGTTCCACTTTAAGTTTTACAGCCCTGTTTTGGTGACTTGTGGAATCTATTGAAGTTTGGAGTTTCAAATTTTTTTTTCTTTTGTTAGTTTAGTTTGGTTTATTCGTGTTACAAAATGGCTGAACTAACATGCAAGTAGGTTCTGATGTATTTAGAACGTACTCTTTGTCTCAGTATATCATCAAACGGAACAGCCAATAGCAATCAATAAGAAGAAGGATGAACATTTTCACCAAGTCTTGCCTTTTGTGACGACTATTCAAGCTCCTTAGCTTTAGGCTGTTGTTTGTGTGTGTATGCATGCGTTCATGATTCTGTTTTTTTGGGTGCATTCTATCCTATATGTAAGAAGCTGCAACGTCTTTTCCGAAGCGTGTACGGTCATTATTAATTCAAGGAACTATACGAAAAAGTGGACTAATTGTGCCGTGTGGAGGGCTTTTCTTCTTTTCTTTCCCGCGTTTGATTGTTTCTTTTGTGGCTGACTTGCTCTCTACCAGGTTTACTATTTTCCGGTCTAGTTCAATTCAGTTAACCAAATGGTTAATCATAAACTTTACAACTTGTAAAAAGTTTAAGTATTGGTAGTTTTTCAACTATTTAGAAAATAGAAAAATAAAAAATAAAAATTGAAAGGAGAGTAGTCTCATTTGAGAGATTTTGTTGCATTATAAGATAAATTTTATCGTTTGGTACTTTTCAATAGTTGCAATTTTAATGTTAAAATATATTGTTGAAAAAGTTCTTAAGCAATGTTGATGTTCTTAGCATTAGTGAGCTTTGTGGTTGGTTCCTGGTGAAGTTTCAACATCCCACCATAGGTGACTGGGTTCTGTCTAGTGGTTGAGTTTTACACTGTTGAAAGATTTGATTGGTTGGACGAATTCGCCTTCTGCCGTCCCTGTAGCTTCGGTTTGTTTTGGTCCGTTTGATGGCCATGGAATGTGATAGATTTGCTGGTGACTACGGGTATAGTACAAGAAGCGCTTTTGGGTGATGAAATTGTTGGTACTTGGACTGAATTCAAATCACTTGGAGACTAATGGTTCATTTTGGAATAGAATCGGGATTAGACTTATCTTGTCTAGTATAATTATTTTCATTGTATCTTAGCGGCATCCCAGTCGCAGTGCGGATTAGTTTTTTTGTTTGGTGTTTAACGGTTTGAGCTGCAGATTTCTCTTCGTGTGGTGGTTATCGCAGTTATCTCTTGTCGGTTTGATTGTTAATGAGTGTTTCTGTTATGGGTTTGGATCGTTCAGACTTGTTTGTGTGAAGGTTTATGGTGATCTTCTATCTAGGTGTAAAGTGGACGTCTGAGAGTGCGTTCAAACAGATCGAAAGTTGTGTGGATTGTGAATTGATTCTGCTTGTCGGGTTGTGAAGCTTTGGTTCTTGGTTGCAAGTAGAGATGGTATGGTTCGGCAGGCACATAGGCGGAAGCGATAAATCCCGGTTGAGAAGATATGGTGTCTTCGACTCTACAAGTGGATGGTATCGGGCGGCTAATGAGGACATCATCAATATTTTTAGATCATTGCTTATTGCTATTTTGAAGGATTGTTGCATTGGATTTTCATATGCTTGTGTGTAGTTAGTTTCAGTTTGTTGTGTGTTTTATTGTGTTTACTAGGTTTTTTGGTTTCTCGATGTTGTATTCGTAAATTGCTCCATTGTGGATTCTAGTTGCTTTTCTTTGAATTTTCTTTCTTTTGGTTTTCGTGTTTGAGGATTTTTTTGCTATCTGCCAGTTTTTTAACCTTTGAATCAAAATATTATCAGATGAAAAAGATGATGATGTTCTCCTTTAACTTTTCGTAGTATTTGTGGCTGCATGTATTTCAAACCCAACATACAAAAAAATTTAAAGTGTTTCTATAATAAGGTTTGAAATTATCTAAATCAAGAGTTTTTAAATTTATTTAATTTTTCATTTTCGGTGGCTATCATTTATGGAAAACTAGTTTTTTTTTTATATATATATAACTAGTTCGTCTTTATGTACTAGGTGCATGCAGTAATATATTGTAACATTTAACTTAATAACAATTCAGAAATTATTATAGTAAATCTAATAAACAAATAGATTTATATTACTGTTACACATGAGTTTATATTAATGATTTAATTCAACTTTATTATAATTTCAAAATATTAAAATAATTTATTTATATAATTTTAATTTTGAAAATAAACTAATATATGATTTAATGTATTTCCTACTTATGTTTGAAATAAAATTGTACTTCTAAGATTATTTATTTTTTAATTAGCTATTTTTTGTATTTATATATGTACAAATGATGTTTATAGACGTATTTACATTTTTTTAATAAAAGTATATATTTTTATTTTTTAATAATATACAGTTTTTATGCATATAAATTAGTGATATATTTATGTAAATATTTTTTATTATAAATTTACCTGTATTTATATTAGAATGCAAAGACGATTACTCTATCTACATGATATTTAATTTAGGTTTTATTTAATTTCTTTGTTATAATGAAGATTGTTCGTTCTGTTTACAATTAGTGGTTTCGTTTTCAAGAATATGTCTCACTTCAAAAAATGGCTAACTCCCGATGAATATATTTGTTAGAAATTGTTTTGTTAGAATTCAGAAAAATTCTTGACGACCACTTTTTTAACAAATTTTTAATCATAAGCTCGTTAATGTTGTCTTAAAAAAATTTCCATAAATATTTCCAACAAATTTTTCACAAATAAGTTCTATCGAAAATTTATCAAAATGTTTTTGACGAATTATCAACGGATAATTCCTAATAGAAATTGCCTGTCTGGCATTTTTTAAAATTAAAAATGAACAAGTAAATGTTTTAAATTTAAAATAATATTTTCAAAAATCTTTACCAAAACTTAAAATTAATAAAAATAATAAAAAGTGAAAATATACAAAGAACACAAATACCTAATCTAACAAAAACAAATATATGTACCAAACATTATAATCTATATCTCTAATCTAAAAAAAAATAAATTAACAAATCTAAAATTGACAAATTTTAAACTAAGAAAATTATAAAATTATATAAAACAATTTATAAATTTAGAAACTGTATATTATATAAAATATTAAAATGGTATGAAAAAGAGAAAAAACCTTGAAAATGTGGAATATATAAATAATAATTTTTTTGTAAATTTATAAAAATACAAAATTATTTTTAAAACCTTTTTGAACATAAAAATATTTCTTAAATATAAAAAGTTTTATATATTGTAAAAGGTCATAAAAATATTTATAAAACGTTTTATTTTTTTAAATAACCTAATTAATTTAAAATCCAGATTTAATTATGAAACAATATTTTAAATATTTAACAAAACAAAAAGAATAATATTTAAACTAACAAATCTAACAAGCATCTAAATCTTACAATTAACATCCAAATCCTAAATTACATTCCATTCTAAAACTAACATGTAAATCTCTAAAACTAACATTCTAATCTATAAAACTATAAACTGAACATAAATCTAATCTAACAATATAATCTAAATACAAACTTACGTGTTAGAAAGATAGTGCAGAGAGCTATTTTGAGTTGAGTGTGTTCTTAAGGAGAGAGACGATTTGATGTATTTAAAGAGAGAGAGAGAGAGAGAGAGAGAGAGAGAGAGAGAGAGAGAGAGAGAGAGAGAGAAGAAGGGATTCAAACAAGTTATGTATTAAAAATTATGGACCGCATCCATCGGTAATTCGTCAAGAATTTTTCCCTTTAGGTGGTTGCGAAAACAATTTGACACCTTTTTCTGATTTAATTTTTAGATTATTGACAGATTTCTATATATTGTCGTAAATCCGTTGGAAAATTTTCAGTTAGGTGGTTTCCAAAAAATATTGATGCTTTCATTTTTTCGAATTTTTTTTCCAGATTTCTGACAGATAGTGACAGAAGGTATATTTCGTTGAAAATCCATCAAGAATTTTATTTTTGATCAACAAGATTTTAGACCACATTTCATCGGAAATCCGTCAGAAAATCTTGACGGATTTCTGACGAATTCACGACGATTTAGGGGTTAATGTTACCAATTCAAAAAAAACTATCGACAATATCCAAATGCAGTATACAAATGATTTAACAAGGTTCATGACCATTATACACCTTCAAAATCACTTTAAAAATAGTTTTGAAAATACTATGAACGATTTCTGAAACATTTTTGTAAGTATATCATATGTTAACGTTCAAGTTGATTCTTTTGATTTACTATATGTAAATTTTGTAAAATTTGATAATTCAGTATATGTTATATTATATAAAGTTTAAAGTGTTATTATAGTACTTGTGTATATTTAACGAATCAGGTGTTACCTAATTTATACATATTTTTAAATCGTAAACCTTAAATTAACCGAGAATCAGTCGGAAATACTTGGCTGAATTGCCAACGGATTTAACAAAAATAACTATTAATTTAAATTCGTCTGGAATCTACTGGAAACTCCCAATGAATTTAATAAAATAAATATTTTTAAAAAATCTTTGAAACTTTTTTGGATATTTCTAACTGGTTTCCTGAGGATTTTTTTTTAATATTTATTTAGATCCGTTGGAATTTTATGACGGATTCCCGAAAGACTTAACAAAAAAATGAAAATCCATCAGGAATTTGTCAAAAACTTCATACAGATTCCTGACAGATTTAAATCAGTTGGAAATTTTTGAAAAAAAATTCTATGGACAGTATTTTGTCGATATTTGGTCCGGAAATCCATCAAAATTCTTCTTGGATTCTATTAAATTGGAAATTCTTATGTTTTCTTGTAATTCACAAAGCTTGAATGCATCAAGAATATGGGATATGATAGCCTCTTTATGTAGCAGACAACAGTCGGGCTATTAGAGCGGGAACCATCTTTAGGGGAATATGAGTTGATCATATAATTTCAAGCAATCCAATGAGCAAGCTTAGGTTTTGAAGAAGGTTTAATGAGTGTGTCATAAATAAACCCAATCCTGTACTTAGTTTGAAGAGAGTTTAAAAACTTAGTAAAACATTATACATAACTCTCTACAGAGTTCCTCTTTGTATGAAACATGAAAAGTATACGGAGATTTCGACAGAGTAATGTCCTTCCATTGTAGAAGTAGAAGAATAATTAGTCGACATATTTGAAAGTATTATATTGTAGTAGTAGATAAGAAGTTAGTAGGTATAGAATTTGGAGAAGTGAAAAATATCAAAGCGATTGAAAAAAATTAATCGGACATTCAATTATGCTCTGATACTATTTATTACGAATGAAAATATTGATTTTATTGATGTATATAGAAGAATATGTATACAAATTTGTAAATCTTAATCTTAATTGGGATAGCTTAGATAGATTACACCAAATAGATTATATAATATTTAATAAGATAGAACATTTTCTTATTTCTGTAGATCAATAGAAATTTTCTACTTTTTATATGCTCTGACACTGTCGTGGCCCTGTGGACAGAGTTGAAGATGATCTAGTTTATTTGATGTCAACAACGAGGTGGTGAGGGTGAAAGAAGTTGAGTTAGAGAGGTTGAGTTGTGGATTTGATTTTACCAAAAAGTTTAGTATTGTCGATCAGCGTTAGGAGAAGATTAAACAACTGATTCTTGTTCCTAACTTCCGAAATTAGTCGGGGTTTTACGATTTGATGATCCATGTCATAAAAAAATCAAGCTAATTTGTCAACATAAAATAAATCAATGAGAAACGTAAGAAAAAAACAACTACTAACACAAATACTAGTCTGGTCACTACATCACAATCACATCATTATTGTTAGTTATATCTCATTCTTTGTTTTTCTAACTAATTGACAAAAATAATAACATATAAGCCCAGCTCTTGGAAACCGAATCCCTTGGAAATTTTGTCAAATTAACGAACCAGAATCTGACAAGCCCAGCTCTTGTGTGCTCTCACGACCTCATGAGCGACATAAAAAAGTCATTGTTCACACGATTCACTTACTACATCTTATCTTTCTTACTTTACCACATATTATCTTATATCTTGATAGATTAATATACACGAGATGATACATTTAATAATACTCTAATACCCCTGAGATCCAATCAAACGAGGCGTTCCTATTCGTGTATTTTTGGTTTTTGAAAATGCAGACAAAACTCACATGATGTCTAATCTTCACATGTGCTGTCGATATTCCATCATTATACAACAAACAGTAAAAAGAAAAAGAAAAGACATTTTCTGTTTACATTTTTCTCTCCTCTCAGGCCACAAAAGACAAAAGATGTTTTCATAATATTGTCTTCCTGTTCATGTTACCATTACAGAGTGACCCAATGCTGAAAAATCCGTCGGCAACATTCGAGATGAACGCAGGTGGTGGGAAATTTAAGACCGGGCTTACTCGAATGCCACCGTTTCCGTTAACGAAGCTGTTTTTGGCGGGTTGTTTCTTGTAAGGGAGTGAAGATGAGAGCGAAGATGATCTTCTAAGAGACGTTTGTTTGGGAAGATTGTGGGTCTTGTGAGGGTTACTAGATTCCTTGGGGAGAAAGTTATGTTTAGCGTTCACAGCAGAGCCTGTGGAGTTGCTTCGCGACAGGAAATGAAGCGATCTGATGCTATTTCGGCTCTTGTCGTAGTTGAGACTTATGCTTCTCTTGAACTGTAAGAACAGTCCCTTTGGCTTGTCTTCGAAATCAGAGTCAGGATTCAACAGGAGCTCTTTGAGTCTCATGATCTTCTTTTCTGGTGCTGAGTTCTGGTTGTCGAACGATGATGAAGAAGAGAAGGAGGAAGAAGATGATGATGATGATGACAGCGAAGCTGATCTTTGAACCTGAAAGGTTACTTTCTTGATCTGGACGGGAAGAATCTTGCCATCGGAGAAGAGCTCATCAGCTGGAGACACATCTTGAACAGAACAACTCGAGCCAAAGCAGAAATCAAACTCCGAACCTGAATCAAGAAGTGTTGAGTCTAATCTGACTTCACCGTCTGTAGAGTCTAAATCGTAGGAAAAAGAGTTTCTTGGGCTGGTTCCAGAACCAGGAGCCTCCGAACAAGAAACCTCAATAGCCATAACCTCCCTACGCTTTCTCTCTCTCTTTTAACCTGCCTTCTTCTGGTATCATTGAAGAGCCAATGCCCGGGAAAAGTATAAAGAGACCCTGATGATTTGAAAAGAGCGTTAAAAGAATAAAAAATGATGAATATTTTGAAGTCAAAGTATAGAGGAAAAAAATGAAGCTTCTAAAGTCAAAAATGGCTGCTGCTTCAACTTTTCTTTTGTAGGTTGTCTTACGAAAGAGAAGAATAATGAGGAGACAATATGAGATGGAAGGATTAATCAGATGTTTGTTTACCCTAATGGTAATGGGTTTCACTATAAAACGAAAAAGAAAAAGAAGAAAAGATAAAGGAGGAGGTAAAGAACAAACTAAATAAAAAAGCAACGTCGAGATTTTGATCTATTTGCCTAAACCAATATAAAAAGATACCTATTATATTTGTCATTGTTCGTAAAAGATGCTTAAAACGTAGTTGTGCAGTTTATGCGACATAAAATATTTTTAATGTGTTCAGCATAATCCATATAAAACAAATGATATATTCAATCAAACTTAATGATGAGTCGAATCTAACCGACTTTAGTAAATTTTGGTAACTGTTTGACCAATGATTTTTTTTTTATTGTTTGAGTTATTTATATTTACTGTTAAAATCGAGAATGTGTCGCACGAATACACTGAACGTCGATCACTTTGAGGTCCGCGCAGAGCAAACTATACAATTACCTAGTGATTCCTTCTGTTTATCTTTTACATTATGTGTTGGAAATGACATATGATCATAGTGTCTCTATTTGAATCTACGTAGTAACATAATAATTAATAGTGATAAGTTTCTTGGGCTTCCAACTTAAAATCAATTGGCAATTAGTGGATTGGCCCTAACCCTTTATATATTACTTAATGTCCCATTGATTTTCCAATGTGGGATACATATCCCTTAATACCCCTCCTCGAGATGATGACTCTTATCAGCCAGAAATCTCGGAACTTTAAGACAGTTATACTCGGTCGAGCGAGTCAATTACGACCTATATACCCGGCCGGGTAGGGTTAATATTAATTAGGGGTTTAACTTATTAGGATCTGGGCTCTGATACCATGTTAGAATCGGGTTTATTATGGGCTTCCAACTCAAATCCAATTGGCAATTAGTGGATTGGCCCAAGTCCCTTATATATTACTCAAGTCCCTTTCATATATTCGATGTGGGATCTTCTCTCCAATAAATAGCCCGAGGGTATCATCTGGTACATTGTACTTGATCATTGCCATATCATATCATAGATAATTGTTTATTAGTACATAATTATTTATACTAGGGTCGGTCTGCGTTACGCGCAAAATTTAGTTTACATGTGATCTATAATTATATAACTGTATCTTTTCATTAAGTGTATTTTATGTTCGTTTTTGTAAGAGCAGTATTTTAACGTTTATGGTCTTAAATAATATTAGAGTTTATAGGAATTATGTTTGAGGTGTACGCGGGTTTTCTTATTGTATTTTTTTTATAATTAGTAATCCATTATTTATTAATTGTGGGTTACTTTAATTTGAGATCTTAAGTGTGTGGGCATGTATATTCAGCACTCGGTTCAACCCCCATTTGCATGTGAAAATTATTAGATGCAGACTAAACACGTATAAACTTATTTGAATTATCTTAGGCCGGAAGTAAAGTTTGCTTTACGGTTTGGTATGTCATTTTATGATAAAATAAGGAAATATACATGATTTTTATGAATAAATAAACTTATAATAATAACTGTACTTTAAAATGTTTAATCTATTTTAACTAAAAGTCTCATTTATTTTCATAAATATTCACATTATTCTAGCTATTTATATTAATATTCATTTTAGAAATTATATGATGTAGAGTTATTATAACAATAAGTAAAAAAAACTTTTAAAACACTAAGGTGTATTGATTTCAGTGGTGTTGTAAATAATAAGTAAAATAAAGTTATTTCTGTCTATTTATATATTTATTTCATGAAATAAATTAATTTTTATTTTTATGTATACATTTTTTCTTAAAATTAATGCTTTACACGATATAAAAGAAATAACTTATTCATTATAAATATAAATATCTTAAAACAGATAATCTGAAACTGTCATTACTATTTATACATATACATGTTTGTTAGAATCGTATATGTATTATTATATATGAAAATAAAGTTAACCACAATATCAAAATAACTGATTAGAATTTTTGAAATAAATTTTACTAACTAATGTATTTAATATAATTCGTACAATAATTTAACTATGTATTTACCAACTTGATTGTATTTTATAGTCAAATAAAATTATTTTTGGTTTATTAGATATATATATATATACATATTTAAATTGGATATTATAATGATAAAAATGTTTGTTGCTTTATTTATATTTATTTAAAAATTAATTTCTTATTTGAAAATATTTGAAATAGAAATGTATTAAATTTTCTTATCTTAGGTTTTTTAATGAAAAAAAACTGTTTTAGTTAATTAACAAAAAATATATTCATTTTAAAATTGAATAGGTAGATTAAATATAAAATATAATTAAATAATACAATTTCCTATATATTAAAAGTTAATTAAATTATATTCATTAGAGATATTTAATAAGTATATTTAAACATAAAAAAAATATGAGTTTACCGTTTTGGTGAAAATAATCGTTCGCTTTTAATAAGAAATGTGATGTAAATATTTTGGTGAAAAATGAGATTTTACATATTTGGGACATAAACACGATTTTATGATTTGAGGAAGGAAAAACTTACCGTTTTATCAAAAGGTAGTAAAGTATGATTTTGAAGTTTTGTTGGAAAATAAGATTTACAATAAAAAAAATTAAATGAATTTTTTTCTGAATCAATTTAACTTAAGTTTTTAAGTTTTTTTGGGATGTTCATGATCATGTTGTCTCACCCATCTAGTCCATCTATTTCACAGACAAAATTAGTTTTATTTATTTAAATAGGTGATATATATCCAAAATTTGTCAATTTTAGTTTCGACACGGTCCGTCGGTACCAATCCATTTGCAGAGGCAGATCCACTTGATCCAATAGGGTGTCAGCTGATACTCTTAAGTCAGTAAGAATAATATTTTGTTCCTTAAAACAGGAAAAGTTAGCAGCTCTACTGGAAAAAGTTCCTTGTTGATACCCCAAACCCCAGTTTGAAACTCACTGATGACACTTTTGTTTATTTTTGACACCTCTTAAATGCATTCTTAGATCCGCCACTGCCCATTTGACATCGATAGTTGAAACCCAAACTAGAATATGACGCAAAATAAAATTATAATTCATTCTCTAACGCTTTGACCTAACTCGCACACATATAACTTATATTTTATGGAATAATGATGTTATATCTTTTCAAACAACCGGTTCAACCTGCAAAAGAAAACAAAAACAAATTATTAATTACGTATTATAAAAAGTAAAAAGTGGCCATTCATTTATCATATACCGCACAGAAAGTAAGCTTTAGTTGGTAAAAATTGAGAAGGTGAATATGCATGTTTCTTCTCAGTTTTGAGCGACTGTGATGGCACCGACCGGTTCAAGCGCAATAGTTTCTTTTTTTCTTCTTCTGCGATTCTGAAGCCTCCGTGTACATCCTCGTCGACGGGTTTTGGAGGAGCAGGCCGGTTGTGAGGACTCTGTCAGAGAAGAGAGTCGAAGGATTCTTCGATTCTGAAGTCGCGACGACAGCGTTGCGGCTCCGTAGGTGCATCCATCTTCTCAATCTTAGACTTGTCACTGAGTGAAGACGAAACGTGAAACCTGTAAGTTCCGATTTTGGGTTTAGTATGGGTTTGTCATTTTTTCTTTAAGCCCACGTAAGTTCAAGTACCAGAAAAAACCCAATTAACGCAACAAAAACAAAAGCTCGGCAGAAGCCCACCAAACGTAGAAGAGAAGCGAATTTGCATTTGTTTGGGTGAAGCCACGTGGTGAAAAACGCCCCCTCCTTCCCTGCTGAGCTGGACATTCTAAGGAGAGAGACAACTTTTCTTTATTGTATAAGATAGTTGGTCAACATTTTTGGCTATATATTCTATCGCTTACATCATCTGCTCTCTCAACATACGACGTTATTTCCTATTTAACTGGGAACAAGTGAAAGGGTAGAACCCGCTGAAATATGGTGTAAATATATGACATTACATTATATCAAAATTAGTGTTACTTACCTAATTTACACGTGAGTATATAACTATTACGTAAATAAGTACTTTATTTAAACTAACATTCCAGTAGGTATATCCAAAACTGATCAATTTTAGTTTGGACACGGTCCATCGGTACCAACCCATTTGACATCCATTAGTTGCCCACACTAGAGTATGATCATTCAAAAAGAATACGGAACCAAAGGTTTCTTTTCACATCATAATATTTTGGGTTTTCTATAAAAAAAACCTCGAAGATGATTTTTTTGCGTATTAAACCGTAAAACTGAAAATCCACAAGTCAAACCGTAAAATTAAGCAACTTTTTTTTTTGTAAAAAATGCATAGAAAGAGAGAATCAAACCCTGGTCTCATGCTAAATCAACGGTAACCAAACCGTTTATGCTGTCGTGTTTCTTTGCTTCGTATCAAACAGTGTCCTTTTTATTTACTGAATGTATTTTTTTTTCTTCCTCCTTTTAAGATATAGGAAAGGACGCAAAGAGCTTGGCTTATGTTTTCATTTGATTTACCTTCTTAAACTGAAGTATGTTAAAAGTCTTCAGTCAAAAATGCAAGCTCGTCTACATATTCTAACCATAACCATTGGATGAATATCTCTTTCGCTATCTGCGACTGCAATAGTGTAATGTTGATAGTTACTGTCCTACTAAGTGGCCGAAAGCTCTGTGGTAGAGAGACTAAAGAGAGTTTAGTCTTTTCACGCATGTGATTTTGATTGACTCAAAATATTGAAAGAGATTGTTATTGTATATGCTAGATTTCTTTCTATTATACTTTGCCTTCGCATAATAAATTATAAATTGCTCAAAAAGTTTAATAGTTGGTTCGACGAATCTGAATTTTTTTGTACAGAAAACATGAAATACACGTGGAATTATTACTGCTTATTAATGGAATTAGATGCCCTTTGCGTTTGAAATTTAAGGATAAATGGATAATGCTGCTCACATTGTTATAGTACTCCTCGATTCTATGCGCTCGCTACAAGTGGTTAGTGCACATGACATCAGTATCACTTATTCTTTTATATTTGTTATTTGTTTCAGTATATTTTTCAATAATGTTTTACAAATTGCATAAATTTCTAAAAATGAATATTATCATTCACGAGTTAGTTTCATAATTGAATCTTGCCACAAACGCACGTGCCAGTCCACAGCCGACATGAGCTTGATTCACTGTTCTTGTCTTTGGTTTGACTAAGTTTGATTTTGAATAAAATCAGTTATGGAACTGAGGATTTGATTTTATTTGAAGAATGTGAACAAAATTAACTCGGAAACACGGAACAAGAAGGAGTAACACATAACAAAACAGGTTAAATATAACAGTTAACGTGTGGTTGTAAGATTTGGTGCCAAAGTAACACTATTTGATTTGAGAGATGATCATAACTTTTGTTGTAAACATGTCTTGTTTCATGAATCAAACCAGCTGGTGTCTCTTGTTCAAACAATTTTCTTGACTTTTGACTTCTCTAGTCTTTCATACTAACCATACGGTCCATACCACCAACAAAATACGACCACTTCGCCATAGTTTGATTTTCTTAACCAAAAATCAATGGCCTTAAGAACCATTAGTTTCTTCAAACCAAAGACCTGAACATGTTACCAAAAAGAAATTCAGACTGCAGTCTACAACACGTTTAGCTATCTCTTTGGGCTCATAACTGTCAAGTTGTCAACACTTCACAGCAATTGATTGTGGTAGCCTTAATCTTTTGTGTATATAATATATATATTGTATATTAATTTCATTTTGTATATCTACTTAATTAATGAACATTTGACATATACAGTCTTGTTTCTGTTGAATCTGACTCCACCTTACTCATGTCTTTTCTGAAGTTTAACCTCTACCGAATTTTATTTGAGCTTATAGTCCACCAATCTTAGATATTAACCATTTCAGCCGAAATAATATTATAATTTTATATTCGTCGAATTTTATTTGAAGCATCTACGTTTCTTGCTTCAATAATAGTATTAAAAAGGAACTTTACATTTTCCTAATACTCAAAATTTATGCAAGCAAATTCGTATATTATTCAAAACTCGCATGAAAAAGAACATATGCATACCAATGTCAATGTGTATGATCTTTCGTTTCTGAACTTTCAGTGGTACCTTTGGGTTCAATCATTGTGGAACTTCCAAATACTTATGAAAGCCCTTTGAAGTGACCTCCGATAATTCGATTCTCTTTATTATCCTACATTGAACTCTCATTGGATATTGAGGGGCACAAAAGCAGAAGGCATTGCCAAAATATAGACATTATTTGTTTAGTTTTAGAGTAATCCTACCAACAAATTAAAGAGTGCAATCCAAATTCATCATGCTAATGATCTCTTGTATATCAACAATGATTTGTCTAAATGTGTTAACTCTTATCAAATGTAACAATCAGTACTTCGATTAACTTTTTCTATGATTCCACAGAAACGATATATGTCAATCAAACTCTCCTGTGATATCGTCAACTTTGCACTTCTATATCTTCCAAAAGAAGACATCAATTTTTGGTGAAGAGATATTTTTATGTCCTCGAATTATCACCTATCTGGCCCCATAATTTTAATTTCCTAGATGAGTCTCTCCTAGCTTTTGGGTTCTTCCTTCCACCTGTTGGGGCGAGATTAGATATATTCTGTTACGAACAAACCCGAATTATCTCGAAGAAAACAAAGAAACTAATAACAAAAACGTATTGAAACAAATATATTGATTATGTGAATGAAAAAAAATATTTATAATCTTTTAGATCCGTTTATAGCAGTTTTAAAACCTGTTTTCTTTTACCTTTTAAGAAAACGTCGAGCCCAACGAATGTGCTGACCTTTTTACCAATTCACATAAATTTGAGACACGTCCAAAATTAACATATTGTTTAGCTAAAATACGCATGTCACAAAGAATCGAAGACAATATAGACTACTCTATTTTATTTACCGTCAAGCTTAATCGTGTATAAACTTGACCTGATTAATTAGTGCATGTATATTTTTTTTTTTGAAAGCTTGGTGCATGTGTATATTCTGCGCAAACATGTTCGTACATATCTACTCTGAAGAATCGTCTTAATATTATATTTAATCTGAGCAAATAGACTTATACAAAGGACATGAAATCAAAGAGTACTTATAGCAAACTATCAGTAGTATAAATACTTATCCAACAACTTTTTGATCATAAACTAAAATGAAAAGTATTTTACTATAGTAGATAAATAAAACCATGTATTGGGCTCCACCCTAGGCTCCAACCATAGTACATACGTCTCTTGACTGACAGTTAGCCCCTAAACTGCCAAACGTCATCCACATTCCACATGGGATCTTGTGTGACATCCTCGTACGCTTCCGCCACGTGACAATCCGTTGATATGTCTGAATTTCTCATGTAATACTCCTCCATCCCAGGAATATATCCACCGAGTTCTTGATCATTGCCTTCATGGTAACACATCGAAGAATCGATGATGGTGTTGTGATCCATGAAGTGTGGAACCGTCATAAGATCAGGCATGAAAGTGGAGCTCGAAGCAGAACCATCGGTGTTGCTTATACCCGGGTTCTTACCCGAGATATCAGTATATGTTTGTTTACTCATTGAGTCGTAAGACTGAGAAGGAGGAAGAAGAGAGTTATTGTTATTGTTGTTGTTTTGGGGACAACAATAAGTATTTGATGGGTTCTGCTCCATTTTCTCTATTAATCTGGGGACCCAGAAACTACGAACAGCGTCAAAGAATTTGTCGCTGTTAGATTCGATGTTGAGCTGTCGAGCTTGTTTCTGAACTCTTGTTCTCCAATAGTTCTTGATCTCGTTGTCCGTTCTTCCTGGCAAGTACTGTGCTATCTTGGACCACCTTAAATACACACAAAGTTTATACATTATGGTCCAAGGTCGGGAACTTTTTGGTAATATAAAAACAAGAATTGATTATGAGATCGAAAGTTGACACACCTATTACCCCATTTAGAGTGGAGATCAAGGATCAGAAGCTGTTCTTGGGGACTGAGATTCCCTCGCCTGATGTCAGGTTTCAAATAATTCAACCATCTCAATCTACAACTTTTCCCGTTTCTCTTTAGCCCTGTTTTCATATTTTCACGAAAATAAAGAGAGTGGTTATAGTAAAGTTAGAGTATCTCTAATTGTAAATCAAAACCATGTTCTTAATCAGTTACCAGCACATTTGGCGACGACGTTCCAACGGCCTTCACTGTTCTGGAGAATGTAATTTGTGAGAAGAGTGTCTTCCTCAAGAGTCCAAGGCCCTCTTCTGAGCTCTACTTCTTCACTCTCTGTGAAGGTCTTCTTCTTCATTGAATTTTCCATACTTTCAATTTCCTTACAAATGCTATTTATGTGTTCTATTTTTGTTTTTATGGGTTTGGTATCTCCTAATAAACTCTATGCCTCTATCCATGCATAACTGAATAGAGAGATAGAAAAAAGTAGAGAGACTTTTAGTGCTTTGAGATGAAAACTGAAAGTGAAACCACAGGTTCTTGGGAATTTATAGACTACGTAATATTGGAAAATGTTCATACTTTAGCCATCAGCTTGCTTTTTCCCAATGAAGAATTAAACTATAACACGTATTTGACGTTAATTTAAATTATTCTTTAATTAATTAGCTTCTCGTTTAACTCATAAGGGAAATTAATAGTATAAGAAATGGCATTTCGTAGAAAATAGATTTCCCTCCAAGTGATGTTTTAAAAATTAAGATTTGAACTGAAGTATGTAATCTTAACATATGCACCCCAAAAAGAATGTCTTAAAAAGTATTTTGACAATTTTTCAGATTATTTTATCATAGTTTGAATAAGATATAGTATAGTTAGATGATAAATAATAATATTGGTTATACAAAGAATTAAAACTTAGATGATGTCGGTTTGTATTCAAAACTTTAAATATCACTTAGTGTGGTAAATATATAATATTAGTATATAAATTAATCGAACTCGACAATGAACCAAACATTTATTTTAAAATAAAAGATTAGAATCACATATTTATTGACGTTTTGTTTTTGGTACAAAAATAGAATTATCCATATAAGTCACAACGAGATTTTTGGTGGTGAATATTATGGGTGTGTTATGCAGTTAAAATATATCTCTCGAGTCTCGAGTTACAATATGTTCAAACAATTTCCTGAAAAAACTATCTGACTTTGGTTTCAGTTAAATAACACATACAAATATGAATTTTTATTTAAAGATTGCTTTAGAAAAACTATCTATATTTAGGACTATTAGTCGAATCCGGAATGAACCAGGTTTCTTGGTCGGGGTATATGATTGATAAGAAGTGTCTGTCATTAACCTTTTTAGTTGTGATGATGAAACGGAATGGAATTTGGTGTAACTATATGGATTAGATGTTTACGAGAAAATAATATGGAACAAGAAGTACAGTTTAGATTCTTAGATAAATTAACTCTATTTGCAAAATATACAGTAGTCATCATTCATGATTGATATTTCATTACAATATGCCAAAGAATTTGCTTAACTCTACCTCCTCAACTTTGCCTGATTGCATAAGAAACCTGTTTTCTTTAGTACAATAAAAAATTTACTGAATATATGAGTAAGTAGTGGTGTTACAAAAAAAAAGAAGAATATATGAGCAAGTATAGTATGAAATCAAAGCTCAAACATAAAATAACTTCTTTTTTAAAAACATAAAATAACTTAAATAACAATAATAAGAATAATTATAACAAAAATAACGTTTTATAATTTAAAAAAAATTAAATAACATCTTAAATTTTTAATGTAAAATTTATCAACTTTATATGTTATGTAACCATTTATATTATGAAATCTATTTTGTTATTGATTAATTTAAAGTTAAATGAATATGTAATGGTATTTTTGTATAGAAAATATAAGATAATAATTTTTTTAATCTATATGCATGGTTTTAAAACGCTATCTAATAAAAAAACCGGAGGGAGTATATAAGTTGCACCATTGATGAGATCTAATTGATTTTCCTTAACGCCATTTTCTATAAGACAGCTAATTATCCTGACTTCGATTAGCCAGGATATCCTTCAACTTTGAACTTTGAATATTCAAAGAGTCTTTCAAGTTTTAATTGGTCAGTAAACTTTTGAAGCTCATATTGTATTCTGCTATTAAATAATAATGTGAGAAAATAAGGAAGAGGGTCCGTGTTGCTTTAAACCGAGAAGACAAATATGTCTATGTGCATGTATTAAAACATATGGCATCGCTAATAATACCACCTTACTGTTCAAACCAATCTTATGAATATGATATGATAACTCATCCGAAAATGTAAATAAAGCCTAAAGACCAGCAATAAAGAAAATAAAGTCGATTTGACATTGAGTGTCCTCATCAAAGCCATGGTTAGATCGATGGTGGCCGGAGGCAATGAAAAAATAATATTCCAATTCATGAAAAATAAGTTTTTCAAATAATTAATAGACATCAACAAATATTTAGAACTCGTTTAACAAAATGATTTTAGATCATTTTTGATGAGTTTGACAGTTCGTCGATGTTAAGTACTTTGAGTTTATATATCCTCCACATGTCAAAATTATGGTTATTTCGAATACGAAACATAAATCCAATATTAATGATTTGGAAAGCTCGAAAACTCCAAAATTTGGCTAAAGTAAAACTAGTAGATGTTCTAAACTGAAAGTTTAGATTGAGTCCCAATCCAGTTAAAACATCTGCTAGTTTAGATTGAAATAATTTAGTATATAAAGGATAATGTGTACTTTCAATTCAAAAGGTTTTGTAGTGGATCTGGACATGCTGCACTTTCGGGTTTCGAATCTAGATTAACTGATCACCCGAAGTTTCAATAACTTATATTTCTGTCCTTTGTATTATTTGATAGATTTTGGTAAAAAGAAACAGTCTACATGAATGCAATCATTAATAGATAATTCACCAGCTCAATATAACAAAATCATTGCAACTTATCTTTTAGTTTGTGATTGGGAGTATTAAAAAAATTATGCATTGGTAAATTCTATCTTCGGTGTTGCGAGACAAAATCACCGTGATATAAAGATTTATCGCTACCACACTACAAACTGTTAGTTTAATGGCAACAAATGGAGCAAATGTGTAAGAGAACAAGGGTGTAACAAGTTCAGTAGTGAAAGGAATGTGATTTAAGATTGAAACAGCGAGACAAAATCAATATCTTTTTCTGTGAATAAAGTCTGTCTTTAACAGGATCGAAACTGAACACAAAGTCCTAGTGAATCAAAATCTCCGCGGACAAAAGCAGATACATATTATGATATAGTGTACGTTGAGAGCATCAAGCATCACTCGAATGATGGAGATAGACATTCATCAACCATCTCCACGAGGTTTGGATTCTCTAGTGCAGCCGCTACACGCTCCTTGTCGTTTAGTTGCTTATTGACTGCATTTCAAGAAACAAGAAACATCTATAAACAAGCCCACTTGGTTCAAACAAAACACGAGTCTAGTCTACTACTTCAAGGTGGATCAAACAACAAAACAAGAATAGCAAGGACATAGAAAAATGACATACGTGCAGCCTCTGTTGCATGAGAACCGGGTGCTACCCTTATATCAATCTGAAAAAGAAAAGAATAGTTCCAAAGGATTGAGGCACATAGAACATTGTATATGCGGTTTGAAACCACTTGTAATAACATATTAGTAAGCATAGCAATTAAAAAAAAAGGTTATTTGCCTATAACAAGGAGAACGTGGTGTTGCTTTCATTATGTTCAAATTGACTCTCAGTAAGAAAAAGGGCTCAGAAGATCAAATTCAAGAAGCTCAAAAACATGGAAAAGCAAGAACCTTGTAACGAGGAGGAAGGCTGCGCATAAGTTTAACGCGGACAGAAAGACCAATAATGGTTGCCATGCTACAATGTTCCACCGTTGGTGTGAACGTAACCCTGCAAAAAAAAAATAAAAAAATGGCAGAGCTCAGGGCTTTAATTAAAACACCAAAAGAAAGAACAGAAAGGTTGTCTTTTTTTTTATTACCTGACATAACTCTTGAGATCATCGACTTCAACAGAGTCTTCAGTAAGAACTTTGAGTTGTTCAAGAGAATAAGGATGCTCTGGATCTCTTATGTCTCTTATATGATGTACTTTCAATCGTTAAAGACCAACCAAAAAATGCAAATCATACTATTGATGAAAGCGAAATCGAAGAAAAGGATATCAAAAATCTCGAGCTGATCGATAGGTTCTACGGAAAACTCATCGGTGTTGGTGGAATCGGTGCGAACACGACGCTCCTTCCTCTCGTACACAGTTGGGTTCTCGTTTATTAACCCAGACACCATTCTTCTTCCTATCAAAAACTATTTCAATTGATATTGCAAAACCCCTAACGCAGACAACAAATAGATTCTCAAGGGAGAAGCAGAAATATCTGAGACGAAATCGAATCAGCAAAGTTGATGATACCTACTTTGGCGCAATTCGATTAGAGGGAGAGAGAGAGGAGTTTGATGGAAGACGAAGACGCTGGTGTGATTCTCCACTTTTTGTCCAACCAAAACAAAGTAATAAGGGATTACTTTGTAAATAGGGATAACTAACCAAAACCCTTTTTAATCTCTTCCCTTCTCTTCCTATCTATCTCTCTCTCTAGAATTTTTTTTTTCTTTAGTTATTTCACCAATTTTTCCTTATAAATAATTAAGTGGTTGCCTGCAAATTCACATATATAAATATTGTATAAAAATAATTATTAACTCCAAATACTTTGAATATCTAAAATCTTAGGATTGCATTTTTAGAAGCATGAGATTTAGTGATAATTTAGTAATATTAATCTAAGTCGCTAAAGTATACATTTTACATGAATTTTGATTAAATGATTAACAATTTAAACTCATGATTAATGAACCAAAAAAACTATTTTAAAACACTCTATATCATCATATTATTTTATCTATCGCTTCAATTAGTTTTGATGCAAATTAATACTCATTTAGTATGTTTTCATAAATTTGAAGCAAAATAACTGATGAGTATTGATTGATAACCAATGTTAGTGGAATTATATATGTTAACTATCACATTTATTTCTCCAACACATATTATGCATCTTCTTCGACCTGATCTTATTTTTCTCATTCTCATTTCTTTATTTTTATCACATTTTAACATGCATTTCTAAAGTCTTTCTAACTTTTAACATATTTTTTTGCCAAATATTTCTACATCTCTCTAAATATTAACACAACCATACAATCAATCAATGTTCAAGAAATCGCTAGGTGGTAACTAGACGCTTTGTCGAGTACTAACGCCTATGAGGATTATTCGGGCCTAGGCAAAGACTAGGCGTTAACAAATTTTTGAATTATTTTATATACACTTTACATATAGAAAATATATTTTAGTTTTCGGTTTAATTTTCAAATTATTTATGAATTATCAAAATTAGATAGATAAAACCAAAGAAATTAGACAAATTTATGAATTTTTTTAATATTGATACTTAATTTAACAAATTTATATTAATTAAAATCGATTTAAACCGTTTTAAACCTCTTTAGAATGTTTTAAACCGATTTAAAATGGTTTAATCTGATTTGAGTTCTATAAATTGGATTTTAAGAAAATTGTTCTGGTTAGAGGAGATTTGCCGCCCGGGCACCTAGACCAATTTTTATAACCTTGCAATCAATCAACCAAAACCCATTTTAGAACCCATTTAAATTATCACATTACCTTATTTAATATACTATCTTTTTGACTTAATTCAAAACATTTTATAATTGCAAATTTCTCACATATTACGTTCAATAGAATCGGTCCATTCTTCAAACTGACATTTTCAGTCTGCGTTGCAATAATCGCACATTTATATGGATATGTAATAGCACACTACATTTTCCTATTACAAATTTATCATTTTTCTCCAAAATGTCTATTTTTCTCTTATAAATGATTTCTATACTCTTATAAATAATTTTAAAATTCTGATAAAATAATTTTGGAAGTCATGATAAATAATTTTCATTTTTTAAAACTTTATAAATGAAAGCATCTATGAACTTTTTAATACATTGATAGTTATCATACACTTATATACAAATATAATTCTTTATGTAAAATATAAAATTACTATAGTGATTTATATATAAATAAAATTCGTTCATTATATTGCATAGTTTATAACTACAAAAAATCAAATACATATTATTACTTTTCCTATAATTTCAACAATTAATATCCATAAATAATTATTTTTAATATCTTTTAGATTATTTGATGACTGATATTAATTATTTCTAGTTTTACTTTTTATTTTTAGATCTAATTTTGAAGGTTCACTAGTAATCAATACGTAAGAAAAAATCACTTAAGTAACTTCTCATTTAATATATAATTTCTATTTTTCTTTTATACATGATTTATAACTCTTATGTATAAATTTATTTTATGATATTTTAAACCATGATAAATAATTTTATAATTTTTTTTAAATCTTTATAAATGATTTATAAATCATATATAGACATTATAAAAAATTAATAACTATTATAATAATTTTGCATGAATATAATTTTCTACAAAAAGAATATTTAATTATTTATCTAAATTTCCATAAATTATTTTATATTCATTATTTTTTTATAATTTATAAATCATTATCAATCATGTATGCAAAAAGGTTTCTAGCTATCTCATATTCTAAACAGAAATTTCGTGTGTCTACGTAAAAATAGCATATAATTGAATTCCTAAAAATATAAGATAGATAAGATTGTTTAATTATTTCGAACATATATAAGATATTATAAAAAAATGAGTACTAAATATTCATTCTAAACCGTGATTATAACATAAATTTAAAATATCGTACTATATTATCTTTGATATTGTTACTAATATCAAATATTTGGTATCAATGGAAGCTGCTAGTTTAAAATTAAAAATAAAATACACAGATTTATGGATATATTTGTTTCAAATATATGCCCTTTATTCTAAAATATGTATATTTTGAATTTCAAATACATTAAAATATATCTAAAATTATATAGAATGATATTGTAGAAATATGTAATTTATAGCATGCTATCTTTTCATACGAAATTGATGGCATGCTATTTATTCTTAGGAATATACGATATGAGAATAAGACGTTGATGTTTTGTTTGGGTATATATATGATGGAGATGTGGGTATAAAATATGTGACTTGTTTAGGAAGAAGAAGTTGATGTTATACTATGCTTCCGGTGTTATGTTGTAATCTAAAACTATTACATATGACTAGAGCCGGTGTCCGCGATTCGCGCGGATTACATATGTAATTAAAGTAATGTTTTATTAAAATTTGGAGTTTTAGTTTCTGAAAGTATTAGTTAAGTTTTGTTTTTTTTTTTGATGTGAAGACGTAGAAACAAAATAGTTTGACAGTAGAAATAAGTAATTATCCAAAGAGAATAGAATCCGGTAGATAACGAAAAAGAATTAAAATAAGATAAGACGTAGACGATGTCTGTGAAGTATATTATGTATGATCTTGTAGAGCGGCCACTTTCTATTGCGGGCGGACCTATAGATAAAAACAATTTTGTTAGTACATCTTAATTATTGAGTTTGAAGAGTTTCGGGTGGGCAGACTTACTGGTAGTTTGCATCTTATGGTATAGAAAGTTGTTTAAGATTCCGGGAAGTCTGCTCTCGGTGATCATCGGATCGTGATTCTGGAGGAGAGAGAGAAAGGAATTTAGTATTTTTTGTATAATGTTGTGTATTGGGTTGCAAATAATATTGGATTACCTGGTAGGTGCGATAGACCGTTGTATATTTCTTTGTAGACAATGCTTTTAACCTTTTCTATCTTTTGATCCTTTCCTTGTATAATTTTGAGGTCTGATTTGGTAGTAACTCGGGAAAGACCAACATAGAGCTGTCAATGGGTGAAAACGGGCTGTGGCAAATACAGTACGACACCTTTCAAACTCTGACCCTGACTTTTGTTAATTGTCATTGCGTAACATAGCCTGATTGGGATGGAGCTGTTCGGGAATAAGTACAATAAGTAAATGAAATTATTTTGTTGGAGCAAGTAGTCGAGACATGTCTCTATTATATTTTGGCTTTTAATAATTGAAAAATATAGAACATTGCTGGATTAAGTGATTTAGTTTTGTGTATACCTTTCACTTTATTCCGTACTCCTAGTGGACGTCCGCGTTTACGTTTCGTTGTGTTCGAACTTGATGACTCTGATATTGGTAAGAAAAATATTAGTAATAAATTAAGTTATGATTATAACAAATAAAATTTAATAAGATGTCAAATAATTCGAGACTATGACTTTTCTTGTTTTAATATATGTGAATTTCCATAATAAGATGTCAAATAATTTAATATCAGTTTTTTTTTTGTTTTAAAATATTAAGTAAGTTTAAACATTTAATTAACATCTGAGGGTTTGGATTTTAAGATCTGAGGTACGGGTATGGATTTTACGATCTGAGGTAAGGGTATAAATAGGGATCTATATATCATCGAGACGGACATGGTATGTGGAAGGTCTGTGGGGATCATGAATGGAGGATTTATGAGAGCACATTGAAGTACCATCACTCTCATCGGAGGCGTTATGGGGGATGAGTTGGGGGAGAGGAAGAGAATCGCGGAACAGAGCGAGACGCCGCTTAGGGTTAGGGATGATGATTTCAGAGGAAGGGGCTATATAACCCGAACCGTAAGAGCGTCTCTGAATTTGTCTGGGAGTTGGGCTTAATGGACTGTGACACAAAATACATATGAAGAGAGGCAGGGAGATAAGGTTATGGACTGGGCCGTGATGATTTCGTTTTTTTTTTTAATTTCAAGCCCACTTCGTTATGACCTGGCATATTAGTTGGTCCTGATTATTTTGCCTATGTGGATAGCCTTAGGAAGCTAGAATTTAGCTTCTTTTATATAGTGGGATATAGTGTTCATAAAAAAAAAACACAAATTAAAAAAATCCTATAATTGGTCAAAAAAATTTATAGATCTTGATTTTCGAGTTCATAATCAATCCATGGAAATTGGCCAGATTGATAAAATTTGGTTTCCAAAAGTGGGAGCAAAAATAACCAATCTATCTAGGTTCAGTATGATGAAATTTTAATAAGCTCAAATTGATCTCTCTCAAATTAATCCAAACCATATTTTCGGTTCAGATTAAAAAAAATTGGTTTGTTGCACATGTCTTAATCCAAACCGTAATTGTAGGTTGGTTTAGATTAAGTGTATCGGTTGCCATATAAAATGCATATGAAGCATAATATTATATTTAGTCACAACATGTTCATTTGGTCCAAATTTAAAATTTGTCACGGTAATTTCCAAATAGGATTTTAAAATTGTATTTTAAAGAATAGATTTTGAATTTCAAACACATAAAAAATCTATCTAAAATTATATAGAATGATATTGTTGAAATCTATATTTTATTGTATTCTGTATTTTCCTAGGAATATACGATACGTTGATGTTGTATTTTATAGAAATTTAGTTATTTTTCTTTATATCGAAGATCTCATGCACAGGGACGGACCTACGTGTTGGGTATTGGTGTCACTTGACACCACAAAAAATAATATAGTTCAGATTTTGTAAGCTGTATTCATTAGTTTTTTTTTTTTTGTAACAGCTGTATTCATTAGTTTACAATGACAATTTGGTTTAAAAGTGATTGAATGAACCCCCAAATCTGGGTTCAATTCTCCTCTAAAACTTTTTATACTTATGGGTTCGCCCCTGCTCATGCATACACAAATTAACTATGGGAAATCCTGCAGCGTGCTGATATATACATGATTGATGAGACAAGTAGATATCTCTATTCGGAGCAATTTATTGTAGTTTATAAAGTCATCAATCGCTTCATTCTCCATGTAAAAAAGACTGCATTTGTAGTTGAGCATGACTTTATAAGGGCATCTTCGTCCTATTCTATTTTTTCCTCTAAAACGGAGTAAAAGTAAATATGGAGTAAGAAATGTTCCAACCCAACTTCATATCTAACTCCATAATGAAATTTACTCTATAAATGGAGTAATCTATTTTTTATTTGTTCATCACTCCATTATGGATACGTATATACAACCATCCACATATAGGAGATGGCCGTTGTTAATGGATATGAATATATACAAGCGCTCCAAATTGAATTTTAAGCTTAATAATAATAATAAATTATTATTTTATATTTAATGTGTTTCGATAAAAAATAAAATTTAACCATGAACCAAAATCATAATATAAATTTATGTATCTTTTGACAAATAAAATTCCAATTAGTGTAATAAATATTCATTTTTTGTATTGGTAAAATATACACAAAATTTTTTTTATAATAAATAATTAAACTTTCTCTTTATCTGATTAATTTTATTATATTAATTCTAATTATTTTCTTTTAAAATTAAATACTGAAAACAAGACATTGAACTCATGTTTTATAAAGTAAGGTCAAATAAAGATACAAAAAAGAATATGACACATTAAAATATACAAACTATCTATTAAATAGTTTAAACCTCAAATGTTTAAAGTGTAAATGTTTATTATATTTGACATTTGAAAATTTATAAGTTTTGTATGAAAAAATTATTTCGCGTTTTAAAAGCGCGAGTCAAAATCTAGTGTCAAATTAAGATAATTTCCAGTGCAGAAAATACTCTTTTGAAGATTTAACAATAACATGTTAATAATATTTTTTAAATGTAATAATTAAATTAATATTTGTTGAAAATCATAAAAAGGTGTTTTATAGTTTTTATGAATTAAAAACATCTAATAAACATTTCTGTTTACCCCTTTAATAGAGTAAATCGAGTAAATACATTAGCCTTAGAGATAATCTAAATTTCTTTTTGTTCTAAACTTGGATTCCGAGTGAACAATTAGTTTGTATTAGAAAACTCTAATTTTAACCATTTTAAATTTCTGCAAGAAAATTATTTAACCGAATTATATTCAGAGTTCATCAAATCTGGACCATTAAACTGATCAACCACGTGGTGGTAACGATACTTCAGATTGCAGAAGGTACAAAGTAATAGACAAGCCGAGCGGTGAGGGAATGTCGAGATATATGTGAATCTGTGATTGTGATGGTCGTGGCAATGTGAAATCCACAGAAAACTAATTGTTTATTATTATATAACAAGAATCACACCATCATCTTGATATTTATATAACAAGAATACAAACCACCATCTTGATATTTTTTAATAACCAGCAGTATTTTTATCACTAAATGGATGTTGATCTTTTATTATTTAAGATTTTTCGTATTTATTAGTATAACTCTTTTTTTTGTGGGAGTGATTTGCATCATCCTACTATATAAAAGGGACTAAATTCAAGGCTTTTGAGACTATTCACCTCAGCCAAAATATTCTCATCTAAAAAGAATTAAAAATAAATATCATTTAGAAAATAATTAACTAACATACAACTTTTGATATTTCTAGAAATTTCAAATTTGTAACTGCTAATTTATTAATAGAATCATATATCTATATTGAATTATGTTATATTTTAATAGTTAGACTTTAAGGGTAAATAAATTATTAATTTATAATATATATACTTTATAACATTATATTGTAGTTATAAATAAAGAGAAAATAACCGGGAAGGATGAAGAAGCTCATGTAAAATTATGTAATTAAAATGGTAAAATGGTGAGTATGATGAGGTGAATCTAAGAAAATTTGTTGTACAAATTATGGTGTTTTATTCGTCCACTATAATGATTTAAAATAAAATATATATTCACATAAATAAGTCAATATTTGTTGTTTTTTTTTTGGTAAGATGTTAAGATTATTATTTTCTAAAAGGTTACACTGTTGTTTTTAAACAACTTATTACAGCAAGGAAACAAAAACAACCAACAACAACTCAAGGTAAAAAAAGCCTTAAGGAAGTCTTATACAAGAAATATAAAAAGAAGTAGAGAAGATGAGAAAGAAGAACTTACCGGGTAAGAGAGGAGACGGTCACGCATCATACGGTCGAAAGAGGCAAGGATGACTGATGAAGGTGAGGAGACATGACTGAAAGTAGAGCTTGATGACTGGAGTAGCATGTGCATCTACGTTGACGCGAGGTTGATTGATCTAGGCTGCAACAGAGTGTAGATCAGCCGGAGGAGAAATCCAAACTCCAGCAGCAAAAGGCTCCCATATCAAGCGAGAGAAAGAGCACTCAAAGAAGAGATGATGGTGAGTCTCTATTTCCAGATTACAAAGGGCGCACGTTCCTGAGACATTTAATCCCCAACGCCTCAAGCGATCCTTGGTTGGCAGTCTTCTCCGCAAAGCCAGCCATGATATAAACGGATTACGTGGAATATGTTCCTTGAACCAAATATTCTTGTGCCAATATGTATTGTTGATAGTGTTTATATTCTTTTCTGACATTAGTATCTATATTTTTTGATAAACTGATCCAAAGAGATTAGTTTGTGGAGCTAACCAAACGAGGATTATAGTGTTTACTTTGGAAAAAGTAATAGGCTGAATGATAGATGGCGTGCGTGCCTTTTCACATGGAAATCTGCACATATATTAAAATTATAAGTTTTGAATCATAGAGAAAATATAGTGTATATGACTGAAGTTGGTACATTCTGAAACTAAAGATGGCTGAAATTCTTCTTTGTCAAAATGCATAGATGTGAATCTTATATGAATAGAGTTCTACATTGCTTATAGCAGTGTAATAAACTCCGTGTGTAAAGGAGAAAAAATGTTATATAAGTGAAAACAAAAATTATGATTTTTTTCTTGTGCATATAGGCTCTTCGCAATTTGAAGAAGAAAGAACATATTGTGTGAAAATCTTTGGCTCGGTCAAATTGTATCCAGTTGTTTACAAAACTGTTGTTATCTGATTCATGTAATTTTTCAGTGTTGATTTAAAAGCCTAAAAAACCTATCTATACTGACTTTTTTATATTTTTTCTGTGATTTGAATTTAAAAAGAGATAAAACTTTCGATAAGTTATGTAAACTCAGAACAAGTATTTAGCTTTAGAAAGCATTTACATGTTTCAAACTTATAATATATACATATATAATGTTTAAAATTATGCATATAAAACCTGTGTAAAATGTGTCTGAATATGTTTCTCTTCTTTAATGTGTTAATCGTACTATATATAATATTATTTTAAAATTTCAAAAAGTTTATGTCACTATCACATACAAAAAACCATCAATAAAAAATATAATTCTCTATCTACAACAAAAAAATGAAAAATTATTAACATATAAATTTAAATTAAGAAAAACTAACATTGGAAAAACAAGAAGTTAATATAAAAGAAAAAAAATTAACAAATAATATTATAAATAAAATAAATTTATAAGACATAATCCGCGCGAAGCGCGGAAAAAATCTCTAGTAACTATAATAAAGAAATTTGGATCAAAGACGGAATATCTTCAAAATTTAGCTTAAGAAAATAGAATAAATCTTAAAGATTCATGTGAAAGTTCTATAATCAGGACAAGATATTGGAAATGCATCTAGGGAGGATACAAATGAGAGATCATTTGTTCTTTTCCTTATCTTCAGCCAAAGTTGTTTTAATGAAGTGCGAAGAAGAGATATGCATTATAGGATTCTTGAATCAAACTGAGACAATAACTTGAACAGTTAGTTGACGTCACTCTCAATCTTGTTTGTACGTTCGATTATAATATGAAAAACTATAAAAAATATAAAAGGATGTGGACATAAAATCTGACGTTATCATGTAAACGGCCAAAATGAAGAGATATGGGAACTTGAAACACAATGTTAATCTGCAAGTTTTTCCGAAACCGAGATAGACCAAAGTAAACCGGAACAATTGCAGTATATGATCAAAGTTGCACGAGATTTTATAATCACAACTATTAGTTCGCAGCGTAAGACTTTTCAAAGTATCATAATACTGCATAAATCTAAGCCTACATATTCCAGCCGATAAAGACAGTCCTTGAGTGATCTTTACATGGCCTCCCCGAGAAGTTCTTATGCAATATGCATATTAGTAGGCTTGCGTTATTAATCAAACCGAATAAAATGTCCCGTTCTCGGTTCAGTTCAGATAAGAGGTTTAGTTCGATTCGGTAATTAAAAAAACTAAGCAAAATCTAAAATAGTATATAACCTAACTTGACCACATATTACAAAATTTTAATCAATTAAATTCAACTGAATTTGAAAACTTTGGTTAAGCTCACTAAAAAAACTTAAAATTGAACTAACTGAAAATCAAATCGAAACACTTTTTCAATTAGATTTTACGAAATTTTGACTGGACTGAACTAAACTAACTGAATTCCGAACTAACCAAATAACCGAACCCGCATACCAACATATTAGGGTTAGCTTTCTACAATTGCATGTATTCCTCTGTAATTTTAAAAATATTTTTGTTTACAATATTAAAATGTATACCATATATAATTTTAAGATATATTATTTTTTTTA